>NC_053489.1:104006575-104644700 GCF_905171775.1 Rana temporaria
TATTATTTCTTCTGCCATGCCTCTTTTATACCACCACCACTACTACTACTACTACTAGTATCTCCACGGCTACTACTCTAGTACTGTTTACTTATATTATTATTAAAGGCTGGTGCTACTAAAACCATAATATAATTGTATTATAATAATATTACACGTCTATTATTCTTCTGCCATGCCTCTTTTATACTACTTTTACTACTACTACTACTACTACTACTACTACTACTACTACTACTAGTACCTCCACGGCTACTACTCTAGTACTGTTTACTTTATTATTTATTATCTATTTATTATCTATTATTATCGAAGGCTGGTGCTACTAAAACCACTATTGATGTGTTATTACTTAATTCTGTGTCGCTCCTACCTGTAGTATTGTCACAGAGGGCAGAGCGCTGCTCTCATTGGCTACTTTCTGTAACCAAATGACTTTGTTTCACTTTCTAGATATGTTTGTTATATTGTATATTATTATCAGAGGGAATCATGAAAGCTCAGCTTGCCGCCTGTAAGCTTGCAATTAATTTCTGAAGTCATGTGGATATTTCTCTCTTGCAGACAATGGGACTCTCTGGTTTTTGGCAGGGTAGAGGCAATATATTATATTAATAATTTTGAACTAGTGGGTCTTATTGCTTGGACCTGCAGCAATTAATCTGACCCCATAAGAGGAAATCTTCCCTTTAGCAGCAGCCAGTCACTACATTTGCATTTTCCTTCCCATAGGTGATGTGAATTGTTGGGGTGTTTTCGACCCCCTTTTTTACACATAGGCTATAAAAAGCCAATGAGCACACTTCCACTTCCATGTGTACATTGCTGGGATCTGTTGTCTTCCTCAGCGTGTTTGTTATGCCATCCCTTTAACACAAGCACCCACACATCTCTGTCCTGGTAAATGACTGGCAGTGTGAATATTGAACCCACAAACATACAATTGTCACGCAAACATCAGCTTGCCCTGACAAAATAGACAAATGCAGCAAGATTACAAAAACAAACTGGGAGCTGCTATTAATGGCTTTCCGGAGAGACATATAAATACAATGGATCTGCTTGTTTGTACAGTAAGTTGGTGATTGCTGGAGTCACCTCCAACTTATTAATTGCAGGTAATCTTTACCAGACTCTGGGGGTTCAATCACCAATTCATTACAAGTTCATTAAAAATAAAACTAATAAAGGGGGGGGGGGGGGTACGTTATATTTTCCAGTCTACAGACTGCAAAGGTCTCATTAACAGAGAAGCTGATTTATAGAATAGCTGCTGTCTATGGACACTTCAGATTCCTTGTTTCCCATGAAAGATTACATCAGATTGGTTGCTGACAGCTCCATATACATCACACTCCAATGGGGGCACTTCACAAAGTTGTTGTGTGCAGTGCGGTTGGGTTATAATGAGTAGAGACTGATCATTTAGCAGTCCGAACGTTCACCTTCCTTGGAAAAGTGACTAGTAGTAAATATTGAAATATGACTAGAAGTAAATAAGTGACTAGTAGTAAATATTAAAAAGTGACTAGTAGTAAATATTGAAAAGTGACTAGTAGTAAATATTGAAAAGTGACTAGTAGTAAATATTGAAATATGACTAGGAGTAAATAAGTGACTAGTAGTAAATATTAAAAAGTGACTAGTAGTAAATATTGAAAAGTAATTAGGAATAAATATTGAAAAGTGACTAGTAGTAAATATTGAAATATGACTAGGAGTAAATATGTGACTAGTAGTAAATATTGAAAAGTCACTAGTAGTAAATATTGAAAAGTCACTAGTAGTAAATATTGAAAAGTCACTAGTAGTAAATAGGGAGAATTAAACTGTACTTGGCTTGGAGCGAATAGTGTTATCTTATTTACTAATCTTAGCCCCCCAAACACACTATTATATTTTCTGCAGATTTTTGTCTTTGGATTTATCAAAACCATGTAGTGCAAAAGCCTCCCTGATTGCAATTGAAACTCTTAAGATTTCACCTCATATTATATGGTTTGGGTAAATCTGAAGACAAAAATCTGCAGAAAATCTAATACTGTAGTGTGTATGGGGCCTTAGGGTCATCATACAATTTTTAGGCAACCAGTTTCAGATTTACAAAAACTGTCTAATATGGGCATCTATTCTAACCAATCAATTCGTGTTCACTGGGACAGGCCCTCCCTCGCACTACACTAGTTGTTCATAGATTGTATAATAAATGTGCCTGGCTTTACTGAATATTCACTCTGAACAGTCTCCCTATAGTAAATAAACCTTTGTATAAGGCTGGCCATACATTATACAGTTTTTTTGTACAATTTGCCTTTAGATTTACCAAATCCATATAATGAGGTCACACCTAAACACTTCAATTTGCATGCAGGCAGGGAGGCACTTGCACTACTCAGTTGAAGGTAAATCTAAAGGAAATTGAACAAGAAAATTGTATAATGTATGGCCAGCTTTACCTGTACATAAATTGCTTATTTTAACGTCAGTTTACATATCCTTTGATGCGCATTTTAGTAAAGGCATTTTTTTTTAATTCTATGTATAGAGATTTATGTGTCTTTTGGGACTGTTCATTACGTCTTTTATGTATTGAATATAGGAAACATTTGTTTCTCTTCTATTCTCATATGCAATGCGGGTGATTTGTTATAGTATCATTTATTATTTAGTATAATTACTTCAATTACCCAAGTAATTTTACATATTATTATAGTATTATGTAAAATTACTTGGGTAGTCGAAGAGAATGCAGACCCGGGTATAGAAATGAGTCGCAACAAGTCTGTAAAGAATACAACTATCGGTGTGTAGAGGGTTTATAACTTGAGTATATCTGCCTATAGTCCTTATTAAGGGTTGTCATATTCTTATAGTGTGCCTTAATGCTGTAGGTAACCCATAGAATCTATAGCCCCATAGGTTATCTATAGAACATATAGTCCCATTTTTTATAGTGTGTCTTATTGCTATAGTTTAATCTTTAGTCCCCTTCTTTTTTTATTATAGTGTGTCTTATTGCTGTAGGTAATCTATACAATCTATAGTCCTATTCATATAATGTGCTTTCTTGCTGTAGGTAATCTATACAATCTATAGTCCTATTCATATAATGTGCCTTTTTCCTGTATGTAATCTATAGTCATTCTTATATGCCTTATTGCTCTAGTTTAACCTTTTTTTATAGCATGCCTTATTGCTATAGGCAATCTATACAAGCTACATAGTCCTATTCATATAATGTACCTTATTACTGTATGTAATCTATACAATCTATAGTCCTATTCATATAATGTGCCTTATTACTGTATGTAATCTATACAATCTAGTCCTTTTCCTATAATTTGCCTTATAGCTGTAGATAATCTATACACTCTATAGTCCTTTTCATAATGTGCCTTATTGCTGTATGTAATCTATACAATTTATAGTCCTATTAATGTGCTTTCTTGCTGTAGGTAATCTATACAATCTATAGTCCTATTCATATTATGTGCCTTTTTCCTGTATGTAATCTATAGTCATTCTTATAGTATGCCTTATTGCTCTAGTTTAACCTATAGTCCCTTTTTTATAGCATGCCTTATTGCTATAGGCAATCTATACAAGCTACATAGTCCTATTCATATAATGTGCCTTATTACTGTATGTAATATATACAATCTATAGTCCTTTTCCTATAATTTGCCTTATTGCTGTAGATAATCTATACAATCTATAGTTCTTTTCATATAATGTGCCTTATTGCTGTATGTAATCTATACAACCCATAGTCCTATTTATATAATGTGGCTTATTACTGTATGTAATCTATACCATCTATAGTCCTTTTCATATAATGTGCTTTATTGCTGTATGTAATCTGTACAATCTATAGTCATATTTATATAATGTGCATTATTACTGTAGGTAATCTACACAATCTATAGTCCTATTCATATAATGTGCCCTATTACTGTATGTAATCTATAGGATCTGAAGTTATAGTATGCATTATTGCTGTTGGTTAGCTATAGAATCTATAGTCCCATTTTATAATATGCCTTATTGCTGTATGTGATCTATAGAATCTATAGTCCCATTTTTATAGTTATTTGTAGGCTGTCTATACAATCTAGTCCTATTCATATAATGTGCCTTATTGCTTTAGGTAATCTAAAGAAACATTTTTCGTGGAAGGTTTGGAATGATTTCCAAAGGAGCCTGTCCTATGCATGGTGTGGGGAATTATCAGGCACATTTTTCCACCATAATTCAATCTAATCCTTGTCACGCGCTGCCTATTATTGTCATACGTTTCATCAATTGATATAAATGTGGAGTTTATTCTTCCTTCTCTCCCATTGTACATATCAGGCGATAGAAGGTGGAATTGCTGGGTCTGCATCTTTGGGAGGGGTGATGTAGTATAAGAGCATTGAGGGGACATTGCTGTATAAAGTATCCTGAGGCTGCTTGGATCAATAAATGCCTTTTATACCCCAGACTGTGTATCCATCATAGGAGTGCCTCCCCTACATGGCTGGCATAAGAAGTCAGCACATCCTATGGTGGACATGATTCCCTTAGTAAATCGCTCCACAGGAGAAGGCGACAATCAGGAGCCCAGAGACTGTCCCTTCCCTGGGGATGTGTGCTGGCTCTGTCCCCAGGCCGGCGATCATTGCAGTCCTGACTTCCAGCACTGTCACCCTGCTCTGTGCAGTCACCCTTGTGCTGTATTTATCCCCGATTAGAGCTGGCAAAAGAAATACAAGTCTGCCAGATCATTGAGGGGCTGCAGGGGGTGTGCTGGGCACTGGGCACACAGGAGTGACAGTGCTGCTGCCAGTGTGCAGGCAGTGACAGTGCTGTCATTCCATAAGTGCAGGTGGTGTCAGTGGAAAAGCAGGGCACAGGGTACAAGGCAGGGTACAGTCACAGTCAGTGCCCAGGCAAGACACAGAGGGGTTCATTTACTAAAGGAAAAAGACTGTGCACTTTTCTCCAGAGCAATAACGCATAAGCAACAATGCTGTTTTTTTCTTCCTTGCATGTGTTTGGGTATTGTATGTGTTTGGGTATTGTATGTGTTTGGGTATTTTATGGGTTTGGGTATTCTTTGAAAAGTGAAGCTTTACCTCATTTACCAAGTTCTGGGGCAACTTCACTTTGGAAAGCGCACAGCCTATTTTCTTTTTGTAAATCAACCCCAGTGAGTCACAGTGCAATGAGTCTGCAGGCAGGGTACAAAGTCACAGCACTGTCAGTGTATAGGCAAAGTGCAGTGTCACAGTGCTGCCAGTATAAAGATAAGACATAGAGCCACAGCGCTGCCAGTGTACAGGCAGGGTAAAGTGCTGCCAGTATACAGATAAGACATAGAGCCACAGTGCTGTCAGTATACAGGTAAGAAATAGGGCCACAGTGCTGTCAGTGTGCAGGCAGAGTACAGTCACAGTGCTGTCATTATACAGGTAGGGTACAGTCAGTGCTGTCAAGGCAAAGGGTAAAGGCAAGGCACAGAGTCTCAGTGCTGTTAGTGTACATGCAGTGTTCAGTTAGTGCATAGAGCCACAATTATGTCAGTGTATAGGCAGGGTACAGTCACAGTGCTATCAGTGTATAGGCAGGGTACATTCACAGTGCTATCAGTGTACAGGCAGGGTACATTCACAGTGTTGTCAGTGTACATTCACAGTGCTGTCAGTGTATAGGCAGGGTACAGTCACAGTGCTGTCAGTGTACAGGCAGGGTACATTCACAGTGCTGTCAGTGTACAGGCAGGGTACATTTACAGTGTTGTCAGTGTACATTCACAGTGCTGTCAGTGTATAGGCAGGGTACAGTCACAGTGCTGTCAGTGTACAGACAGGGTACATTTTCAGTGCTGTCAGTGTACATGCAGGCTACAGTCACTGTGCTGTCAGTGTGCAGCCAGGCTACAGTCACTGTGCTGTCAGTGTGCAGGCAGGCTACAGTCACAGTGCTGTAACAGTCAAGCTGCCAGTGTACAGTCATTGCTGTAAGTGTACAGACAATATATATGCCGCATACAGAAGATCGGACATTCCGACAACAAAAACGTGGATTTTTTTCCGACAGATGTTGACTCAAACTTGTCTTGCATACACACGGTCACACAAATGTTGTCGGAAATTGCGAACGTCAAGACGTACAACACGCCGAGAAAAATGAAGTTGAATAGCCAGTGCGGCTCTTCTGCTTAATTCCGAGCATGCGTCGGAATTGTGTACACATGCTCAGAATTTCCGACACGTTTTGTTGTCGGAAAATTTGAGAACCAGCTCTCAAACATTTGTTGTCGGAAATTCCGACAGAAAATGTCAGATGGAGCCTACACGGTCGGATTTTCGGTCAGATTCCGGTTGTCGGAAATTCCGAGCACGTGTACGCATTAATATAGTCACAGAGCTGTCAGTGTCCCAGTGCTGGGGGTGCAGGGGGTTCAGGGGATGCTGGTCAGTGTATGGGGCAGGTGCTGACACAAAGCTGTGTCCTCTGATTGGGCTCTTGTCATGCTATTCACCCCGGAGCAGTGGTGGTGCACCCATAAAGGGCACACGGGCGCCGCCCCCTCTCTCCTGGCACCTCTCTCTCACCATAGATAGATTCATGCATTGTTTTTTTTTTTTGGAAGCACCTGATTAGAGCCGTAGGCTCTAAGGCCTTGTACCCACGACCGTTTTCCTCGACAGAATCCATCAAGAAACTTGGTGGCAGAGCTTTTTTGCCGAGGAAAACTGTCGTGTGTATGTTTTTCATCTAGAAAACTGTCGAGGAACTCGATGAGAAAAAAGAGAACAAGTTCTTTTTTTCCTCGACGGAGTCTCAATTTCCTCGTCGTGTTCCTCGTCGGGCTGGTTTTCGACGAGAAACACGTTCGTGTGTATGCTTAGAAACCCGCGCATGCTCAGAATAAAGTATGATACGGAAGCGCACCTTCGGTAAAAGTAGCGTTTGTAATGGAGATAACACATTTGTCACGCTGTAACAGACTGAAAAGTGCAAATCGTCTTTTACCAAACTTTTACTTAACACGCAGTAACATGAGATTAGCAAAAGCAGCCCCAAGGGTTGTGCCAGTGGAATCGAACTTCCCCTGCCATTGTATGTGTTGTACGTCACCGCGTTTGAGAACAACGAGATTTGGTCTTGACAGTGTGTACGCAAAGAAAGCTTGTCAAGTTTCTCGATAAGCCTAACAAGGAACTCGTCGAGGAAAACTATGTTTCAATTACGACGAGTTCCTCGGTCGTGTGTACGAGGCCTAATAGGCGTCCAAAATGGTGAACAGCGGGCACCATGCTGGGTGTTTGCTGTTCACTCAACTGTGTGTTAGGAAAGCGAATAAAGCGCTTTCCTAACACTGACCCGCCTCTCATCCAATCATGTAGCCGGGTCTGTTACCTGTCACCTGATTGGCTGAAACAACAGGCGCTGTGATTGGACGCCGCCTATCAGGCGTCCAATCATAGGAGAGGGCGGGAGCTTGAGAAGACATTGAGGAAGACATGGAGGACAGCGCTTGCCACCTGCCACCGTCACCCGAGACAAGGTAAGTGCCGGGCAGGCGGTGGGTGGGGGGCACAGTGACAGCATTTGGGGCACAGTGGTAGCATTTAATGGGCACAGTGGCAGCATTTGGGGCACAGTGGCAGCGATTAATGGGCACAGTGGCAGCATTTTGGGCACAGTGGCAGCTTTTAATGGGCACAGTGGCAGCATTTGGGGCACAGTGGCAGCGTTTGATGGCACAGTGGCTGCGTTTGATGGCAAAGTGGCAGCTTTTGATGGGCAAAGTGGCTGCCTTTGGTGGGCACAGTGGCTGTGTTTGATGGCACAATGGCTGCGTTTGGTACAGTGGCTGCGTTTGATGGGCACAGTGAGGCTACAATTGATGGGTTTTTTTTTTTCAGAATCTTTCAGTTTGTTTGCGCCCCCCAAAAATGTTGAGCACCACCCGCCACTGCCCCAGAGTCCTCCTGCATAGTCAGGAGAAGACCGGCTGGCAGCTCCATTCTCCTCCTCCAGCACTCACAATGTAGGGTTATCAGAACTCATTACCCCTCAGTGCTGCCCAGGGGTCGGGAATAGCCGAATATATACGTGTGAGATGGGCCAGCCAGCACATGTCTAATCAGTCCCTGAACAAGGACCACACAGTGTGCAGGGACTGTGAACCTGATCTGTGGTTACATGATAGGAATGGTATAGATTGGGAACCTAATAAGGGCCTTATGGGGTGAGCTGTGTGCCACACACATACTTCCCCCTCAAAATATTGTTTCCTCTCTCATGTATTTGTTCTTACAATTGGATACTCCTGATCCTGACAAAGCACACATCCCTAATTAATTCTATTATTATTTCTAGTGGCTTCCACATTTCACATGTGTCAAGATGTACTGCAGTGATCAGTAACACTACTACTGTCATTACTAACTACTTTATGTCCCAGAGGAAGCATGCAGCTAGTGAAGTCAGAATTCAGTCAGAACACCTAATTATCATGATTTTACCAGGACAATGACTCAAGCCTCGTACACACGACCGAGGAACTCGACGGGCAAAACACATCGTTTTCCTCGTCGAGTTCCTTGTCAGGCTGTCGAGGAACTCGACAAGGCAAGTTTCTCCATTCCCGTCGAGGAAATAGAGAACATGCTCTCTTTTTGGCTCGTCGAGTTTCTCGACAGTTTCCTCGACGAAAATATAAACACGACCGGTTTCCTTGGCAAAAAAATATCTCCCATCAAGTTTCTTGCTGGTTTTTGCCGAGAAACTCGGTCGTGTGTACGAGGCCTCAGAGAATAATGAATCAATTCGATCAATATGACAGTCAGGCAAATAACATTTTCAGTTGGATTTCCTTTTTTTTTAGTTCTTAATTTAAAGTGGTTCTGAAGCCTTAAAGTGGAGGTTCACCCTCAAAATATTTTCTGACATCACACAGAGTCGGGCCATCCTACCGACAGAATGCCGGTGTTTTTTTTTTTCTCAGCACATACCTAGTTTTCACGATTTTCACCCCCCGGCAATCCCACGGGACTGGGCGTTCCCAAGCACTGCCTGTGATTGACAGGCTTCCGAACGGCGAATACTGCGCGTCACAGGTTGCCGACAGAACCCGAACGTCGGTGCGCAGGCGCCGTATAGAGCCGCATCGACGTTCGGGTTTTTTCGGCAACCTGTGACGCACAGTATGCGCCGTTCGGAAGCCTGTCAATCACAGGCAGTGCTTGGGAACGCCCACTCCCGCGGGATTGCCGGGGGGTGAAAATCGTGATAACGAGGTATGTGCTGAGAAAAAAAAAACACCGGCATTCTGTCGGTAGGATGGCTCGACTCCATGTGATGTCAGACATTTTTTTGAGGGTGAACCTCCACTTTAAGGTTTTTCGCTTTAAAGCGGTGGTTCACCCTTAGAGGGCACTTTTTACCCTTAGATGGATGCTCGTTTTGTCTAGGGCAGTGATGGCGAACCTTGGCACCCCAGATGTTTTGGAACTACATTTCCCATGATGCTCCACTACACTGCAGAGTGCATGAGCATCATGGGAAATGTAGTTCCAAAACATCTGGGGTGCCAAGGTTCGCCATCACTGGTCTAGGGGAATCGGCTATTTATTTTAAAATATGAGCATTACTTACCCGTTTACGAGATGCATCCTCTCCGTCGCTTCCGGGTATGGGTCTTCGGGAGCGGGCGTTCCGTCTTGATTAACAGTCTTCCGAGAGGCTTCCGACAGTCGCATCCATCGCGTCACGATTTTCCGAAAGAAGCCGAACGTCGGTGCGCAGGCGTAGTATAGAGCGGCACCGACGTTCGGCTTCTTTCGGCTACGAGTGACGCGATGGATGCGACCGTCGGAAGCCTCTCGGAAGACTGTCAATCAAGAAGGAACGCCCGCTCCCGAAGACCCATACCCGGAAGCGGCGGAAGAAGATGCATCTCGAAAACGGGTAAGTACGGATCATATTTTAATACAAATAGCCGATTCCCCTTGACCGAACGAGCAGGAATCTAAGGGGAAAAGGGGAAAAATTTAATAAATGGGTGAACTCCCGCTTTAATGCATTCTATGCATTAGGAAAGAAGTATGTAGGAATGTTTTTTAAAAAAAAATCATACTTACCTAGGTGGATGCAGCATCAGTCCCTTAAATGAATTCTCTTAATTTGCATAGATTTTCTTTCACTTCCTGTTTGGCTATGGGGCAGGAAGTGAAGGCAAATCTCTGCAATAGGACAGCGATGGTAAAAAATAAACTGACAGGGCTATAACCCCCCCTTACTCTATCCAAAATGAAACAAAAAAAGTGTTGCCTATAGTTCTACTTTAAGCACACATTTCTGATAATTTTATGGAGAGGACTAAGAAGATATAACCATGGAAATGGTGCAGCAGAAAACATATAGCCCTGTGAGGAAGGTTTGTGGTCCAGGATGATAGGACAGTCAAATTTAGAAGCAGCGCCCCCCCCCCCCCCCCCCCCCCCCAGTTGCAGAATTAATTCAGCTGCTTTATGGGAGCACTAGACTAATTTGCCTCTCAGTCCAGTCCACCCCATAAGACTGGCGCTACACTAACAGTGTAGCGCAAGCCGTTGGGGATTCTTTTCATGCTGCCCCCCTGCAAAGTGCTGCCCTAGGCTTGGGCCTTGTTGGCCTAGGCCAGGAGACAGAATTGCTGGTAAGTGTCCCAATGTTAAAAGTCAGCAGCCACAGAATGCTTTAAAGTCCTTACTTACTAAAAATTACTGTAGGGCTCAGCTAAAGGATGACCTCATTAGCATAGCAAAATACCTTCTTCTTCCGCCCTCTGCATTGACAAAGACTGGGTCCCTGGGAAATCAGGTGCGGTTAAAGGTTTTCTGGTTAATGATAAGCCAAGATGTCTCATTGCTCCAGCTATGCAGCCTAGGCCGGGTGTAAGGATGAGCTCCAGCGTGTTCGCATAGTACATGTGCAGGAAGTCTGCATGGCGCTGTGCTAATGACAGCCAGGGAGACATTTCCTGATGCCCGGCTGCATCCTTAGCCTGGTGGTTGGCAGCATTTAGTAAAGCTCCACAGCATGTCCCTTGTAAGGTAAAGTGCAGCATTGTTAAAGCATGAAAAGTCCACTAAAAGAGGATCTTTAATGACAAAAGTGAAAAATCTAGGCAAAAACCATGCTCTGTGGACCTCAGTGACATACACATACTTCATACTTTACTCTTATATCTTCAAGCACCATCTATATCAGCTTTTTTGACCTGTTTACAATGGAGAGACCCTTAAAATAAGGTATCATGGAATTCCTGCCAATATCTGCAGCTCACAGTACATTAACCTGGGGGTAAGTGGGAAGACATTACATTGGTGGTCAATGAAAAGAATGCTCCTTACTTTGGTGCTCATTAGGAAGAGTGGGGTTAATATACAAAAACGGGAGAGTGCAACATATGGTGCACTTGTGCATAATAGCCAATCAGCTTCTAACTTCAGCTTGTTTAATTAGCTTTGACAAAAAAAATAATAATCAAGAAGCTGGATTCTGTACAGAGCTGCAGCAGATCTTGCACTCTCCAGTCTTAGTAAATGAACCCCAGTACCTCTTACATTTGTGGTCTTTGGAAAGAATGCTCCTTATATTTGTAGTCATTGGGAAGAATGCTCCTTATATTTGTAGTCATTGGGAAGAATGCTCCTTATACTTGTAGTCATTGGGAAGAATGCTCCTTATATTTGTAGTCATTGGGAAGAATGCTCCTTGTTGGTCAGTGGGAAGATTGCCCCTTATTGTTGTGTATTGGAAAGAATGTTCCCCTATTGCTAAAAAGATAATTGGTGTTGGAGGTTACTGCTCATTGCTCAGGCCATGTTTACACCCAGGGGCAGACTGACAACTCATGGGGCCCCCAGGCAATTGGAGATTATGGGGCCCCCAGGGAATAGATTATGGGGCCACACAGTATACACTCATACAGTATACATACACAGTATACATATACACAGAATACACACACTGAAAAGGTACTGGAGACTACAGTATTTTTACATACTGTTCCTGGTTTTACTAAGGCTGGCAACCCTGATGGGACCCCCTAGTGCCCGAATGGTCAGTCCGCCCCTGTTTACACCACAAACCCATATTCTGTGTACATTTTTCAGATGGCGGTTTCCATCTTCATCTGGTGTCAATGTTAAGTTAATGACATCCCCTGACTCTGGCCAGTGCTTTCAGCCATTGGCTGAGAATGCTAACCGGGAGCCATTCGGCTGCTGGTTTTCCAACATGCTTGTCCAACAGAAGCCAGCCAAATGATCGGCATCTGTTGGACTAGCTGCCATACACATGGGCCAAATGTCAGCCTGTTTTTATTGAACCAGCTGATGTTTCCTGACATTCAGCCCATGTGTACTAGGCTGACGAGTACTTTGATTATCCCTGACTGGCTGAGAGTGCTACCCTTCCCTCTTTGTCTAAATGCTTTATGCCTAGTACACACTACTAGTCTTTTTTCGTTCAACCCAGCGGGCTGAACAAAAAAAACCTGACAGCTTGGGTCAGAGCCGCTGTACCAACAATCCGATGTTAGTACAGTAATCTCCCTCTGCTGAGATGTTGTGTTCTGACAGGCTGTCTCCCCCCGATAGAACACTCCGATCAGCGATCTCTGCCATTGACCAAGAATGCTGATCGGGAGCCGATAGGCTTCTGGTTTTCCTGCATGCTCGTCTGACAGAAATACCTGTCGGATAGAGTGGCTTACATATGGCCAAATGTCAGACGGTTTTTATTGAACTGGCCGATGTCTCCCGACTTGCGGCCTTTGTGTACAGGGCTTTAGTGTACAGGAATACAGAAGGCTGTCACGACTCAGATACAAATGCTAATATATATATATATATATATATATATATATATATATATATATATATATATACACAACTGCATTCTTTTTTAAATTTCTATTGGAGTTTGGTTTTCAAGAGACCTTGTCACCACTTGATACTTATCCATTAAAGACAGGCACAGAATCTGTGAGGCCTCGTACACACGACCGAACATGTCCACTGAAACTGGTCCGTCGGACCAGTTTCAGCAGACATGTTCGGTCGTGTGTAGGGCCGACCGGACAATTTTTCCGGCCGACCGGACAGGTTTCCAGCAGACAAATGTTTCTTAGCATGCTAAGAAAAATGTCCGCTGGAAGCCTGTCCGCCGGACATGTCCGATGGTCAGCACGACTCATCGGACATGTCCGCTGGCCCGAGAACCCGCGCATGACATCGAAGTGATTCGACAAATGCGTGAAAGCATTGAACTTCCGGGTTCGCGCACGTCGCCGCGTCATCGTCGCCGTCACTTCGCCGCCACGTCACCGCGTATTCTGTGCGCGGGGATTTTGGTTTGATGGTGTATACCAGTGTTCCCCAACCCCCGGGCCGCGGAACGGTACCGGGCCGTGGCCCTTCTGCAGCCGGGCCGCGGGTGCGTGCGGATGGCATGAGAGAGCCCAGCGGCCGGCTGTAGGAAATGGAGTTCCTCAGATCGGCTATACAATTGCGGCCGGGGAAGGTAAGAGTGAATGGGGAGTGTCTCTCACACGGACACTCCCCGTGCAGTGTGAATGGACGTGCCCAGGCGCGGGATGGGCGGAGATTTCCCCCCAAGCCGGCGTCTATACGCTGGGCTGGCTGTAAAAAAAAAAAAAAATCGGGTGACGCTGCGAGAAGTCAGCCGCCGATTGGTTGGCTGGAGTGGCTGCTCCTGTGCAGGCTGCGCTGCATGGTGGGAGTTGTAGTCCGGCCGCGCTAAAGATAAGTTACTTATCAGCGCAGGCACAGCAAACTACAGCTCCCACCTCCCAGGTCATGTGGCACGTCAGGGGAGGGGACGAGCAGCATCACGAAATTCACATGTGACTTGCTGAGCTTGTGAGTTGGGGCCGGGGCAGGAGAAGACAAGACGTGACAGAAAGAAATAACCTCCTCTCCCCCCCTGAAGAGGTGCAAGGACCTGTCTCTGCACTGAGACACCCAGCCTGAAGTATGGTGTGAGTGAAGTTACAATCCTTATGCAATACTCTCCGTCAGCCCACCCCCCTCTCTGTCAGCCCCAGCAGGGTGCACTGTGCCAGCCACCCACCCAACCATTGACCCACAGCAGGAAGCCATGCCAGCCATCTGCAGCAGAGTGCACCATGCCACCCACCCACTAACCTACAGCAGGGAGCTAGGCCATCCACCTGCAGCAGGGAGCCAGGCCAGCCACTTGCAGCAGGGTACACTGTGACAGCCACCCTGCAGCAGGGTGCCAGCCACCCACTGATCCACAGCAGGGTGCCAGCCACCCACTGATCCACAGCAGGGAGCCAGGCCAGCCACCCACAGCAGGGTGTACCGTGCCAGCCAGCCACCCACCCACTGACCCACAGCAGGGAGCAAGGCCAGCCACCCACAGCAGGAAGCCAGCCACCCACGGTGACCCACAGCAGGGAGGGGTGCCAGCCACCCACGATGACCCACACCAGGGAGCCAGCCAGCCACGGCAGGGTGTCGGCCAACCACAGAGGACGCAGCATGTGCCGCGCTATATAAGTTTTCATTCATTCATTCATTCAGGAGCCAGGCAGCCAGCCACTCCCAGGAGCCAACCAGCCACGATGACCATCCAAAGGAAGGGTGCCTGCAAGCCAGCCACCCACGGTGGCCCACCCACACCAGGGAGCCAGCCACAGCACGGTGCCAGACAGCCCCCCACAGAAACCAGCCACAGAGGATGTGGGAGCCAACCACAGCACCCGTAGTTAAGGTAAGAAGATTACTACACAGCTACCTTCATCTGTGGGGGGACTGCCTTCATCTGTGGAGGGGGGGCTACCTTAATTTGTGGAGGGGGGCTACCTTCATTTGTGGAGGGGGGCTACCTTCATTTGTGGAGGGGGGCTACCTTCATTTGTGGAGGGGGGCTACCTTCATCTGTTGAGGCCTTACCACATCTGGTGGCGGGCAGCATGGCAAGTGACATTCCGTATCTGGTGGAAGGCGACATGGCAAGTGACATGCTCAAAGTTCCCACTGATTCTGCATTATGGTGGGTAGAACTATTTCATTTATTACTACAATGTAATAATATAAATAATGCGCTGACAAATTGCCCGCGAAAAATCGCTTACCCCCCGCGTGCCATCACCAACCTCCCCCTAATTGGGCCTTGGCACAATTTTTGTCCACTCAGGCGGTCCCCGGTGCCAAAAAGGTTGGGGAACACTGGTGTATACAACGGACCGTTTTCATCGGACAGGTCCGCTCGTCTGTACGAGGCCTAAGAGTACTTACAGAAGCCCTGCCTGCTGAAAGCAATGTGCCCCTTAGAAACTGTGATTCTAAAGCAGTGGTTCTTAACTTGGGGGTCGAATGACAATTTGCCAGGGGTCACCAAATCCTGGGCTGTTCCTGAATCCCGCACCGCTCTCCCAGCCTTTTCATGGCTACCCATTAGGGCTGTCCCTGGAGATTGCGGTGGCCCACTCAGTCTCTTCGCAGCCACCCATTCAGTTCACGGCGTGACTGGGGGGCACAGACTAGATGTCAGCTGGCTGGTGAGAAATGTGAAGTGGGAGGGGCTGGAGGAGACCCTATCTCCTGATTTTGGCATAGGTGTCACTGCTGCGGAGACACAGTGAGTACCATAAGGGGTTTTAATACCGTACGAGAGGAAGGGACTCAGGGAGCGCTAAGTATCCGTGGTTAGCGGTGCAAATTACTTGTCTTGCCTTGGGTGCTGACAACCCACGCTACAAAAATTATTTTACTGTTAGGGGTCCCCACCACTTGGGAAATTTTATCAAGGGGTCACAGCACTAGAAGGTTGAGAACCACTGTTCTAAAGAAAAATCACCACTTCCGCCAACAGCACCACTCTGCTGACCCCAGCATCATCTAAGCATTTCGACACCATGGAGAAAACTCTTATTTGGTTGGCGCTAACATCTGCTGCACAGTAAGCCCTAATGCTTTTTAAACTAGCAATGACAAGCTGAGATTAAACAAGGTTTTTTGTTTAGAAGCCATTTTAGGTGTCACCTGGTTTCCAGATTAATTATAGGAAATAAAAAAAATACATTAAAATACATATAAATGCATTACAAAATGTAGCACTACATGCTATAAAAGACAAATATGTAAAACATGTGTATGTATGAATGTATTGGATAACAATTTTTATTGATTTTTACCAAGGAAAACAAAGGAAAAAGACATTCAAGAATATGAGCGTGATGTTCATAAAAAACACTTATTATACAGAAACAACCATGGCCATAACAACCACAAATAGCAGGCTATTGCATGTATTTTTACATTACATTTGCTGCTGTGAAAGCAGACTTAGTAAAATTTTATTACTTTGTTTTGTTTTTTTAATTCTTTTTGTAGCTATGTGACATGGATTTAAATATCCAATCACAATAAGGGAGATGTAAACAAATAAACTTACTTATTTATTGAGGCAGTACTATGTGTTCAGCATACACCTTCTAATCAGAATGAATCTTTTGCTGATCTAACTACAAATCAGAGTGGTTGGTAATGTACTTTCACTACCTTATTAAATAGGCCCGTATGTTTACACTTTTAATAAGTCTAGCTAAATGAGTGATGTTATGCTGGGGTTTATAGTGTCCGTTTATGAAGCAGTGAAGAGCGGTGATCCCAGCCCATAAACAGTTTATGAAACAGTGATAATCGGGGGAGAAGTGTTTGAATTTGTTCTCCCGCCGATTATCTCTACACACAGTGAAGTCTCATAGACTCAGGCCCCGTACAAACGTCCGAGGAACTCGACGTGCCAAACACATCGAGTTCCTCGTCGAGTTCTGTGTTGAAGCCGCCGAGGATCTCGGCGAGCCAACTTTCCTCATTGAACAACGAGGAAATAGAGAACATGTTCTCTATTTGGCCCGACGAGTTCCTCGTTGGCTTCCTCGGTGAAAAGTGTACACACGACCGAGTTTCTCGGCAGAATCCAGCTCCGATCGAGTTTCTGGCTGAATTCTGCTGAGAAACTCGGTCGTGTGTACGGGGCCTGACACAGAAACGGCCAGTTTATGAAGCTGTGATCTGAGCTCTTCACTGGCGATCTGAGTCAGAATTCACATGCCCCGATTCACCATCTCAGAGGTGGTGAAGCGGGGAGTGAAGAGGGAATCCCGGGGGTTCTGAGGAGGAAGGAGGAAGATTTTTAACGTCTTTCTACCTCGTTCAGACCCCCCAACACTGTAACCATGTCCCCCTGTAATATTTATGTGTATACATATATATACACACATACATATATATATATATATAATGTGTACATGTATATATATATAATGTGTGTGTATATACATGTATATATAGTGTATGTGTGTGTATACATATATATATATATTATGTAGGGGGACTCGTTATTTTAATTACATTGACCACGCCGTCTGTCAGTGTACTGAGTGGTGATAATTTATCACTGCTCAATAAACTGACATCTCTGTATTTCTGTGAATTTCTGGTACTGTAATCTCGTAGAGTCTCACGCGATTCCAGTATCAGGGGCCATTCTCCAGTGTTAGAAGCGTTGGAAGATCACTTCACTCCTCCGAGGGTGAAACGATCTTCTCCGCTTGATAAACCGGCACACAGAGGAGAAAAATCTTCACCGTGATAGCCGGAGAACGAAACAGTGAATAGAATTCACTGCTTCATAAACGGACACCTAAATATGCATTTTAAGTACTCATTTAATCCTTGGCAATGACTGGATATTTAAAAATGAGTTAGCATTAAAATGATTAGTTTAGTATATTGCCCGCATTATATGCAAGTAACAGTAGCATAAAAATAGGAAACAATTTATTTATATTTTTTTTAATTTCTTGTGGTTCAATAAAATTGTAAGGTGGAAATGTCATACCTGGAAAACGTAAATATTTGGAGAGGTCCCACTAATAAAAAAAAAAATCTAGGCGATTGTGAAAACAGTTATGTTGTATGACTTTTAATTAAAATGTTTTTTGTTAGGTTCATTACTTGGTGATAGAATATCATATATTTGTGTGAGGGCCTAGAAAGAATTAACTATTTGGGGGTATAAATGGATAATGTGCCCCCTAATACAATGTGGCCATACACACAGGAGTTTTCTGTACATTTTCACCACTTCCATCCAGCTTCTGACTGCAAAAATGATCAAGTATATCAAAATAACAAATATCTATGTCTTATCTCTATGGCAGGGAACAGAGTGTGGCCTGTTCAATCATTTTGCCTTTTAATTAGAAATGTAAAAAGTGTAGCAAAAAATCTTTAAACCCTTGCCCTTCTTGTCTGTATAACTTCATCTATAGTGCATCAAGTGTCCAGTGTCTGTCTGTCCTCCTGGCTGTTTATCCATCTGTCGATCTCTGAGGCAATTTTTTCTATCTATCTATCTATCTATCTATCTATCTATCTATCTATCTATCTATCTATCTATCTATCTATCTATCTATCTATCTATCTATCTATTTGATGCATAAAAAAAAACTACATACTTTTTTAAATAAATATGGACGGGAATGTTGTAAATATAAAGGAGAGAATATTTAGGTGTGATACTTTAAATTTCATAATGTATCTGTGTTTTTTGTTTTTTCGTGCTGTTGTAATTTTCAGTTGGTAGGTGTGAGGCCTCGTACACACAACCGTTTTCCTCGACAGAATCCATCAAAAAAGAGCTTTTTTGTCGAGGAAAACCGTCGTGTGTATGTTTTTCATCGAGGAAACTGTCGAGGAACTCGACGAGAAAAAAAGAGAATTAAAATATGAAAAAAAAAATATGAAATGGCATTTTACGTAACTGAAATAAAACTCATTACAGAAAACTCTAATCATTTTAAGAATACTAAAGAGACAAAAAAACACTCTTTTGTAAGGCAAGATCTGCAAGGATGCAGATCAGGCTGAATTAAAATCATGTTGTGTTTATCAAGTAATCAACAGTGGACATATATATATATAAATAACTTAATATTTTCTTATTTTCTTTGACATCTTTGTAGAAATATACTTAAAAGCAAAATAAAGGAAAAACTGCGCTAACTTACAGTAAAACAAAAAATAAGCTGCTACATACAAACAAACAAACAAAGCTAAGGCCCCATACAGACGAGAGAATTTATCCGCGAATACGGTCCAGCGGACCGTTTCCGCGGATAAATTCTCTCGAGGATTTCGGCGGATTTTCATGCGATGGAGTGTACACACCATCGCATTGAAATCCGCGCCGAAATCCTCTGGCGAAGACGTGTCGCGCCGTCGCAACGATTATGACGCGGCGACGTGCGCGACGCTGTCATATAAGGAATTCCACGCATGTGTCGAATCATTGCGACGCATGCGGGGGATCCCTTCGGACGGATGGATCCGGTGAGTCTATACAGACCAGCAGATCCATCGGTTGGCATGGACTCCAGCAGATGGATATGTTCTGCATGTCAGAGAATATTCGATCTGCTGGAATCCATCCCAGGGGAGATATATCCGCGGAAACAGATCCGCTGGCGTGTACACACC
The DNA here is from genome assembly GCF_905171775.1 of Rana temporaria. NCBI lineage: Eukaryota > Metazoa > Chordata > Amphibia > Anura > Ranidae > Rana > Rana temporaria. Next base: position 104,026,156 of record NC_053489.1, read on the forward strand.
ATAGGATCTATCCGCTGAAACCCATTTGCTGGGATTTATCTGCGGATGGATTCTATGGTGTGTACGGGGCCTTAAAGATAATGGACAAAAAAGCAGTTGGGAGCTTGAAATACTGCCTGTATACCGCACTTATATTTCAGTATAGCTGGAAAATAAGTTTTATACTATGCTGTAACATTCATGTGGAAGCTGGCAGAATTATTAGTAAAATCGTTTTACTTTAAATATTAAAGTGAATTTCATGCCAAGCCCTATTTTGCTAGTGATCATTTTTCCAACACATAATTCTAAATTAAATACATTTATAATTAAAATGCTTAGGGAAAAAAAGAATAATATATATATATATATATATATATATATATATATATATATATATATATATATATATATATATATATATATATATAGAGAGAGAGAGAGAGAGAGAGAGAGAGAGAGAGAGAGAGAGAGAGAGAGATAGTCTTATTTGTGTATTTGTTTATTCATTTTAAGAGTATTCAAAATTATAATGATATTTTTTTAACTCTACTACTGATGTATTGTACTACCAGTATTATTTATTTATGATGTGCTGGATGCCTTGTATGAGCCACAACATTGCTTCCTGAATTTGTTGGTTCTAGAGTACCAAGGAGGCTTCAAGACAGGGTGTGCTACCTTTTTGTTGGAATTATGCCGCGTACAGACGGTAATTTTTTGTGATGAAATAAAATGACATTTTTAAAAATGTCATTTAAAATGATCGTGTGTGGGCAAAATGTCATTTTATGTCTTCTGAAAAATGACAAAAAAAAAATTCGAACATGCTCGAATTTTTTATGTCATTTTTTAAAATGTCATTTTTTGTGTCATAAAAATTGATCGTGTGTGGGCAAAAATGACGTTTTAAACCCGCACATGCCCAGAAGCAAGTTTTGAGACGGGAGGTAAAACTACCATTCATAATGGAGTAAGCACATTCATCACGCTGTAATGCCCCGTACACACCATCACTTTATGTGATGAAAAAAACGACACTTTCTGTGAAGTAAAAAATGACGTTTTTGAAACTTCAGTTTTCAAAGACGAAGTTGCCTACACACCATCGTTTTTCTCACAATGATCATGCAAAGTGAGGTTACGTTCCACCACGTTTTTCCATTGAAGCTTGCTTCATAAGTAGCTTCTGGGCATGCGTGGATGAAAAAACGTCTTACAAAACGACGTTTTTTGCTACACACGGTCAATTTCTGTGAAGTAAAAAGTGCACTTTTGAAAAACGACACATAAAATTGAAGCATGCTTCAATTTTTTTTGGTTGTTTTTTACAAGACATAAAACAACGTTTTCCCCCACACACAGTCAATTAAAGTGACGTTTTTAAAAACGTCATTTTTTTTCATCACATAAAGTGATGGTGTGTACGCGGCATAACAGACAAAAAAGCACGAAACGTCTTTTACTAACAAGTGACCAGCTAAAAGCAGCCTCAAGGCGAATAGAACTTCCCCTTTAGAGTGCCGTCACTTTGTTCATCATTTTTCAAAACAATGTTGTGTATGCTACATCGTTTTTGAAAATGAAGTTTCAAAAATGTCGTTTTTTTTCATCACTTCAAACTTCATTTTCTTTCCATCGCAAAAAATGACCGTCTGTATGCGGCATAAGAGTGTCTTTGAATTACATTGTTTGGGCCCCTAGACTATGTACACTGTTTATGCTATTGAGGTTAAAATTCACCACTTTGCACAGTAAAATGTTGACTGTATCTTTGCTTACAGCTTACTTAATCGTTACACATAGATGTTGACCAAGAAAATATGATACCTTATTGGACAAGAAGAGATAGAAGAGGAACAATAAAAGACACACACACAAAAATATACTCTCAAATTAGGTATTATGATACCCGCATTCCTTATTAATGGACAAGCACAAAAAACATTACTGCTTTCACCAAGCAAACCGTGGGCATGTGCTCCCAGCAAGCACTCTGTAATACATGGTTTACATATTGCTCAATATGTCAAACCAATCTAGCATCTGGCTGAGTACCAGATTACCAAAGAAGCAGAGTGGGCACCGGCAAATAGGCCCCATGCCATTTACGGGCCCGGATCATATAATATTGCTTTGATCAAGAAAGAAAATTACAATGAAGCTTTCTTACATTGTTTACAAAAGATAGAAAAAAATAAATCAACTAAAAGAAACGAAAAGGTTACATCAAAGACTCTATAGAGAAAATACTGTATTAAAGTAATGTACTCAATAACAATTTAAAGTACATAATCCATAGACATCAGGTTCACATTACAGTTTGTCTCCTAAAAGCTCATCTTCTGTCAGCTGACAGTTTGTAAAAACCTTTTGGTGCAACCTACAGTATGTACGTGTAATGTACAGTAATGATGATCATCTCCATCTAACATTGCATAGTTCGATGTTATCCCACTAGAGCGCATGCACGAGAAACCTCCACATAGAAGACTCCATAGAGTTTAATCCAGCACTGATCTGACTGTTTGTAAAATTTGCCCTACTGCTCTAGATAATTCCTAAAGGCAGAGGCACAGTATGTATGTAGGTATCATGGTCAGTCTCTGCTACATAAATTTGAAATTTTATTTATGTAAGTAAAAATGTTTCCACTTATGTGGGCACATCCATCACAGTCCTACCTGATACCTGTGCAGCTAGGTGTAATATTATTGTATCAAAATGAAAAAAATCTGGACCAAGATTAGTTGGTAGTTGCTGAAACGTGTATGTAGATCACACAGAAGTAAGTAATAACATGTAGAATACGGTATATATTTAGTTATACTGTACGGTATAGTCCATTGTTATGAGTCTCCTATGCAACGTTCTAGTTATGTAGCTTTACTGTCTGTGACTGGTATGGATTATAGAATGGTGTCCGATGAGAGTTCTTGTTGATGATTGCTACCAGTCCGGTTCTTTTTTTCTACTGTACTATACTTAATTGGTAGCTGTGGGTAACAGGAATTTGATCTTAGGCCTCGTACACACGGCCGAGGAACTCGACGTGCCAAACACATCGAGTTCCTCGGCCAGTTCAGCCCTGAAGCCGCCGAGGAGCTCGGCGGGACGAGAGCTCCCATAGAACAACGAGGAAATAGAGAACATGTTCTCTATTTCCTCGTCGAGCTCCTCGTCGGCTTCCTCGGCCGAAAGTGTACACACGACCAGTTTCCTCGGCAGAATTCAGCCAGAAACTCGGTCGGAAGCTGAATTCTGCCGAGGAAACTGGTCGTGTGTACGGGGCCTTAGCAGCAAAACCTTGATGATACTAGGAGGACATTGTGAAGTTTTCTAGTATGCCAGTTTTCTATCCTAAACTACATTCAGACCTCAATTTGTTGAGATGCCATGCTAACTTTTTGGTCAAAACAGGGAAGGATCATATGGTTTAAGCCTTGTACACATGCATGGTTTTCTTGGCAAGAAAACTGCTGGCAGAGCTTTCTTGCCGAGTAAACCATGCATGTGTAGGGGGCTTTGAGGTTTATCATCAAGAAAACTGCCCAGAATCTCGAAAGAACCTGCTCTCTATTTTCTCGTCGTGAGATTATCGGCAGTGTTTTCCTGCCGAGAAACCAGAGCGTGTGTATACTTACCTGTCTCCATGGAAATCCGTGCATGCTCTAAATTACTTTGACGCATGCGCGGTAGCTTCCAAGGCATAGGTAGGGTGAAGCAAGGTGGTGGCGACTGCATCGAATGTGACGAGCGCATGCTCGTCGTAGTCAATGATGTCACCGCGTTTGTGCCATTCAAAAGAACGGCAGTTCTTTTGAATGTTGCGTGTGTACACTCGGCCGGCAAGAGAATCTTGCCAAGAATCTCGTCAGGAAAAACAACGTTTTTTTTCCTGACGAGATTCTGAGCCGTGTGTACAGGGCTTTAGAGTTCCCTGCTGCATTATGGCCAAGCCTGTTCAGGGGAAAAGTAATGGGCCAGGATGATTTTCTAGGTTGATCGTTATTGTTTTCACCCGTAACAGATTACCACCTGCAGAGCTCACCCCACTCCTCCATAAACATGAAAATCCGCCTTGTACAACCATGCTTGTTTGTATAACAATTATAAGCACAATTGATTGACAGCTGTATCATGCCGGCACCAATGGTTCTACCTAAATTCTGAAGACACCTTAACGGTGGCCTATGCAGCATATAAATCCTGCCGTAACTATGGTGTCTTTACTGGCTGTACACATTACTATGCAGGTTCATTTTAGGAATGCTGCTAAGGCCACTGTTACTTTTTCTTGTATTATCAAGCGACTAGGGAGCCTCAACACTATGCACTAACACCATACAGCCATGGGGATAAAGCCAAAAATCTGTAATATGTCTGACTGGGACATAGGGGTGAAGCCTCGTACACACGACCGAGAAACCCGATGGGCGAAACACATCGTTTTCCTTGTCGAGTTCCTTGTTAGGCTGTCGAGGAACTCGACAAGCCAATTTTCTCCATTCCCGTCAAGGAAATAGAGAACATGCTCTCTTTTTGGCTCGTCGAGTTTCTCGACAGTTTCCTCGACGAAAATGTACACACGACCGGTTTCCTCGGCAACAAAAATATCTCCCAGCAAGTTTCTTGCTGTTTTTTGCCGAGAAACTCGTCGTGTGTATGAGGCCTGAGAAAAAAGTTTGCCCCCCTATTGTGTATACAATGTTACTAATCAGTGGTACTATGTTTGTCATTTGTAAAAAGCCTTTCAATGGAGTTTCTGCTCTGCCGAGCTGCAGTATGTTCTGCTGGTGTTCAATGAAGTTCACTGCAACTCAGCCAGTCCTTATAAGGAGTCACTGGCCTCTGATGATTACACAGATGTTCACGGGGTCATCCGGGGTAAAGCAAAGCACAGCAGCAGAAAAACTGCAGGTTGCATTATTTATCTATTGAGTGCGTGCATTGTATTTGTGACTGGATGAGCAGGCCATGAAATCCCTATAGGGATAATGGAAAAGGAGTCTGGACTTTATATAAAGCATGCGGATTGAAAGCAAAAAAATGAAATCCCTATAGGGGCCTACAGACCTTTTCTTCGGGTCCAATTGAGTTGTGGGGGGTCTGGCTAAACAATAACTGAAGATGCCACAGCTCAAACAGAGATAAAGCATAGTGTAATTTTTTCTTCTGCATTCACCTTTGCTGTATTACTTGTAATGTATTAGGAATTGCTGAGTTAATAGCTATATGTCATGCTTAAAGGAGTTTTAAAGGTTTGTTTTTTATTTTCTAAATAGGTTCCTTTAAGCTAGTGCATTGTTGGTTCACTTACCTTTTCCTTCGATTTCCCCTCTAAATGTTTTGTTTTTGTCTGAATTTCTCAATTCCTGTTTCTCCTCAGTAAACTTGCCACCATCATCTGAGTGGTGGTGGTTAGTCAGCCAGAACAGCTTAATGAACAGATTACTGAGGAGGAACAGGAAGTGAGAAATTCAGATAAAGAAAACAAATACAAATACAAATTTAGAAGGTAAATGGAAGGAAAAGGTAAGTGAACCAACAATGCACTAGCTTAAAGGAACCTATTTAGAAAATAAAAAACAAACCTTTACAACCCCTTTAAGGTGATTGTAGTCTTATTAGTGTACTTGCAACTAATGCCCCAAACACACGATCAGGCTTTTGCCCAGCCAAACTCACATCGGAATTCCGACAGAATTCCATCAGAGTAAAAGAGAACATGTTCTCTATCTAAACTCTGACGGAATTCCTGTGAAAAAGACCGATGGGGCATACACACGGTCGGAATTTCCGATGGAAAAAGTCAGTTTGACTTTTTCCATCGGAAATTCCGTTTGTGTGTACGGGGCTTTAGTTGAGCAGTACCTTGGACCCTAGAAGAAGGAATCCACCCCAAAAGTCTGCCCTGAAGCTTTACCTATTAGTGCAAATAAAAAAAAAAAGTATCACGAACAGTATTCAACTGTTCTGTAGCAATATAACACAGCTTTATATTTTACTAAAATTTTTTTTTTACTAAAATTCCCTCAGAAGGTCCCCCTGTCTGATGTGATCATACTTATGTGGTTGAGAACTATACAGACAGAAGAATGGCTTCTAGTATGGCCACCCTTGTTGGGAAGGCCTCCTGCAGTTGCCCAGACAAAAAACAATATCCTGGTCCTCCAAGTTTAGGATTGGATGTGGAGATTACACATTCATTTTAAAGTTAAAACAGGAGGAAAATGTATGGCTGTAGCATTGTGGATGAAGTAATTATGCAAGAAATGACTGAATTATAATGAGGTCTTACAGGTGGGAGACCAGGCTGGACTGACTTACTTTGTTGAGGGTCTGTGAGTAGAGGTGGGAGCGTGTTGGAGAATTTCGCTCTGTCTGAATCGGGCCCAACTTGGTAGAAAAGTGGCATTGAGCCCTTTTGAGGGGCTTTGGCTGCTACCTCTGGGTACGGCCTCAAGGTCGTTTCCTTATTTTATTGAAAGTAGTAAAGCATGATAAAACCAACACGTTTCAGGGGAACAAAGACTCCCCCTTCTTCAGGGCTATCAGAGACAAAAATAAAAATGTTCAGAAAAATATATATGTAGCATGATATACATATATGGAAATAAAGATTAAGAGAATAACATTTTTAGTTAGATATATCGACACATTGTATACAAGGGTGAAGCTGTATTTGAAAAACAAACAATAGACCTTTTTTTAAAACGAATAAAAACGTATAAAAGGACTTAAAGGGAAATAGAATATTACAATGGATAAGAAAAATGTCTTTAAAAATAAATATAGTCTCAAATTCATCCAAGGGAATTAAAATGAGGAACCGTTAAGATCACCCATTGACAATTTACTTCCATCACAGCTTGCTAGATGAGAGCACACCTTAGGCCCCGTACACACGACCAGTTTCCTCGGCAGAATTCAGCTTCCGACCGAGTTTCTGGCTGAATTCTGCCGAGGAAACTGGTCGTGTGTACACTTTCGGCCGAGGAAGCCGACGAGGAAATAGAGAACATGTTCTCTATTTCCTCGTTGTTCTATGGGAGCTCTCGGCCCGCCGAGCTCCTCGGCGGCTTCAGGGCTGAACTGGCCGAGGAACTCGATGTGTTTGGCACGTCGAGTTCCTCGGCCGTGTGTACGGGGCCTCAGACAGAATTAAGCATTGAAACCTTGCTTGCATCATATTTTCTGGCCATATTTTCTTACGGTTTAGCCCTGATAAACTGTTAAAAGGGGAGAAGCAGGGGAGACACACACATAACAAAAAATACTCTCATATGTCTTCTCTTATTAGTAGAGGCACAAGGACACCCTAAAAAAGGAGCCTATTACAAAGCTAGAGTGGGTTGTCATTTTTCCTTAAAAATCCCCACACAGACTTACCACTTCAAGGTCTATTGTGAGTTCTCCTCTAGGTTGATCCACTTCTTGTGAGCCCAGGTCAAGTCCCCTAGGCATGCATCATCAAGCTGCCCTGGGCTCACAGAAGAATGCTGCAGAGACCTGTGCTCCTGTCAGTACTAGATTTGGGGGGAGGGATGGACTCGAAAGGTGGAAATGGGCTTTAAAGTGGTAATAAACCCAAAAACAAAATCTAAATGTATTGCAGATTATCAATTCTTTCATGTGGTGACTGCATCACCTGGTGAACGCTTTTTGCAGGTAAGTCTTTTATTTTTCAACTTCCTTAAACAGAACAAGCTTTCCAGCAAAAGTGGTAGTTAGAAGGTTTAAAGGAGTTGTAAAGGAAACATTTTTTTGCCTAAAATTTATGTCTGCAAGGTAGACAGACAGAATAGTGTAATGATTCTATTAAAAAACGACTAAATACCTCTTAAATTCCTTCATCTATATCACTTCCGGCATTCTAGTTTCTGTTCTCTCATTCACTTCCTGGTTTGCATCGCTCGTTCATGTAAGAACTACATTTCCCAGTATGCATTGCGGCACACCCAGTAATGCACACCTCCTTAAAGGCTCTAACACGTAGAGAGCGTCCTGCCGCACAGATGTAGTTCCCAGGAGGGGGCGAGCAAGTCACTGACCACCGCAGTAAAGCCTCCCGTCACGGTGAAAACCTAAACTGAAAAAAAAAACTGTTGCTAGTTCAGCTTTAATTTGTCAATCAATTCCATCCAAATTTACCCAAAAGTGTCAACATTGCTCCTCCATCCAGAGGAAGATAGGAAGTGTGTTACTGGCCAGATCAAGAAAATAAAATAAAAAAAACCCAAAAGAAAAACAAATGCCACTGCCACATTTAAAACCGGTTCACACAGGGGCCACTCGTCAGGCGACTCAGCCGCCTGACAAGTCGCGCTCCGCTCTGTTCAATGGAACCATTCTTATAGGAGCGACTCAAGTCGCTCCGACTTAGAAAAAGATTCTTGTACGACTTTGGGGGCGACTTGCATTGACTTCAATACAGAAGTCATTTTGCAAGTCGCCTCTGAAGTCATCTTGAGATCGCCTTGCCGAGTCGCCCCCAAAGTCGTGCCACCTGTGTGTGAACTGGGTCTGAGGGATTGCAAAGCTGCAATATGTAAAATGTGTGCAGTTAAAGTGTGGGCAGTTACAGAAGGGTAGGGAGGGAGGAAGAAGAGCAGATCGAGCCCTCTCTCCTCTGTATGTGGGAGGAGGATTGTTAGTGCTGGCTTTGTGTGAAAGAGAGTGCTACAGACACTCTCAGCTTAGACAACTGCAGCCAGCAACCCTGCTGGGAGGCCAGGCCATAGTCCAGTCTGAATAATGTGTCCGGGTTTTAGGCAGTTTTTCAACCCAGACACATGATTCCAAACCTGAACTGTCTGGGTGAATCCTGGACAGGTGGCAACCCTAGTAAAGACATTGAGCTGAAAGGTGTCATGGAGGTAGGGACAAATGCATATGGTTCAAATTCATTCTAGAAATCATAAAAATGTCAACATTATAAAATAAGAGAAAAATAAATGAATGTGGGTCAGCAATCTGCACTTAATAACAGAGTGCCTCTACCACTGGTATCAATGAATGAATGAATGAAAAACGTATATAGCGCGGCACATGCGAACTGAATCGCCTCAATGATCTCTGTATTACTAACAGCATGACAGGTTACACTATATTACAATGCAATGTACTGCTGCTAGCAGTGTGTTAGGACTGGAGTCAATGGGGTAGATTTATTAATTCTGAAGAGTTCAAAATCTGGTGTAGCTGTGCATTGTAAGCAATCAGCTTCTACCGTAACTTCATCTTGTTCAATTAAGTTTTGCCCCAAAAAAATAAAATAAATGGTTTCTATGCAAAGCTACGTCAAATTTTGCACTCTCCGGTTTTAGTAAATCAACCCCAATGTGTTACTACTGTTGGGTGCGCTGATAAGCTGGCATTGACTGATCAGCAACAGTCACCATGCAGCTCTTCACTAGACTGGCAATGTATAGTGTTTCCACCCCTATGCTTCTGATTAGCCATTTTTGGTCTCGGATTGATAGCCACATACAATGACTATTCTAAATCTGGGAGCCTGCTTTTTAAACAATATCCCTCCTTTCCAAACCTTTAAATGTTGTAGGTCCTAGACCAGCCATTCTTAACCAGGGTTCTATGGAACCCTAAGGTTCCTCCCAGGGTGGTTAGGGGTTCCTTGAGCTGTGGCTGACTGACCTCTGATCTGATGGTGCCTGCATAGTTCCAAGGCCTGCACCGCTTGGGAGAATCAGTGGCATGACACCAAAGATCTTTTTAGCTGTGTGTAAAGGTGGCAATATATTCACTACTGTAAGGCCACGTACACGCGATCGGTTAAACCGATGAGAACGGTCTGACGGACCGCTTTCATCAGTCAAAACCGATCGCGTGTGGGCCCCATAGGTTATTTAACCTTCGGTTTAAAAGAATCAAACTTGCTTTAAAATTTAACCGATGGATTGCTAACCGATAGGTCAAAATCGATAGGTCAAAACCGATTGTTAGTATGCAAAACCATCGGTTAAAAACCCGCGCATGCTCAGAATCAAGTCGACGCATGCTTGGAAGCATTGAACTTAATTTTTTTCAGCACGTCGTTGTGTTTTACGTCACCGCGTTCTAACACGATCGGTTATTTAACCTATGGTGTGTACGCGTGACGGACCATCAGTCAGCTTCATCGGTTAACCTAAGATAACTGTCTTTCAGATCGTTCTCATCGGATGGACTGATCGTGTGTACGAGGCTTTAGGGTTGCATTCCTCCCACTGAGCTCCAATAAGGGACATTTGTCCAATGGGCCCTGATGAATTGGATTTAGCAGGGGTTCCAAATGCCTGAACATTTGTTTAAGGGTTTCTCTAGGGCCTCCAAACTATGATCCATGGGCCCACTTCATGATTTTATCTAAAGCTAAAGTCAGTGGCATATTCTTAATTTTCACAGACTGAGGATTCAGGTCAGCAAAGGTTGCCTATGTTCTCTGCTTCTACCTGATGTAAAGGGGATGATGATGACGACCTTGATGTAACGGGGGACTCTGATGTAATGCTTCAGAGCTTAGTAAGGGGAGATCAGCGCAGTGATGATGCACCATTTCCTTTTTTTGTTTTAAACAAACTTTATTGATATATCAAACAGACAGCTCATAAAGTTCAATTGCTGGCCACGCAGTATAAGGCAGTGGATTGCCTTGCACTGTCCCGGGCTGAAAAAAAGTACTGCATGCATCATGCCGCACACCATTGCAACACAGTGGTATGAACCAGACACATAGGAGACAAGACATCTTGCCTTGTCCATGCAGTGGGAATGCTCTAGAATAGGGATGACCCGAACACCCCCCCATTCGGTTCGCACCAGAACCTTCGAACGGAACGTTTGCGCGAACATTTAGAACCCCATTGACTTCTATGGGACTCGAACGTTCGAATTCAAAAGTGCTCATTTTAAAGCCTAATATGCAAGTTATTGTCATAAAACATCTTTGAGAATCCGGGTCTTGCCCCAGGGAACATGTATCAATGGAAAAAAAAGTTTTAAAAACGGTCGTTTTTTTCAGGACTCCTGAAAAAACAACAGTTTTTAAAACTTTTTTTCCATTGATACATGTTCCCTGGGGCAAGACCCGGGTTCTCAAAGACGTTTTCACAGGCATACTATAGACACCCAGCAGGTACAATATTTAAAGGAATTTTTCATTTATTTTTATTTTTTGCACTCACTCATACATGCTCTCACTCATGGTCCCATTGTGTATTTAAAAAATGGGTATGCCTGTACAGTAGTCTATTTGCATTAGTAAATCAACCCTAGTGCATACCTCCTGAGATAGGAAAAAGGGACGCCTATTGGCACAAGTATGTAGGCCTAGGACCCCCACCATGCACCCTTATAGGAGAATTACATTTAAAAAATGATTGGTTAAACCCACAAGTTCTTTTTTTTTACCACTATTATTCCTTTATACTGGCTTTTGAAATTTACAAATGCTGCAGTTTAGAAATTTGATGAAAGATTTAGCACTGGCAAACATTTTTTGAAAGATAAAAAGTGCATTTTATATACAACTCTATATATATCAGACCAAAATGAGGCACAAATGAGGAGGAAAAAGCGACAGAAGGTAACTAGCAGTGTATAAGGAAGCAATGCATTACAGGCAGTTTTCCAGGGATGGATGAGATATTCACTGTGTGTCACATAAATAGAAGTGTGTCAGGCTGCAGTGTGTTTCTAGCATTGTGCCAAGGATCAGTGTGTCCTTAGCAATGTGCCAGGGAGCAGTCAGTGCGCCTCTAACAGAGTGGAAACATTGACTTGTTCCAGTGACTTCGCTGTGACCTCTGGGCATTCCTGGTGCAGCCTGCTCTTTTATCTGAGATTCACACAAAGACACCCTCTCCCCACGCTAAATCCTCTTGTCATTAAACATAGGCACTGTTTGTTTGCAGACAATAACGGTGAGGTTAACATGAGCTATGTGTTTACTAGCAGAATGAGTTCTTATATAAAAATCAGAATTACATTCATCAGCGAGCGCACAAATATTTTATCTGGATCTTTTTGTGTGCACAGTTTAAAATATTGCTTATCATCTCTGCTAGCGATAATTTGCCTATTCCAGAGATCACCAGATAACCCATACAATGCTAGCTTGTCAAGTCATTCTAACCAAAGAAGCAAAGTAAATAAGAAACAAATCAATATATTATTTTTGTGTTGAATATTATTTTAATATTTTGTCATGTCACTGCTGATCAGATCACCCGTTGATCATGTGCAAAAAAGGAATGTGGAATTGATGTTGTTGATGGATGATTACTGTATAAGCAAGTCACAGGACTCTCTGGAGCATAGGGTTGCATAGGCAAGTCATAGTAGCCTGTAAGTTATAATGCAGTAGGCTAGAGCAGGGGTCTCCAAACCTTCTAAGCAAAAAGGGTTAGTTTAATGCTCTTCAGACTTTTGGATTGCCGGAGTGTGGCCAGTTGGAGTCAAAAATGTCCCAACATCAGTTATAAGTAATCAATGCCTCGAACTAGTTGGTCAGTGGGATTAAAAAAATATATAGCATCTGTGGTCAGTAGCAGCAAGAACAGTGCCCCACCATTGGTTTTAGCTGAAGGAATAGTGCTCCAGCTTTGGTTTTGGTCGGAGGAATAGTACTCCATCTTTGGTTTTAGTGGGAGGAATAGTGCCCCATCATCGGTGTCAGTGGGAAGAATAGTGTCCCATCATTTGTGTTAGTGGGAGAAATAGTGACCCTCATTGGTATTAGTTGGAGAAATAGTGACCCTCATTGGTATTAGTTGGAGGAATAGTGCCCCTTCATTGGGATTAGTTGGAGGAATATTGCCCCATCAATGGTATCACTTGGAGGAATAGTACTGTCTGCCCTACTGTTGGTGCTGTAGAAAACCTGTATAATAATAATCATTGATATTAGTTGAAGGAAAAGTGCGCCATCATTGATATTTGTTGAAGGAAAAGTGCGCCATCATTGATATTAGTTTAAGGAATAGTGTGCCATCATTGATATTAGTTGAAGGAATAGTGCGCCATCATTGAAATTAGTTGAAGTAATAGTGCGCCATCATTGATTAGTTGAAGTAATAGCGCGCCATCATTGATATTAGTTGAAGGAATAGTGCACCATCATTGATATTAGTTGAAGGAATAGTGCGCCATCATTGATATTAGTTGAAGGAATAGTGCGCCATCATTGATATTAGTTGATGGTAGGGTTGTCCCGATACTGAGCATTTGCGGGAGTACTTGTACTCCCACAAATGCCCCCGATGCCAGATCCGATACTACACACCCCCCCCCCTCGCCGCAATGCCGCCGCATACCGCAATGCCGCAGCCGCCGCCTAGTTAATCAAAGTGCAGATCGCCCGTCCAATCCCGAGCAAGGGGGAGTGTCTATATGCGGCACGGCGGGGAACACACAGCTATTCAAATGAAAGCTGTAATGTTCCCCGCACGCTGATTAACTAGGCGGCGGCATCTAGGTATGGGGAGACATGGCTGCATATGTGGGGTGTCATAGAAAAATTAATAACGCACGTACATAATCAATAATCAGAGAAATATTAATATCGCACGTGAATAATTAAGATAAGCTATAAAAATCTTTTTGTCTATATAAAAATTAAAACAAAGAATAGCGCTGCGAAAAAGAGAAAAGTATTACATTTATTGATACAGAGAAGAAACTTGTATTACTCTAATATTTACAACTATAACATAAAGGATATCACTTGTTAAAACAGAGAGGATATTGCTGAATGCTGATACAACATACATTTATGGCTATAGAGAATTCAATAATAAGTAATACTAAGTGGTAGAGAGAGACAGAGAGACAGAGGGAGAGAGAGAGAGAGAGAGAGAGACAGAGGGAGAGAGAGAGAGAGAGAGACAGAGGGAGAGAGAGAGAGAGAGACAGAGAGAGAGACAGAGACAGAGAGACAGAGAGACAGAGAGATAGAGATAGAGAGAGAGAGAGAGAGAGAGAGAGAGAGAGAGAGAGAGAGGGAGAGAGGGAGAGAGAGAGAGAGAGAGAAAAAGAGAAAATATATTTACAGAGTACTTCACCAAATTTTCCCAATCAGCTCATGATCCAGTCTGCTTTAGTCTGCTTGGTCAAGGCATCATACACTGATTTTATACCCCTCAGACTACACCTTTTCCCTCCAAAAAACTCAAGTTTCCCGCGGATACGATTGGATGACTAATGTTTCTTTACAGAATGACAGTTAAGGACCCTTTTTTAATATACACACACACCTAGTAACACAGTCCAAAATGTGGTCTTCAAACAGCAGATGACAGGAAATTCCTGTACTTCACTGAGGGGACACTTCTTATCAGATCCCCATCCCTTTGAGATAACCTCCCTATGTTATTATAGGTTTAAAAGCCTTTTGTTAGGTGAACTGTAACATCGAGTCACTCTGTTGACTAGAAAAACAGGACAGTCGACCAACAACTCATTAATAAAAAAAGCCTTGTACAAGAATTACATATACACCTTCATACAAATCTTATAAATATGAAATTGAAAAATCTCTACCACAGTTCCCCCTGAAGTTCATCCTTGAACTTATGTCCTCCTTCAATGATTCGGTACCCCCCCCACAACGGCCCAGAAGCCCCGACCCTTCCCCCACCACCACTGCGGCCTCTTCCTTTCTTGAACTCGCCGTAACTCATCAAGGTAGACTTGAGACAGTCCTGGTGCCTTTGAGACTTCCGATCCGAACCCTGAGTGTCTATACTGCAATGTTTCATCGCCCCTCTGCATTGGAGGAGTGGAATTCCAACATCGATGGCGGGATCCTTATATATTTAGTCCTGTATCTTGGAAAGATGGTGTTCTGATTGTCACCATTGGATCGGACCGCGAGACAGCACTTTTTCAGCATGTGAAGAAGGGTTTCGGAGTGTCTTATTCATGGCACGTTTGTCTTCAACAAGGATGACTTGGTTGTCGTGGTTTCTTCAGGTGGTGGTTGGGTGGGCCTCCAGACAGTCATGTATGAATACAAAAGGAGAAAGGAGAACGTCAATGTACAGTTCTTGGAGGAATGTCAGACAGGAGCCGTGGGGTGGCCTTTATGACTATAAAGCCGTAGGTAGACTAGGGGAGGTAGAATTACTTTAAGACATGAAAACCTGGATGTCCAGGGATACTTTGGTCAAATGGGTGTACAATATGGCACTGGCGGGCAGGCATGCTCACGCGCCTTAAAAACAAAATATGACTATAGTTCTAGTTACATTATCCTGAGAAGATGTATGATAAAAGCCACAAATAAAAACTTAGAGAGCATAATATTAAAGGAGGAAAGGAAGAGAGGTGAGTAATGAAAAAGAATATGGAGAATAGAAAAAAAAACAAAAAATAAAAACTACAGATTCAATGCTGCTCTAACCAAGCTCTCCAGTTTAGATTCCACTTTCGATTGTTAAAGAGCATTGAATCGGTATTCAAAAAAACTAATACTTAGTTGCCCTGCCAACTTTAGCTGACAGCGAGAAAAAAATAAAAATGAAATATTGTTCCGTTAAAAACGACTCCTCTCTCATACTGGTAATCAACAGGTGAACATGACCAGGGTCACTTTAAAAATTTACAAGTCGGGTTGAAAACATAAAAAATAAAAATATTAAAAAGGAGAAACTAAACAATGGTTGCCAAAACACTTTTTGAATTTAGTCAAACCCGACTGTACTTATTACTAAAAAAATTTAGAGGCTTTTCCCCAAACCAACAAAATTAATAAAAAAATAATATATAGTTCTCTAACAAAAAGGGCAATTAAATAAACAATGCATTATTTATTTTTTCCTTCCAGGTCCATGCACTACTCCCCCCTTCAGGTGGACAAAGTTCAAAGCTTTTGGAACTTTTCTCACCTGAATGGAATGAGAGAGAAAAAAAATAATAATAATGAAAAAAACTATAACCATAACATTTCAGGGAGAAAAATGAGAGAAGAAAAAAAAAAAAAAAAAAAAAATAAAATAAAAAAGAATAAAAAATAAAACTGACAAAAATAAAAAAATGAGAAAAATTGATTAAAAAATTCCTAATTTTTTTTTAATAAAACCGAGAGAGAATAACTTTTACAAAAATTAAAAAAATGTATAAAAATGAAAAGTAAAAAAATTGTAATGGATAAAAAAAATGAGAAGAAAGAAAAAAAAAAATTACATGTCCATGATAAAAATTTAAACTAGGAGTATTAAAAAAAAAACGGTACGTTTGTACTGGTCTGGATTTGGACAGGCTTCTTCGGAAATTTGTTTCTGAGTTAGTGGCTTTTCCTTGAGAGAAGATTCCTCGTTGAGGTGCACATTCTCATAGTTTTGGCGTTCATTCTCCTGATAGTAATGCACATCATTACTTGCATCAGGGAGAGCAGTAGAGCTACACAGATTAGGACAACGACAGGGTGGAGCAAAATGTCTAGGAAAGCTGACGCGTTAGGACTATACCCAAATATACTTTCCCACCAGGAAATCTTAGCGTCTTCCTCTAAAGCGTGGGATACTTGGATCAACTTATTTTGATCATGGGTGAGTCGTATAGTGGCTTGTTTCTCAGCATCTTTCAGCACATTTAATATTTCATCCTGTTGTCCAAAATCTACCAGCCAAGCCTTTAACTCAGCCCCAAATCCCAGAGGAAGTTTCTGTAGATGTATGGGGGTGTCAGGTTTGATATCAAGCTTTTTCTCTGGGGTAACAGGGGTACGTCCTTGTGTCCCGGCTATATCTATTCCCAGGACCGGGGAAGATGTACAGTAGACTCCCTGAGGTAATGTACCCCGTTGAGTACAGTTCAACCCGTAGGCAGAATATAGGGCATCATTGGGCATTTGATACCAGCACCAATACCCTTGCCCCAAGTATTTTACATAAGGTTGGGACAATTCCTCGGCATCCAGGAGACACGACCCTTCCTTGTGCCAGAATTGTTGTCTCATGATCCTATCCTGTTTCCCTTGACATAACACCACCCCTTCCTTTCTCCAGCACCCATCCGTATCAATCATTTGAGGTTGTTTGGACTCATAAACCATCAGATCATGATGGACTCGGGGGTGTAACACGGTAGCCCGCTATCTGTCCGGTGAACTTCTGTTTCATTATCTCAGACAATGAGGCAGTAGCATCAATATGAGCATGTTGTAGATTTTCAAGAATATGATTCACATCTAGCTGCCCCTCAACCCCTTCCCCAACCTGCTGTGCCAACCTACCTAGCTTGTTTATGAGTACCTCTAAATCCCTTGAGACGGGCCTTTTTATTCACACCTTGCACAAACTGTTGGCACCATTTAAATCCTGTTGCCCGAAGTTTAACTACCTAACTTTTAATTCCTCCCCGAATCCCAACGGAAGTTTCAATAAGTGTAAAGGGGATGTCAGGTTTGCTATAAAACCTTTCTTCAGGGCAACTCGGGGTGTAACCCGGGGTTCCGTCTATATCCATCCCAAGGACAAGAGAATAGGTACAATAGACTCCCCGAGGTAGCGTGCCCAGCTTGGTACAGTTCAACCTAGTGCTGATAACCGTGCATCATTAGACATGTGATACCATCATTCGGTATTGAGTCCCACAGCACATATACCATTGAAACAATGACAAAACCCACAAAAACTCCATCCCTGTGACTTGATTTCAGTGACCATGCCCCACTACCACCAGGTAGGTCCAAGGAACACCCTAGTTCCATGACTAACACCCCATCGGTATCCTCTAGGACAAAGAAACAAAACCCGCCTATGTCCTAAATTATACCTAGGTGTTTCCTCCCCCGTAATGATCTTCCCATCCAGAACCCACAGTGAAATACCTTCCCAACATTCCTCCTTCACTACCGGGTATTGACCTGGAATGCAAAAGACATCGTGGTCACACTTCTGACAGGGGGAAATATCAACCTGCTCTCAGCTTCCGTGCCCTCTGATCACATGTGGGTCACTTAGCCCCAAATGCACCAAGATAGAATCCCCAGTCAGTAAGCTCATTGATGCCAACCTATCTACAGACCGAGTCTGCACTTCCGTATATGGGATCATACAGCACCTCATTTCTCACAATCCAAACCAGTACAGCCCATCCCGGCATTTGACTACCATTTTGGATTAGTGTACGCGACGAGTTTTGTCAAAGTCTTACTGAATGGTGATGCTAACTCCTCAGGCTACCGCCCATCATACAGAGATTTGGACACTCAGCATGATCCTGGTCAATAACTCCGCCTGCCCCTGCATGTACGCCAGAGCCAATGACATATTTTTGTTCTATACCCTTTCATACTCTCTTCCAACCTCTTAACATGGTTGATAAAATCGTGAGCCATATTGAACTGGGTTTTCATGTAACTTTGTTGCATGTTGTCACAATTGTCACCAATCTCTCTGAGCAACAAAGCCGTGCTTATTGTCTGAAGCCATGGCTGCGGGTCTGTTCCTCAGGAGACCGCTGTCCACTCCATTACTAACACCCATCCCAGCTCCTATTCCCCCTATATAGTGCTGAATACACCCCTCCTCTGTTGGGTTACTCCTCAGAAATAAGCGTCCTGCGTGAACCTTATGCTGTGTCTGCACATCTCTGGGAGAACGCCACTGGTCACTTGACAATCACTTGATTCAGTGTATACTCAGCACATACAGGGTAATAGTCTTATCAACCACTCTGTACCCTGTTAGCCCATGGGTATTCCCTTTATTTAACAGGGCATGTTCCTGTATGTAGTTACTGTCATTACTTGTGCAGGGATTCAACCTCTCAGGTGAGACATCAACTAGGTGTACCTCTCCCATGTCCAGTAAGCGAAAGCTTCTTTATAGGACTGCTAAGCTTTAGACACTGCCTCTACAAGGAAGTTTTCACCCCATTGATGTATCACCTGGCACCCTCTAGTTTGGCCAACAGACACCCTATTATGCATAGATGCCAGTCTCCTGGGTACCTGCACCACATACATTTATGTCATACTAGTCACCCATTCCAATATTTCTTTCAATTCCTGTCTGGACTCACGACCCTCAGAACAGGAATGGACTCCAGGGTATAACCCAGTAGAGTCAGATAGGATAGTACCCAAATTGACCGTGATATATGCACAAAGTTCCGTCCATGCTCAAAGTTCCTTCCCTGCCCTTAGGGATGAGAATAGAATGAGTTAGATTTTTCTAACCCTTCCCTGATATGTAGCCCAGGGCTTCCCAATGTGTTCTTGATTATCTCCAGCTCTATAGTGATTACGGTATCCAATTACCCACCTCCCGCTCCAAAGACAGGCGCCATTGAGCCTCTTTTAAGTATGGGAAATAGTCTGGATACCCGGATTGAAACCCACCTGCCACCAGGTACACCCGATCCCTCATAGAGGCTGCACACCTTCTCCCTCCTCTATCAATTCAGTAATTAGACTATGTTATCCTTCACCCCTACAAAACAAGCTGCCTTCACCATTCAGACAGGACTCCCATGAAAGATAGGAGTCTACCGCCACCCTGGGGCACTGATCTTCTTGGCATGCAAGTCACCGACCACCAGTTAAGGTACACCAGTAATCTAGGACAGGAAGGACACCTATGGATATTAACTGAGGAGAATACTGCATGCCCACATATATATCGGAAGTGAGGGCCCTTGGAACAGCCAAGAGCTGGTATCACCCCATGCGATCTTCCTGCGCGCCTTTTCTCCAGACTCTAAAACTATATGATACGAGGCCAGACCTATGCACTTTCAACTCGTATGCCACCAGGCAGGCCCTCGTACTACATGTCTGCCGGTAAATTTAAAAGAAACTGGAAAACAAGAATTGCATAATGTGTCTCCAGCTTAAGGCAGCGGGTGCTGACCAATAGACTAAGAAAATTCCCTTGTAGCACTGAGGTGCCGGGATCACTAAACAGTAGGGGATACACAAGCCGACCAGTGTGCCTGGACACACACAGCTATTTATTAGGCAATTGGTAACAACTAGCCACCACAACTGACAAAAATAAAAAACTCTAGGAGAGAAAAAAAATAAGTGTCGCATGGTGACACGAAAGGAAACTGCTGTGAACTTCATTTGGGGACCTACAGATAGCTAGGGACATTAGCATACCTTAGCCTGAGGCAATGCAACCTTGTACAGCCAGGCTTAACAGCGGGGGGGGGGGGGTTTTTGAGCAGTCCTAAAACACAAGTCTAGCCAAAGTAGCATCAGGCTTTTACCTATTAGATCTATGGAACTACATGTGTCAGCATGGCTGATCTTCGGTAATAAGAAAACAGATATGCCACGAATCTATGGCCGATCCATTTCAACCTCTGGAGACTACCCCAAGACCCTTTTACCACTAAGTGTGGTACCCCTGAACGCTACTTAGCCTAATATATGTGTTAGAGTGCCAATTATCCCTTGCAGTTTTACTCACTTTTTCGTAAAAACTAATATGCGGACCTCAGTTAGTTGGTTCTGCTATTCAGTGGATCAGCACCTGTAACCCCCACTAGGTGGTCCAAAAACATGGACTGATCACTAGACGTTCTAACTAGATAATGGTCATGAAAACCTAAACCTTGTGAAACCCGACTGACTAACCAACCTAAAGATTTCCTCTTATTCTGAAATCCTGAAAAACACAGTTATCGATTCTGAGGGATAAAACACAAAATAAAAGTTTAGTAATAAACATTCAATTTTTTCTTAACCTGGAAACAAAAAACAATGGTTATATATCTGTAACAAGCCATTATCATATAAAACACAAATATACATTACATTATATTACATAAACCGTGCACTTTCTTTTAAAATACCAAAAATTGTTGAGCTCAACGTTTCATTAATATGTATTACTATAAAACATATTAATGCCATATGGATTTTTGTTCTATGGTATACCAATAATTCCCCCCTAAAAATGTATTCACCATGGTTAAAAATGAGCAGTTTTAAAACAAACACATTTTTTATAAGTTTCCCTTTTGTCTTGCAAGACAATCATACTTACCTATTCTGAGTACATTGGAAAACTTCAAAAAGAAACTTCTATGGAAACAAAGATTACCGTTAATACAAAAAAAATACACACATATATACATATATATATATATATATATATATATATATATATATATATATACATACACATAAGGCATCTTACTTTCGCTTTACCATTCACTCGGCTCACTCAATTTGCATGACAATACAGCTGTTTCACACACCCTCACAAAATTTATCTAGGTCAAATATGACCTCAAGACCTTACATGTTCTATATCCTACTTACCCATAAACTCTGTTCATCATCACTTCTCTGGGGATGTGGATTCCCTATTAAAAATACTCACCTCATCAGTTCTGATATCCTACCATCCCTGCCCTCCAAGCATCTTTTTTTCATTTGTTCGTATCATCTTCCCGTGGTGACTGCACCACAGGGCTTCCCAAGCGCTTGGCTTGAAAGTACCCTTTTTCGAATATTGCTTTCCTGTCCACTGATCCCAATCTATTTCACAACCCAAGGTCCATATTCATCTATCATTTCTTCCTTCGGAGTCCAGTGGTACGGCTCCCCACAGTTCGACATCCATTTTGAAGCGATTTGATTTCCCATCCTTTTTGCGGACGAAGGACCTTGAGCTGATCCCGCAAACCCTTAAAGGTCGCTTTTTCCCAAAGTTAGCTACGCTTTGACTCCTGATTGAGTGGACCGGTACTGCCCCTCTGCTGATCTTTTTTCACTACTTGTCAGAACAATGACTGACTATAGTCCTTCAAAAAATTAGCCCGGGGATTTTCCCAACTAAATTAGTTGTCCTCCCGTGAACTTTTCTGCAACATTCTAAAAGAAATGCTTACTTATTAGATCGTTATGATTGCTTGCAGTGCAAGAGGCACCTAATTGCACTAATTTAACTGACGCTTACCTAATAATGATTTTTAGCAGTTACAATATAGTCAGTGTTTACAGATCTTATTACACCGCTTACCATCCCCAGTTATTTGTTTACACAGAGGAATAGATTCACATACATCCAGATAATTCAGTGTGATTTTAGTCTCTGTTTCCACTGATGTGATTTGCCATGCGACTTTGGACCCAAAGTCGCATTACAACTCGCAGCCCATTGATTTCAATAGCACCCATTCCAATCTATGTGGCTCAATGCTGCAGCGACCGATAAAGGTACCTGCACCATTTTGATGCGACTTCTGGATAAAAAAAACGCATTCAAAGCCACACCACAGTCGCACTAAAGCTGCATTTCCAAATCGCACCTTGAATCAGGCCACATTGGAGTTGCACCAGTGGAAACGCAGCCCAAAAGCATAGGTGCTGACAACAACTGAAAATTAACATTTGTGAGATGGATAGGGAAGCTTTGCTCAACAAGAAAAAGCTTCACTAAGCACCTACTATGGATCTGGCCTTTATCACAGTATACAGCAACCAATACCAACAATTGGAAAAGATCTTCAAAAAGTATTGGCCCATTTTCAGAGAGCACAGAACTTTAGTAGCGGTATTGCCATCACGACCCAGACTCACCCACCGCAGAGCACCAACACCACTAACACACCCCGTCCACAATGCACTCGATCCCCCCAGGGAAGCGAACACCTGTCCAGAACCTGAAGGACTCCACGGATGCCAGAGATGCCCACCGTGCAAAACAAATAAACCCCAGCCTCTGAGAAAAACAACATTCAAGTCCCCTGTACATAATAGAGAATTCCAGATAGAATAACGTATTACTTGTAATAGCACCCATGTGACCTACGTCATAGAGTGCCGCTGCTGACTCCAGTATGTGGGCCGTACTACCAGACCCTTACGTGTAAGAACACGTGAGTCCATCCAAAACATACGTAATGGATTCCCAAAACATAGTCTCTCTAGACATTTTGAGGAAAAACATCATAAGGATCCATCTTACCTCACGTTCTATGGGGTTGACATTATTAAAGACCACTGGCGGGGGGCAATAAAAAGATCCAGGTCTCACAAAATGAGACCCGTTGGATACACAGGTTGGGGTCTCTAGTTCCTAGAGGCCTCAACCTGGATATTCATTTGAACTGCTTTATTTCTAATTTTAAATGTTTTTTTTATCACAAGTCACTTCTCTTTGCTGGCCTGCACAGGGTCCTGACTTTATTCATTCATCTATTTCTCCTATTAACGTGGAGGTTTCTTGGACACCAACTATTGGTGGAGGTTCACCAACTGAGTCACATAGGTTTAATAACCACTACACCCACACCTTATTGAATATTAATCATTATAGCGGCGCCATCGCCCCACTGTTTATTTACAAAAGCATAGGTGTGTTTCACTCACAAAGATTGGCCTAATCTCATTCAAAGGGTCAACTGCATAGACGCACACAGGCCCAGATTCACAGTCAGCGGGGTAAATTTGTGCGGGTGTAACGTATCCGCTCTACGCTACGCCTCTGCAACCCAGACGGGCAAGCGCTGTATTCTCAAAGCACTAGCTCCGTAAGTTGCGGCGGTGTAGCGCAAATCAGCCGGCGCAAGCCCGCCTAATTCAAATTTGGATCAGGGGGCGTGTTTTTTTGTAAATCTACTGTGACTCGACGTGATAGACGTTTTTGCCGAACGGCGCATGCGCCGTCCGTGGAATTTCCCAGTGTACATTGCTCCAAAGTATGCCGCAAGGACGTCATTGATTTTGACGTGAACGTAGATGACGTCCAGCCCCATTCACGGACGACTTACGCAAACTACGTAACTTTTTCAAATTTCGACCCGGGAACGACAGCCATACCCAACATTAGTACGCCGCACTTATGCCTCATATAGCAGGGGCAACTATACGCCGGGAAAAGCCCAACGTAACTTTACTGCGTCGGCCGGGCGTACGCTCGGGAATTCGCGTATACAGCCAATCTGCACACTTAACGCGCAATTCGACGGAAGCGCCACCTAGTGGTCAGAGAAAAATATGCAGCTACGATCCGACGGTGTAAGAGACCTACGCCTGTCGGATCTAATGGATATCTATGCGTGACCGATTCTAAAAATCGGGCGCATAGATACGACGGATTGGATTAGGACCCACGGCTGCGCCGTCGCAAGTCCCTTCCGAATTTCTGGCCACTGTCTTCAAGATTCCAAATAGACTCCTTATTATCCGCATTGACACGCTGCTGCAATTTCATTCTATATATATCTACATTATTCAAAATCAGTCTCATCAACACATTCGCATAGACAAAAAGAAAAGTTTAAGTTCTGAAGAGTAAGTTTGTTAGGTATTCAGACAGGTTAAAACAAAATAGACCTAAACCAGTTCTGTCTACCATACAATAAATCATATCTATCCAAACTTTAAACCCTCCTCACTACACGGGGCACCATCTTGTCATAGAAAAATTAATAACGCACGTACATAATCAATAATCAGAGAAATATTAATATCGCACGTGAATAATTAAGATAAGCTATAAAAATCTTTTTGTCTATATAAAAATTAAAACAAAGAATAGCGCTGCGAAAAAGAGAAAAGTATTACATTTATTGATACAGAGAAGAAACTTGTATTACTCTAATATTTACAACTATAACATAAAGGATATCACTTGTTAAAACAGAGAGGATATTGCTGAATGCTGATACAACATACATTTATGGCTATAGAGAATTCAATAATAAGTAATACTAAGTGGTAGAGAGAGACAGAGAGACAGAGGGAGAGAGAGAGAGAGAGAGAGAGACAGAGGGAGAGAGAGAGAGAGACAGAGGGAGAGAGAGAGAGAGAGACAGAGAGAGAGACAGAGACAGAGAGACAGAGAGATAGAGATAGAGAGAGAGAGAGAGAGAGAGAGAGAGAGAGAGAGAGAGAGAGAGAGAGAGAGAGGGAGAGAGGGAGAGAGAGAGAGAGAGAGAAAAAGAGAAAATATATTTACAGAGTACTTCACCAAATTTTCCCAATCAGCTCATGATCCAGTCTGCTTTAGTCTGCTTGGTCAAGGCATCATACACTGATTTTATACCCCTCAGACTACACCTTTTCCCTCCAAAAAACTCAAGTTTCCCGCGGATACGATTGGATGACTAATGTTTCTTTACAGAATGACAGTTAAGGACCCTTTTTTAATATACACACACACCTAGTAACACAGTCCAAAATGTGGTCTTCAAACAGCAGATGACAGGAAATTCCTGTACTTCACTGAGGGGACACTTCTTATCAGATCCCCATCCCTTTGAGATAACCTCCCTATGTTATTATAGGTTTAAAAGCCTTTTGTTAGGTGAACTGTAACATCGAGTCACTCTGTTGACTAGAAAAACAGGACAGTCGACCAACAACTCATTAATAAAAAAAGCCTTGTACAAGAATTACATATACACCTTCATACAAATCTTATAAATATGAAATTGAAAAATCTCTACCACAGGGGGGACATGGCTGCATATGTGGGGGAAATGGCTGCATATGTGGGGGACATGGCTGCATCTGTGGGGGACATGGCTGCATCTGTGGGGGACGTGGCTGCATCTGTGGGGGACGTGGCTGCATCTGTGGGGGACGTGGCTGCATCTGTGGGGAACATGGCTGCATCTGTGGGGGACATGGCTGCATCTGTGGGGGACATGGCTGCATCTGTGGGGGACACGGCTGCATCTGTGGGGGACACGGCTGCATCTGTGAAGGACACGGCTGCATCTGTGGGGCACATGTCTGCATCTGTGGGGGACATGTCTGCATCTGTGGGGGAACTCGCTGCATTCGTGGGGGACATGGCTGCATTTGGGGACACATTTAAAAAAAAGTATCGGTATTCGGTATCAGCGAGTACTTGAAAAAAAGTATTGGTACTTGTACTCGGTCCTAAAAAAATGGTATCGGGACAACCTTAGTTGAAGAAATAGTGAGCTATCATTGATATTAGTTAAAAGAATAGTGAGCCATCATTGATATTAGTTGAAGGACGTCAATAGAAAACACTGTACAAAGGACAGTACCGGTAATATAAACTGTTTATAAGTGGTGTGGATTCTTGTTTCACCTGCTGGGTTTTTCTTGAACAGTCTCTGTGGGTAGAGTCAGTCTACAGTCTGCCTAGTTGGGTATTTTAAAGCCTCGTACACACGATCAGTTTTTCAGACAGGAAAACTGTGAGGAAAGCTTTTGGCCGGAAATCCCGGCCGTGTGTATGCTCCTCGCAGTTTTCCTGTCTGGAAAACCAGCGGTGTGTAGGGGAAAGACTTTTCCTGTCGGAAATC
Source organism: Rana temporaria (assembly GCF_905171775.1). Taxonomy (NCBI): domain Eukaryota; kingdom Metazoa; phylum Chordata; class Amphibia; order Anura; family Ranidae; genus Rana; species Rana temporaria. The sequence continues at coordinate 104,052,385 of NC_053489.1, forward strand.
CCGTACATGTGTACGAGGCATAACAGTCTGTAGTAGAGATATGGTGCTGTCAAGGTTTCTAGTATTTGTATCTCAATGGCCATTCTCTGACAGGGGTCTTCAAACTTTGGCCCTCCAGTTGTTCTGGAACTACAATTCCCATCATGCCTAGTCATGTCTGTGAATGTGAGGCCTCGTACACAAGACCGAGAAACTCGTCGTAAAAGAAACATTGTTTTCCTCGACGAGTTCCTTGTCAGGCTTGTCGAGAATCTTGTCAAGCTTTCTTTGCGTACACAAGACAAAATCTCTTCGTTCTCAAACGCGGTGACGTACAACACATACGACGGCACTATAAAGGGGAAGTTCTACTCCATTGGTGCCACCCTTGGGCCTGCTTTTGCTAATCTCATGTTACTGCGTGCTAAGTAAAAGTTTGGTGAGAGACGATTTGCGCTTTTCAGTCTGTTACAGCGTGACGAATGTGCAATCTCCTTTATGAACGCTACTTTTACTGAAGGTGCGCTCCCGTCTCATACTTTATTCTGAGCATGCGCGGGTTTCTAAGCATACACATGAACGTGTTTCTCGTCGTAAACCAGCCCGACGAGAAACACGACGAGGAAATTGAGACTCCCGACGAGGAAAAAGAGAACTTGTTCTCTTTTTTTCTTGTCAAGATCCATGACAGTTTTCTTGACGAAAAACATACACACGACCGATTTCCTCGGCAAAAAAGCTCTGCCACCAAGTTTCTTGATGGATTTTGTCGAGAAAAACGGTCGTGTGTACGAGGCCTCAGATCCCTGCTCTATGACATCACTCAAATTCTGTGCTACAAAATTCCCAAATAGGACTTTTTATGCAGCCATGTGATAGAGGGTCCTTAAAGTAGATATAAACATAATGACTACAATTCTCTATGATCTTAACATTGTAATGTCATTTTGACTGTCCTTTTTACTGCAGCTTTCATTAAGTTAATAGCTGTTTATCCTGCCATGAAAGTCCTTGTTTAGGTACTTCTTGTTATAGGGTGACAAATTTCTGTTCCTGTCTTTCAATTGCTTTGCTGTGTTGTCATCCTTTTTCATGGATTTCCAGTGGATACTAGAAGTATCCTGTTCAATGATCATTGCACAGGCATGTTCAGACATTGTCACCATCAGCAAGTCAGCACTGAGTATTGATGTCCAATGATGTCCCACCCGTAAGTAAGTACTTCGTTTTAGAGTGACAGCTGTCCAATACAATAGAGTTCTGATCAGCTCACAGTGCTTGGTCCTCCTTCTCAGTTCTCTTGGGTATGGGACAATGGGAGGCTAATATAAATACTATCTGTAGCACTACCCCCGGAGGAGCTGCTGGTTTGTTTTGGGTGGCACATTTACCTTGTGGCTCTTCCGAATTCCTAGGGGTGAATGGTGCATATAGCAGAAGTAAAGGAATTTCCGCAACAAGTGTCTTTTGCTGTGCTCTTTATTACCCAGCCGGGTAAAAACAAATAACTTGTGGTGAGGAAAGTAGAGTTGAAGGAAGGAAGGAGAATAGCAAATTCAGGCGTAGCAATAGGGAAACAGTCCTGCTCCCAAGTGTAACACTTCTCTGGGCCACTACTGCTTGAGTGGGTATAGCATACCCGGACAGGCCTCTCTCATTGACCTGGCAGCCAGAGTATCACTCGAACCTTTGAGGAAAAGTCTCTGCCGCAGACCCTCCTTAGAATGAACGTCAGGGAGACACCTCTGCCACAGGCCCTCTCTGATTGCAGTTACGGAGGCAATCCTACTTAGGTGAATTACGCCTGGGTCTCCTTCTTAAAGGGGTTGTAAAGGTAAATGTTTTTTCACCTTAATGCATCCTATGCATTAAGGTGAAAACACATCCGACGGTACCCCTCGCTCGCATGAAGGTGGAAAGCTCTTGCAAGGAGGAGCTGAGACAGCCGCCGAGGGACCCCAGAAGACAGGGTTCGGGAACACTCTGTGCAAAAACGAGCTGCACAGTGGAGGTAAGTATAATATGTTTGTTATTTTACAAAAAAAAATTGTTTACTTTAGTGTTCCTTTAATGTCGCCCAGGTACCGACTGACAGGTAATCAATCCTTCACTGTCCGGCTACCTTGATCCCTCGTGGTTTGTCAAAATCCTTTTGGACCGCCAGCCTCTCATTGGCGCTCCTCAGATGGCCTCCCCACCGAACAGCTATACCGCTTGGGATCCTCAGAGGTGGGAACCCATTCGATCACTGGGCCCCCGTTGCTGCTCAAAGCAAAGCTGAACCCTCCTGATTGGCTGCTGGGGAAGAGCACCCAAACCTTGACTCCACTGCTGCCATCTACTGCACTGGGGTGGGAAGAACACCCCAGCACAACAGAATGAGCCCACAGCACAGCCAAGCTGAGACAGAGACCCTGTTTTGAACATAACAATTTGGATCAGAGTCTAACTACACTCTGATCCCCCTTAAAATTTAAATAGCACCGGTACTTTGAAGTAACCAGGCGCTACATATCTTTAGGTCCTTATAGTCACAGTATTTACAGCTAAATAAAGAATTCATACATATCAGGATCAAAATATGTTTTTTTATTATATGCTCAGACTTCAGCCTTTAGGTGGTTTTTCATATTGAATTTTACCTGGAACTGAATGCATGGAAAATAAAAAGATAATTCGGATTCATGGGGTTATAAACCAGGATGGATGTCAGAATGAATATTTAAGGGACCTATACAAACAAATAATAGTTTGTCTTACAGAGAATCTTTGTAATAAAATGAATAGATACATTTGAACTATTCAGGAAGTCTTTGTGAGAATAGTATTTTTCGAACACACAGCAGACGTCCAGCGCAGGGCTACTATAAAGTACAGTTCAAACTGTAGTTTACAAGTCTTCCCAAAAGGCAGCCAAAAGTGTCTGTATAGCTAAAACTTTTTTCAAACTTGGATTGAGTAGGGAAGGGTTAGAACCCTTGTCAAATTTTTATTGCTGTCTGTGATCCTGCTGGGGAGATTCCCGTCTTTATTAGTCTTGGTGACCATAATCATTAAAACAGAAAGTGTTGGGAAATCCCAAATTTTACAGTTGTCACCAGAACAGGAGATGAGGGCAAATCTTTCAATGGGGACACCTGTTCAAATTAAGAGTTACTCCCTCACATCCTATGCATCTTTGGGACTGGAGGAAAAGGTTAAAGAGGTTGAGCAAAGCAAATATATCTGCAGTGTTTACTTATCTCTCTCCAAAGCTCTAACTGTCTTTCTCTCTGGTGCTTTGTTTAACCTCCCTGGCGGTATGATTCTGTCTGGAATTACGTACCAAAAGCGGTTATTGCAATTATTTTGCAAGGAAATTTGGCGTTTTATACTGTAGGCCTGTAATTTTTAGAAATAACTCACTTAAATCTGACCAAGCAAGAGTCTTGTAGGCATCCCGGGTATGATTTTTTTTTTAAAACAAAATGATAAATTATAATATAATAAATAATTATAAATAATTATAACAAATAATAATATAATTATAATAAAAATTATTCAATAATGTAATCAACTCAAAATCACTGAATTTTGCTCAGTTGCAGAATTGTCGCTGTCATTATTTTTTTTTTTTTTTGACGAATTTCCCCACAAATCGCTATCGCACATTTCTGCAAGTTATTGTAATTTATTATCGCTGTTTTCTAGCTGATCTAAAACCATTTTTGACATAAAGGGACACTTTTGGACAATCTACAGTTTTTAGGCAGAAAGAACATTTTTTATTATATAAAAGTACATGTAGGGCACTGGGCAGACCACTAGGGACAAGGGGGGGGGGGTGTGTATTTTTTACATACAGTACTGTAATCTATAAGATTACAGTATACTGTATGTAAAGTGTTTGTTTACTTTTTTGAATTTGGCGCCGTTCTCCGCTCCCGTGCGTCGTAACGTCGCAGGGAACGGAGATCGGCGGCACACGGGGAGACTGTGAATCGAGCGAGGAGGTCCCGCTCGCTCACACATCGGGGTGGCATCGCTGGATCCAGGGACAAGGTAAGTAACTTGCCTGTGGATCCAGCGAAAGGTAAGCCGCGCCGCTGCACACTCTGCACGTCCAGCCCGAGCGTGACTCGGGGTTACCGATCCTAGCATAAAAAATCAACCCCGAGTCACGCTCGGGTTTACCGCCAAGGGGGTTAACTGTAGGGGGGATGAGACTGCCTGGGGGACAAGACCGATCAGTTTTCCTATATACTAGCAACGCATGATCTGTCTCCTCTTCCCTGCCAGATTGTGGATTTGTGTGTTTACACACACAGATACGCTTTCTGGCTCTGTCACGAGCGATCGCGGGTGCCCTAAGGACATCACGGGCACCAGACACGTGCATCGGATCCTCAGTACCGCGGCGCGTGCACCCAATACTTCTTAAAGTGGCCGCTGTACAGCTATGGTAATTCATGCAGTGGAGCCTTTCTGCCGCCATCAATCGACGGCGGAGCGGTCGGCAAGCGGTTAACCACTTAAGGACCCCTTCACGCCGATATACGTCGGCAGAATGGCACAGCTGGGCACAATCACGTACCAGTACGTGTCTCTTTAAGCCCAGCCGTGGGGTCGCGAGTGCGCGACTCGGTCCGAAGCTCCGTGACCGCGCCCGTGGGACCCGATCGCCGCCGGTGTCCCACGATCGGTCACCGGAGCTGAAGAACGGGGAGAGGTGTGTGTAAACACACCTTTCCCGTTCTTCATTGTGGCGGTGTTATTGATCGTCTTTTCCCTGATATAGGGAAAGACGATCACTGACGTCACACGTCCAGCCCCGCCCCCCTACAGTTCGAAACACATATGAGGTCACACTTAACCCCTACAGTGCCCCCTAGTGGTTAACTCCTAAACTGCAATTGTCATTTTCACAGTAAAAGCACTTTTTGCTGTGAAAATCACAATGGTCCCAAAAATGTGTCCAAATTGTCCGATGTGTCTGCCATAATGTCGCAGTCACGAAAAAAATAAATGTAAAATTGTAATTGGAGGTTTAGGAGATATTTCAAGCACCTACAGGTAAACCTGGTCTTAAATCTAGGCTTACCTGTAGGTTAAAGTGGTGGCAAAGGGTTTACAACCACTTTAAGGGGGTGCAGTTAGTGGGTGGAAAAAAAATTCAGCCCTCCAACGGCAAGTCTAAACAAAGCCTTAGGCATTGTACACATGACCGTTTTCCTCCACAGAATCTATCAAGAAACTTGGTGGCAGAGCTTTTTTGCCGAGGAAAACAATCATGTGTACAGCAGAGGCGTTGCTCGGGGGGTGCGCGGGTGCGGCCCGCACCGGGTGACACCCACTAGAGGGGTGACACCATTCCGATTTAAAAAAAAAAAAAAAAACATTTTTTTTTAGCTGACATGTGGGGGGGGGGGGGGGGCGGCCCCCCACTACTGCAGCGATGAGCACCGCGGAATCGGAGCGCCGAGCACCGTGGTACAAGAGGAGGGAGGTGACACCGCAGCACCATCCATCCCCTCCTCTCACAGCCACGGGCTGTTAGCGGTGCTCGGCAGTCGGTACACAGGCACAGCCCCCTCCTCTCTGTTTGTGTGTACAGAGGGGGAGAGGCCGAGGGGACCTTCTGTCCATGTGCCGTGGCGCTGCCTGTGATGATCTGAGGTACTGAATGGGAAGGGGGGGGTGTTTGCACCTGGGGGGATTTCACCGAAGGGGGGGTGTTTGCACTGAGGGTGGGGGTTGTACTAAGGGGGTGTTTGCACTGAGTGGGTTTTCACTAAGGGGGGTTTGCACCTGGGGGGGGGGTTTGCACTTGGGGTGTTTGCACTGGGGGGGTTGCACCGAGGGGGTTTGCACTGAGGGGGGGGATTTGCACTGAGGGGGGGTTGCACAAAGGGGGGGTGTCTGCACTGAGGGGGTGTCTGCACTGAAGGGGGTCTGTGTAACATGCAGGGGTCCAGAGGTGCAGGTGGCTGTGTAATGTAAAAGGGGTGCAGTGATGCAGGGGGCTGTGTAATGTAAAGGGGTCCAGAGGTGCAGGGTGCTGTGCAATGTAAAGTGGTCCAGAGGTGCAGTTGTGGAGAGGGGTACACAGTAGTAACAAAAAGATATTGAAGGATGCAGAGGTATGCAGGGGGCACAGTCAGGGCCGATCCTGGGCGGGTGCACTGGGTGCCCGGCACCCGGGCGCCCAGAGGGGAGAGGCGCCGAGGTGTCAGAGGGCTTCCCTCCCTCCGCCTCTCCTTGATCCGTGCGTTGCCAAAGCTTCGTTAAGTGTAGCAAACACACGCACAGTGAGTGACAGTAGCATTGTTAGGAGCGCCAGGAGGAGCCGCAGCCGCCCGCTTACAATTTCATCCTTGTTGTGGCTTCACTCCGAGCGGCGCGTCAATCGCCTGTCTCGGAGGAGGTCGCGGACTACAACTCCCAGAAGCCACGGCGGCGGTGGCGGCCGCCGCTGTGGCTTCTGGGATTTGCAGTCCGTCCGTGGCTTCCTCCGAGACAGGCGATTGACGCGCCGTTTGTAGTGAAGCCACAACAAGAATAAAATTGTAAGCGGGCGGCTGCGGCTCCTCCTGGCGCTCCTAACAACAATGCTACTGTCACTCACTGCACGTGTGTTTGCAAATTGCTAGCGTGCTCAGAGTCTTCCTCAAGGAAGGAGAGGAAAGAAATGTTTGAATCTGTTTTTTTTTGGTTTTTTTTTTGCTGAAGGGGTCTGTCTGGGCACGCTGCTTGCTGCAGTCAGTGCATGTAATTGACCCCAGCACATGAGCATCGCCATCACACCCCCCCTCCCCCAACAATGGAGGAGGCCATGCAACCGGCAGGGAGGAGAACCTGTCTTGCTGAGCTGGCAGCTGCCATTGGACCATGGCTGAGGTGAGAGACCCTGACCCCCACATGATCATTCTATTTATTCCCCCCCTGCTGGGAGCTGCCTATTACCTACGGGTCCTGCTGGAAGCTAGCCATGGCCTACAGGCCAGCAGGACTCACAGGTCCGCGGCCAGCCCCCGGCAGGACCCACAGATCCGCAGCCAGCCCCCAGCAGGACCCACAGATCCGCGGCCAGCTCCCTGCAGGACCCACAGGTCCGCGGCCAGCTCCCTGCAGGACCCACAGGTCCGCGGCCAGCTCCCTGCAGGACCCACAGGTCCGCGGCCACCTCCCAGCAGGACCCACAGGTCCGCGGCCAGCTCCCTGCAGGACCCACAGGTCCGCGGCCAGCTCCCTGCAGGACCCACAGGTCCGGGGCCAGCTCCCTGCAGGACCCACAGGTCCGCGGCCAGCTCCCTGCAGGACCCACAGGTCCGCGGCCACCTCCCAGCAGGACCCACAGGTCCGCGGCCAGCTCCCTGCAGGACCCACAGGTCCGCGGCCAGCTCCCTGCAGGACCCACAGGTCCGCGGCCAGCTCCCTGCAGGACCCACAGGTCCGCGGCCACCTCCCAGCAGGACCCACAGGCTGTAGGTTCTGCTGGGAACTGTCTGCGGACCTGTGGTTCCTGCTGGCCGCTGACCTGTGGTTCCTGCTGCCCCCTGACCTGTGGGTCCCGCTGCCCCCTGACCTGTGGGTCCCGCTGCCCCCCTGACCTGTGGGTCCCGCTAGCCACTGACCGCACCAGGTGACACCAACCCTAGCGATGCCACTGCTTGTGTGTCTCGCAAATCGCAAGCTTTGGTCTGAAATTCCTGGCAGCACTGTAACAAAGTCCCGCCTCCTGTGAGATAGACGGAACAGCGATCCAATGCAGTAAAATTGAATCAGTGTGACGTGTATCATAGAAGCCACAAGCTGGTCTAGGAGGCGGGACTTTGCTACAGTGGATGCCCGGGAGATTCAAATCCAAGCGCTGTGACAGCAGGAGATCGTCGCTGCTCTATTTGATCCTGGAGCACTGACAGGCTGCAGTTGGCACCGATGAGCTGGATTTGGTGGGCACTGGTAGGCTGCATTTGATGCCATGATTTCTTGTATCATACCTGCAGTCTCTGACCATCTCTTGTATAATTTCCGCAGTCTCTTACCATCTCTTGTATCATGCCTGCAGTCTCTGACCATCTCTTGTATCATGTTTTCAGTCTCTGACCATCTCTTGTATCATACCTGCAGTCTCTGACCATCTCTTGTTTCATGTCTGCAGTCTCTGACCATCTCTTGTTTCATGTCTGCAGTCTCTGACCATCTCTTGTTTCATGTCTGCAATCTCTGACCATCTCTTGTTTCATGTCTGCAGTCTCTGACCATCTCTTGTTTCATGTCTGCAGTCTCTGACCATCTCTTGTTTCATGTCTGCAGTCTCTGACCATCTCTTGTTTCATGTCTGCAGTCTCTGACCATCTCTTGTTTCATGTCCGCAGTCTCTGACCATCTCTTTTACCATGTCTGCAGTCTCTGACCATCTTTTGTATCATGTTTTCAGTCTCTGACCATCTCTTGTATCATGCCTGCAGTCTCTGACCATCTCTTGTATCATGTCTGCAGTCTCTGACCATCTCTTGTATCATCTCTGCAGTCTCTGACCATCTCTTGTACCATGTCTGCAGTCTCTGACCATCTCTTTTACCATGTCTGCAGTCTGACCATCTCTTGTACCATGTCTGCAGTCTCTGACCATCTCTTGTACCATGTCTGCAGTCTCTGACCATCTCTTGTACCATGTCTGCAGTCTCTGACCATCTCTTTTACCATGTCTGCAGTCTCTGACCATCTCTTTTACCATGTCTGCAGTCTCTGACCATCTCTTGTACCATGTCTGCAGTCTCTGACCATCTCTTTTACCATGTCTGCAGTCTCTGACCATCTCTTGTACCATGTCTGCAGTCTCTGACCATCTCTTGTACCATGTCTGCAGTCTCTGACCATCTCTTGTACCATGTCTGCAGTCTCTGACCATCTCTTGTACCATGTCTGCAGTCTCTGACCATCTCTTTTACCATGTCTGCAGTCTCTGACCATCTCTTGTACCATGTCTGCAGTCTCTGACCATCTCTTTTACCATGTCTGCAGTCTCTGACCATCTCCTGTACCATGTATGCAGTCTCTGACCGTCTCCTGTACTATGTATGTAGTATGTCTGTGGGCTCTTTCTACCAGACTCTCTAACAGAAGCCCTCTCTGTGTCCATCAGAAAGACCCCCCCCCCAGGTCCCATTAGTGTACTCTCTTCCTGTAATTTGTTTATTGTTAAGAGATCATTGGAGGATCCCAGGATAATGAAGACTTCTTAAGGGAGCATCTCTGAGTCGTTGCCATAGAAACATTTGTAACGGGGAGGAGTTAGTAAGATGACCACGCCCATGTGGGGGCGCCAGAAATATTTCTGCACCCAGGCGCCTGTGACCCTAGGATCGGCCCTGGGCACAGTGGGGTGTTTTTACATTTTAACTTGGGGGGGGGGGTGCCACATATTGGATCCGCCCCGGGTGCCAAATGCTCTAGGTACGCCCCTGGCCTATAGGCTCCTGAGATGTGAATTCCGGTTCTGGAGAAAGAGAGGTGGGGGGAGGGGACAAAGAAAAATGGAGAGAAAGAAGATGGGATAGAACGAACAAGAAAGATGGATAGGGAGAGAGAGAAAAGGGGAAGAAAGGAGAACAGAGAGCAAACAGTAGGGTAAGAAATATTTTAAAAATGTTATTGGGGGGGGGGGGGGGGAGGGTGACACCATATTTTACCGCACCAGGTGACACCAACCCTAGTGACGCCACTGGTGTACAGTATGTTTTACGTCGAGAAAACTGTCGTGGATCTCGACGAGCAAAAACGAGAACAAGTTTTCCTCGTCTGGGAGTCTCAGTTTCCTCGTCGTGTTTCTCGTCGGGCTGGTTTACGACGAAGAACACGTATGCTAAGAAACCCGCGCATACTCAGAATAAACTATGAGATGGGGGCGCACCTTCGGTAAAAGTAGCGTTCGTAATGGAGATAGCACATTCGTCACGCTGTAACAGACTGAAAAGCGCAAATCGTCTCTTACCAAACTTTTACTTAACACGCAGTAACATGAGATCCAAGGGTGGCGCCAGTGGAATCAAACTTCCCCTTTATAGTGCCATCGTACGTGTTGTACGTCACCGTGTTTGAGAACGAAGAGATTTTGTCTTGACAGTGTGTACGCAAAGAAAGCTTGACAAGATTCTCGACAAGCCTGACAAGGAACTCTTCGAGGAAAACGACGTTTCATTTACGACAAGTTCCTCGGTCGTGTGTACGAGGCCTTAGGCCCCTTTCAAATATATGTGTCAGTGCTTGAATAGATCAGACACAGGCACTTGTAGTCCCAAAAACCTGTCACTGTCCAAAGCCAGAAGTACGACCAAAAAATAAGCCGTTGTTCTTTCTCCAAATATATGTACCAGCACCAGCTGACATGTAAGTAATATGTTTTTTGTGGATGGAGGTTGTGAGTTTTGAAAATACATACCTGAGGTTTTGGAGGTTCTTGAGTGAATGGCTAATACTCTTGGGATGAAACTGTCTCCGAAATGTTTTCTTGACTGGTGTCAGCATCTTTATTTTCTGGTGACGAACTTGCACGCCTTGCGCTGGCTCTTGCAAGAACACTTGAGACAGTTCTAGGTAAGAATAACAACTTTACAAGTTTTTTAAAAATAATGCCATGAATACTGTCATGTGTACACTACAGAATAGCCTTCTATCTGGAGCTGGGGGAACATAAACAAAATGGGTCTACACCTTTCACACTGGAGCGGTAAGGTGCAAACAGAAATCCTGGAAGCAGCATCTTTGGAGTGGTGAAGGAGCGGTGTGTATACCGCTCCTTCACCTTTCCAGACCATTCAAATGAATGGGACAGCTATATTGTCCACAAAACGTTAGTTAAATAAAATATATACTTTATATAAACTTACGCATCTCGGTGGTGCGCCTCAAAAAAGACAAAGCCTCTGCATGGGGGTTGGGCCTACAGCGAGTTGAGGGTGCTCCGATTCGATCCGCAGACTTCTCTTAGTTTACTTCTTTCTTGTACCGGTCACGTAGGGATCTCCACCGGGTATAAACCTCCTTCCCTGCAATATATATTTAATTTAAAAAAAAACGCATATTAGGACCAAACATTGAGAGAGATTTGCTCTCACCACCCACCCAAGAAACACTTCTAGAGAAGACATCAAACATTTTATTTTTCAATAGCATTGACCCCTTTCACTGCCAGTGACATGAATACAGTAATCAGTCGCTATATTTTAACTATGACTGCTACTGTCCCAAACAAAAGTGTCCAATCTGTCTGCCAAACTTTTGGCTGTCCCTCCGGCATTTTTTTAAAAAATTGTGCAGAAAACAAATACAAATACAAATGCCAAACCTTTGTGTGAAAAAAAAAGGAACAACAATTTGGTGAGTTTGCAGCATTGTCAGTGACGCAGCGCTGTATTGCAAAAAAAATGGCCTTGTCATTTAGCCGATAAATCTTCAGCTTAGTCTGGTTGTTATGGAAGGCAGCTATGATGCATGTGTACCCTGCTACATAGACACAAGAAACCTTGCACTCACCTTGATTATCTTGATCAGTTGCAGACATTTCGTCCCAGTTCGGTGTGACAAATTTGTATACTTCTTCCCACTTTGACCTCTTCAACACTCTGGGACAGATTCTCGTAGAATGGCGTATTGTTGTGCGGGCGTAACGTATCCTATTTACGTTACGCCTCCGCAACTTAGACGGGCAAGTACTGTATTCTCAAAGCACTTGCTCCGTAAGTTGCGGCGGTGTAGCGTAAATAGGCCGGCGTAAGTCCACCTAATTCAAATTTGGAACAGGGGGCGAGTTTTATGTAAATAACGTGTGACCCAACGTGATTGACGTTTTTCACGAACGGCGCATGCGCCATCCGTGGAATATCCCAGTGTGCATTGCTCAAAAGTACGCCGCAAGGACGTATTGGTTTCGACGTGAACGTAAATGACGTCCAGCCCCATTCACGGACGACTTACGCAAACGACGTAAAATATTCAAAATTCGACACGGGAACGACGTCCATACTTAACATTGGTACGCCGCATGTACGCCACCATATAGCAGGGGTAACTTTATGCCGGGAAAAGCCTAACGTAAACAGCGTATCTGTACTGCGTCGGCCGGGCGTACGTTCGTGAATTTGCGTATCTAGCTGATTTACATATTTCTAGGAGTAAATATGCCTAGCGGCCAGCGTAAATATGCAGTTAAGATCCGACGGCGTAACAGACTTACGCCGGTCGGATCTAATAAAAATCTATGCGTAACTGATTCTAAGAATCAGGCACATAGATACGACCGCCCAGATATAAAGATACGACGGCGTAACTGGAGATACGCCGTTGTATCTATTTTGAGAATCTGGCTCTCTGTCGGCATATCCAGGGCATTCTGAGTCCCATAACTCCGGTCGGGCATGCACCAGGGCTATAATGGCCTCGTTGGAGATGTCTCTGGCCGCCATGCTGTCTTCTCCTCTTTCCTCTATCCCTAGTACTTCCTGTGTAATTTCCCAGGTATACTAATGAATATGATGTGCTTCCTGGTGTTTTTTTTGTCCTCATGCCGCTATCCGCAGTTGACAAAAAAGACTGTGATTTATTGCGGTAATGTGCATATAGCTGCGCCTGGACGCATTCAATTCTATTTTTTCTATTCGCACGAAACCGCATGTAACGAAATCGCAGGTAAACGCTGTGTGTGAATGGGGCCATAGGAAAACATTGTGTGCTTTTAGCTGTGGTAGAAAAATAGGAAATCCGAAGCTAAAAGCACCATTCTATCTGTCCGTCTGAAAGGGGCCTTATAGTTTGGAGGTCAATAGTAAGGTGAGCAGATTTACATACACTTTGGGTGTGGAGGTGGACTCACCATTTCATCAGAAGAAGGATTGTTGCACACAAGGAATGTGCATGCATGGAACTTTTTCACTTTATAAGGACAGAAGAACTTTTTTCACTTTTGCTTATTATTTGTTCCCATGAATTTATTATATGAATTGTATGTAAATATATGAATTGTTCTCATTTTCTCCTTTATGTATTGGTTTGTTTACACTGATATGTTGTTTTATTCTATTAGATGTAGTTGTGTATATATATTTTTTTTATATATTTATAGATTCATTGGGCTGAGAGATGGAATTTTAGTTTCATTGCATTTTTGCACATTTAACATTATTTCAGTGCTGCACATTTTTTATATTTTATTCCCTTCTCAATTTGTTTATTCACCTGAATGTCCCGTCTTTTATACGTTCAATGACATTGCTATAGTCAAATCCCAGGGCTTCTTTACTCTGCACATTCATTACATGTCTTCTCCTTTTTCTTTATAGCCAAAACTTTTTTTATTTTTATTTGGATAGAGTGAGGAACCCCTGTCTGGTTACTGCTGTCTGGAGCTCTATCAGATAGATTTCCTCTCACTTCCTGTCCTTGGGACAACCTTTTTACTAGACAGGAAGTGATTGAAACTCTCCAACAGCAACACATAAAGAAATGCTAATGCTTTTTTAAGCTGAATAGGAGAGGATGGAGAACCCCTGCCAGATTTTTTATTGTTGTCTGTATATGGGTAAAATGTTGTTTCCATAACAAGAAGTCTCTTTAAAGGAGCCAGGATAGCTGACAGGTGTTTTAATACGTCCCCACTCTATCCACAACTAAAAAATAACACTAAAATAAAATAGCTTAAAACACATTTTGAATGTGTAATGTTTGAAGCACATATTTATAAAGCTGTGAATGTGAAACTCTCTACACTCTAATTGTAGCAAAATGCTCCTACTGTATGTTAAACATTCACTGCTCAGTGCTGGTGATTGTGCAGTGAATGCTGGTGAATCCAGCACAGTGTCCGTTTGGGGATGACTACAATTTCCTATGAAAGACTCAGTGGGGTTTCCTGCAAATGGTTATGGAGAAAAAGCCTTATACAAAGCAATGAGAGGCAGACAGTGCCCATAGCCTTTCACAGCCATTTACATGTAATCGGACATGCAGCAATTACCTCTGGATGATCGTCACTCAGCCTCTCATTGCTTTGTATGAGGCTTCCGGCCTGCAGTTAGCAGAAAATCGTTCTGGGCCTCAAATGTAGGTGTGAATGCAGTGGCGGCTGGTGCTCAATTTTTTTCTGGGGGGAGGGGGGGGACGCAAACTAACTAAAAGATTCTGCAAAAAAAGAAACATCAATTGCAGCCTCACTGTGCCCATCAAATGCAGCCACTGTGCCATCAAACGCAGTCACTTTGCCTTTAAAAGCTGCCACTGTGCCATGAAATGCTGCCACTGTGCCATCAAATGCAGCCATTGTGCCATGAAACGCTGCCACTGTGCTCATTAAATACTGCCACTGTGCCCCAAAGGCTGCCACTGTGCCCATTAAACACTGCCACTGTGCCCATTAATTGCTGCCACTGTGCCCATTAATCGCTGCCACTGTGCACCAAATGCTGCCGCTGTGCCCATTAAATGCTGCCACTGGGCCCCAAATGCTGCCACTGTGCCCCCCCGCCCGCCGTCTGCCCGGCACTTACCCCATCTTGGGTGGGCAGCTGGTGATGGCGGCAGGCGGCGAGTGATGTCCGGTGTCCTCCATGTCTTCCTTGATGTCTTCTCCGCCCACCCTGTCCTATGACTGGACACCTGATAGGCGGTGTTTAATCACAGCGCCTGTCATTTCAGCCAATCAGGTGACAGGTAACAGACTCGGCTACCTGATTGGTTGAGAGGAGGGTCAATGTTAGGAAAGCGATTTATCCGCTTTCCTAACACACAGCTGAGTGAACAGCAAACGCCCAGCATGGTGCCCGCTGTTCACCATTTTGAACGCCTATTAGGGCCTATGGCTCTAATCAGGTGCTTCCAAAAAATACCCTGCCGCTGTAATTTAGGTGCCCAGCGCCCGACAAGGAGCCAGACACTGGACTAGGGGTTGGTAGCAGCGACCATAGATTCATGCAATGCATAAATGGTGATAGGCAGGTGCAGGAGAGAGGGGGCAGCGCCTGTGCAGCCTTTATGTACGCACCGCCACTGTGTGAATGAGACCATAGCAAATACCGGACTAATCTTCTCTTTGAAGATCCCAACACCAATTTGGCAAGCTCTTGGATTTCCCAGAGAGAAAAGTGCTAGAGAAAGATTACTACTATTATATACAGTATGCATACGGTATACAGTGCATTCCTATGCTTGGCCTATACAGCTGCAGACAGGTGCAATTTGGCCTCCATCCAGTAGGTGGCCCTGTGTCACTAAACAGATGGAGCTGAATCTTAAGAGGAAATAATTCCTTGCAAGATTCCATAGTTATCACAGAGGTTGCAACTGTCTAATTGGATGCTGAAACTTCTGATGACCTCTGGCAGCCATCTTGGTGTGGGACTACATAAATTAGGGTGCCTGGGCGCAAAAAGAGCAAGTGGATAGGTGAGGAACAGAGACCCCATTTGTCAGGAAGAGTTATCATTGCAGGAAGAGGCTCCTGAATTAGTAGGGTCAGCATAGGAATACTGTTTGTTCTCCACAGACATTCAAGTACCCAGAGCAGAAAATTGGGGCGTCACTTCAGCAACATATAGTGACAATATTTTATACTCCAGTTCACTACCCCTCTAATAGAAGCTGTCCTCTGGCAAACAGGTTAAACCTGGAGCACCTATTCTGTGCAATAATGCAATATAGTACTGCAAGTGTACTCCAGAGCGGACACAGACACAGCCTGCTCACCTCTATGGGCGGTCAGATGTAAACGGACTGCCTGTCCATATACCTGACTGCCCTCTGATCCGATCTGCTGGACTGAAGAGAAACGGATCCCCATCTGTTTGTTTTTAGAAGTTTGGATCGGATTGGATGTAGGTGGGTATAAACAGACACATGTCCGTTTACACCCACTGCTCCATAGAGGAGAATGGAGGTTCCGAACTAGTACACCTGAAAAATGGACAGGCAGGCCTGGTCAGAACGTTTGTATGAAACGAGGCCTTAGGCCAGGGGAGGCCAACCTTTGGCCCGAGGGCCACATGTGGCCCGCGGAGCCCTCTGATGTGGCCCCTCGACCTCTTGCTCTGGAATGGCAGGTTGGCAAGTCCAGATTGCAGGTTGCCGACCCACCATACTGCAGCATCAGTGTTGTGAATGAAGCTGGTGGTAGAGGAAGAAAGCGGCTGCGGAGCAGAGCCCCACAAGCCGATGCTTCCTCTACAGTGCCGGCTTTTTCCACAGGCGGAGTCTATGGCAAAGTTCAGCTAACCTGCAGGATAGACACAGGAGCACTACGCTGCACCCGCAGTGTGGGTAAACCACAGCACATTAAAGCAGTCTTAGGGCCTTTTCACACGATCAGCCTGACCAAATGGGACCCTCAATTCACCTCTATAGAGTGACAGATGTCCGTTTACGCCTGCCTACCTCCAATCCAAAAACTGAAGGGAATTAGTCCCCTTCCATCTGGGTGGATCCGAGGGCCTATAGAGTAGCCGTGACCCTTTATCTGCCCACTCCGCTCATTGTGGCCCGCGACTGGTTACCAAGTTGCTTAAGTGGCCCTTAGTCTTCAAAAGGTTGGGCACCCCTGCCTTAGGCTTTATATATATGCGTTCATTGTGTTATATGTGTCGATTCATTGTGGTGCCACTTTTTTTAAACAGCACCCCAATGCACATATGTTGCAAGGCATAGAAATGCACAATAAGGTGTCAGTAGCTTTTAGTGATTGTGATTTGTAGATCAACCAATATGGTCCTTAGCAGAACACATATTATACACAGAAAACAATGGATGAAAGACAATTACTTATAATAGGTAAGTAGATCTAAGCTGAAAACTCAAAGTGGAGTTCCATCCCCCCCCCCAAAAAAAAATCTTAAAATAAATAGAAAAAAAAAAAGATTTTTTTTTATACTTACCTGAAAGGGCGTTTGCTATGCGGAAGTAGCTCTTCTGCCTCTTCCTCGACCGCGGTGGATCTTCTGCCTTGTCCTCCGTCACGGTGTCTTCTGGTGAATAGGGCGCGCTGCCTTCTAGGAACTGTGTGTATCGCAGGAGGCAGCCGCCCATTCACAAAGCAGCATGTGAGTCGCGCATGCGCAGTAGGAAACGGGCAGTGAAGCCGTAAGTAATTAGCGATTGCCATCGGAGACCAACATCCCGGGTGACTAGGACAGGTAAGTGTCCTTATTAAAAGTCAGCAGCTACAGTGTTAGTAGCTGCTGACGTTAAAAAAAAAATTGCGGGTGGAACCCCGCTGTCTACACATAGCATCAACATTTAACAAAGCATCGAAAGGAAAATAGTCTATGAATTCCACAGCAGCTCAAATTTTCCTTCCCTTTGGATACCCGACTTGGAAAAATGACAGGAGGTATCTGGTTACCATGAGCAATACAGACAGATCTCTTTAATTTATAATTAAGGCAAGCCTTTATTTTGGATAGCGTGGGGAGACATTAGAATCACGTAATGTGATGTATCAGAGTGTTAAGCCGGGTACACATGGGCTGGCTTAACACTCTGATACATCACATTACCTGATATCCCCTCTATTCCTGTTCTGGTGACAACCCAAATTTGGGTATTTTTTTTTCACTCTCTGTGATAATCGTAAACAGGATAGATAATGGGGGCACAGACAGCAATAAAAACCTGGCATTCAGCCTGTGTATGTCGGTCTGTTGGACAGAACCTGGGCATTTGACAGGCTTCTGTTGGATGAGCATGCTGGAAAACTCCTGATCAGCGATCTCAGCCAATGGTCGGAGAGCGCTGATCAGAGTGTTCTGGCAGGAGGTGGGGACATCCTCCTGTCAGAACACAACAGCTTAGCGAGGGAGATTGCTGTACTCGTTCAGCTCGCTGGACTGAATGGAAAAAAAAACTATCATGTGTACCAGGCTTTAGTTCTTCCTCAGACAGCCACCAATTGCAGACCAAACCTTTCAGACAGTTCAATAGAAACCGACCAACATTTGGCCCATGTATAAGGCAACCGGTCCGACAAAAGTCAGCTATTCGGCAGCCAGTCCAACAGAAGCCAGCTTCTGTCGAACGGGCGTGACCGAAAAAGGTCTGCTGATTAGCCAATGGCTGAGAGCATTGACCGGTGTTTTCTGGAGGGGAGTGCCCCCCCCATCAGAACACAATAGGTCACCGTGGGAGATTGCTGTACTAATATTTGTTTGTTAGTACAGTGGCTTCTAAACGGTTCAGTTTTTTTCCATTCAGCCCGCTGGATTGAACGAAAAAAAAAAAAAACTTTGCTAGTTTGTACCAGGCTTTACAAAGTTTAGTCCATCCTGCAGGTATCAAGCTCTGTGATGTCTGCCTGCAGTGAATTACCTAGAAATCAGATAATGCAGACTTTCTAACTGTAGCACAGTTGCAGTGCTTGCTATAGTGTATGCTGTTGCCATAGTTTTCACTGGATGGCAGGGGTGCTTTTTATTTATTTTTTCTTACATGTGGCCATTTACCACCCTTTTGAGTAATTGGACCACAAAGGTAAAACAAGTTAATGATGAACATACTGTATATGCTGCTGTTGCCCAGGGGTACCTGTTCGTGCAGTGCCCTTTCAATTAGAGTATACCCACAGTCGCAAGAAATGGCCATAATATAAATGAGCTGCATCCATCCACTGGCTGATTTAGGAAAATGATTGTGGTCATTCCTGCAGGGTGCAAATCATGGATTTTTTGAGGATATATACAAAAAAATCCATTGATCCCAATGAGAACTGTATGGCAACGCTCACCTTGCTTAAAGTGGAGGTCCACACAAAAAGTGAACCTCCGCTTTTCGTAACCCTCCCCCCTCCGGTGTCACATTTGGCACCTTTCAGGGGGGAGAGGGGTGCAGATACCTGTATAATACAGGTATTTGTACACACTTCCACGCATAGACTCCGGCGTTAGTCACGTCCCCCCCTCCCCCCTCGCTGTCTTCTGGGAAACACACAGGTCCCAGGAGACAGCGGGGACCAGTGAGGATGCGCAGCGCGTCTCGCACATGCGCAGTAGGGAACGCTTCACTTCCTGATTCCCTTACAGAGGATGGCGGCGGGGACAACCCGAGAGCCGAGCGATTGGGCACCCTGGACAGGTAAGTGTCCATTTATTAAAAGTCAGCAGCTGCAGTATTTGTAGCTGCTGGCTTTTAATATTTTTTTATTTAGCCAGACCTCCGCTTTAAGGTATAATAGTGATTTCAGTTGCATTATTTCTTCCAGTGTAACAGCATTGCACCCACACACTTCTAATACATACATAGGCGTGCGCACAGGGTGTGCCAGGTGTGCCTGGGCTCAACCTAATCACCCTGTGCTGCGCAGATTGGGGGAATCTGCACAGCACAGGGTAATTAGGATGTGCCCTGGCACACCTGGCACATTAAGCAGCAGGGGGTTCTGCTTGGCTGCAGAGAAAGGGACTGGGCAATCTCTGTCCTCAATCCCTTTCTGTTTAGACCCCTGATATTTCACCAAAGCCCCCCGATGGGACTCCTAAAATGTTTTTTAAATAATAACAAAAAAATATTGTAAAAAAAAATTTAAAACAACAATAACATTTTTTTTTATTGAAAAGAACAATAATAAAAAATAATTAAAAATAAACTACTGAGACCAAGCTCTGCCCTGCTGACATTGTCCATTACCCTACTGCTATATATTTTATATATGTGGGTGTATATATATATATATATATATATATATATATATATATACACACACACACACCCATGCATGTTTGAGCTTTGGGGTGCACACCCTAATGCCATAGGCTGCACACACCTATGAATACATATACTATATTTGCCAGTCCTTAGTGCATGGCTTGTGTGTGTTACCATAATAAGAAGTTGTTTATTATGTGTCTTAGACTTTGGGGTGGTTCTATGACACCACATGCAATATCATCCTCCCCTCATCCCAGCCATTCCTGACTAGTGATCAGCATATGAAGAAGACCTCTGGGGTGATCCTGGAGGAGGAAGGTGATCTGCTCCTTATATAGGGGACACAGACGTAATAGGATTGTCCTTCCAGCTTGTCATTTCCTATGGAGGAGTTCGCAGAGCTGGCTCAGTGGGTAAGACATCTGGTTCTGCTCCATTGTGAGTCCATGCTCCTGATGTATTAGGAGTGTTATATTCTCTGTATGGGCTGAAGATCAAGGACACAATGCGTGAAATGATACACATTACTATTACATGAATTGAAAATAAATGGTTTCCTCCTGGGACATTTCAGTATCTAAAAACAGTCCTGACCAAGAAAGATCCATTATTGATACAAGAGGGCCGAGCAGGATTAATATTGGTATATTTGTATGATCAAGAACACATCGAGAAATCTTTGATTTTAACTGTTTCTTTTTTATTTCCTTTTTTCTAAAAATATTAAAGGTTGATTATGATAACAAAGTCAGTATTTTCTGTCTTTACTATGATAATGATATTAATAATAATTATAATAAATAAATAAATAAATAAATAAATATCATAATGATAATAATACTAATTATTATTATAATCTTTATTATTGTTGATATATATTTTATTTATGCCATCATTATATTTAGGTAATAGCTTTTATTAAATGCAGCTGCCTTTAGTTCCGTACTTTTCCCTTGTGTAGCTGCTCCAAAATTCTATCGAAAAATGTAGATTTCGTTGATATATATATATATATATATATATATATATATATATATATATATATATATATATATATATATATATATATATATATATATATATATTTTTTTTTTTTTTTTCTAAACCCAAGCATGTCTCCTCTTTTCTATTTCACCAACCTTCTCTTCTTTTTCTGTTTTATTGTCTCATTGTATTCTTTTGTTTCTTCTTTCTTTATTGTTCTTAATTGTTGTTTTCTGCCTCTTCCGAATAACAAGTTCTAAAATACCAATATAACATATCATAAATCAAGAACTATAATAATATAGCAACAACAACAACAATAATAATTCTCAAAAAATGCAGGAAGGTATTGGAGAAATGATTGAAACAAACGCATGAATTAGAAAAATAATGATACACCATACTATAAATTAAATCATAAAGGAATGTGTTAATTGGATATTGCTGTAATAAATGTAACAATAAAAAATTGTGAACCAACTGGGATAAATCTTTTTTTAATTCTAATGTATTTGAAAAAAAATTTGATGACTGCAATTTATACAAGCCAGTATTATATTTCAGCCTTTCGTTGCTAGATTTGGTTTTTGGAGAATATATGACTCTTTCATGAAGAAAACGAAAGCAAAGTCAGGCAAGATTTTCCAGCAGTTCTTCTATATATCATATGACTGAAGAGGGAGAGCCAGGATCCGACACAGGTCTGGGGGCTGCTCTACAAATCTTTACTAGATGGGAGATGGTGGGAGCATGGAAGAGATCAGAAGGAAGAATATGAACTGCTACAAGGGGGCAAAATTATTATAATATTTGTCAATGAGACTGTATATATGTGTGTGTTTATGTATATATTTATATATATATCTATATCTAGATATAGATATCTATATATCTATATATAGATATATATATATATATATATATATATATATATATATATATAGCTAGCATATCTATCTATCTATCTATCTATCTATCTATCTATCTATCTATCTATCTACCTATCTATCTATATATATATATATACACATATATATATACACATATATATATATATATATATATATATATATATATATATATATATATATATATATATATAGATATATATAGATATATACATAAACACACACATATATACAGTCTCATTGACAAATATTATAATAATTGTATGTGTGTATATCTATATTGTAATATAGATATATACATATATGTCTATATCTAAATCTATCTATCTATATATCTATATCTATATATATATCTATATCTATATATATATATATATATATATATATATATATATATATATATATATATATATATATATATAGATATATATATTCCTTCATATTTATATATGTATATATTTTATAAAGAAAATGTTTTATATATATATATATATATATATATATATATATATATATATATATATATATATATATATATATATATATATGTATATATATATATGATTTACCAAAGTAGTTGGGACTCCTCAAAATTGTGTGACTATTTCAATTTCAATAATCTAATCGTGCAGATGAAAACCTCACAAGATTGGATCTGAAACACTGGAGTTGGAAATGTTCACATAAAAAAAAGGGTGGGGATATACTTCAATTTTCCACTCATGTGCAGATGAAATAAATATATAAGAATTTGGCGTGAGTGGATAATTGAAGTGAATCTTTTTTTTTTTTTTTTGAGGGGGTGAGCATTATCAACTCCTTTAGTAAATCAGTCTGAATAAATGGTATGGAAATTCACTTTAATTATTCAATCCTGTGAAATGCAAATTTTCATATTTACCTATTTCATGTGCACACATTAGATTAGTTAAATTGAAGTTGAATTTTCACACAACTTTGAAGATTCTCAACTACTTCATATATATATATAATGTTTTATTATTTGTTGTGTTCGTATTTATATATATATTTTTAACATTCACACATATTTCCAATGAGAAAAAGACAACCTGATAACTACTGTAAATAAACAGTAGTTATTGTAAATATAACGAAAACAAATATAATAGAAAAAATAATCATAATCGCATATATATATATATATATATATATATATATATATATATATATATACATATATACATATATATACATATATATATATATATATATATATATATATATATATATATATATATATATATATATATATATATATATATATATTATACATATTATATAAAAAACATTATATATAAATATATTCATATTAGATCCTCTATCTAACACGTAGGGTGACAGATCGACACAACTACCCCTAACATCATCAATATATATGATTTCAGTATTCTGTATATTTGGAAGGAATTTGGCAGATCAATCATCTAATCGCAGGTTACAGGGGAGGGTTCAGAACACATAGAAACACCCACACACCAATGGGCACCAGACTTTACTCCAGACATGATCTTTGGCCCCATTTCTACCGTTCTTAGCCAATATAATTTAGCCTACAGCACATTTCTAGCAAGGACACTGCAGCCGGAGCCCAGAGGAGCGCAGTGTATGTCTGCTGGGTTGCTGTGTGCCAGTCAGCTGCGCCCCCTACTGGTCACGGCCCATTGATGTAATACTTATATTCACTGCATTTTCAAAGCAGTGAGCAAACCTCTGTAATTCTGTGATTGTTTCATTGCTGCTGAAAAAAATGATCAGTCCTATAAAAAGCCAGGCCAGCTGAAAACTTTGCTAAACAACTGGTTGTTTCTGAGTGAGCAAAAAGACCAAGCAATACATCAGGTTGTTTGTTCATTGTCTTTATTGTGTGTTTATTACTGTGGATATTGCAGCCAAGTCCTTCACAACAATCAGGATAACAGTGACCTGACCACTCTCAAAATGTAAAATGTTATCTTAAACAATGAATGTAACACTCACCATTTAACTATAAAAAGTACCTCCAATTATCATTTATTACTCCTTATGAGCAATTCAGACCAGACACAGTGTAAGTGGCACACACATACATGCAGTTATCAAAAAAATAATAATAAAGAAAAATATATAAACATAAAAAAAAATGCAAAAAAAAAATAAAAATAATGAAAAACAAAAAAAAATAAAGTGTAGGCACAAAGGGGCTGATTTACTAAAATTGGCTGCAAAATCTGGTGCAGCTCGGAAAATAAATCAGCTTCCAGTTTTTTTTTTATTATTATTATTGAACAAGCTGATTGCACATCTACACCAGATTTTGCATTCTCCAGTTTTAGTAAATCAACTCCTCAGTTTTCATTTTTTTCATTTTGTGTTTGGATACTTAACTGGCATAAAAAAAAAAATTCCAATAAAAGGCAATGAATATTTAGTTGCTCTGACCATATTGTCAATGTAGGTTAACAGGGATTAATTCATGTAAGTAATTCATGTAAGTAAAGGTCATACAAATCTCCATCACCCTCCAAAAGACTTCTGATCTTAGATTTAAAAAAAATCAGGTCCCTTTTGCTGCAATAGTTGACAGGAAGCTAAAAGGATTAGTCACATTCCACAAAGGATAATTTTTTATTTGCATCGTTAAAAAAAAAAAAAAAAGCTTTGGGGTCTGTACACTGGAAAGGGCTTTTATACTGATCTTACTGGGCTCCAATGGTGTCACTTGTGCCCTGTACATATCCCCAGACATAACAGTACCCAGCTAGTGACTTGTACTGCCACTGGCCAATCAGAGCTCGGCAACCACTCACTGGGGAGAATTACGTTGTTTTAATTGGTGGTGGTGGAAGAACAAAAATCATGAAAACCGTAAAAAAAAGGTAAGATTCCTTCTTTTTTCATTTTACTTTACAAGTTGGTATGAGAAAATCATTTTATGAAGGTATATTAATACTAAGGGAGTTGAGAATGTCCACTTAGCAAAGTGGATGTTCAGTTTCCAAGAACATTTTTAAATAACTTGGTGAATCATCCAATCACATGTAAGAAAAATTCTTGTTTTTTTCTTTTGAATTTTTCTTGCATGTGATTGGGTATTTAAAAATTATTTTTACAAAAAATTATTTTTACAAAAAATTATCTTTACCAATTTTTTTTTTTTACCAAATTCAAGGTGAGTGAGCATTCCTATAGCAAAGTGAAAAAGCTCTAGTCCTTTAAGTCTCATAAAATATCTGGCCATATGCAGATTTTTGCCTGAAAATGATTGGACAATCTTCATTCACTATGCCAACTGAATGATATCCACCTTAGTAAATCAACCCCAGCAAATCTTATTTATTTTCTATACGGCAATATAATCAGATAATTACCAAAATGTACTTTTTATTTGTTGTACTCCTATTTGAAAATGGATGATATTAAGAATTCAATCACTTCAATTGTTCTGTGTTTGTAGTAAGTTTTAAACTTGTTTTAGAGCTGCTGAGGGATAAAACCAAGGAGATACTGCATGATAGTTCACACTGCTTTTAAGTCTTCCACATCCTCCTCAAAATCAGCAATTGTAGAATTGATGGAAACAAAATAGAAGTTTGCTATTTCCTTTCTGAATTCATTATTTAATTCTGAATACCCAGCAGTGGAAAATCATCTATTTCCACATGTTTCATTCTGAAAGGAATCTATCATGAGCAAAAGCACATTTAGACTACATCTACATGGCTGTTAGAATTTTTACTGATCAAATAGGCAAAGTTTTTATGAAACAGAAGTTCCTGTTTAAATAACCAGTAACATGATTGGCTTTAGATACATTATTTAAATGTGAAAAATTGTATTTCTACATCCTTTTTATTTTTAATACCAGGATATACTTTTTGCATCTACATATATGCATATACATATAATTACACTTGTAAGCTTTGTGCAGGCTCTGATGCAATTTTTATTTTATTTTTGGCTACATCTGAACGCAGTATACCTGTATCCATGTCCTCATTGAAAATAATGTGCCGGCATTCAGAGCCGTAAAAAAAAAAAAAAATGCTTTTTTTAAGGGCTGTTACTGGTCCAAATTTTTGTGTTCGATTAATCAATTTTTTTTTAATCGATTAATCGACTAAATTTCGATTAATTATAACGCACATACAGATCCAACTACTTTTAGCTGATCTCCTTGCAGGCTGATTCCCAGTGCAGCTACCAACCACTGGAAAAAATGGATAGCAGAATACAAAAAACACACAAAGGCAGAGCTCAATAGCATTAAAACTTTTATAGTGTTCAAGTAGGTAACAAAATATTGCACTGGAGATAAAATCGATGTAGCTACATAAACTGTAAAAATGGTGCGAGTAATACCAAACGGTAGCAAAAGCAGTCATAAAAACATATAGCTAAGTATGATACTGGTATAAAAATGTGTACAACGATACCACTGCTGAATCCAGATGAGGAGGGGTTAACATCAGTCCGTCGTCATGTAGATGCCCCGTGAAGTGAACTATCAGCCATGCAGAATTATTATCTGCAGTGTCCAAGCATTGAGCAACTCTGTTTTTAATTTATCTTTATTATATATAGAGTCAGGACGTTGCTGATAGAGAAAGGAGCTGTGTGTTAGTGGGCGTCCTGACTCTCCCGTAGTCCAAGGGAGGGGGCGAGCACAACACTCCACACCAGGGAGAAAGCCTTGCATTACTGTGTGTAGTTACAGACAGAAGAACAGGAAGTGAGAATTTCTCAGAAGAAATAAGGACATTTAAAAGCAAAATGGAAGGATGAGGTAAGTGAAGGAGGACTGCACTAAGGTAAAGGAAGCTATTTAGGGAAACAAAATTGTACCTTTACAACCCCTTTAAGCTTTGATAAAAAAAAAGGGAGCTGATTGGGTTATATGCAGAGCTGCACCAGCTTTTGCACCCTCCAGTTTTAGTAAAGCACCCCTATAGCCAAAAAAGTAAAAATTCTCCCTCTTTTGCCGCTTCCAGAGAGCTCATCTAGGTGAGCTTGATGTCACTGCGCTCAAGGGTTCCTAGAAACGAAAGATCACACATCATGCGAGAAATCATTGTTCATTCTAATAATTTTATTTTTCAAAAAAATTAATTAATAATAATTATTATTATAAAAAATGTTTTACACTTTTTGTGTAATTCTCTTGCGCATTATTGAGTATGTGATACGAACTCTTCTCTATTCCTCTAGTAAAACAATTTCCCTAATTTCTTTAGTGTCTGAAATCTTGCTTCCCCTGAGACAGATGCTTTAATTTCTTAAATCTTAGAAACTGCAGACAAATGTTCCATATTCCAAGAATAAATTTATATTACAAACTTGGCATAAACATGTACCTTGATTTAATTAGTGAAAGACTGCCACTTTGAAAGAGCTCTTTTATTGGTGTTAGGTTCTCTTCAATTACACTACAGATTCGTTTTCAAGCAATATAATGAAGACAATATATAAGAGAGAAGAGCCAACAACTCCAAAGTCCTTGTTACAAAATTTATTGACTACATATGAGCATTAAAAACCAAACAGCTGACGCGTTTCATCAAAGGGTTTTAATCTTTCCTGTATGACAAAGATCTAGTACGCAGCATAAATTCTCCCTAATTATAAAAACAAAGATTGAAAATATTAGTAACACCATGAATTGTTAAAATAAAGATAATACATGGCAATGAAAAAAGGTGATGGTGTCTGCGCTGTGTAACAGAGACAAGAGGGGGGGGGGAGGGGGAGGGGAAAGGAGATAGATAATGTGACTTTAATACACTCTATATGCATAAAAAAGTGTCTATATAGACTACTAAATATTTCAGATCTCTGCCTGGATTGATAAGTGAAACAAATATCTCAGAGAAACATAAATTACAATAAAGTGAGTGCCACACTATACACAAACAAATAAATAATGCATAAATATATAGACTTAATATAATAAATAAATGTAAGAGTCAAGCAAAGTCAGCATAGAATACGTGCAACAAAATATATAAATTATATATATTTATATATTTGCACATATTCTATGCTGACTTTGCTTGACTCTTACATTTATTTATTATATTAAAGGGGTGGTTCACCCTAAAAACTACTTTTTTTATTACACTGGCCCCCCACATTACAATACGATTAAGGCTTTTATTATTTTTTTGATGCTGTACATACCTTTGTACAGCATATTCACCCGTTGCGAGTCCCGCGGGAGTGGGCGTTCCTCACATGTCTGTGATTGACATTTTGACCAAAAACAAGCTCCCCCCGTCGCGCAAGCCGCGTCACGATTGGCGAAAGGAGCCGAACGGCGATGCGCATGCGCAGTATAGCGCCGACTCGCCGTTCGGCTCCTTTCGCCAACCGTGACGCGGCTTACGCGACGGGGGGAGCTAGTTTTTGGTCAAAATGTCAATCACAGACACGTGAGGAACGCCCACTCCCGCGGGACTCGCAACGGGTGAATATGCTGTACAAAGGTATGTACAGCATCAAAAAAATAATAAAAGCCTTAATCGTATTGTAATGTGGGGGGCCAGTGTAATAAAAAAAAGTAGTTTTTAGGGTGAACCACCCCTTTAAGTCTATATATTTATGCATTATTTATTTGTTTGTGTATAGTGTGGCACTCACTTTATTGTAATTTATGTTTTTCTGAGATATTTGTTTCATTTATCAATCCAGGCAGAGATCTGAAATATTTGGTAGTCTATAGACACTTTTATGCATATAGAGTGTATTAAAGTCACATTATCTATCTCCCCCCCCTCCCTTGTCTCTGTTACACAGCGCAGACACCATCACCTTTTTTCATTTGACACATTTTTTTCTATTGAGGATAGATCACTAGGTGTCTGCAGCAATGTCCCTTGCTTACTGGGCACATATACCCCCCTCCTGCCCAGGTGAAATTTCAGCTTCCGGCACTGCGTCGCTTTAACTGACAATTGCGCAGTCGTGCGACGTGGCTCCCAAACAAAATTGACGTCCTTCTTTTCCCACAAGTAGGGCTTTCTTTTGGTGGTATTTGATCACATGTGCGGTTTTTATTTTTTGCGCTATAAACAAAAAAAGAGCGACAATTTTGAAAAAAAATCAATATGTTTTACTTGTTGCTATAATAAATTGCCCAATTTTTTTTTTTTAATTTCTCAGTCTAGGCCGATACGTATTCTTCTACATATTTTTGGTAAAAAAAAAAAAAAATCGCAATAAGCGACTGGTTTGCACAAAAGCGCATACAAAATAGAGGACAGAATTATTATTTTATTTTTTATTTTTATTTTTCACTAGTAATGGTGGCGATCTGCGATTTTTATTCAGACTGCGACATTATGGTGGACACATCGGACACTTTTGACACATTTTTGGCACCATTCACATTTATACTGCGATCAGTGCTATAAATATGCACTAATTACTGTATAAATGTGACTGGCAGGGAAGGGGTTAACACTAGGGGGTGAGGAAGGGGTTAAATGTGTACCCTGCATAGTGTTCTAACTGTGTGTGGAGGGGGACTGACTGGGGGAGGTGACCGATCTGTGTCCCTATGTACAAGGGACACAGATCGGTCTCCTCTCTCCCTGACAGGACATGGATCTGTGTGTTTACACACAGAGCTCCACGTCCCTGCTGTCACCGCCGATCGCGGGTGCCTGGCGGACATCGCGTCTCACGCGCCCCCAGTGGCTGGAGGCCGGAGGCCGTATATAGACGCCCTCCCGGCAATTGGCATCCACACTGCGGCCGTACAAAGTCGTACGGCCGGCAGGAAGTGGTTAAACACCGCCCCAGTTTCACTTAGTAGGATCTTCTGACAGCACGGACGGGAGTACCTCTTGTCTTTACAATACATGGCAATATAAAGACATTATTGCACATCCATTTTAACAACGAAAAAAATAAAAAAACACAGGTCTCAGGAAAAAAACCCATAAACCTTCTAAAGACTATAGGGGTCATTTACTGAAAGACTAGAGCATGTTCACTTTGCAAAGTGAATGTTCACTTACAGCTGAAGTTTAGAAAACATCTCTATAGCTTTAGTGAGCTAACTTACCTGTAATAAAGGATATCCCATGTCATACAGGCAGCTGGATCCTGTAAAATCTTTTGTGCAGAAATGCCCGTCCTCTTCCTGTCTCTGAACTTTTAGTTCTGCAAGGGTTAAAAGATTTGAGTCTTCTGCAACACTGCTGTGAAAAAAATTCTTGATGAGGACCCGCCCCCTCCTTCCTCCTCGTACATTAAGAAAAGTTCTTCCATAGCTTTTACTGCATGTAACATGTTCTGTGAATGGGGGAGAGAATCCTCTGACTTTAATCTCTCCCCCCTCCCTTTACAGACAGTAAAATAAATGAAAAAAAAAAAAAAAAATTCTCAATGGAGAAGGTGGGGGTAGGCCCTCATCAAGAACCTTCTTACAGCAGCTTCACAGAAGACTCAAAGCTATTGCCTCCTGCAGCACAAGAGGACAAGCCATCACTGCACAGAAGATCCAGCTGCCTGCACAATGTGGGACATCCTTCATTACAGGAAAGTTAGCCTTAAATCTATAGAGGATATTTTTTAGCCAATCTTCAGGATTAAAGAAGTCATAAAGGTTTGTTTTTTATTTTCTAAATAGGTTCCTTTAAGCTAGTGCATTGTTGGTTCACTAACCTTTTCCTTCAATTTCCCTTCTAAATGTTTTTTTTCCCTTCCTGTTTCTCCTCAGTAAACTTTACACCATCATCCAAGCGGTGTTTAGTCAGTCAGAACAGCTTACTGAGGAGGAACAGGAAGTGAGAAATTCAGACAAAGAAAACAAACATTTAGAAGGGAAATCGAAGGAAAAGGTAAGTGAACCAACAATGCACTAGCTTAAAGGAACCTATTTAGAAAAAAACAAAAACAAACAAACCTTTACAACCCCTTTAACCACTTGGTATCCAGCCTATTGTGAAAAGACGGCCACAAGGTGGCTCTCAATTGCCGGGAGGATGTCTATAGACGTCCTCAGCTCCTCCGGCCACTGGGGGGTGCGCAAGCTGTCAGGGAGAGAGGAGACCGATGCTGTGTCCCTTGTACATAGGGACACAGATCGGTCACCTCCCCCAGTCAGTCACCTCCCCCCACAGTTAGAAACACTATGTAGGGTACACATTTAACCCCTTCCTCGCCCCCTAGTGTTAACCCCTTAATTGCCAGTCACATTTATACAGTAATTAGTGCATGATTATAGCACTGATCGCTGTATAAATGTGAATGGTCCCAAAAATGTGTCAAAAGTGTCTGATGTGTCCGCCATAATGTCGCAGTTCCAATAAAAATCGCAGATCGCCGCCATTACTAGTAAAAAAAATAATAATACAAAAATAATAATAATCCTGTCCCCTATTTTGTAGGCGCTAGAACTTTTGCTCAAACCAGTCGCTTATTGCGATTTTTTTATTTTTTTTACCAAAAATATGTAGAAGAATACGTATCGGCCTAAACTGAGAAAAAAAAATGTATTTTTATTTTTTAAGTTGGGTTATTTATTATAGCAAAAAGTAAAAAATATTGTGTTTTTTTCCAAAATTTTTTTTGTTTATAGTGCAAAAAATAAAAACCGCAGAGGTGATCAAATACCACCAAAAGAAAGCTCTAATTGTGGGGAAAAAAGGACGTCAATTTTGTTTGGGAGCCATGTCGCACAACCGCGAAATTGTCAGTTAAAGCGACGCAGTGCCGGAAGCCCGAAATTTCGCTTGGGCAGGAGGGCGGTATATGTGCCCAGTAAGCAAGTGGTTAAATTAGTGAATGAGGTGAGAAGTTGTGTTTACTTCAAACATCCAATCCAGGTTTTTTTTCTTAGTTTCCCTGACTCATACCTTACTTACTTACATAATTCATACCTTATTTACTAAGATAAGTGAACATACACTTTTTTAAGCTAGCATTAATTTGGCAATTGGATTTAATCTAGTCATACCGATTATGTAGCCAGTTAGAGCAACCATAGAAGTCACCAAAACTGAACAATATCAACATGTCCACTAAATAGTTGGCTTGTTGATGGTTCACAAACCACAGCCATAACTATGTGTGATGGGGTCCCATAGCAAGCCCCCTGCCTCCGTAATCTGAAAAAACAATTGCTCTACTGCTACAGAAAATGTATTGTATTCTTGGCAATTATGAAATGGATCCCAAACTATAAACTGTATACGGTATATACTCGAGTATAAACCGACCCGAATATAAGACTATAAAAACTTGGAAAACGTATTGACTTGAGTAAAAGCCTAGGGTGGGAAATGCAGCAGCTTCTGTAAGTGAAAAACAGAGTCAACAATGCCCATCTGCAGCTTCACTGTGCCCATCTGCAGACTCACTGTGCCCATTTGCAGCCTCACTGTCCCCATTTGCCCATTTGCAGCCTCACTGTGCCCATTTGCAGCCTCACTGTGCTGATCTGCATGCCTCACTGTGCCACCTGCATGCCTCACTGTGCCCATCTGCAAGCCTCACTTTGCCCATCTGCATGCCTCACTGTGCCCATCTGAATGCCTCATGTACCTGATAGCTGTGTCCTGCAGTCTTAACTTCAGTCGGCGGTCGTCCAGTGTAACAAAGCCCCACCTCCTCCTCGGCCGTAATTCACTTTTACAGCAGTGAGTCAGTGTTCCGTCTATCACGGATGAGGACAAGGAGGAGGCAGGGCTTTGTTACACTGGATGGCCGCCAACTGACTGCATTACACAGCGGAAAGACTCGAGTATAAAAAAAAATTGTGCTAAAAAACTCGGCTTATATTCGAGAATATACAGTACTTTATTTTATTCAAATTATTTATCTAATGTTATTGCAATCCTCATTAATCACTGTGCCAGGCAGTACTGGGCTCCCAATGCATCTGGACCCAATGACAATTACTTGGTTTACTGTAGCTACAAATGATTGGCTTAAAGTGTTAGGCCTCGTACACACGACCGTTTTCCTCGACAGAATCCATCAAGAAACTTGGTGGCAGAGCTTTTTTGCCGAGGAAAACGGTCGTGTGTATGTTTTTCATTGAGAAAACTGTTGTGGAACTCGACCAGAAAAAAAGAGAACAAGTTCTCTTTTTCCTTGTTGGGAGTCTCAATTTCCTTGTCGCGTTTCTTGTCGGGCTGGTTTACGACCAGAAACATGTTCGTGTGTATGCTTAGAAACCAGCGCATGCTCAGAATAAAGTATGAGACGGGAGCGCACCTTCGGTAAAAGTAGCGTTCGTAATGAAGATAGCACATTTGTCACGCTGTAACAGACTGAAAAGCGCGAATCGTCTCTTACCAAACTTTTACGTAACACGCAGTAACATGAGATTAGCAAAAGCAGCCCCAAGGGTTGTGCCAGTGAAATCGAACTCCCCCTTTATAGTGCCGTCGTACGTGTTGTACGTCACCGTGTTTGAGAACGACGAGATTTTGTCTTAATAGTGTGTATGCAAAGAAAGCTTGACTAGATTCTCGACAAGCCTGACAAGAACCTCGTCGAGGAAAACGAGATTCTCGGTCGTGTGTACGAGGCCTTACTAAACCCACACAACAGTAAAATCAGTTTGTATATGTAGTAAAACATGCTTGTTATACTCACTGTGGAAACTGAGGGGTTAATCCTGCGCATCTGTTTGATCCTGTTTTCTCTGAGCCTCCCCTTCTTCCATCATGCCCAATCCATCTCCTGATAGTACAGCGCTTAGGGACAAGCTGCACATGCTCAGTTTGGTGTGTATTGCTAGAGAGTTTTTTCTTCTTCTTTTTTTTTTGGGAGCGTGCATGTGATCAGCACAGGGACAATGAGCACTGTCCACACAGAGGGTTAGGGGGTCATGCAGCCTCATTGGACAGTCAGAGGAGAATGACAACTCCTCCTACAAGCTTTAACCAGACACTGATAGAAGTAATAGGACTGCTAAATACTGCTGATGAGAAAAGGTAATATTTAGCAGTTTATATTTACTAAAATCATTGCATTTCCATGTTCTGCGTACTGTGGGAGACCAGATATAGTGAATACAGTTTCGGAGTTTAACACTTAACACTTTAACACTTAAGTAAATCACTCCCATAGTGCCAATGTGGGGTAGACATACACAGCTGGAGGAGACCTAGAGACTCAGGTCTGGTCAATGACCTGCACTATGGAATAGAAATGGAGATATGTCTTCTCAAATCCAAGTAGCTTATATATTTAACAAATAAGGTGCTAAGAGGTGTTATCACAATAAAAAAGAAAACAATAAAAACATCTGATTTAGCCCTTTGCACACTGCTATACATCCTTACAGATTTCTGCAAAGTGCCAAAGACTTAGGGGTAGATTCACAAAGACTTTCGACGGGCGTATCAGTAGATACGCTGTCGTAAGTCCGAATCCCCCGCCGTCGTATATATTTAAGCGTATTCTCAAACTGAGATACGCTTAAATATTGCTAAGATACGACTGGTGTAAGTCTCCTACGCCATCGTATCTTAACTGCATATTTATGCTGGCCGCTAGGGGCGTGTATGCTGATTTACGCCTAGAATATGTAAATCAGATAGATACGCCTATTCACGAACGTACGCCCGGCCGTCACAGTAAAGATACGGCGTTTACGTAAGGGGTTTTCAGGTGTAAAGATAAACCACCAAAAACTTGGCGCAGCCAATGTTAAGTAGGGACGTCGGAACCGGGTCAAATTTTTCAAATTTTACGTCATTTGCGTAACTCGTCCGTGAATGGGGCTGGCCGTAATTTACAATCACGTCGAAAGCATGACGATTTGCCGACGTCATTTGGAGCATGCCCACTGGGATACGTCCACGGACGGCGCATGAGTCGTTCGTTAAAAACGTCAAATACGTGGGGTCACTAGTATTTTACATAGAACACGCCCCCAACCAGCCTGAATTAGGCGGGCTTACGCCGGCCCAGTTACACTGCACCGCCGTAAGTTACAGCACAAGTTCTTTGTGAATACAGGACCTGCGGCTCAAACTTACGGCGGCGTAGTGTATCTGAGATACGCTATGCCGGCCGAAATCTACGTGAATCTAGCCCAGACTTGCTTACATGGAATAATGGATATATAGTACAGATATACACAGGTGGAGGAGTGCTCTTCACATAAATCAACACAAACAACCTATAAAATCAATAAATCCTTTAGATTTAGCCATTTAAGACCTAATACTATAAGGCCCCGTACACACGGCCGAGGAACTCGACGTGCCAAACACATCGAGTTCCTCGGCCAGTTCAGCCCTGAAGCCGCCGAGGAGCTCGGCGGGCCGAGAGCTCCCATAGAACAACGAGGAAATAGAGAACATGTTCTCTATTTCCTCGTCGAGCTCTTGTCGGCTTCCTCGGCCGAAAGTGTACACACGACCAGTTTCCTCGGCAGAATTCAGCCAGAAACTCGGTCGGAAGCTGAATTCTGCCGAGGAAACTGGTCGTGTGTACGGGGCCTCAGTCTGTGTTATAATTACAGTGACCTTGATTTATATATAACAGTTTTTCATTTGCGCTTGTGCAACTCAGTGTGCATTCCAAAGAAGACTCAGGCCTTGTACACACGACCGAGGAACTCGACGGGCGAAACACATCGTTTTGCTCGTCGAGTTCCTTGTTAGGCTGTCGTGGAAATCGACGTGCCAATTTTCTCCATTCCCATCGAGGTAATAGAGAACTTGCTCTCTTTTTGGCTCGACGAGTTCCTCGACAGTTTCCTTGTCGAAAAATGTACACACGACCAGTTTCCTCAGCAAAAAAAAAAAAAAAAACAGCAAGTTTCTTGCTGGTTTTTGCCGAGAAACTTGGTCGTCTGTACGAGGCCTCAGAGTAGGCAGGTAGGTTTCTTTTATTGCAGAAAAGACACTGCATGTGTCGCCTGCTCGCAGTTTTTGAAAGTGGGACTTTGGTTACGCTGTGACACTCCCAACAGTGTTAAACAAATACCAGCAGAAATGTCATTTCCTGCTCACGAGTATGGTTTACTGCATTTCCCAGCAGGTTTTATTTTATAGAACTGGGATTCATTCAATTATTATTATTATTTATTAGTTTTCTTCCCTTTTTCAGCATCAAGAATTACATGGAATGGCCCATCTCAGTATCTGCAGAACAGAAGCAGGAAGAATCTGCAATGAAGTTCTCTAAATGCATTTGTAATATACAGGTATATGGCTGACCCGGAGTGTATTGTTTTACTTCATACTAATAATTATGTGCAACATTTTTATTAGCAGCCACGAGAGGAGCTGAGGGCAAAGCAGGGCCTACAGAATGCTGGCAGTTCAGGGAACAAAAATAAAATTGACTAGAAATTAAGAGAAAAATGTGCTATATTCAAAAATTCTTCATTGATAAATTAACCCTAATTGCAGTTTTAGTCCCTTCATGGCAGCAAACATACTTCAAATATCTTCCATGATGTAGAACAGGTAGGTAAAGAGTTTACACAGGCAGACAAGAACGGAACTGGTAATAAATGCAACTTACACATTATCAAGAATATGGAAGTGAACATGATACAGATCATTTGCAGAGTCTTTATTTGTCTTTTTGAACTGAGTACATTTCTAACAACCAATAAAATAAGCTAAACCTCCTATTTTGTTTTAATCTAGCACTTGAAATGTCCAATGACTTTGAAAACTTGTTGGAGGTTGGAGATAGGATATCCAATTATAATAATTATAATTGGAGAGCTACCTCACAGGAGCTGCTTGCTATATTGTGTTCTCTGTTCTTTTTGCCTCAACTCTGTGAACAACCTTGGCCCCTCGGACACACCTTGTTACACAAACAGTTTTTGCAAACAGTTATAGGAGCACATATATCAATATCCTTCTCACAACTATGTTTCAGTACCAGGAAATAAGCATCAGACGTGTTAGTGGTAAACAGAGTAGACATACCGGTGGTGGTGCGTCCATAGTGTGCGCAGGAACGCCGCCCCCTCTCTCCTGCACCCGTCACTCAACAATAGATAGATTCATGCATTGCATGAATCTATGTATTGTCGCCGCTGTCGCCCACTATTCAGGTGTCCAGCCCCCTATTAAGCACCGGCCATCTGAATTACAGCGGTGGGTGTGTTTTGCAAGTGCCTGATTAGAGCCATAGGCTCTAATAGGCTTCCTAATTAGAGCCTGTGGGCATTCAAATGGTTAAACAGTGGGCGCATTGGTGTGCGTTCCCTGTTTAAACAATGCTGTGTTAGGGAATTGCTTCCCTTACACTGACCCGCCTCTCAGCCAATCAGGTGCACCGGGTCTGGTTACCGGTCACCTGATTGGCTGAAGCGACAGGCTCTGTGATTGAACACCTATCAGGCGTCCAATCATAGCAGAGATGACATTGAGGATGGGAGAAGACATCGAGGACACGGAGGGAGCAAGGAGGAGGGCGGCGCTGACCCGAGAAAGGTAAGTGTCGTGCGGGGGCAAACTGGCTGCATTTGATGGGGAAACTGGCTGCATTTGAGGGCAAACTGGCTGAATTTGATGGGGAAACTGGCTGCATTTGAGGGGAAACTGGCGGCCTTTGAGGGGAAACTGGCTGCATTTGATGGGGAAACTGGCTGCATTTGAGGGGGCAAACTGGCTACATTTGATGGGGAAACTGGCATCATTTGAGGGGGCAAACTGGCAGCGTTTGATGGGGCAAACTGGCGGCAATTAATGGGCACAGTGGCTGTGTTTAATGGGCACAGTGGCGGAAATTGATGGGCACAGTGGCTGCAATTGATGTTTAGTTTGTTCGCCCCCCCCCCAAAGATTTTGAGCACCAGCCGTCACTGTGATATACTGTCAAGTTTAAGGTAAATGGCAACATATACATAGATGAGCAGGTAGAAGAATCAATTTTACTCACACTTACGCTAATTAATGGAATTTCTAGGCTTTAGCAGCTTAGGATAGAACACTGCACCAAATGAGAACAGTCAACACAACGGTTAATGGCGATAGCAATAATGATCTCACAGCAACTCCTCTGCATCCAGTAGTCTATACCTACTTCAGATGCACTCTATTTGAATAACTATGATGTTATAGGAAGCTTCCTAAAGAGTTACCTCTAACTTTGGGTAATCATGGCAAAGTTCTGGTGAAACAGTTGGTTGGTAGACAGCTCTTAGCTCTAAACCTTCAGCTGGCTAGTGTTGAGGCCCAGTCTTTAAGGTGGTGCACATAAGTACAGTTCCTTTGAGGTCAGCATGCAGTAGAAGTAGAAGCTGAGTAGATTAATAGTCCCTATATACTCCAGCAACAATAAATCAGCTTGTAGTCCCCCCCGCTGGTCAGAGGCAGACACTGTTACTTAATTCGACATGACAGTCTTATGGGGGGGGGGGGCCCAGAGAGCAACTGCAGCATAGTGTCCTAAATTGCTCCCTCTCTCTCTAGCCAAACACCTGGCTACACAATAAAATTATAAATTAAACACTTGGAGCCCCGGCCATTGTAAAATGACGGCCACAAGGTGGCTCTACAATGCCGGGAGGACGTCTATTGATGTCCCCGGCTCCTCCGGCTCCTCCATAGAACCCTGGTTTAGAAATCCAGATTGACAAATTTAACGGGGAGTCAGATTGTTCCTTGTATCAAAAAATAAGTGCAGTTCAGTATGTCTGCACAGAAAAATATGTGTTATTTCAATAATATGCATTATTTATTTCTTTATTAACTCCTTTGCTGCCAGATCTGTACATCCTACAGACCTCACAGTGGGGGGTTTCACACACAATCCAGTGACTGCAGCCTCTGGGATTTTGTGTAAAACTGACAGGCAGACTACTGCTTCTACATTCCCCCGGTACCAGCGCCCCCCCATGTGTTCGCTCAAGTTCGCTTCTATTCTGGGCTCTGCTTGCCCATCTGCGGGCCCGGGAACGACATGGTGGGTGAGGGGGAGGGAGAAGAGTGAACCCTCCTCTTCTTGCTGCAACCTGGAAAGCGGCATGTATGAAGTCAATTCCGGGTCACTCTTCTCAGCTAGTATAACCTTGAAGGGATATATTGCAATGTAATGTGAATTTCAATGCAGTCAGTGGAGCCTAGAGAAGACATACAGGGTCTGTAGCGCTCACCCCCGAAGGAGCCGCTGGTTATTGAATGGGATAGCCTGTTACCTCTGTGACTCTGCCGTCTAGGGTAGTTGATGAGAGCCGTAGAAATGGAATGTCCACACAGCAGGTGTCTTTATCTTGTGATTTTTTTTCCCAACAAGGTAAAACAGTAAAACTTGAGGTAGAGAGTAAAGATGTATGAGGAGAAGAAACAGCAGACTCAGGCATAACGATACAGAAACAGTCCTGCTTCCAACAACACTTTGCTTTACCTCGCCACTCCAGCCAGAGTGGGTATAGTGTACCTGGACAGGTCACTCACACCGACCTGGCAACCAGAGTATCACTCGGAACCTTGAGGGAAAAGATCTCTGCCACAGACCCTCCCTAGAACTTAGATCATGGAGACAATCCCCCTTGGTAGTATCAGTGCCTGGATCAACTTCAGGTAGCTTTCAATTGGGTTACCGACTGACAGGTGGCCAACATCCAACCCCCCAGTGTCCGGCCACCCCGATCCCCGATGGATTGTCGAGGCCCTGTTGGATCGCCAGCCTCTCTTGGCTCTCCTCAGACGGACTCCCCACCGAACAGCTATCTAGCTTGGGATCTTCTCAGAATTGGGGACCCAGTCGAGTACTGGGGCCCCGCCACAGCTTTAAATGTTCCAGGACAACATGGTCCCGAAACCAGGAACACCACATGGCACGCGCACCCCGGCCTGGTAGGCCATCTTGCCGGGGGGCCGTGATGTGTGTCACCCCAGCCACAACTGAATGGGTGCACAGCCAAGCCGAAACAGAGACCCTTTTAGAATTACATTTGAGATCAGAGTCAAATTACACTCTGACAATCCCTTACATTTTGTCAGCACCAGTACTTAGAAGTACCCCGGCGCTACATGTCATCTAAAAATCATCACGTAGGGGAATTTCTGTCCCCTATGTGATGAAAAAAATTGTTATTAAAAAAAAAAAAAATTCTTTGCAAAAAATAGTTACACCCAAGCACATGAAATCTCCCCCCCCTAAATTTTTTGAGGTCCCCCGCCAGCACATATACTCACGTTCCAACGCAAACACACACGTTGGGCGTGTCTACACGTGAAACCGTCAATTGCGATACACATGTTACATATCGCCACACACGCCTGATTGAGAGCAATAATTTTAGCACAAGACCTCCTCCATAACACTAAACTGAAGACCTATAGGGGGCTTTTGAAGTGTTGCCTTTAGAAAATATAGGATGCTAAAATCTGTCACCATTTCATGGGCACACACAAAGTTAAAGTTTGACATGTTGGGTATCTATTTGGGTATCTATTTACCCATCTTTTTATATTTTACCAGAAATGTGGGTCGTTTATTGGGTATGTTTGCCCTAGAATTCACTGTAGTGTGTTTTTTACTGAAATTTTGCATAATATTTTGCGGTAATATTGTGTAAACATAAAAAATTTGAACTACCAGTATTTTATTCTGTAGGGTGTCTTATTTTAGAAAATATATAATGTTTGGGGGTTTTGTGTAATCTTCAGGCCTAAAATAGTTTTTTAAACATGTGAGAAAAAAAAGTGCTGGCAGTGAAAGGGTTAAATAATGTGTAGGGATTTGTTTAGGCGCAAATTGTGTGCTGTATAGGTTTAT
Organism: Rana temporaria; assembly: GCF_905171775.1. NCBI lineage: Eukaryota > Metazoa > Chordata > Amphibia > Anura > Ranidae > Rana > Rana temporaria. The sequence continues at coordinate 104,092,632 of NC_053489.1, forward strand.
CCTATCCAACTGGAGTGTTCATCGGTTCAAATCTTTTCCTGAAACATGCTTTGAGCTGATGTGCTAACATTTTGGATCCTGCGCTTTAAATATGTGAACTTTTGCCACGATGTACAAATTAATCATTTTAACCATCGTGAGAGGTCATGATATGCATTTTTATTTTGAGCAAGCTTGTATACAAAAACAAAGGCTGCAGAGAACATGTTAAACTTATAAAAATACCCAGGACACCAGGGGAGCAGCTAAACAAACAAAAACATCTAGAGAAACATTGTGACTGGGCCATGATATAAATAGAGCCCTGATTGTGTGACTACAAAGGAACGCATCGTTTTTTTAAGCAGCTGTACTATATAAATAAATAAATGAAAAAAAAAAAACATTTTTTTTTTAATGTGAAATACGTGTGAAAATATGCTCTATGACAGTCCTCTCGACATGCTGTTGAACTATAAGCAAGGAACACTTTTTCCTTTACAGATTTCAGCTAACCTTCCACAAAAAATAATAATTTGGTGGTGTCTGAGGCCTAGTAAGAACAAGCTGTATTCTCTCACAACACTCTGTTTTTTTTAATGTCTTCACATGTTTATCTTCCTGTCAGGTGTTTTTTTCGGCCTGTCCAGCTGAGCTAGATTTGACCCGCCACTATATGTTCACTGAGCTGTCCAAACTGTTTTCACAAGTGCACTAGACTACCACGCCGCTCTCATGTGATTAATGCTTTCATGAATCATTCAGTCTTCAGTGTCAGTGGCTTGTTTTCTAAAAAATATGTGCACAATAGTATATTAAGGTCTAATATTCAAGTCAAGTTTTTTTTTCAGCTATGGATAGAGACCTAAAATTTTGGTCAGGAATTTATTTCTCTCTGGTGAGTTTTTCCTCACCTCCTGTCCATGTTACACTAATGCCCCATACACACGATCGGAATTTCTGATGGAAAAAGTCTGACTGACTTTTTCCATCGGAAATTCTGACCGTGTATATGCCCCATCGGATTATTTCCATCGGAAATTCCAGAGGAATTCCGTCGGTGTTTAGATAGAGAACATGTTCTCTTTTACTCCGAAGGAGATCCGTCAGACAAAGGTCCGACCGTGTGTACGGGGCTTTAAGAAAAAGAAATGGGAGGACAGGAAAGCATAGACAGCAATAAAACATAAAGCCAGAAGAGCTAACCCTTCTTTACTCAACTAAAATATATAGGGGCAGATCCTCAAAGAAATTATGCCGCGTAATTTCAAATTTTGCGCGTCGTATCTTTGTTTTGGTATCCACAAAACAAGATACAACGGCATCTCGGCTAGATCCGACAGGCGTACGTCTTAGTACGCCGTCGGATCTAAGCTGCAATTTTTCAGCGGCCGCTAGGTGGCGTTCCCTTCGTATTCCGCGTCGAGTATGCAAATTAGCTAGTTACGGCGATCCACGAATGTACGTCCGGCCGGCGCATTTTTTTACGTCGTTTGCGTTCGGCTTTTTCCGGCGTATAGTTAAAGCTGCTGTTCTGAGGCGTACTCAGTGTTAAGTATGGCCGTCGTTCCCGCGTACAATTTTGAATTTTTTACGTTGTTTGCGTAAGTCGTTCGCGAATAGTAATTTGCGTAGAATGACGTCACCGTTGTAAGCATTGGCTGGTTCCGGTTTAATTTTGAGCATACGCACTGGGATACCCCCACGGACGGCGCATGCGCAGTTAAAAAAAAACGTTGTTTACGTCGGGTCACGACGTATTTACATAAAACACGCCCCCATCACATCCATTTGAATTCCGCGCCATTACGCCGCAAGAGATACACTACGCCGCTGTAACTTACGGTGCTAATTCTTTGTGGATTAAAAAAAAAAAAGATAAGTTACAGCGGCGTAGTGTATCTTACATACGCTGTGCCCAGCACAAAGGTACGAGGATCTGCCCCATAGTATTTAGACGGATTTACCTGGAAAAGGGTGCCACTATTATTTTATCTATCAGCTTCTCAGTTTCCTGTGTACTTTGCCTGCTGAGCAATGGACCTTCATCATCACAGTGCCGATTAAGATCCCATTCACACCATTGCTCTATGGCAGTGGTCTCCAAACTGTGGCCCTTTACTTGCTTTTATCTGGCCCTTGGGGAACTCTTCCACCAACTGACACCAATGGTGAGATACTATTCCTTCTACAGAAACCATCGATAAAGTACTATTCTTCTCATTGATATCAACAATGAAGCACTTATTCTTGCCATTAAAATGTTGTGGCACTGGTTTTAGGGCTTTTTCTACTCCCACCAGCCACAATCCAACCCCCCTAAAGCCTGAGGGACAGTGAATTGTTTAGAAGCAAACAATAAAAGTTAAGGTGGAGTGGGACTTTGTAAGTTCCCTTAGTATGGTTTGAATAAAGATATATAACACAGATTTAAAATATATGAGTTTCAACTTTATTTTCCATCCAGTGATGGTCAATTAAAAGCATGTTACAATTATAAAGACACAGTTACTGTTATTTGGTCCAGAACGTGGTGATCCTGATACAGGGGATCAAGTACGTTGCCTACGCGTTTCGCAGAAAGCCCTGCTTTGTCAGGGCCTTTAAAATAGCATGAATTATTGTTTATAGCGCGAAAGCTAATTGCTCAAAGTTGGATATCTCCGAATGTACCCTGAGGAATGGGGCCTTCAAGTAAATGATAACCTTTTGAAGGAACAACAAATCTATTGTAATAGGGGCTTACCTAATAATTTAAATAAACTCTGGAAACCATGGATATCAGTTCCACGGTTAGCCCCTCCTTCACTGGCTTTTGATGTTTCTTTGTAGGGTGGTTAACTATAGCTTGGGACAGTAAGTATGGTATCAGAAGGAAGATGGGGATGGAGGGTCATACCAGTGGGCAGAAAAGAAAGTAATGAAATAAGCCACCAGCAAAGGTAGCTTTTCCTTTTTTTTTCTTTTTAAAGATAAAGATATACAGGTTAATATTTTAAGCAAGGATTAGGATTAGTCGCTTGATTTATATACTTTTTTGTAATTAATTGTTTTGTATGTTTGTGTATATGTTGTTATTATCTGTGATTAAATGCTTGATATGTTGATATGAAAAATGTGTGCACAACTGCGCTAAGTTAGTGTGTTTAATGTGGATTAATAAGCAGCAATTAGATTGTGAACAACAAAAGTTTAAAGGGATAAAAAAGATAATTGCGCTATACCAAAGTGGTTGTTCCTCAAGAAAAAACCATGTGAAAGGGATATAAACAAAATTAAATCCCCAAAAATATACAGTGTATTGTTGTGAATTAAGATCTCAAAAGAGATAAATTGTGTATGACCCAGTGTCTTGGTGTCTCTAGGTGGAAGGAGCCGCAGCCACCCGAATCAAAAATCAGGTGCATGCGGCACTGACCAAAAGGACACCACTTGGTACATTCAGTGATTGAACACCACAATAAATAATCATAAACGTGACAGAGTGTATAAACAAATAGAAATTAATAAATGAATTATTAATACATGAATTAAGACAAAGGAATAATCAAAGTCCATGTGTTTGTCCAAATACATGCAAAAAGAAAGTTCAAGGGTTCAAGGTTGAAAAGACACCCGTGCTCAATCCCACTGTTCAGTAATCACTGCACACCACATGTGAGTCCACCACCGTATGCAAACTGCTTACCAGATGCAAAGGTCCTAATGGACCAAACCCAGCATATCACTCCACAAAGCAGGCTAGTAAATGGCGTTTCCACGGCAGAGAGATTGGATGATGGTATGTCCCCAAAGAGATGAGGCTTCACATACAGTAGGGTTAAAGTGGTGTGTGAATATGGAAAAAAGGAAATGCTCCACATAGCATAAAACCAGGGACATTTATTTTAAAAAACCATATACAAGTGAAAACTCACATTTCAGTAGATAAAAACGAACATTGGCCTGTAACGCCGGCCGGACGTTTCCAGGAAAAAGCTGCTCGTGTTTCGAATATTGCGATGAGGGAGATGACGTCAGCACGTCGCTCGCTCCGCCCGACGCGTTTCGTGATAGGTCACTTCGTTTCTTACATATATTATATATGTAAGAAAAAGATAGAAATTTTTAAAACCTGCTTTGGACTGACCATATGTGAAATTTCAGACATTTGGAATTTATGTATTAGTTGTATAAAGAGACAAGTACTATATTTTTCCAAGAATATATTCAGGTCTGTAATGACGAAAATGTATTATAATAAAGAAAAATTAAATAAAAAATAAATAAATAAATAGCACAAATGTAATGAGAGAATTGTAGTAACCTATAAATACAATATTGACAAGATTATAGACGGATATGTTGATGAATACTAACATTATTAAAAAAACATATATATAGGGCATTCAAAGCTGCCCGAAGAATGTTGCAGTAAATATAATATGACATAAAATTTGGTAAAGTTACAGTTGCATTTAATTCATTAGATGTTCAGCAATGCATTAGAATGTTTGGAGACCCCTGCTATATGGTAACATGAGCTATACTTGTTGGTGTGATGCATTATCATTCATTTTGCATGACAAGCCAACACACCTTGCCAACAGATGTACATTGCATGTTCTTGCCTGTGCTGACAGGAAGTGAGGGAAAATCTCCCCAATTTGCACAAACAGCACTAAAAAGCTGACATTGTTACTTATTATCCTCTAAACAAAATTAAAAACTGGCTGGGGTTGGGCTTTACACTGCAGTAGAACTGTAAAACGATCACTTTAAAGGGTGCAAGGTGTTCACCAGGCCCAATAACAAACTTATCATTTCAACCCACCTCACAAGGTAAAAATACTCTTCAAATTGAGAAATCACTATCTCCTTACCCTCTTGTGTCTCTACCGTGGATCTTTCCATCTTTACGTCCTTAGGTAAACTTTATATGTTAATGTGTTGTAGCAACCCTTAAAATTCTGACCATTTACTCAATATTCCTTTATTATCCTCTTATATAAGTCCACTAACGTCACTCACAGGCAACCCTGAATTTTCCCCAGGGTTGTGATCGAAGCCTCCTCCCTCTCTGGGTACTTCCAAAATCCACTTTCTAATGACCGATGTTATTGATTTAACTGGCCTGAAACTTTTGACACAATTGAACAATTTTTTGCCCTGGCATTCAAGTAGGTGGCTATTGTACTTCCAACTTTGTAATTTCTATACCTCATTAAAAACAAGACTTTCATTGTCCCCTTACTGTTTTTAGATCCCTATGTACTAATATAATATTTTTTATTTTATTTTTATTTTTTATGGTTGAACTGGATGGACTTGTGTCTTTTTTCAACCTGACTAACTACCGTATTTATCGGCGTATACCGCGCACTATTTTGCCCTGAAAATCAGGGCAAAATCGTGGGTGCGCGGTATACGCCGATACCCGCTTTCCCGCGCTGAATTTGAATACTGCGCCGGCATATACCGAGCGCAGAACACTCGTGTCCTGGACGTCACCACGAGAGTAGCCAAGCCTGCCCGATGATACACGAGTGTACTGCACTCGGTATATGTCGGCGCAGTATTCAAACTCGGCACGGGAAACGAGCGGGGAGGACGTGAGGACGCCGCAGAAGGACGCCGGACCCGACGAAGAGGACACCCGAAGCCGCAGACGGACGCCGGACCCGACGAGGCCGCCGATGGACGCCGCGGAAGACACCAAAACTGTAAGTACAAAAAATCTTTTTTTCACAGGAATCCGGGTCAAGTTTAGGGGTGCGCGCTATACGCGGGAGCGCGCTATACCCCGGTAAATATGGTATGTAACTATGTACACAAATCCTCCCACCTATAAGGTTTCTCTCCTTTATAACTCTTTCCTCACTGAGATTGTTTCTGACAAACCTTATTTTGCTTAAAGGGAAAGGTAGTTAGGAGTCACGAAATTACAAAATCATCACAAGATGGTATTGTTGTCCTTGGAAATTACATAAAATATTTCCAAACATATCAGACCAATGCTGGCGATGTCAATTTCATGTAGGCACCATGCAACATATATGTTGAACTGCCCTGCCTTGCGCCCATTTTAAGATAGCGTTTTTAACCACTTCCTTATTGGGCACTAAAACCCCCCTCCTGCCCAGACGAATTTTCAGTTTTCAGCACTGATGCATTTTGAATTACAATTGCGTGGTCATACAACACTGTACCCAAATAACATTTTTATAATTTTTTCACACAATTAGAGCTTTTCAAAATGGAAAATTTTGAAAAACAAATCATGTTTCAAAGTTTGTTATAAAATTTTGCAAACAGGTAATTTTTCTCCTTCATTGATATGCGCTGATGAGGCGGCACTGGTGGGCAGTCGGAATTTAGTCTGATAGTGTGTAGGCAAGACTGATGGAAGTCAGCTTCATCGGAAATTCCGATGGAAAATTCCATCGGAAATTCCGATCGTGTGAACAAGGCATAGGTGTACTTCAAATGCTCAGCCAGGATCACAGACTTTAAAAAAAAATTAAATTTCCCTTGAACCTAGCTGCATATTTCATATGAACATGAGCTAGAATTAAATTTACCCTTTAGATAAACTCTAGGAAATTGACAACTAGGACTGAATTGCTCAGAATGGGCAACACCCCTACTATCACTTGCCCCTTCTCTGGCTTACAATATATTTGTTTTGAATTACTAATTGGTCGCAATGATTTTCTGATCACTGGTAAATGTATGTAATTAATGAATATTTGCATTACTGCTCACTTTTTTAAAGCAAATGTTTAACAGTCAACTGTATTATTTTAAAAGACAGTCAAATGAGGGACATTCACCTCTAGCTCAGTGTGAATTCTCCTTCTGATGAATGGTTGCTTATACAGCTGGGAGGTAATCCATCAAAATACTGTTGGTTAACTTTGAAGTAATGCAGACACCCACCCTGATTCTAGAACGGTGATATTTTTTAAAGAAACAATGATCTATCTATCTATCTATCTATCTATCTATCTATCTATCTATCTATCTATCTATCTATCTATCTATCTATCGATCTATCTATAAATCTATCATATTTAAAATTTTACTAAATTTTATAGAAAGCTGCAGTGATAGAGGTATGTAGACAGTAATTGCTGACCAAGAACAACATACAGATTCTGCTGCCACATTCATTGCAATGATGGCAAAGAAGACAATGATGCTTACTGCCAAAGCATAAGCGAAAGATGCAAAAGGGGCAATGCCACAGGCCCTCTAGTACAAGGGATACATGGAAGGATACAGTCGCTGTCTACCTGCTATCTAAGAATTACATACGTTTTTAAATAAGAAGAAAAGAACAGACCTCTCTCCAGATCAGGCAGTCATTAGGGAATTTAAAGAACCCTCCACCTTTCCCGGCCTAATGCATAGCCAAACCCAAAAACAAAATGTATTATATCACAGCGTAGCAGCTCTTACCATTAGTTTTCCTTTTTCAGACTTTTTTCTTAGTTTGTCCTGATAATCCTGTGACTGACTAACTTCCTGATCCTGGATGGTTATGCTTACTTCTCCCCTATACCATGGTTGCAACCCAGGTTGGACCTTAACATGTCTGCCTTTGTTCATTTCCATTAGAGTGGGATTGATGGGATTAGTAGATTACACAAGAAAGATAACATTATTTTTGCTTTTAGTTCATCTCACAGATAGTGACCACTGACCGCCATTTCTGGCAAGCTCAACCGACATTTTACTTTCTGAAAATGTTCTAAATTAATGCCTCCACCACATCTGAAGACCAGTAAGCAGCAATATATAAAATTCTTGTTCTTGGGTCTAGTTATATTTTATGTTCAAGTTTAACTCAATTGCATGATCAGAAGCACTTGGAGTAACTGTGACAGCACATCTCAGGCTGTACTTGGCACAAGTGGGCGGAGTTGAATGAAAAGAAGGTTTTCCATTGGCAGTTGAAAAATGAACTACAGTCAGTTACAAACGGTTGGCCACAAAGGTGGTGAAACATTTTGAAAAGGACCTTGCTCTAACCTTCTACTGGCCAATTATATACTTTTTAATTCAACAATCTTTATTATGCAATTGAACTTGTTTTAATATCTCAGTAAATTACTGTATTTATTGGCGTATAAAACACACTTTTTAACTCTGAAAAATGGGTGCAAATAGTGTGTGCATGTTATATGCCAATACTACAATTTGAGCTGCCTCGGAAGGAACGGGGAGGGCCGTCAGATTTCATACAGTGAGAATCTCCTGTTTATTCAGCGCCCTCTGTAATAGGAAGTCCTGTTTTCTGGGCCGGCATTAGACCAGTATTCTGTCAGAAGCTGGTCCAATCCCCTCCGAGGCAGCAGTAATCTGAGGTGAGGCTGCAGATAGGCATTGATCAGGCTGCATTGATGGAAATGGTGAGGCTACAGATGGGCATTGATCAAGCTGCAATGATGGGCAATTGTGAGGCTGCAGATGGGCATTGTTCAAGCTGCATTGATGGGCAATTGTGAGACTGAAGATGGGCATTGATCAGGCTGCATTGCTGGGCACTGGTGAGGCTGGAGATGGGCATTGATCAAGCTGCATTGCTGGGCAATGGCGAGGCTGCAGATGGGCATTGATCAAGCTGCATTGATGGGCAATGGTGAGGCTGCATTGATGGGCATTGACCCTTATTTTGCTTCAAAGTTCTTTATTTAAAATTACATTTTTTTCATGAAACTTCCCTCCTAAAATTAAGGTGCGTGTTAAACGCCTGTGCGTGTTATATGCCGATAAATATGGTAATTCTTACTACATGACGTTATGTCGCTCTTCTTCTTTTATGTTTTTTTTTTACAAATGAGATACTTTTTATGTTTTGAGAAGGCTAGCAAGGGTATAAATTTAAACTTGAACATCTTTATTTAGCAATAAGCAGAACAGTGGTTAAAATGATTTAATGAAAGGCTACTAATAGTTTACTCGTTGGGCGTTGCAAATACGGTGCAGCCCTTTGCACTGATTAACCGATAAGTGAGGTTCCCTAAGGTCTGTATTAGGAATTACTGCTCTGGAGATCTAGAAAATGGCAAATAAACCCAATAGAAACATTTCTGGCCTGATTCCCACATATACAGCTGAACTTTATAATTATATAGAGTACTTTATGAAAATACACCTGGAAATGGACCGAGAAATAAAATAATATAGATGTAGTTCTTTCTCCAGTAACTCTCTCACTTTCTTCCTCTTTTTTTGGTATTAGCATAATGTTTCTGTTGAGGAATAAAAACAAAGGCTTGGGGACTCGCTCATGAAATGTTCTGCTTTGGACCTCCCAGTGCCTTAAGGCTGGGTTCACAGTTATGCAAATTGGATGTGGTTTTCCTCGCATCCAATTCACATAGCAGGAGATTTAGACCTTTCTATAGATCCGTTTCACACATCTCCGCAGCGGGTCCGGTGCGAATTGCACAGGAGTCCTTTGCATCTATTGATCTGTTTTGGGTCTGAATTCAGCCAAGAATTGTGGTTGAAATTAAACCTGAAATGTGGAATGGAGACGCACCGGACCCCCTGCTGTGAGCCACTGCGTGTTCTAGTGTGAACCCAGCCTTAAAGAGCCCTGCCTATCAACCATGAACATGCAGGTTAAAAAGGATATGATGGCTAAGTCATTTTCTATATACAGTACCCAGTACTAAAAAAGGAGACGAGAAAATGTGGTTGCCAATGGATTGCATCTGTATTTGTATCTCTCAATTGGGCGAATGTTCGTTTTGACCTAGCACAGTCAGAAAAAATAACAAAGCATAATGCCAGCATAGACCTTTCTTTCTTAAAATTTTCTCTTAAAGAGGAAGTAAATCCTGATAAACAAGGTCTTTTTTCCCAGGCAGTGTATCAAGAAACAGGTCCAGGAATTCAATGTCTATACACAATTTTACAGAATTTAGCTTGGAGTGTGCCTATTGTAAAATCTATGCGTGTGTTCCTTATTGTAATGTTAAAATGATTAAAATTGAAAAAACATGTTCAGAGAGGCTTATGGTGAACCCAAATATATATTGAAAACCTTAGCCCACTGTATGTGTTGTTATCCAGCAAAGAATGTTCATACAAAATCTTGCCTTCTCTGCTTTTCTGGACGAAGACTAACGCGCAGAATACCGCAAATCCCAAACACAAGAGATGATGTTAATGGGGTGTGATGAGCTAATAAAATGCTTTTTAAAGGGTGTTTACTGAAATATTAATTAGAGTGTGTAAATGTCTTTGAAAACCATTAAATTATGCACCAGATCTCTGTCGCAGGCTGGAAATGTGTGTATTTCGGACATGTGCAGCTGATTATGGTCACCATGTGAATTATTAATCCTTGAAAGCTACTCTGAAAAAACTTGGCATGGACTTCACAATTTATTTTTGTATCATGCTCTGCTAAATGCCAATTACTTTACAAATCACTATAAAACTAATGAACATCCATTTTACTTTTCAAATTGATTTTTAAATGTAAAATCTCACAAATTAGACGGATAATGATGTTTGCTTGATCTTAACAGTCAATGTTAAATTTTCCTGAAAACTACAACAAATGAACTCTGGAAAAAAAAACAATACATTTGTATTTTTTTCTTTGTGCACTTTCCGGGATTTATTTACCATGAGGTCCCTCTAGATTTGTATGTATGGTAATTTACTACAAGAGGGCAGCACTGAACCAATCACTTACAAATTAACGACTGTTTAGTAATAGAATAAAAACGATACTAAAATACTAAAAAAAACTATAGTACATGCCAAATGAGCTTAGTGGATAAGTGGAAGCTGTGTTCATTTCAATCATGTGCCTGACAAAATCCTTCGACATTAAAATGGATGTTACAAGGTCTTCTTATCTTGTAGACCTCCATCATTCCATGTTAAAAAATGAAGGTACATTTGTAAAACCAATAACAACGCTCCTCTCAAACGGCTTCCAGAGAGCTCATCTAGGTAAGTGTAGCTTTGCTACATCTTCTGCTGGGATCCTGGGAAAGGTAACAATAAGGCTTCATTTCCACTGGCGTTTTTACAGCCACTTTTCTGAGCGTTTTTTACAGCTCAAAAATGCCTGTCCATGTTATTCTATGGCATCATGCCCACATAGGCGTTTTTGAGCTTCAAATGGCATAGGCGTTTTTGAGCTGTAAAAAAAACGCAGGGCCAGGGCGTTCTGAAGCTCCAGAGTAGAGCTGTAAAAACGCCAGACGTTAAAAAACGCTCAAAAACGCTCAAAAACGCTCAAAAACTATTTTTTACAAAATAAACATGGACAGGCGTTTTTAAGCTGTAAAAAAGGCTAACAACAGTGGCTGTAAAAACGCCAGTGGAAATGAAGCCTAACAAATGTCACAAGAAGGTGCTCCTGCACATTGGGCTCATTGGAGAGTGAGTACATTTTCCTTTATACTTATTATATTGTTGTTTTTGTTTTTAGATTTAACTGTGTTTTTATATGGGGGCTTAATGATAAGCAGACATTGCATTTTGAAGTGTTAAAGTAGAATAAAGGTAAAACCTTTTTGTATTGTACATAGAGTAAAAGAGGATTATAACGCCTGTCATGTTTTAATGTCATCTATGTCCCATTGCAGAGATTTCCCTTCAATTCCTGTTCCATAGCCAACACAGGAAGTGAGAAGAAGACCCTACAAATTGAGGAAATCCCTCCAAAGTAAGAAAAAACCCAGGGTCAACAGGGCTAGTGTCCCCATTTGAAGATTTTTTTCCTTCTATTATGTTTTAATGTCATCTATGTTCCATTGCAGAGATTTCCCTTCAACCACTTTAGCCAGCAAGAATATATCCCCTTCCTTGTGCAACATTGCACCCGAACAAAAGGCCTTTTTTTGGCCACAAATAGAGCTTTCTTTTGGTGGTATTTGATAAACCAAAAAAGCGCAAACATTTTGAAAAAAACACAATATTTTTTACTTTTTGCTCTAATAAATATCCCAATTTTTTTTTCTCAGTTTAGGCCGATGTGTATTCTTATACATATTTTTGGTAAAAAATTGCAATAATAGTAATGGCGGCGATCTGCGATTTTTATTGGGACATAATGTGCGACCATTGTCATTTATACAGCAATCAGTGCTTTTAAATGTGTTGATTACTGTGTAAATGACACTGGCAGGGAAGGGGTTAACCACTAGGGGGCGAGGAAGGGGTTAAGTGCGTCCTAGGGAGTGATTCTAACTGTGGAGGGCTGGGCTACTAGTGACACAACATTGATCACTGCTACCGATGACAAGGAGCAGTAGATTACTGTCTTCTCACTAGCCAGAACAGGGAAATGCCTTGTTTACATAGGCATCTCCCCGTTCTGCCTCTCTGTGAGATGATCGCGGGAACCCGGCCGGCAACAAGTCCGCGGGAGCTGCGGGCACGCTTGCGGAGCTTGCGGCAGGGGCGTGTGCACGGCGGCAAATTTAAATCAACGTTCAGGTATGCTGCTTTGCGCAGCCGTGCCATTCTGCCGACGTATATCTACGCAAAATGTTACATATCCATATTTTAATTTTCTCATTTGTATTAAATATACATTTCCATACAATAAATTGCTATATAATTTTGACATATACTGTACATTTTTAAGTAAAAAGAAGGTTTTAATAAATTATAATTTAACTAAGATGGCTCTGTAGACCCGCTAGTTAGTTAGGGGAGGATTAGGGGTGCATAGAGGTGTAAAATAGACTATCTAAAAATATATGGAAAAAGGGGGGTAGGGTGAGTTCCCTGAGATGACAGCCTATGCATGTATGTGATAAAAAAAAGGTAAAGGTTTGAAATATGCAATGGAAAGGTCCCCCGGGTTTTTTTTTTTTTTGCGACATGATGTATTAAATTCAAGAAATATTTAATGTGTTAAAATTCGATCTTTACTTAGTTTATATAATAACATAAAAATACAACATAGTTGGATCATTTCAAAATAGTAAACATAATAAACTCTGGTTATACATGATTAAAGAAATATACCAACAGTGGTGAATAATCAACAATACAGTGCATGATAAGCTGTAGTTCAATTAACTTCCATATGAGTGGGGGTACTCATATGGAAGTTATGCTTATCATGCACTGTATTGTTGATTATTCACCACTGTTGGTATATTTCTTTAATCATGTATAACCAGAGTTTATTATGTTTACTATTTTTAAATGATCCAACTATGTTGTATTTTTATGTTATTATATAAACTAAGTAAAGATTGAATTTTAACACATTAAATATTTCTTGAATTAATACATCACGTCGCTAAAAAAAAACCCGGGGACCTTTCCGTTGCGTTTTTGCATTCTTGGGGTGTGCGGCCAATATATGCGTTTTTCCCTTTCATTTTCAGGTTTAAAATATAGAGGTTCATGTCAGTTTCCTGAAATTTTCAATCTCTAAAAAAGATAATCCACTTTGTCCATCTAGTTCTGAAGGGATCCTGCTTATCTTAAATTTTGGAGATGACTCTTCGATGTGCATGATCTGGCACATTTCAGATGCCCATTTGTTTTTACATGAGTGGAGTCCTGTTGCACCAATGTCTAGGGATAAGTGCTCGGGTAGTGGAAAGAAAGAATTGTAGTAAGAATTTTCTTAGCTTTTGCAATTGGTATTGGGAGAATGGAAACAAAGTAGGTACCGGGGCAGGTTGGATATTGTTTTTGGTGACATTGTTGTAGACAGTATCCTTTACACCTAGAACTGTACTGCATGATCAAGTGGCTGTAACTCGTAAAGGAATGCCAAAAAAACTGCAAAATGCAAAGTGAACAGCAAATCTACCCCAATATGTCCATTAAAATGTATTGTAAGCAAGTATTTGACATTGTGTACAGTAGGTTTTATATTTTTATAGAGTAGGGACTAGCCAGAGAGAGATCACTTTGATGCAGTTTGCCAGCTGGAACATGTATTACAATGGGGGTTATTTACGAAAGGCAAAACCACTGTGCACTACAAGTGCACTGAAAGTGCACTTAGAAGTCTAGTCGCTTTAAATCTGAGGGGTAGATCTGAAAGGAGGGAAAACTCTGCTGATTTTATCGTCCAATCATGTGCAAGCTAAAATGCTGTTTTTTAATCTCCTTGTATGTCCCCCTCGGATCTTTCAAGTGCACTTGTAGTGCACTTGCAGTGTACTTGTAGTGCAAAGTGGATTTGCCTTTAGTAAATAACCCCCAATGTATACGTTATGTGAACTAAGAATCCCTTTCACCAGTGCCACCTATGAGTGACCATCAGTGCCGCCTATCAATGCCCATTAGTACTGCATATCAGCGCCACCTATCAGTGCCCACCCGTGCCACCTATCAGTGCTGCCTATCAAAGCCATCTTATTGGTGCCACCTCATCTGTCTCGCCTTATCAGTGCCCATCAGTGTAGCTTATCAGTGCCCACCAGTAAAGGAGAAACAAACAGAAACAAAGAAAAATATTTTTTTCAAAATTTACTTTTTTTTTTTTTATTCGTTTAGCAAAAAAATAAATAAAATAATATTGCAAGAGTTTGTTATGAATATGTAACAGCTAATGTGTTATCACATGTCTTTAGTATCTTATGTGTTGTATATATGGAAACCATTTAGAACTAGAACACACATACTGTATCTCCATTTCTACTGCACAGAGCAGGTCAGTAATTAAAGGGCAGGGATGCCTGAGGTTGCTGGATTGATTTTTGATGGAGCAATAAGATCAGCTCGCTGTGGTGTAACCCCCTGGAAGAAAGAAGAAATTCCCTTATCTATAGTTACAACCTGACACTTTAGGTTGTTGCTGCAACAGACGCTTTTCATTGCCCAGTATTCTTTTCTGACAAAGAGGTTTCAATGTGTTTATTTACTGCTTTCATGCTGCAACGTTTAATCAGAGTTTTGTAACTGTATCAAAAGTAGAACAAAAGTCCTGGAATGCTTGTGTGGAAGGTTTGTATGGAGCTATTGCAGATGTGGAGATGTGTGGACACAGCTCATCCTGGGAGGTATGAGATTCCCTACATCAGTCACTGGCTGATAATAATGGATACAATTATCTGCTCAATAGACCCCTGGACAAAGCCCTAATAAACTGCTTTCACTGACTAATGTAACTGTGAATACTGTTCTAATGGAGGAGTGTAAATCCTTCTAGCTTCCCACATCAGTGAAAGCAGCACAAACTGTTTGAAATAAAGACAATCGGTAAGCTTTGAAAACAACTGTTACAATGATGATAGTCTCCCCAGCACTGACTAAGCCCCTCATTAACCTTCCCAATATTTCCATTGCTTAGAAGGTCTACTCTATAGAGTCTCATGGGTTACACTTTTAGCCCTAGTAAAGAATGAGTACAAAGCCTGCAATGTATTTCTTCTCTGGTAAAGGCAGCATTTTTCTTTTTGTAAAGCGTAACCACTTTTGTTCCTTTTCTGTCCACAAACACAACTTCTATTGTTCCTAGTAAATGAAGGGTAGAATAATAGATTACAAACCTTACACGTACACTTATGTTTGGAGTACTGTATTAGTGTACTTTTGGGATGGTTTGTTAAGCTTGTATGGATGCTACACACTATTTCACTTGTCAAAGAACTTTGTGTTATCTTTTAGGGACCATTCCACTCACATCTGATATGTGAAGGAGATAGACATAGGAGAAATCAAGGGCACCAACATCCCTATAAATGTACCAAACCAAGAAATATCTTGATAATAGGACTTTAAGGATACCAACATCAACACACACACACACACATATAAAAATAAGTAGTTATATGGATACAAAAAATATAACAAACACTTGTGGGTATCATTTGTTTCTTTCTCATCTTGAGTGAATATTAGGACTGTGGAAATTAAAGATGAATTATTTGATTAATCGTACATTTTTTTGATCGATCAGAATACTAGTGGTGCAACGGATCGTAAATGATCCGTGATCAGAATGGGTCACCATATGTGGATCGGCACACCACGTGATCCGCGGAGCTCCACTGCTGCCTCGGCCATAGGAAAGGCTGCGGCTTCAGCCTAGCTCCTGGAACAGCGGCCATCTTTGTCCACTAGGCGAGCCTAAAGCGGCGCGCTGACGTCATCACCCGGCCTCAACTGCTTGTGTTCGGCCGGCTTCTCTGGTAAGACTAAGCAAGCACTAATCTTCCTATACAGTGGGGGAGATGTGGACCATATTACAGTGGGGAGATGTCTGTGGATTACAGTGGGAGAGATGTCTGTGGATTACAGTGAGGGTGATTGTGGATATTACAGTGGGGAGATGTCTGTGGATATTACAGTGGGGGAGATGTCTGTGGATATTACAGTGGGGAGATGTCTGTGGATATTACAGTGGGGAGATGTCTGTGGATATTACAGTGGGGGAGATGTCTGTGGATATTACAGTGGGGAGATGTCTGTGGATATTACAGTGGGGGAGATGTCTGTGGATATTACAGTGGGGAGATGTCTGTGGATATTACAGTGGGGACTATATATGGTGGTGATCCGAAAAATGTATGTGCCTTATAATTAATCAAAATTAGTCAATTAATCGATTAAAAAAAATTGATTAATCAAATACGAAAATTTTAATCAGTAACAGCCCTAGTGAACAGTGTTGTCAGTAACGGCGTTTAAATAAACGCCATTACCTAACGATGCCCCTTTTGAGGGTAACGAGTAATCTACCAGATTACTCTTCCCCTCACGGTAACGCCGTTCACATTACTTGGGCGGCGTTACCGTATTTACATCTACCACAGCATGCGGGGGGGGGGGGGCAGAGGGGGTTATGTGGCCACAGGCCTGAGCTGGCCTGTGATTTGGTCACGGCCGGTCATGTGACCACAGAGCTGGCCTGTCTGTGATGATCGCGGGTGGCGCTGGCGGCTGGCGCATGCACGCGCCTGGTGTCTCCAGCCCGCCTGTCACATCACGAGACCTCTCTGCTCAGCTCAGCCACAGACATCTCCCCCGCGGAGGCTCAAAGATCAAAGAGACTCAGCTCAGCACCTACCGTGGCCCTGCGACGTGGTGAGACACAGACTGCACCCCAGGTGAGGAGTCGGACCGGCATGTGTGGACTGGATTGGAAGTGTCTGGGACTGGGGGGGGAGCGGCCTAGTCTAGGGCTGGTTGGGCATGTGGAGGTGGAATATGATATTGTACAGTATTGCATTTGCTGGGCATGTGGAGGTGATGATATTGTACAGTATTGCATTTGCTGGGCATGTGGAGGTGATGATGATGATATTGTACACACAGTTAGTTTGCTGAGTAACTAATTACTTTTTTCCGGTGAAGTATTTTCTAACTGTAACTAATTACTTTTTTAAAGTAAGATGAGCAACACTGCTAGTGAATATATTTTGGCTCTTCAAATCCTGTTGGTGGTGAGGATGCTCATTTAATTTATTTCTTTGGGCATATAATATTCATAATTAGAGGTTTTGGGGAGTTTGTCCCAGCCTCAACCCCGGGGGAGACAGCTCACTCAGGGCCACCATCCTACTCTAATATGGGGACCACTGGGCTACCTATTTGGGCTTTTCCATAGGTAATGTATTAATCTTCAAATTCTGCTCTCTTTTTGAAAGCACGACATATCATCTGAGACTTTATTGACCTATTTATTCATTAATTTATTTAATTTATTTTTTTAGCCAATGTATATGCATTCCACTCCCGATGATTGGCTTTAAACACCATGAAACACATCAAGTCTACACTCAGGGATACCAAGTCAAGTTTGCCCAAATCATGAATTTTATCAACTGTATCTAATACCCATATTTATTAGGATTTTCATGTTCACTTGATCTGTATGTCCATTCAATTTATCAATTGTGCTTGCTTGTACCAAATATGTCTATCCAATATGAATATTAAATATGTCAATATGATTACTATTATTTATTATACGTTTCTTGCATGATCCATGTATTATATATTATGATACATTATACATTTTATCTATATTTATCAATTGAATTGAATTTATTGGGTTGATCATTCAACTATTTTTTATGGTTATTTAAATCTCCCTAGAGGGATTGTGACAGTCAACCTATTTTAGGTATTCTAGATAATCCTATCTATGCCTTTAAAGTCCCAAAACCCCTTTCTTTTTCTTCAATATTATATTCATGTGTATATCACAATATTATTGTTATTTTTTTGATACAGAAGTTCATTGTAGTTGAAAACCTCCTGATGAAGCCAGACAAAGTTGAAACATGTTGACTACTTCAAGCTGCCTTATAACAAATTTATAGGAGCTTGCTTTACCTCATGTATATGGTGTAACTGACCACTTTTTACTCATACATTTTATTTATCTTTTAAAACCCACGTCTGTTTTTATATTTTTGTATCAATAAAATTTCTTATTTATGTGTATGTCGATGTTGGCATCCTCAAACTCCCTATTTGTTCTTTTGTCACATCTAATATGTGCAGAAGATAGACATAGGGGAAACCATGGGCACCAACATCCCCATAAATGTACCAAACCGAGAAATATCTTGAAAAGACTTTAAGGGTGCCAACATAAACACACATATATTAAACCAAGTAAGTTTATTGATGCAAAAAATATAAAAAATATATAAAAAACACTTGTGGGTATCATTTGTTTTTTTCTCATCTTAAGTGAATACATTTTGGCTTTTCAAATCTTTTTAGTGGTGAGGATGCTCTTAAATTAATTTCTTTGAGCGGAGGCTGTGAAACGCGTCATCTGATTGGTTCGTTCCCGTACGCTATGTCACATCCTGTTTGCGGTCCACCCTGAGACGCACGCCGTTCTGTACGGCGTCCTGCACTTCCTTATGGTTGCTCAGGTATCGAGACGCTTTATCATCAGCTCCCCCGCTTACTGAAGACCTTGCTGGGGACCAGGACTTGCTTGACACTGTAGTGATAACGGACCTAAGCCATATATGCCTGATACTTCATATAATTTGTGAGTAGCCATTTGGCTGTTTGTTTACTAATTTTTTTTTAAAAGTTCTCTTTATACTGCACTTAGATTGGCGCATCTTTGTACACATTTTTCAGAGCTTGCTTCTGCTTTGGGATTGCTGCCGCTAAGCGTCTTGGACTACATTGACTTTTTTCCGGAACAAGGACTACTATTATTAATTTGTTATCATATCATCACTTTACTAAGAATTATCCATTTTGAATTTATGGGCCATTGTTGTCTATACTCTGCAAATCTTGCGCTATCTGACAATTTTTCCCAGGGTTAAATGTGTTCCCTAGGGAGTGATTCTAACTATAGGGGGAGGGGACTGACTGGGGGAGGTGACCGATCAGTGTTCCTATGTACAAGGGACACACCATCTGTCTCCTCTCCCTGACAGGACGTGGATCTCTGTGCGCGTGTGCAACCCCTAGCGTCCGGGAGGCTTGAGGACGTCATATGACAGCCACCTAGGATGGCAGAGCCACCTTGCAGCCGTCCAATTACTATAGGCGGGATGTGAAGTGGTTAAGGATGCCAACATCAACACACACATATATAAAAACAAGTAATTTTATTGATACAAAAAATAACTGACACTGTTGACACTTTTTTTGGGACCAGTGACACTAATACAGTGTGTGTTGTCACTGTACTAATGACACTGGCAGGGAAGGGGTTGACATCAAGGGTAAGTCTCATTGACTTCAATGAGGTTCGTCAGTTGAATCCAAATGACTTTTGCGATGTTCAAGAATTCTGGTGTGACCTGAACCGGGGGGTTTGAAACATCTCTACTCCTCACATTGGTGGTCAGTTGGAAAAATACTCCTTATATTTATGGTCAGTTGGAAGAATACTTCTTACACTGGTGGTCAGTGGGAAGAATGATCTTTACATTGGTGGTCAGTTGGAAAAATACTAGTTGCATTTGTGGTCAGTTGAAAGAATACTTATCAGACTGGTGGTCAGTGGGAAGAATGCTCCTTACATTGGTGGTCAGTTGGAAAAATACTCCTTACATTGATGATCAGTTGGAAAAATACTCCTTACACTTGTGGTCAGTTGGAAGAAGCTCCTTACATTGGTGGCCAGTGGCAAGAATGCTCTTTACATTGGTGGTCATTTGGAAAAATTCTCCTTACATTTGTGGTCAGTTGGAAGAATGCTCCTTACACTTGTGGTCAGTGGGAAGAATGCTCTTTACATTGGTGGTCATTTGGAAAAATACTCCTTACATTTGAGGTCAGTTGGAAGAATGCTCCTTACACTGGTGGTCAGTGGGAAGAATGCTCTTTACATTGGTGGTCATTTGGAAAAATACTCCTTACACTTGTGGTCAGTTGGAAGAATGCTCCTTACACTTGTAGTCAGTGGGAAGAATGCTCTTTACATTGGTGGTCATTTGGAAAAATACTCCTTACATTTGTGGTCAGTTGGAAGAATGCTCCTTGAACTGGTGGTCAGTGGGAAGAATGCTCTTTTGGTGGTCAGTTGGAAAAATACTCCTCACATTTGTGGTCAGTTGGAAGAATGCTCCTTAAACTGGTGGTCAGTGGGAAGAATGCTGTTTACATTGGTGGTCAGTTGGAAAAATACTAGTTGCATTTGTGTTCAGTTGAAAGAATTTCCCTCATACCGGTGGTCAGTGCGAAGAATGGGCCAAATCCTCAAAATCGTAGCCTAACTTAATTTTTCCCATTTAAGTTACACTGGCTGGAAATTTCTACCTAAGTGCCCGATCCACAAAGCACTTACCTAGAAATTTCACGCAGTGTAACCTAAATTCTCCCGGCGCAAGGCGGTCCTGTTATCCAGGGGGCGATGACAACTTAAATGAGGCGTGCTCCCGCACCGGCCGTACTGCCCATGCTCGTGACGTCATTTTCCCGACGTGCATCGCGCAAAATTACGTTACGCCGGGCTTTGTGGATTGCGACGGGACAATAAAGTTGCGACGGGTTAAAAAAAAGATACGACGAAAAAAAAAAAAATCTAATTTAAAAAAAAATCGCGGCGATCGAAAAAAAGGTCTGTTTTTACAAGGTGTAAACAGTTTACACCTTGTAAAAGCATCCCTAATTTTACGCATGCAAACGTAAACTTACGGAGAAAAAACAAAGCTGAAAAGCTTTGTGGATCTCCGTAAGTCCTCATTTGCATACGCGAAGCGGCATTTCGACGCGAAATGCCCCCAGCGGCGGATGCGGTACTGCATCCTAAGATCCGACAGTGTAAGTCTCTTACAGATGTCGGATCTTCTGCCTATCTTTGGAAAACTGCTTCTGAGGATCAGTTCCAAAGATAGGCACAGGGATACGCAGGCGGAACAGCAGATCCGCCTGCGTATCCCTTTTGAGGATTTGGCCCAATGCTCTTTACATTGGTGGTCAGTGGGAAGAATGCTCCTTATATTGATGTTCAGTGGGAAGAATGCTCCTTATATTGATGTTCAGTGGGAAGAATGCTCCTTATATTGATGTTCAGTGGGAAGAATGCTCCTTACATTGGTGATAATTGGGGAAAATGCTCTTTACAATTGGTAGTCAGTGGAATCAATGTGCACTTACAGATAGCTAAAAAGATTATTGGTGCCACTGGTTACATATCTTGGATTCAGATAGGGGTCACTGCACAAGTGACCCCTAACAACCTCTGGAGGGAGACAGATTAAAATCACCATATCATGATTCTATTTTGCTACTGTTATTGCAACCATTAAAGATTCCCCTTTACTTCCTGTTTTACAGGTAACTTTGCCACTGAGACAGGAAGTGAAGGAAAATCCCCCCAACAGTCCACAGACATCAGTATTAATCTCAAAGGGGGTTTAAGCCTTTCCCATACTATCCAAAAATAAAAGAAACACATTTTGAAGTTTTGCAAAGAGTTACCTTTAAATGCATTTGCCTAGCGATGAAGATTGGGAGGGAAAGAATACTGAGTAAACTTAAACTCTGATATGTTTCAATGACTGCTGCATTGAAGTGAAGTGTATGGAGCACTTGTATGTGTGTTCTGTGTAGCCGTCTCACCCCTGCGTGAACTCCCCTTACACTATGCTGTGCGCAGTAGAGGGCTTCTCACTGGCTTCCCTATACTTCCCTCCAATGTGTTTGCTTTGGCAGCTTCCAAGTGAGTCCAAACATCTTTTTCAGTTAGATTAGAAATGCACAAAAACGTGGCAACATAAAAAGAACCCATGCTTGCCACTAAACATACAGATTCATATTCAGCATATGGATTCTGATCCCAATCCTTGTCTGGCTCTCTTTTTAAGGCTAGATTTACATAGTACTCAAAAGCTCTTGGCAGGTGATTTTGACCCTATCCAATATATTACCAGCCGTCCATGTTCAAACAAAAAGACAGAACACTTTTATTTTTCACCAAAACAGAAAACAAAAAGACCACTCAGATCAGCATTGGCAGGGAATGTTCTGTCCTGCATTTTTGTTTAAAAATGGTATGCTGGTGATATATTGGGACTTATGTTTTTAGTAGTTTTTAAGTATGCAGTAGGCTTTAATTGGCTCCAGAGGTAGAAAAAAAAGGTGCTTCTGTGCAAAAAAAAATCGCCCGTCCTTAGTCTCATTATTTTACATGTTTTCACAGAAGGAAAAAAAAACAGACAACAAAAAAAGTAAAATTTTAAATTCAAAGTGGCAGCACTTTTTTTTTTTTTAAACGTAAAATGAGAAAAACATAAATAACATAGTAAACGAAATAAACTAAAATGCCATCAATAATCCCCTAGCAACCACACCCACTAAATAAAGAAAAATGGGGTGAATGTTTTGAAACTTTGCCTAAGCAGCTGAAATTACACTGCTTTAAAAAAGTTAAAGGAACATATCATGCAGGATATCTATACTGATATGAACTGGGTAATGTGTTAGGAACGAAAGGATGGCACATCGTTTGATGGAAATGAAGATTATCCACCTACAGAGGGCTGAATTCAAAGACACCCCGAAAATCAAAGTGAAAAAATTATGCAGCAAGCTAGTCCATGTTGCTGAAATTTCATTGCAACAACTCAAAATGGTCCTCAGTAGTTTGTATGGCCCCCAAGTGCTTGTATTCATGCCCGACAACATCAGGGCATGCTCCTAATGAGATGACGCAAGGTGTCCTGGGGTATTTCCTCACAGATCTGGACCAGGGCATCACTGGGCTCCTGAACAGACTGAGGTGCAACCTGGCGGCACCGGATGGACCAAAACATAATGTCCCAGAGGCGTTCTTTTGGATTTAGGTCAGGTGAGCATGGGGGCCATTCAATGATATCAATTTCTTCATCCTCCAGGAACTGGCTGCATGCTCTTGCCACATGAGGCCGGGCATTGTCTTGCACCAGGAGGAACCCAGGACCCACTGCACCAGCGTAGGGTCTGACAATGGGTCCAAGGATTTCATCCTGATACCTAATGGCAGTCAGGGTGCCATTGTGTAGCCTGTAGAGGTCTGTGCATCCCTCCCATGTATATGTCTCCCCAAACCATCACTGACCCAGCACAGAGCACACTAGAGGACGTCAGGCCCTCGGCCCCATCCCCATGAAGTCTGTTTATGATTGTTTGGTCAGAGACATTCACACCAGTGGCCTGCTGGAGATCATTTTGTTTGGATCTGGCAGTGCTCATCCTGTTCCTCCTTGCACAAAGGAGCAGATACCAGTCCTGCTGATGGGTTAAGGACCTTCTATGGCTCTGTCCAGCTCTCCTAGAGTAACTGCCTGTCTCCTGGAATCTCCTTCATGCGCTTGAGACTGTGCTGGGAGACACGGCAAACCTTCTGGCAATGACACGCCATCCTGGAGGAGTTGGACTGCATGCGCAATCTTTATAGGGTCCAAGTATCGCCTTGTGCTACCAGTAGTGACACTGACCCTAGCCAAATGCAAAATTAGTAAAAAACAGTCAGAAAAGATGAGTAGGGAAAAAAAATGGCAGACACGTCCACCTCAAAAAAACATCCCTGTTTTGGAGGTCGTCTCATTGTTGCCCATCTAGTGCACCTGTTGTTAATTTCAATTAACAGCAAAGCAGCTGAAACTGATTAACAACCCCCTCTGTATACATCCCTCCCCCTCTGCTACTTAACTGACCAGGTCAATATCCCAGGAGTTCTGATTCAAAATTGTTCCTTTTTTGAGCGGTGTATAATTTTCTGGAGAAAGCAGTAATATCGCTGTGAAATCAATATAGCCCAAATCACTTTGCAAATGCCTACTTGGATCACACATGTGTGGCAAGAACAATGCAGCTGCTTGTGGCACAGCATTTGCATACCTCCCAACTTTTTTAGATGGGAATGAGGGACACCTACTAGCAAAAGCATGTAGGCATAGGACACACCCCCTTAACTGCTTGCCGACCGCCACACGTACTTATACGTCGGGAGAATGGCGTTCCTGGGCAAAAGGACGTACCTGTATGTCCCCTTTAAGGAAGTGGCATTGTGCACACGCTGCCGCCCGCCGCAAGCTCCGTGAACCCAACTGCGGGTCCCGCAGACTCTGCGGGGATACCCACGATCGTCTCACGGTGAGGAAGAATGGGGAGATGCTAATGTGAACAAGCATCTCCTCGCTCTGCCTAGTGACAATGACAGTGATCACAGCTTCCTGTAATCAAAAGCGATGATCACTGTCTTGTCACACACAGCCCACCCCCCTTACAGTAAGAATCACTCACTAGGGCACACTTAACCCCTACAGTGCCACCTTGTGGTTAACCCCTTCAATGCCAGTGCCATTTTCACAGTAAACAGTAATCACGCCCACTAGCCCGCAAATAAAGGGGGCGTACAGGTATGCCCATTTGCGCAGCTGTGCCATTGTGCCAACGTACATCATCGTGCGCTGGTCGGCAAGCGGTTAATACTCTATTAAATGTACTTTTTTTAATGTAAGCACCTAAATTTGACCTGAAATCAGCCTCTTGCAAAGCTCAGATAGGAGTTGGGAGAAGCAGCACAAGGATCTAGTCATTTTATGTGCTGGCAAAGGAGCATGGTGATAGAAAGGGAAAGAAGAGTGACAGAGAGATGAGCCCAGGACTACTTGGGCTCAGAGGAAGTAAGTTATGTTATTTTATCCTTGTTATTTTGGCTTGAGTTCTGCTTTACAGCTACGACTATTTATTATTATTATTATTATTATTATTATTATTATTATTATTATACAGGATTATTTATATAGTGCCAACAGTTTACACAGCGCTTTACAACTTGAGGGTAGACAGTACAAATACAGTACACTTTAATGCAGTAGGAATCAGAGGTCCCTGCTCGTTAGAGCTTACAATCTAAGAGGGACTCTTACTGTTATTTGTTTCCAGATGTATTTTCTGTACCATGGCCAGATGTGACATGTGTGTAATGATTCATGTATCCAGTCCACTAAATTTAATGCATAAATGACTTGATTATTATCTTTCCCAGAAACAATTACGTGATTTAAGCATACAATACAAACTGATAAACACAACACTGCGATCAGACACATTTGTAGATTTAACCACTTAAGGACCAGTGCACGACTATATACGTCGACACAATGGCTCGCCCTCTGCAAGCTCCGTGAGTCCGACTGTGGGTGCCGCAGACTCGATGTCCGCGGGGATACCCGCGATCATTTCACGGAGAGGAAGAACGGGGAAATGCTGATGTAAACAAGCATTTCCCCATTCTTCCTAGTGACAGGACACTGATCACAGCTCACTATAATCAGGAACGTTGATCAGTGTTGTGTCACACATAGCACACCCCCCCTCCTACAGTTAGAAGCACTCCCTAGGACACACTTAACCCCTTCAGTGCCCCCTACTGGTTAACCCCTTCACAGCCAGTGTCATTTTTACAGTTATCAGTGCATTTTTATAGAACTGATCGCTGTATAAATGACAATGGTCCCAAAATGGCGTCAAAAGTGTCCGATGTGTCCGCCATAATGTCGCAGTCATGATAAAAATCGCTGATTGCCGCCATTACTATTAAAAAAAAAAATATTAATAAAAATGCCATAAAACTATCCCCTATTTTGTAGACACTGTAACTTTTGCGCAAACCAATCAATAAACACTTATTGCAATGTTCTTTACCAAAAATATGTAGAAGAATACGTATTGGCCTAAACTGAGGACATTTTTTTTTTTACCGTATTTATAGGCGTATAACACACACAGCGGTATAACATGCACCCTAACTTTAAGAGGGAAGTTTCAGGAAAAAAAGTGAGTGTTCTACGCCAATAAATACAGTATATATATTTTTGGGGATATTTATTATAGCAAAAAGGACATAAATTTTGTTTGGGAGCCACGTCGCACGACCGCGCAATTAACAGTTAAAGTGACACAGTGGCGAATTGCAAAAAGTGCTCTGGTCTTTGGCCCGCCAAATGGTCCGGGGCTTAAGTGGTTAAAAAAAATTAGGAAAATATAACAATCGAATGAATGTGCTGTCATTAAATTAAATCCTTCCTGGACATTTAGAATACACATTATGTTAATATTATTGATACAGTAAAACCTTGGTTTGCGAGCATAATTAGTTCCAGAAAAATGCTTGTAATCCAAAGCACTTGTATATCAAAGCCTTTTTTTTTACAGGGTATAACAGAGAAGAGAGGCACCTCTAATGCCGCGTACACACCTTCACTTTATGTGATGAAAAAAAACAACGTTTTTAAAAACGTCACTTTAAATGACCGTGTGTGGGGGAAAACGTTGTTTTATGTCTTGTGAAAAACGACAAAAAAAAAATTGAAGCATGCTTCAATTTTATGTGTCGTTTTTCAAAACGTTGTTTTTTACTTCACAGAAATTGACCGTGTGTAGCAAAAAACGAAGTTTTTACACCCGCGCATGCCCAGAAGCTAGTTATGAAGCGAGCTTCAATGGAAAAACGTGGTGAACGTAACCTCGCTTTGCTAGAGCATTGTGAGAAAACGATGGTGTGTAGGCAACATCGTTTTTGAAAATTTAAGTTTCAAAAACGTCGTTTGTTACTTAACAGAAAATTTCGTTTTTTTTCATCACATAAAGTGATGGTGTGTACGCGGCATTAGTGTAGCAATATGTTGCTAAATGTTGTACCTTCATTAAATGTAACCATATTGCTACGCTTCTCTTCTTTTTTATACTCAGTTGTGACATGACGCTACTCTTATATCAAGACATTGCTTGTATATCAAGGCAAAATGTATTAAAACATTTTTCTTGTCTTGCATCTTGTATATTAAAATTTATGAAATCCCCTGTAAGTCCTCATTAGAAGATTTCTGTTCATGTCCTGCTCCTATGACAACTAACTCATTTTGTTTTTTTACCTTCGCTTTCTGTTCCAAGACAAATAAAAAGG
The DNA here is from genome assembly GCF_905171775.1 of Rana temporaria. Classification (NCBI taxonomy): domain Eukaryota; kingdom Metazoa; phylum Chordata; class Amphibia; order Anura; family Ranidae; genus Rana; species Rana temporaria. Next base: position 104,119,927 of record NC_053489.1, read on the forward strand.
TGAATTTTCCAAGTGGGGACACAGACAGCAAAAAACAAACAAACTTGACAGCGGTGTTAACCCTTCCAAATTATATACAAAGTTTAGGCTTTACATACACTTTAATACCTTGGGTAGACACATTGGTAGATGGTATAAGGAAAGGGTGGATTGAATATGTGAGAACACAGAAAGAGAATAGTAGAGAACAAAACAATGAATGAATCATGGAGTAGGTAGAAATACAGCAAGTTACTGTCAGTTGCAGTGGCGGCTGGTGCTCAAAATTTGGGGGGGCGCAAACAAACGTAAAAAAAACCCCATAAATTGCAGCCTCACTGTGCCCATCAAACGCACCTACTGTGCCCATCAATTGCCGCCACTGTGCCCATCAAGCGCAGCCACTGTGGCTATCAATTGTCACCACTGTACCATGCCATCAATTGTCGCCACTGTGCCATCAATTGTTGCCACTGGGCCATGACATCAAACGCAGCCACTGTGCCATGCCATCAAACGCAGCCACTGTGCCAACAACTGTCGCCACTGTGCCATCAATTGTCGCCACTGTGCCCATCAATTGTCTCCACTGTGCCATGCCATCAAACGCAGCCTCTGTGCCCATGAATTGTCGCCACTGTGCCATGCCATCAAACGCAGCCACTGTGCCCATGAATTGTCGCCACTGTGCCCATGAATTGTCACCACTGTGTCATGCCATCAAATGCAGCCACTGTGCCATCAATTTTCGCCACTGTGCCATCAATTGTCTTCACTGTGCACATCAAATGTCTCCACTGTGCCATGCCATCAAATGCAGCCACTGTGCCCATCAATTGTCGCCAATGTGCTATGCCATCAATTGTCACCACTGTGCCCATCAATTGTCGCCCCTGTGCCCATCAATTGTCGCCACTGTGCCATGCCATCAAACGCAGCCACTGTGCCATTAATTGTCGCCACTGTGCCCATCAATTATCGCCACTGTGCCATGCCATTAATTGTCGCCACTGTGCCCATCAATTGCCGCCAGTTTGCCCCCTCAAAAACTGCCAGTTTGTCCCGTAAAATGCCGCCAGATTGCCCCCTCAAATACCACCAGATTGCCCCCTCCGCCCGGCACTTACCTTTCTCTTACCTTTCTCGGGTGAGCCATTCTCCCTATACGATCCCTCAATGTCTTCTACAATGCTATGCACCAGCATACACTACTACTACTACTACTACTACTAAAGTAAGGCACTAATTATCTAACACTAGCATGATGCTATTAATATATTCAGTGCAACGGAAGGTCATTTCACTCAATGGGATTGATTTACTAAAACTTGAGAGTGCAAAATCTAGTGAATTTGTGTATGGTAGCCAATCAGCTTTCATTAAAGCAGTAGCAAAGGCTGGCAAAAAAAAAATCTTCTCTCTGCAAGCCAATGTTATAATGTGCTAGTAGGTACAGGTATCCAAAATGTGTTTATTAGTGCTTTAAGCTTTGACAAAATAACCTGAAAGCTGATTGTTTTTTTTTTTTTTTGCAGAGCTGCACCAGCAACACAAAGTAGTGAGCACATAGATCAGAAGCAGTGCCCCAGACACATATTTTGGCCAGCCATATCTGGGAAAGAACAGCACAAAGTTAAACAATATATAACACAATACACTTACCTCCTGTCCTTTGCATTGATATTGCCAGGGGACCTCTTTTGAAGTGTGTGTCCAACCAAAATTATATATTTTTTTCACATAGAGTTGGTCAAGATTAGAACTCCTGTGAGGTATGAACTTCTATCTGGGACACCATTAGATATTTCCCATAATTTATGGGTCATATGACAACAGTTTTGGCAGACAAAAAATGAAAATAAATCAGTGCCAGATTTTTTTTAGTAAAGTAGGGGAAAGCTTAAACCTTTGTCAGTTCTTTATTGCCTTTTAAGTCTGTGTTTTAGATATTCACTTCCTATTTTTGGTAAAACCATTGTCGTTGTTACACCAAGAACATTGTTAACATTAAAGCAAAGGAGGGGAAATTTCTCTAACTAGTTTGCATGTATATATAAAACACTGAGAACTCAATACAATATATGTATATATATATACATGTATATACAGTATCTCACAAAAGTGAGTACACTCCTAACATTTTTGTAAATATTTTATATCTTTTCATGTGACAACACTGAAGAAATTACACTTTGCTATAATGTAAAGTAGTGAGTGTACAGCTTTTATAACAGTGTAAATTTGCTGTCCCCTCAAAATAACTCAACACACAGCCATTAATGTCCAAACCGCTGGCAACAAAAGTGAGTACACCCCTAAGTGAAAATGTCCAAATTGGGCCCAATTAGCCATTTCCCTCCTCGGTGTCATGTGACTTGTTAGTGTTACAAGGTCTCAGGTGTGAATGGGGAGCAGGTGTGTTAAATTTGGTCTTATCACTTCCACTCTCTTATACTGGTCACTGGAAGTTAAACATGGCACCTCATGGCAAAGAACTCTCTGAGGATCTGAAAAAAATTATTGTTGCTCTACATAAAGATGGCATAGGCTATAAGAAGATTGCCAAGACCCTGAAACTGAGCTGCAGCACAGTGGTCAATACCAAACAGCGGGTTAACAGGACAGGTTTCATGGTTTCAGTGCATGTGCTCAGCTTCATATCCAGAGGTGCTGCCAGAGTGTTGCCAGCAATGCTGCAGAGGTTGAAGGGGTGCTCAGACCATACGCTGCACACTGCATCAAATTGGTCTGAATAGCTGTCGTCCCAGAAGGAAGCCTCTTCTAAAGATGATGCAAAAGAAAGCCTGCAAACAGTTTGCTGAAGACAAGCAGACATGGATTACTAAAACAATGTCCTGTGGTCTGATGAGACCAAGATTGTCTCAGATGGTGTCAAGTGTGTGTGGCGGCAACCAGGTGAGGAGTACAAAGACAAGTGTGTCTTGCCTACAGTCAAGCATGGTGGTGGGAGTGTCATGGTCTGGGGCTGTATGAGTGCTTCCGGCACTGGGAAGCTACAGTTCATTGAGGGAACCATGAATGCCAACATGTACTGTGACATACTGCAGGGCAGTATTCCAACATAATGACTCCAAACAAACCTTCAAGATGACCACTGCCTTGCTTAAGAAGCTGAGGGTAAAGGTGATATACTGGCCAAGCATGTCTCCAGACCTAAACCCTATTGAGCATCTGTGGGGCATCCTCAAACAGAAGATGGTGGAGCGCAAGGTCCCTAACACCAACCAGCTCCGCTGTGTCGTCATGGAGGAGTGGAAGAGGACTCCAGTGGCAACCTGTGAAACTCTGATGAACTCCATGCCCAAGAGGGTTAAGGCAGTGCTGGAAAATAATGGTGGACACACAAAATATTGACACTTTGGGCCCAATTTGGACTTTTTCACTTAGGGGTGTACTCACTTTTATTGCTAGCGGTTTAGATATTAATGGCTGTGTGTGGAGTTATTTTGAGGGGACAGTGAATTTACACTGTTATACAAGCTGTACACTCACTTCTTTACATTGTAGCAAAGTGTAATTTCTTCAGTGTTGTCACATGAAAAGGTATCATAAAATATTTATGAAAATGTGAGGGGTGTACTCATTTTTGTTAGATACTGTATGTATATATATATACATATATATCTTCCAAGTTTCTTTAATTGATTTCAGGTATAAGCACAATTGTATGTGCGGCAGACATTTGGGTGTCCATGACTGGAATAACATGTAATGATGATGGATTTGGTAAGCAATGTTCAAATGGCAAGACTTGTAAATAAGAAAACAGCTCCTGAACGTCTGATCCAATGAGTCAAGAACAGAGAATCCCAGCCAGTCATTAAAACAAAGAGCCTCTTAGAAAAACAAACATTCTCTCAGATAATGCTTTGATTAGCTTAAAGAGTTTTCAGTTTCATTCCTCTTAGAATAATAATCAGTGTTCAGCCAGAACAGATGATTCATAGCTATGTCGAAAATTGCATATTACATTAAAAAATGAATTAGGGGCAGATGCGATATTTAAGCTTCTGGTTTGAGGTTTTCTGGACCACACAAAAGATGTAATTAGTTCTTCTAAAAGTTTATAGAGTATAAACTAAACTTAAATGAAAGGTGGAAAATCATTTATAGAACACTAATTGTTTATAGCTGTCTTATAAAGAACGTAGATGTAATAAATTTTTTATACAGACATTACAAGGATTCTTCGCTGAAAGGTATAAGCTTAAATATGCCCTTATATTGGCTAAGGCAGGTCGTTTTAGGGATTTTCTGCTGACAGATAAAGGCTGATATATCAAATATCCAGGAAGGACAACATCAAATCCCCATATGTGCAAGATCTGTCTACCGTTTTGGTTCAGCAAATTTGTTGCAGATCAACCCAGCTTTACAGAAAAACTGTGACAAGCCTATGGGCACTGAAATGTTTACATATTCTTAACAGGCTTTTAAAGAAGCCCTCTCCGACCTTTATAGCTGCAGGAACAGTGGATACATTTTTCCTCAAATTTCAGAAATAAAATTCTAATGATTGTTCATAGTCTGGACACAGGTTTACTTTAAGCCACCCATAGTCCTGATTTGAAAAATTACCAATTTTTGGCCATAGTTGGAGAGAGTGATGATCTCATGTCACCTGTAGTGTGACTTGTCTGGCAGAAACATTATCTGGCTTATTAGATAATCTACCCCAATTACTACTGTTCCCTCCTGACAACTGTGTCGTCAAGTTCCTCTCCAATCACAAGAAGAGGAATGTTTAGCTGGACTAAAGTTCATGTTTGCAGACCTGTTAGCAGACTTGGTTGCCTTAGGGTAGTTTGCCTGCACTTTCAACTTCCCTTTGATATGCATGGACAACCTTACTTCATGCCGAAATATGAATTAATTAAAAGAACTGTAACTGAATGACATTGTTAAAGCAAAACACGCAATAAACAAACAAAAAAAATGGGCTTGTTACCTGACAATTAAAATGATTGAATATATCTGTTTAATGGTGTTAAAAGTGCCACTTGTAGTCTCCCTGACAGAGTAACAATCCAGAAGGCATTGTCAACCCATAACAAGAAGTGTCAAAACAAGGTCCTTCATGTCAGTATCACCAGGTATTTAATGAATTCTGAACATTTTAAAGTATTGGAACTCACTTTTGATTTGGTTTACATCTACCATGTGACCATATAATTTCACTTGAATGAACATTCAGCATAGAGCTACAGGATTTTAATGTTGTGAATTTTACAGAATTCAGCAGTTCAGAGTGAATTCCAATATGGTGGGATTTGATTGCTTAGCTTGAACTTTTCGGTTTTGAAGCTTGTTGAGCTGGTTTTTGTTATAAGGGACACCCACAATTTTAGTCAGTTCAGCAGGAATCTGCCACAATTTAGACATGTGCATTTGTTTTCGTCAGAATGCATTTTCGTCCGAATTTCAGGTATTTTCGTTATCGTTTTAACAAACGATAACGAAAGCACAGAAAACGAAAACCGAAAGATCCGACATAAACAAATGCTTTATTTTCGTTTTCATTGCGGTCGAATGTGCCTAACTTCAACTCTATTAGTCCAATATTATTCTACATAGAGAGAAAAGATTCGACATAGAGAGACATGAAGATTCGACATTGAGAGACATGAAGAGTCAAATTTTTTTTTTAAGATTCTGTCGAATCTTTTTTTTTTTTTCTTAGAACATTCGACAGACACCATAAGCCTTCAATGACAGATTCGACATAGAGAGACATGAAGATTCGACATTGAGAGACATGAAGAGTCAAATTATTATTATTTTTTTTTTTAAGATTCTGTCGAATCTTCTTTTTTTTTTAGAACATTCGACAGACACCATAAGCCTTCAATGACATATTCGACCTTAATTTGGATTTTCGGACGAATGCATTTTTTTTACGAAAAACAAAATAAAAAAAAACGAATTTTGGGAGTAACTAAATAAATACATTTTTTGGACGAAAACGAAATTACGAAACAAAATATTTCAGTGTGCACATGTCTACCACAATTCGAGCCATGTATGGTCAGTTTAAAGGGGTTATAAAGGTTTGTTTTTTTATTTTCTAAATAGGTTCCTTTAAGCTAGTGCATTGTTGATTCACTTACCTTTTCCTTCAATTTCCCTTCTAAATGTTTTTTTTCTTTGTTTTTTTTTGTCTGAATTTCTCACTTCCTGTTCCTCCTCAGTAAGCTGTTCTGGCTGTTCATGTCTACCACAATTCGAGCCATGTATGGTCAGTTTTTTTGTCTGAATTTCTCACTTCCTGTTCCTCCTCAGTAAGCTGTTCTGGCTGACTAACCCCCAGCCAGAACAGCTCGGATGATGGGGGCAAGTTTACTAAGGAGAAACAGGAAGTGAGAAATTCAGACAAATAAAAAAAACATTTAGAGGGGAAATCGAAGGAAAAGGTAAGTGAACCAACAATGCACTAGCTCAGGGATCTCCAAACTTTTCAAACAAAGGGCCAGTCTGCTGTCCTTTAGACTTTAGGAGGGCCAGATTGTGGCCAGCAGGGGTAAAAAATGTGCTGAGCTCAGCATCATTAAGAATAAATATGGCTTTGGGGTTGGTGGTCAGTAGTGTTGCTCACGAATATTCGCATTGCGAATATTCGACTCGAATATAGCATATTCGAGAAATCGCGCTATATTTCGAAATTCGCGGTGAATATTCGCAATTCCGAATATTCGATTTTTTACAATTTTTTTTTTTAATCAGATCACATCCTAGATATCTCCATCGACGTCTAAAAGCATTGCTGGTATCATTAGAGACCCTGGGCCGAGTAGCTGAAGCGTTCATTGAATTTTCCAGAAAGATCGCAATGCGATTATTCGGCAAACGCAATATCGCGCGATTATTTTCCTCGCCCCGATCTTCCGCATCAGAGCGATTTTTACAGTTTCATTTTTAAAACAGATCACATCCTAGTGATCTCCATAGACGTCTGAAAGCATTGCTGGTATGATTAGAGCCATTGGGCCGAGTAGCTGAAGCGATCATTTTATATTGCCGAATATTCGCAATGCGAATATTCGGCAATAGGAATATTGCGCGATTATTTGCTCCGCCCTTTTGCATCAGAGCCAATCAGAGTTCTCCTTCCACACTCGTCACAGGTTAGCAACCAATAGGAACCTGCCTGCATGGACATTATATAAGCTCACTCCCAGCACCATTTCATTGCAGATTCAGAAGCTGGCTGTAGAGTGTGGAGGCTGTTTCTGTGTTCCTGGTTTCCTGTGTCTTTGTTCTTGATTGATTTAGATCATCACCAGCATTGCTATTTAGTGATTCCAGTGGATCTTTTCCAGTATATCAACTGCTTTTTTCAAAGCAATAGACCCAAGAGCTTTTTTCAAAGCTACGTTTTGTGCTGTTTTGTGCTGTTTTTTTCATTTGTGTTACTGTTTGATCCTGCAATCCTCCCTGTTCAGTTATATTTGCAAGAGATTTCAGAACACATTTTGCTGAGCTTTATAAAAGAGCTTTTCTAAAAGCTAAGTTTTGTTCATCTTGTGTTACTGTTAGATCTTGCAGGTTCGCTGTTCAGTGATATTTGATAGGCATCTCAGTTCAAATTTTGTTTAGTTTTCCCTAAAGAGCTTTTATAAAAGCTAAGTTTTGTGTTCAGTTTAGTTAAATTTTGTGTAGTAAGTGTACACACTGTTAGTGTACATTTATTTCATCTAGCTTAGCTTAGTGTGTGTTTAGTGTCTGTGTTTTGTGTTTAAAAAAAAAAAAAAAAAAAAAAAGTTAGTGTTTGTTTAGTGCTTTTTTTTTTTTCTTTAATTTTGTAGTCCTTGTCTGGTGTACTACTTTTCTTATAGTTTAGTAGCTGTCTGTGTACGTCTTTGTCTGCGTGCCTGTCTTGTAAAAAATACACAAAAACACATTTTGTTCACATTTTCCCCCCCCAATAAAGTTTAACCCCCCCACACACATATCAGCAATTATGAGCGGCATCCGTGGCCGTGGCAGTAGGGGTAGGGGAGTTACTCCCAGTGCTGGATCGCTGCCAGCACGGGGTACCTCTCGTGCCCCTACTAGTGGTAGAGGATCGGGTGCAAGGGGAGTACGCCTGATCCGGGAGTTCTTCCCATCGGGCAGCCGCCCGATATTGCCATCTCAGGCTCAAGTAGTGGTGGACTACATGGGGCACAGCAGTGCCACTGAGTCGTCGGTCCCGACTCACAGTAGTACCACCATTACACCGTTGCCTGTACTACCCCCCCCCAGCCCCCAAGAGTCCAGCATCTTACTGTTCGACAGCGACAGTGAGAGGGATCTCTTGGGGGAGGCCATGCATCAGGCAGACCTCCAGCTCTGTCCTGATGGTCAGGACCTTTTTGAAGGGATGGATGAGGAGGATGGGATACCTGCTGGCAGTATCCCAGAGACATCCCTTCAAACTGGTGCTGCTGTTTTGGTGCAGGAAACAGCAGCACCTAGTCAGACCCAGGCGTGGGTGAGGGGACAGCGGAGCCAGGCTAGAGGCTCCATGTCACGTGGTTCCCTCAGACCAACACATCTCAGCCCTTGGTCTGACATCTCTGGGGGCGAAGAGGGTGACCCATCATGGTTGCCATCTGACGCGTCGGCTCACTACGTCAGTGACGACGGGGAAGGTAGGCACCCTGGTGAAACGGTGCGCCAGGTCACCACCAGGGAGACCATCGTCAGGGTCTCCACTGGTGATGGCAGCAGGAGGTGTCAGGAGGAGGAGCAGCAGCAGCAGCAGCAGGCAGCTCCACCTGTGCGCACCGAATCCCAGCAGGTGCAAGTAAGCGTCACCCCATCTGACAGGAGGGCGGTGCTGAAGTCACCTGTCTGGAATTTCTTTACCCTGGTGGCAGACAACCCTACCGTGGCCATCTGCCGGATTTGTAAAGTGAGGGTGAAGAGAGGGAAGTGTTTGGCTCGGGTGGGTACCACAGCCCTGAACCAGCACCTGAGGATAAACCACTGGGCGTTGTATGACGAGATGAAGCGTGGTGGTGGTAGCAGCGCCACCACCACAAGTGAGCAGGGTACAGCAGCCCCTGCCACATCTTCATCTGTTTCCAGCAGGTCATGCCCCCCCGCTCCCTCTAGTAGAGGTACTGGTACCGGCAGCCAGACCTCTACTTCCACAGCACCCTCCACGTCTGTGTCCCGCACTGCCGTCCGGCGCCAGGCGTCGATTTCAGACGCCTTTGACCGCACCACTCCCTTCCCCCCTGGAGACCGACGTGTGCGTTCCCTCAATGGGCTCCTGGCAAGGGTTATTGCCCAACATCTGCTGCCCTTCAACATAGTTGACAGCAACCCCTTCAGGCAGATGTTGGAGCAGGCCCAACCCCAATGGCGTGTCCCCAGCCGCCATTTCTTTGCCAGGACTGGTGTCCCTGCCCTACACCAGCACATTGTGCAGAATGTAACCCTGTCGCTGGATCACGCTGTCAGCGACAGGGTTCATCTGACAATGGATGGCTGGACCAGCAGGCATGGGCAGGGACGCTACATCAGCTTCACGGCCCATTGGGTTTCCCTCCGAGGCGTCGGTGAGGGATCGTCGGCAACCGATCTTGTGGTGCCGCCCCGGGGTGTCCAGGGGAGAACTGCTGGTCTCCCTCAAGCCACTGTCTCCGCAGCTGCTGAGCCTCCCAGCAAGCGCCCCCGTAGCTACTCAAGTGTGGGGCACGTGCGCTGTCAGGCCGTGCTCCAGCTTGTTAGTTTAGGGGACCGGAGACACACTGCAGAAGAAGTGCTGAAAGCACTTCAAGCTCAGGTCCAGAAGTGGCTGACACCCCGAAGGCTCCAGCCAGGTATGGTTGTCTGCGATAACGGCAGCAACCTACTCGCCGCCCTCCATGCTGGCAGTCTGACGCACGTGCCCTGTCTGGCACATGTCCTCAACCTGGTGGTGCAGAAGTTCCTGCGCACTTATCCAGGGTTGAGTGACATTGTGGCAAAGGCGCGTAGGATTGCCAGCCACTTCAGGCGCTCCCCAACCGCTACCGCGTCCCTGTCCAAATTGCAGCGGAAGTACAATCTGCCCCTTCACAGGCTGATTGTGGACAGTGTGACGCGGTGGAACTCCACCCTCCACATGCTGAAGAGGTTGTGGGAGCAGCAAAGGGCGGTGAGGGAGTACCTGATGGAACTAGGCACTGAGAGGGCTTCACCACAACTCCCTTTCATCGCCTGTGCGCAGTGGGGGCAGATAAACCAGGTCTGCCAAGTGTTGTCCTCCTTCGAGCAGGCGACCAAGATGGTCAGCAGTGAGCAAATTGGCCTCAATAGCGTGCTGCCAATACTGTTCATGCTGGAGAGGACACTAGATCGCCTGCTCGAGGCTGGGGAGAGTGCCTTGGTGGAGCAGGAGGAGTCAGCAATGCTCCACCGAGACCAGGGCCAGGACCAGGAGGAGGAGGAGGAGGAGGAGGATGATGATGAAGAGGAGGAGGAGGTGGTTGCTGGTGTCGTCCCGGAGTCAGGGCCTGGTCAGGAGGGAGAGCCGGTGTTGGGGGCACCGATAGTCCGGGGGTTGGGCATGTCTGAGTTTGACCAGCAGCGCCTCAGGGAAGAAGAGTCGCACCTCATTCACCTGGCCAGCATTGAGGAGTCACAGCGGGCTGTGCTCTTCCCCATGGCTGCCCACATGCTGAGATGCCTCAGGAGGGACCCCCGGGTTAAGACCATCAAGACGAGGGATGATTTCTGGATGGCCACCCTTTTGGATCCCAGGTGCAAGGGGAAACTGGAGCAGTTCATCCCAGCCAGCCGGAGGCAGCACCGGATGGAGGAACTGCAGGCAGCCATTGTCAGACGGTTGGAGCAGGCAACTCCCCGGCCTCCAGTTGTCCCCCCTCATCTCACCCAGCAGGTGGCTGCACCCAGCTGCAGCCGAGCAGGGGACCTAATGGAAGAGATGAGGATGTTCTTCCAAACCGAGCGACCCAGTACCACCACCAGCAGCAGCAGCAGCAGTCACCACCAGCGGCTGGCCCACATGGTGGCAGACTACATGGCGTCCGTCGGTGCTTCTGACAGTATGAGCACCGACGACCCCATGGAGTACTGGGTTGCCAGATTGGACACCTGCCGCGAGCTCGCTCAGTATGCGCTGGAGTTATTGTCTTGCCCCCCCTCCAGCGTACTATCTGAGCGGACATTCAGCGCGGCAGGTGGGGTGGTCACGGACAAGAGGACCCGTCTGTCCACAGACTCCGTGGACAGACTCACATTCATAAAGATGAATGAGTCCTGGATCGGCGGTGACTTTCTGGCACCCGTCGTCGGTTCAGGGCGCTGAAGGGTCCCTTGCCATGCATTCCCTGATGAAGCCCCGGACCTGATGTATTTACAGTGCTGAATATAACTATTTCAACATCAGAGAAAATCAATGTTAATATTTGGTACAGTAGGCTTTCTTTGCAATTACAGCGGTCAAACATTTCTTGTAGTTTTACACCAGCTTTGCACACACTGGAGGAGGGATTTTGGCCCACTCCTCCACACAGATCTTCTCTACATCAGTCATGTTTCTGGGCTATCGCTGAGAAACACGGAGTTTGAGCTCCCTCCAAAGATTCTCTATTGGGTTTAGGTCTGGAGACTGGCTAGGCCACGCCAGAACCTTGATATGCTCCTTACAGAGCCAATCCTTGGTTATCCTGGCTGTGTGCTTTGGGTCATTCTCATGTTGGAAGACCCAGCCTCGACCCATCTTCAAAGCTCTAACTCAGGGAAGGAGGTTGTTGCCCAAAATCTTGCAATACATGGCCCCGGTCATCCTCTCCTTAATACAGTGCAGTCACCCTGTCCCATGTGCAGAAAAACACCACCAAAGCATGATGCTACCACCCCCATGCTTCACATTAGGGATGGCGTTCTTGGCATGGTACTCATCATTATTCTTCCTCCGAACACGGTTAGTGAAATTATGATCAAAAAATTATATTATAGTCTCATCTGACCACATGATTTTCTCCCATGACTCCTTTGGATCAGTCAAGACAATTATGTCAGCAGTTATTTCACACCCTATATACTCTTATTAAGACTGCTGTACATCATGGCAACTCCTGCCCATGTGATATGACTCTGTATCAACTACTACTGTTAATACTACTACTGCTGCTTCTGCTGCTGCTGCCGCCCAGTCAATACACCTATGTCAGCAGTTATTTCACACTCTATATACTCCTATTCCTACTGCTGTTCATGATGGCACCTCCTGCCCATGTGATATGACTCTGTATCAACTACTACTGTTAATACTACTACTGCTGCTTCAGCTGCTGCTGCCACCCAGTCAATACACCTATGTCAGCAGTTGTTTAACACTCTATATACTCTTATTCCTACTGCTGTTCATCATGGCACCTCCTGCCCATGTGATATGACTCTGTATCAACTACTACTGTTAATACTAGTGCTGCTTCTGCTGCTGCTGCCCAGTCAATACACCTATGTCAGCAGTTATTTGACACTCTATATACTCCTATTCCTACAGCTGTTCATCATGGCACCTCCTGCCCATGTGATATGACTCTGTATCAACTACTACTGTTAATACTACTACTGCTGCTTCTGCTTCTGCTGCTGCTGCCCAGTCAAGACACCTATGTCAGCAGTTATTTGACACTCTATATACTCCTATTCCTACTGCTGTTCATCATGGCACCTCCTGCCCATGTGATATGACTCTGTATCAACTACTACTGTTAATACTACTGCTGCTTCTGCTGCTGCTGCCCAGTCAATACACCTATGTCAGCAGTTATTTGACACTCTATATACTCCTATTCCTACTGCTGTTCATGATGGCACCTCCTGCCCATGTGATATGACTCTGTATCAACTACTACTGTTAATACTACTGCTGCTTCTGCTGCTGCTGCTGCCCAGTCAAGACACCTATGTCAGCAGTTATTTGACACTCTATATACTCCTATTCCTACTGCTGTTCATGATGGCACCTCCTGCCCATGTGATATGACTCTGTATCAACTACTACTGTTAATACTACTGCTGCTTCTGCTGCTGCTGCTGCCCAGTCAAGACACCTATGTCAGCAGTTATTTGACACTCTATATACTCCTATTCCTACTGCTGTTCATCATGGCACCTCCTGCCCATGTGATATGACTCTGTATCAACTACTACTGTTAATACTACTGCTGCTTCTGCTGCTGCTGCCCAGTCAATACACCTATGTCAGCAGTTATTTGACACTCTATATACTCCTATTCCTACTGCTGTTCATCATGGCACCTCCTGCCCATGTGATATGACTCTGTATCAACTACTACTGTTAATACTACTGCTGCTTCTGCTGCTGCTGCCCAGTCAAGACACCTATGTCAGCAGTTATTTGACACTCTATATACTCCTATTCCTACTGCTGTTCATCATGGCACCTCCTGCCCATGTGATATGACTCTGTATCAACTACTACTGTTAATACTACTGCTGCTTCTGCTGCTGCTGCCCAGTCAATACACCTATGTCAGCAGTTATTTGACACTCTATATACTCCTATTCCTACTGCTGTTCATGATGGCACCTCCTGCCCATGTGATATGACTCTGTATCAACTACTACTGTTAATACTACTACTGCTGCTTCTGCTGCTGCTGCTGCCCAGTCAAGACACCTATGTCAGCAGTTATTTGACACTCTATATACTCCTATTCCTACTGCTGTTCATGATGGCACCTCCTGCCCATGTGATATGACTCTGTATCAACTACTACTGTTAATACTACTGCTGCTTCTGCTGCTGCTGCTGCCCAGTCAAGACACCTATGTCAGCAGTTATTTGACACTCTATATACTCCTATTCCTACTGCTGTTCATGATGGCACCTCCTGCCCATGTGATATGACTCTGTATCAACTACTACTGTTAATACTACTGCTGCTTCTGCTGCTGCTGCTGCCCAGTCAAGACACCTATGTCAGCAGTTATTTGACACTCTATATACTCCTATTCCTACTGCTGTTCATGATGGCACCTCCTGCCCATGTGATATGACTCTGTATCAACTACTACTGTTAATACTACTGCTGCTTCTGCTGCTGCTGCTGCCCAGTCAAGACACCTATGTCAGCAGTTATTTGACACTCTATATACTCCTATTCCTACTGCTGTTCATCATGGCACCTCCTGCCCATGTGATATGACTCTGTATCAACTACTACTGTTAATACTACTGCTGCTTCTGCTGCTGCTGCCCAGTCAATACACCTATGTCAGCAGTTATTTGACACTCTATATACTCCTATTCCTACTGCTGTTCATCATGGCACCTCCTGCCCATGTGATATGACTCTGTATCAACTACTACTGTTAATACTACTGCTGCTTCTGCTGCTGCTGCCCAGTCAAGACACCTATGTCAGCAGTTATTTGACACTCTATATACTCCTATTCCTACTGCTGTTCATCATGGCACCTCCTGCCCATGTGATATGACTCTGTATCAACTACTACTGTTAATACTACTGCTGCTTCTGCTGCTGCTGCCCAGTCAATACACCTATGTCAGCAGTTATTTGACACTCTATATACTCCTATTCCTACTGCTGTTCATGATGGCACCTCCTGCCCATGTGATATGACTCTGTATCAACTACTACTGTTAATACTACTGCTGCTTCTGCTGCTGCTGCTGCCCAGTCAAGACACCTATGTCAGCAGTTATTTGACACTCTATATACTCCTATTCCTACTGCTGTTCATGATGGCACCTCCTGCCCATGTGATATGACTCTGTATCAACTACTACTGTTAATACTACTGCTGCTTCTGCTGCTGCTGCTGCCCAGTCAAGACACCTATGTCAGCAGTTATTTGACACTCTATATACTCCTATTCCTACTGCTGTTCATGATGGCACCTCCTGCCCATGTGATATGACTCTGTATCAACTACTACTGTTAATACTACTGCTGCTTCTGCTGCTGCTGCTGCCCAGTCAAGACACCTATGTCAGCAGTTATTTGACACTCTATATACTCCTATTCCTACTGCTGTTCATGATGGCACCTCCTGCCCATGTGATATGACTCTGTATCAACTACTACTGTTAATACTACTGCTGCTTCTGCTGCTGCTGCTGCCCAGTCAAGACACCTATGTCAGCAGTTATTTGACACTCTATATACTCCTATTCCTACTGCTGTTCATCATGGCACCTCCTGCCCATGTGATATGACTCTGTATCAACTACTACTGTTAATACTACTGCTGCTTCTGCTGCTGCTGCCCAGTCAATACACCTATGTCAGCAGTTATTTGACACTCTATATACTCCTATTCCTACTGCTGTTCATCATGGCACCTCCTGCCCATGTGATATGACTCTGTATCAACTACTACTGTTAATACTACTGCTGCTTCTGCTGCTGCTGCCCAGTCAAGACACCTATGTCAGCAGTTATTTGACACTCTATATACTCCTATTCCTACTGCTGTTCATCATGGCACCTCCTGCCCATGTGATATGACTCTGTATCAACTACTACTGTTAATACTACTGCTGCTTCTGCTGCTGCTGCCCAGTCAATACACCTATGTCAGCAGTTATTTCACACCCTATATACTCTTATTAAGACTGCTGTTCATCATGGCACCTCTTGCCCGAGTGATTTGACACTGTATTGTCAATGTCTACTACTACTATTACAGCTCAGTCAAGACACCTGTGTCCCAATTTTTTGGTACACTATTGACTACTATGACCACTACTGATGCTGTAAAGTATTCCCCAAGTGTTTTTATGCTATGTATTACTATTACCACTACTGCTTGTAAATCATGCCTGTGTGATACTTAGTGGGAATGCTTTAATAAGCATTCCCAGTATGGATACCCGTAAATGTATTAATCTTAATTAGTGTGAATGCTTTAATAAACATTTCCAGTATTGATATACGTAAATTTAGTAATCTTATTATTCCTTACGTTTTTTGGTTCTGCGTAACTTCGGCATACTTTCAGCTATTGAGACCATTCAACTGTAAAAATGTTCGTCTCTTTCAGCTAATGATGGGACTTCTTCAAGTTTTTTTCTACTTTTTACACTTTTATAAATTTTAAGCTTTTAGACCCTTTTTTTAACATTGAAGTCAATGAGAACATCCTTTTCCCCTTTGAATTCACATGCCCTGCCAAAAGTTTCAGCTACTTCATACTTTCACTTACAGACACTGAAAAAACTGTAAAGCGGTCACAAAATATTTAGCTATCCGGCTATGACTTTTCAGATCGTCATCGTTTACAATTTTTTGTTGAAAACGCAATTTACGTTTTGCGAATTTTTCACAAAAATGCGATAGGTTATAATGTAATCCTATGGAGGGGATTTAGAGTCTGTCATGTGACCTTAACATTGGAGATCTTTGTAATTAAAAATATCTTTACAAAAAGGGGAAACAAAATGGTCTCACGCCCACAAGATCTACTTTTCATACACAATTTTTATATCAAAACGTAGCTATGCTTGTCTGGTTTCTGGCAATGTGATCAATTCTGCGATACGTATTTTAGTTTTAGTTATTGGAGCAACAGCCAGAAATTATGTCTCATAGACTCTCATGTTAAATTATCTAAAAAATGTTGCTGCAAAACTCACAAAGACGCTCTTTTCTAAATCGCAGACATGGCCACATTTTTAAGTTTATCAACATAAATTTCATATCAATGCGTTCACAAGGGCCGTGTATTTCAAACGGTGTAGTCGTTGTATCGATCGCATGTACGGTTGAGGATTTATTAAGCTTTGTTTGGAGGCTTAAATCATGTATTTGATCTGTGAATTAAAAGCGTTTGTAATGTTATTTCTTTCCATAAATAACTTTCCTGACCTCAGTGCAATATTCCTCCTCACTGACCTGGGGGGGAGGGGAAACCTCTTGAGGGGGGAGGGGCGACCAGGAAGTCAGCATACTCTATACTTTGCAGATAGAGAAAGAAGCTGTGTGTCCTAAAGATAGTGTAGTGGTTATGGTGAATGTCTTTGGCAAGGGGCTCAGCAATTAAGCTATTCAGCATTCCCACTCGCATTTTCCTCAGGAAATGCATTGTCTAGTTACATTATATTTTAATACTACTGCTGCTGCCTCCATGCTGAGTAAAGCTTCATGACCTCTCTGGCACAGCGGATTCACCAACAGCCTCCGCTTCAAGCTACCAGACCGGATCGTAACAGCAAGTGTAACTAAAACAATTAACCTTATGTTAAACCCTGGTTTGCGGCCTTTATACTGCAACCATTAGGCTGTCTGCAAGAGCAAATCTGCACTCTCTCTCTCTTTCTTGCTCTCTCTCTCTCTCTGTATATATATATATATATATATATTGTTGCTTTTGTTATGTTCATTTTTCAACAGTTTATTTTGTGTTCGTCGTGTCTGTGTCCGTGTGCTTTAGTTTGTCCTAGGTTTGTGTTAAATAAAATGATAGTATAAAATGTTTTTGCTTATTATGAAGTTAGATGTGTTGATGTTGATTTGTTCGATGTGAAGTTAGATGTGTTGAAAAACCTAAAAATCGATCTCAAAAAGAAATTAAACATTTCCAAAAAATAACATTTTTTAATCAAAAAATTAATTCAGACATAGCTGAGCATGAGCTTCTGAAGCCTTTCCAGCTCAGCAAGATATTCTAATTGCTGCTGCTCTAGCTGCGTATTTTGCTGGACCAGGTAGCGAATTTGTTGATGATTTCCCTTAATCCTCAGATGTGTCTTCTTTAGCAGCGCGTGCTGCTGCATCATCTTTCTTGCTACTGTTAGGATATAATAAAAAAACATTTGGATTTCAAAGAACGTTACCAAATAAATAAAATATTTTTTTTGCTTATTAATCAATCATTATCATGTGTATACACTTGTTATGTGTCTAACACATCCCGGGAGTGCAGAATTATTAGGCAAATGAGTATTTGGACCACATCATCCTCTTTATGCATGTTGTCTTACTCCAAGCTGTATAGGCTCGAAAGCCTACTACCGATTAGGCATATTAGGTAATGTACATCTCTGTAATGAGAAGGTGTGTGGTCTAATGACATCAACACTCTATATCAGGTGTGCATAATTATTAGTCAATTTCCTTTCCTTTGGCAAAATGGGCCAAAAGAAGGACTTGACAGACTCTGAAAAGTCCAAAATAGAGAGATATCTAGCAGAGGGATGCAGCACTCTTAAAATTGCAAAGCTTCTGAAGCGTGATCATCAAACAAAAGAAACGTGTGGAAAAACAAAGGCGCAAAATAACTGCCCATGAACTGAGAAAGGTTAAGCGTGCAGCTGCCAAGATGCCACTTGCCACCAGATTGGCCATATTTCAGAGCTGCAACATCACTGGGGTGCCCAAAAGCACAAGGTGTGCAATACCCAGAGACATGGCCAAGGTAAGAAAGGCTGAAAGACGACGACCACTGAACAAGACACACAAGCTGCAACGTCAAGACTGTGCCAATAAATATCTCAAGAAAGATTTTTCTAAGGTTTTATGGACTACTGAAATGAGAGTGAGTCTTGATGGGCCAGATGGAAGAGCCCGTGGCTGGATTGGTAAAGGGCAGGGAGCTCCAGTCCGACTCAGACGCCAGCAAGGTGGTGGTGGAGTACTGGTTTGGGCTGGTATCATCAAAGATGAGCTTGTGGGGCCTTTTCGGATTGAGGATGGAGTCAAGCTCAACTCCCAGTCCTACTGCCAGATTATGGAAGAGACCTTCTTTAAGCAGTGGTACAGGAAGAAGTCACCATCCTTCAAGAAAAACATGATTTTCATGCAGGACAATGCTCCATCACACGTGTCAAAGTACTCCACAGCGTGGCTGGCAAGAAAGGGTATTAAATAAAAAAAAGTAATGACATGGCCTCCTTGTTCACCTGATCTGAACCCCATTGAGAACCTGTGGTCCATCATCAAATGTGGGATTTACAAGGAGGGAAAACAGTACACCTCTCTGAACAGTGTCTGGGAGGCTGTGGTTGCTGCTGCACGCAATGTTGATGGTGAACAGATCAAAACACTGACAGAATCCATGGATGTCAGGCTTTTGAGTGTCCTTGCAAATAAAGGTGGCTATATTGGTCACTGATTTGTTTTTGTTTTGTTTTTAAATGTCAGAAATGTGTATTTGTGAATGTTGAGATGTTATATTGGTTTCACTGTTAAAAATAAATCATTGAAATGGGTATCTATTTATTTTTTGGTTAAGTTGCCTAATAATTCTGCACAGTAATAGTAGTCACCTGCACACACAGATATCCCCCGAAAATAACTAACACTAAAAACAAACTAAAAACTACTTCCAAAAAAATTCAGCTTTGATATTAATGAGTTTTTGGGGTTCATTGAGAACATGGTTGTTGTTCAATAATAAAATGAATCCTCAAAAAATACAACTTGCCTAATAATTATGCACTACCTGTATACTTCTAGCATCAATACCATATTATGGTTCTACAATCTGACAGGTGCGCTTTATATGTTGTCCATTTTTATATCTACATTTTGTTGTTGAAATGTTATTAATCATTGTGCACATATTTACCTTCCTGAGCGAGGCTCACAGGACCGCTCTCTTCCTCCTGCTCTTCTGCTTGAGAAGTTGGGGTGGTGGGGGGGGGAATCTCCTCAGCTTGCTCCTCAGCAGGAGCTGGGGTTGGGGAGTGGGAGGGCCCTGGCTGCTCCTCTTCATCCATCTCCTCCTCTGCCGCATCCTCCTCTGCCGCATCCTCCTCCTCCTCCTCATCGGCCTGGCGCCTTCTGCGCTTGGCGCGGATAACTGGCATTGGAGCTCCTATAATAACACAATGTTCATATATTATAAAAATGTTTTCTAATGACGTATGCAAATTCTGTGTACTCTGCTGTATTGTATATGAATACAAATTGATTTATATAGACAGTTAACCAATGGGACAATGTTATATTAAAGGGTCTTGTGGGCACTACAGGGGACTGAGCGTGAGCTGGGATGCAACCATGTTAAAATGAGCTGTTTTTGTCTCCTTTGTTTTGTTCAGACCATCTCATGTTAAAAAAAGGGCCTGATGGAGCACACGGGATTACTATAACAACCCCACTCCTAACACAGGAATTTAGTGGTAATCTATATATATAAAACTCAACGTGTGTGTGTGCATAAATGTATGTATGTATGTATGTATGTATGTATGTATGTTCCAGCATCACGTACAAACGGCTAAAGATATTTATATGAAACTTGGCACACAGGTTACTTATATGTCAGCCACAAACATAGGATAGGTGGTTTAAACCTTACCCACCCCCACTTGCCATGGTCGGGGTTTTTCTTTAAAGTCCCATGCAAAGCAATGGGAAAATTATGTTCCCACATAACTTCTGTGTTCCTGTCTGCTGCCCCATGTCTTTTTTCAACAGTACTATGAATACCTTGGCCGGTGGTGATATATGTTAGCACAACATGGCATCTTGGTTAACAACATCTGACCTTACATGAATTACATATGACCTTACATAACTGTCACCAAAGGAGCTGCGGTGGCTCCACGCGATTGCCACTGCACTGACAACTGATTCACCTCTGCAGCTAGGGGTTCGGATCCCGCTCTCGGCTACCTGTGAATTGAGTTTGGTGGTCTCAGCCCCGCCCCTGGTGGGTGTGCTATGCGAGGTTGGGTTGGGAGGACCCCCTCACACCCGCCATTGCCAACCGGGGCATGGAGAAAGGTGGCAGATTGCCTCTGGGGGAGGCCTCCCAACTCCTGCAGGCCGGCTCCTCTCTCTTTCGAGTTCACGCACAAAATACACTTTTTTTAAAAAAAACATAACTGTCAACAATAACTTACCTGGATGATATTTAGCCCGAAGACGTCTGACATGAACCATTTGGCGCCTCTTCAGGTCAGACCACTTCTTAACAATGGCCTTGTGGTCATGTTGGCCGCCAAAGTCAGCGATTAGGGCGCTGACCACAGCCCTTTTCTCTGGCTGCCTCCGCAGCTCATCGTATCCTGTTTCCAGGAACTTCTGCAAGATGAAGAACAAAGTATATTGTAATACTTCTGTTGACAGCCTTATGGATATATGACGTAAATGTATGCTATTCAACAATTGGAAGCATTCTCGCCTTATTAATCAATGACAGGGGTAACATGAAAGATTTTATATCCTGCCATTTCGGTCGCCACCTTTTTTGCATAAATATAGCAGCCATTATCATTTGCATAATTATGAATATATTATTAACAACACAGGATACACGTATAGGGGAGATATGCGTTGCTAACTCTTTTCCCTGTCAGGAGCCTAACGCCCCGGGGGGTCAGAGACGGGACGTTTTTCGGAGGACCACTGACGTATGTACCCGTCGCAGTTTTTTGTGATGTCACTCTTTAGGTGTGTGCACATTTTTCACTGCATCCGGGTGGAGTTTTTGGGTTGTGTTTTGCACGCCACAGGCTTTTCAACAGGAAAAAAACAGCTGGAGGCAGAATGGTTGCAAAACACTACGTGTTTGTTACTTAACTCTGGGTTTCAAGACCAGTCCACCTCCAGCTGTTGCAAAACTACTACTCCCATCAGCCACGGTCTGTCAGTGCATGCTAAGAATTTTACTTTTGCTGCATCTAGGGTGCCACAGTTTAGAGACCCGTGCATAAAGGCCTGAAAAATGGGGGCCTGCAGAACTTACAATACTAGAAGTGCCAGCATTCCCAGGCATGCTGGAAGTTGTAGTTCTGCAACATCTAAAGGGCAATATGTATTCGAACGTCCTTGGGCCTTGAGGACACTGAAGTCAGGACGTTCGCATACGTCCTATGTCCAAAAATTTTTTAAATTCATTATGCTAAATAACAAGGAAAAGTGCCTAAATACACATTTGCCAACCAGGGTGTCTGCAGCTGTCCAGGCATGCTGGGACTTGTAGTTTTGTAAAAGCAGGAGACACATTTTTTGTGAAATACTAATATATGATCATATATACTAACTTTTAAACTAGACTAAAATGCTGGGCTGGGCTGGGACTTGTAGTTTTGTAAAAGCAGGAGACACATTTTTGGTTAAATACTAATATCTGATCATATATACTAACTTTTAAACTAGACTTAAATGCAGTTGAAGATGATGAAATAACAGTGGTCAAAATACTTACACAAATCAGCAACTTTTCCTCAGACTTAGTGAAATTGCTTCCAACCATGTTGCTGTGTGATTGCGCTGCGATCATAAGTTGGAAACTGGCAAGGCTCCAGGAAATGGTCGCGTGTTGTTCGCGTGTTGATTGCGCTGCTTGGACCGAGATGGGTCCATATGGCTTCGGCTGTATGGACCACAGTAACACTTTTCCCTGTCAGGAGCCTAGGAGCCTAACGCCCCGGGGGGTCAGAGACGGGACCTTTTCGGAGGACCACTGACGTATGCAACCGTCGCAGTTTTTTGTGATGTCACTCTTTAGGTGTGTGCAAATTTTTCCTTGCACCGGGTGGAGTTTTTGGGTTGTGTTTTGCACGCCACAGGCTTTTCAACAGAAAATAACCAGCTGGAGGCAGAATGGTTGCAAAACACTACGGGTTTGTTACCTAACTCTGGGTTTCAAGACCAGTCCACCTCCAGCTGTTGCAAAACTACTACTCCCATCAGCCACGGTCTGTCAGTGCATGCTAAGAATTTTACTTTTGCTGCATCTAGGGTGCCACAGTTTAGAGACCCGTGCATAAAGGCCTGAAAAATGTGGGCCTGCAGAACTTACAATACTAGAAGTGCCAGCATTCCCAGGCATGCTGGAAGTTGTAGTTCTGCAACATCTAAAGGGCAATATGTATTCGAACGTCCTTGGGCCTTGAGGACACTGAAGTCAGGACGTTCGCATACGTCCTATGTCCAATAAAATGTTAAATTCATTATGCTAAATAACAAGGAAAAGTGCCTAAATACACATTTGCCAACCAGGGTGTCTGCAGCTGTCCAGGCATGCTGGGACTTGTAGTTTTGTAAAAGCAGGAGACACATTTTTTGTGAAATACTAATATCTGATCATATATACTAACTTTTAAACTAGACTAAAATGCAGTTGAAGATGATGAAATAACAGTGGTCAAAATACTTACACAAATCAGCAACTTTTCCTCAGACTTAGTGAAATTGCTTCCAACCATGTTGCTGTGTGATTGCGCTGCGATCATAAGTTGGAAACTGGCAAGGCTCCAGGAAATGGTCGCGTGTTGTTCGCGCAATTGCGCATGCGCGATCGAAAAATCGCAATCGCAATATGTATTTTGGTTAAAATATCATACATATTCGATTTCAGAGTGCTGCTACAGCAGTTTTCGAAATATCTGCAATAAATTTCGCATTCGCATGTTGCGATATTTCGATAAAATATCAGGAATATTCTGAGCCAATCAGAGCGCTCCTCCAGCATATCTCGAAATTGCGCAATAAATATCGCATTCGCATGTTGCGATATTTCGATAAAATATCACGAATATTCTGAGCCAATCAGAGCGCTCCTCCAGCATATCTCGAAATTGCGCAATAAATATCGCATTCGCATGTTGCGATATTTCGATAAAATATCACGAATATTCTGAGCCAATCAGAGCGCTCCTCCAGCATATCTCGAAATTGCGCAATAAATATCGCATTCGCATGTTGCGATATTTCGATAAAATATCACGAATATTCTGAGCCAATCAGAGCGCTCCTCCAGCATATCTCGAAATTGCGCAATAAATATCGCATTCGCATGTTGCGATATTTCGATAAAATATCACGAATATTCTAAGCCAATCAGAGCGCTCCTACCGCAGTTATTAAAAAAATCGCAATTATTTTCGCATTCGCAATAGCGAAAAATCGCATTCAATTAATTTCGATAAAATATCACGAATATTCGAATTTAGCGAATATATCTCGAATATTCGAATATATATTCGAGATATATCGCGAAATCGAATATGGCATATTCTGCTCAACACTAGTGGTCAGTAGGGAGAGTAGTGCCCCATTATTGGTATTAGTAGGAGAAATAGTATCCCATCATTGGTATTAGTGGAAAAAATAGTTCCCCCTTGTTGGTGTCAGTGGGAGGGATAGTGCCCCAAGGGCCAGATATAGGCTAGGAAAAGGGCCACATTTGGCCCTCTGGCCGCAGTTTGGAGACCCCTGCACTAGCTTAAAGGAACCTATTTAGAAAAAAAAAAAAAAAAAAAAACCTTTACAACCCCTTGAAAGTGAAATTAAAGTCTAATACTATCTATTCTTGAAAATGTTTTCCTTCCATTCCTCCTATCTATTCTGCCTACCCTGTGTAAAAACATCTGTATAGTTGCCTTTTTATTTAGTACACTTCAGTCTGGTCATGTGATCCTGCAGCTCCGTTTCCCATGTGTCAGTGAGTGAGGGCATCAGGGGAGAGGAGGGATCGCTGACAATGGCTAAACTACAAGAGCCTATGGGTGATGTCATGGTTCCTGAAATTCCCAGCCATTGTCCCCATGTGTCTCCATGACAAAGGGGAGCTGGACCTGCAGGATCATGTTACCTGGCCTGGACCAAGCTAAAAAGTATAAGATCTTGCATACAGATATTTATACAGATATAGAATGCAGGTTAGTAAATAATAAACAAGTTATACTTACCACCTCTGTGCAATAGTTTTGCACAGAGCAGTCCAGATCCTCCTCTTCTGGGGTCTCCTGCTGATGCTCCTGGCTCCTCCTTCCTGCTCAGTGCCGATCATAGCAAGCCACTTGTTATGGGGGGCATTTATGTGGGCTCCCTCCTGAGCCAGCTCTGTGTGTCTTGGCCTTGCCGCCTCCTTACTGGCTGTGATAGACAACAGCGGGAGGCAATGGCTGAGCAAATAAAGAGGGAGAGAGCAGAGAGCCTCTGCTCTCATGCACAGTGTTGGATCGAGATTGGGTTCCGATAAGTATTTAGGGGGCTGAGGGGGGAGCTGCTTTCAAAAGTTTTTTTACCTTAATGCATAGAAGAAAACACCTTCAGCCTTTAGAACCACTTTGAAGTGGTTCTAAAGGCAGATTTTTTTTTATCTGAATGCATTCTATGCATTTAAATAAAAAACCTTTAGTGTGCAGCAGCCCCCCTCAGCTTTCCTAATATTTACCTGAGCCTCCTCTCGATCCAGTGATGTTGCACGAGAGCTTCAGCTCTCTGGAACTCACCCACCTGGTTGGCTGAAACAAACCAGCGGGTACCATTGGCTCTCACTGCTGTCAATTAAAGTCAGTGAGCCAATAAGGAGAGAGAGAGGGGGCAGGCGCGGGACACAGCTCCATGTCTAAATGGACACACAGAGCAGTGGCCCGGCTTGAGTGCCTCCATAGCAAGCTGCTTGCTGTGGGGGCACTTGGCAGGAGGGAGGGGCCAAGAGCAGGGGCGAGGAACCCCAAAAAAGCACATAGAATGTAAGTATAAAATGCTTGTTATTTAAAAAAAAAAAAAGACTTTAATATCACTTTAAGTCTCAGTGTAACAGTGAATCATTCTCAGTGTTCCCACAGTGCAGGGAGCCTCATGCTGACATCATTTACTGCTGAAACCTTACTGCCAAAATATATTAGAAATCTATTACATTTTTTTTACCTGCTGTGTGTTTATTTGGATGTAGTTAAAGTTTTTAATAGCACATTTCAGCTTTCTGTTTCCTGACCCTTTTTTCTGATTGCTATCTTTTGGGAAAGTATTGGTGCTATTCACCGAAGGTATAATAATAGCGTCTTTTATATGCAATGTATATACACATTCTGGATAGACTTGTGAAGAAAGGCTCCCTGTTCATCTGCAGTGTACTGTGCATGTGTGAGCAGCTTCATAATTCCTACTAGCAATTTGTCAAAAACTTTTCCTCCTAGGGCCTAAATACACTAATTATATCACTCTTCCATGTGGTGAACTGTACAAATAAGCCAGTTTGTACTTTCTTCACAGAGGGAAAAAGGACCAAATGTAAGCCTCAGCCAAAAACGATCCAGATTACAAAGTGAAACCTTTATAAACTGATTCTCCCATAAGCTCTTCTTTATTAACTACCCAAAGGAACAGAATCACTGCTGCTGTAGCTTAAGAAAGCACCGTGGTGGTCCTAACTCCTCACACTGCACACATGCTAAACAGATTAAGATGCCTGGGCTGACCCGCTCCGTACAAAGCCTGGATAGAGTTTCCCCCCCTGCTCCATGTGGAAATTAACCTGTAAGTGTCAATGGTCAGCAGTAAAGAGGCAGTTCCAGGACCGGGCCAGCAGTGTAAACAACCCAGCCCAGGCTTTGTTACTCTTGGCCTACCTTGCCTTGAAACATCGGCCTAAATATTTATTAGAAATGATTTGGTTCTTGTGCTGAACTGAGGCACATTTCTTAGGCACTTTATTTGATTATTTTTGGCACAGGCCTGTCGTCTTTAGACTGGAAAGCTTAGGCAAGCGTTTGTTTTATAAGAGAGAGAGTGGAAAAGAATGAGAGGCGGCCTGAAAGGGAAAAGCGAGAGACAGCAGTGCAAGGAGACTGAGAGGAAAAGAGCAGAGGAAAGAGACAGGAAGAGAATAAAAAAATACAGAAGGAGAAAAAGGAGGAGAAGGAGATAAGGGAGAGGCCGAGAGAAGTGGAAAGAGATAGGGAGAGAGCAAGGAAATACAGAAGGAGGGGAAAAAGGTAAGGAAGCTAGGGAGAGGCCAAGACCGGAAGAAGAGACTGAGCTGAAAAGAGCAGAGTAAAGAGACAGAAAGAGAATATAGAAATACAGAGGGAGGGAGAGGGGGTGAAGGACATAAGGGAGAGGCAAGGAGCAGAGGAAAGAGAAAGGGAGAGAGCAAGAAAATACAGAAGGAGAGAAAAAAGATAAGGAAGACAGGAAGAGTCCAAGAGCAGAGGAAAGTGTAGCAAAGTCTTTTACCTCTCCCAGTCTATTGAGAACATTCAAGGCCAAAGACAGCTGACATCCTTCAATATGTAGTGGGTTGTGAGACATAGTAGGTGCAAAGATGGTGAAAGTCATTGGGCACCAGACACTTCTTGGATGCAAAAGAGGTGTTATTTGTTTTAACAGTCCTTTTTATATTTTGCAAGGGAAAGAGGGTTAGAGCCAGGACACCCTTGAGTAGTTACAATTTCAAATGGTAAACTCCGAGACTTTAATAGGAGGACAGCCGTACAGGGAAAGGCCCCAGCAAGGTGCCACCTCTGCACATGCAGGTTTGCTGTCTCCTATGGCAGTATCTAACAGTTCCTAACACAAAGTTCAACAGTTCTCTTAGCTTCACTACAATGTCCACTTGTAGCTCTTTAGCCCCTTTGAGCTCCTAGTCTCTCACTGGACTTTCTAATTCCCTGACTCAGAATCCTGTGAGCTCCTCAAGGCTTTTGTGGTGGTATCTCCCTCAAGCGTCACCCATCCTTTCCTGCTGGGTCCCTAGCTTGGCACTCCAGATAACTTTCAGGCTTCACCCCTGCTAACTGGCTAGGCCCCTGGTAATGCTTGCAAAGCAGCCTTGTGTGTCAAGAAACTTGTTGGGGTGTTTCACCCTGAAGAGCAATCTGTGAACTTTAGCAGGTTGTTGATTGCAAAATAATGAAGAAAGTTCTGTCTTTGGCTGCCATGTGGGCAGACTGAAGATATTCTTGCAAGGGGACCTGTGTCCCGATTGTGGTCCCTTATGATTTGGTCTGACTGCTTGTTGCTTGAAATGCAGTCATGCCCTGACATCAACTCTGCTGGTTGGGCCCTTGACTTGATCACCGCCTGAAATTTCCCGATTCTCCACCATGCCCGTTCGGTGATAATACTGCTCCGGTACTTGCTTTAGTTACACATTGTGGTCTCTGGTAAAGGTGGTTGGTCCCTTATTGGTGACAGCTTCCCTTCTACCTCCGACCATGACAGGTTCTCTGGCCGGCGGAACCGTCACTGTTGGTTGGACTGCAAGTCGCAGTCCCAACCCTGCACTGCCCTCTTACTTCTGGATAGGCCCTCACACAGCCAGATGCCCCAGGGATAGGCCCAATCTCTGGTCTAGCAACCTGGGGCGTACAACACACATCCACCTATATACAGCAGGCTGGGTAGCACAGAACACAGATCACCTGACTCTACCCAGATATATAGGTGGTCCCAGTAGGTCAAGGGATTCAAAACCCCTGCCCATTGGCTGAGATATCACATATACCCTTAACTTGACCTTGAAATGTCCTTCCCACATCTAATGCCACCAAGTGCTCGGCCACCTAGGGGCAGAAAAGAAAAGTACAACAAAACCAAACTTAGGGAGAAATCAATGGACCTCTAACAACTATCTACAGTAGCTACTCCTCACAAGGAATTTGGCGAGGAGCTCCCTGACTAAACCCCAGGGCGCTTCAAAAATGACTGAGAGGAACAGTGCAGAGGAAAGAGACAGAAAGAATAAAGAAATACAGGAGGGAGAGGGGGTTAAGGAGATAGGGGAGAGGCAGGGTGCAGAAGAAAGATAAAGGGAGAGAGCAAGGAAATAGAGATGGAGAGAAAACGGTAAGGAAGATAGGAAGAGGCCAAGAGCAGAGGAAATTGACTGAGAGGAAAAGAGCAAAGAGACAGGGAGAGAATAAAGAAATAGAGAAGAAGAAAATATAAATGAAGGATATAGGAGAG
The DNA here is from genome assembly GCF_905171775.1 of Rana temporaria. NCBI lineage: Eukaryota > Metazoa > Chordata > Amphibia > Anura > Ranidae > Rana > Rana temporaria. Next base: position 104,148,570 of record NC_053489.1, read on the forward strand.
AGGCTGAGAGCAATAGAAAGAGAAAGGGAGAGAGCAATGAAATACAGAAGGAAAGAGAAAAGGTAAGGAAGTTAGAAGATAACCAAGAACAGAAGAAAGAGACTGAGGGGAAAAGAGCAGAGAAAGAAGACAGGGAGAGAATAAAGAAATGCAGAAGGAGAAAAAGGATGTAAGGCAAAAATGGAGAGGCCAAGAGCACAGGAAAGAGACAGGGAGCAAGTAAAGAAATACAGAAGGAGAGAACAGATGTAAGGAAGATAGGGAGAGGCCAAGGAAAGAGACAGAAAGAGAGTTAAGAAATACAGAAAAAGAGAAAGTAGGTGAGGAAGATACAAGAGAAGCTGAGAACATAGGAAAGAGAGAGGGAGAGGGCAAGAAAACACAGGACAGATAAAATGAATGGAAGATAGGGGAGAACCCAAGACCAAAGAAAAGAGACAGAAGGTAAGGAAGAAAAGAAAAGGTGAAGGCATATAGTGTTAAGGAAAAAGGCAGAGAGAACGAAAGAATAAAGGAAGAGAGAAAAGAGGGATGAGATAGGGGGAAGAAGAAAACATTAGGCCTTGAGAGCAGAATAAAAAAAAAAGGAAGGGTCTGCTAAAAAGAGACACCAAACAAGCAATTAGAAAACATACAAAGAAGAAATCAGAGGCAGGAGGAGGAAAGAGTCTAGAAACTTGGGTAAAGAAAGCAGAAAAGGAAGGAAGTGGAAGGAAGTATGCATAAAGAATGCATGGAAAAAGAGACACTGAAGAGAAATGCCGTAATAAACGCATACATAAAAGAGAACAGAGACAAGAAAGAGGCTAAAGACAAGTGAAAGCAGAGAAAAAAAGAAAAAGTGCAAGTGTGCAGAAAAGGGAGACAGAAGAGAATGGAGGAAGAAAGCAGAAGGAGATACAAAGTAAAAGAGCAGGGAAGATAGAAGGAGAGGAAAATGCAGAGGAAAGAAACCCAGAAAATCAGAGCAGAATTGAGATACAGACAAGGGCCCAAATTCACAAAGGACTTACGACGGCGTATCTCCCGGCGTATTAAAATACGCTGTTTACGTAAGGCGTACGACCGGCGTAACTTTACCCCTCATAAAGCAGGGGTAAGTCATGTTAAGGTATGGACGTTGGAAACGTTGGAACAGCGTCGTATTTTACGTTGTTTGCGTAAGTCGTCCGTGAATGGGGATGGGCGTAGGTTACGTTCACGTCGACTAAACATTGAGCCGGCGTAAGTTAGGGATAAAATTCGACGTGATACTGAGCATGCGCGCGCATGCGCCGTTCATTAGGTGCGTCATTTACGTGGGGTCACGATTCATTTCCATACAACACGCCCCCTACCAGCCAAATTTGAATTACGCTGGCGTAGTGTAAATAGGATACGCTACGCCCGCACAAAGATACACCCTCCTACGTGAATCTGGCCCAAGGAGAGCAGAGATAAGGTGGCAAAGTGGCAAGCAAAAGAAAGAGACAGAGGAAGTGAGCTTAAAGGGTCAGTTTACCTAAAAGTGATGTATGATTTATAAGTTAAAGAGGAGTTCAGCCCCCCCATGAAAAAAAATAAAAGTCAGCCGCTACAAATACTGTAGCGGCTGACTTTTAATATTAGGACACTCACCTTTCCAATGTTCCCACGATATTGGCACCCAAAGTCGATTTTTGGCCACAGTGAGTGTGAAGGCCTATGAACTTTGTTCTGTCAATGAAGGTGACATCATCCCCCTTGTTTGTGCATCCCTGTGCAAGAGCAAGGATGTTCCCATGGGCATGAACGGTGGTATACTGCAGGTGATCTATAAGTAAAAATATCTTATTTAGAATTTTTTCAGTATTGTGTAAAACAATTAAAATACAAATAATTTGCTAAAAATATGTGCAGAAAATTAAATAAACTGTTGTGTATATATGCAAACAGCATTTTTGAATCACTATTATTTATTACAGGTATTTATATAACACTGTCAGTTTGTGCAGCTCTTTACATAGATATATATATTGTACATTCACATCAGTCTCTGCCCTCAAGAAGCTTACATTCTAAGGTCCCTAACTCACATTCATACATACACATACTAGGGCCAATTTAGACAGGAGCCAATTAACCTACCAGCATGTCTTTGGAGCGTGGGAGGAAACCCACACAGGCACAGGGAGAAAATGCATACTCCGGGCAGGTAGTGCTGTGGTTGGGATATTAACCGGATTTTAACCGACGACCCTAATGCTGCTAGGCAGAAGTGCTAACCACTTAGCCAGTGTGCTGCCTATATTTAGCAATAAATATATTGGTTAGATAATCAGCTATGTATAACAATATGTAAGTACACTTTCATGCAACAAAATATATTATATTTTCTTTCTTTTTACATAAAGCATACTTGCCAACAGTTCCAATATTCCCAGGACATTCACGGATTTCAGCCCCATGTCCCGGGCTGATGCAGCCCTTTTCATATATAGTATTACTTTTAATCTAAGCTGCAGATTTAAAATATTATTGATAACCTTTGAAATTACAAAAGCATATTAAAGCTTTTAAAAGATTTTAGTTAGCTTCAAACATGCTTGGGACGAACATAGATCTATACTCAGACAATAAAGTATAAGAAAAAAAAAGGAAAGAAATAAATGGGCAGACTCGATGGACTACTCTGTCTTTTCTGCATCGCTTTGCTATGTTTCTATGTCAGTTATTGTGTTTTTCTACTTTAATTTGTCTTCTGACTACTCAGTGATGGAAGTCATCATAAGAGATGAGTGAAATACTGAAAAGTTTGCAGTTTGGTTAAGCATTTTAAACACTCACAAACCTTTGAAATTCAGAATTTCCAAACTGGAAGTTCTATTGAAGTCAATGGAAATCCAAACCAACATGCTACAAAGTGTGTATTACAAAACAGAAAATTATACAAACAGATGGATCACATTTTCTTTTACATTATTTGGATGACCGGGTGTGTGTGCGTAACTTACTTGGGGAAGAGATGGCACCAGGATGCAGAATGGGAAGTTGGCAAGTTGGCAGAGGCAGTGAGATGCAGGGGCGGACTGACCATTGGGGCTCTCGGGCACTGCCCAAGGGCCCCATGCCACTAGGGGGCTCCATCAGGGTTGCCAGGCTCAATAAAACCAGTAGAGGATGTAAAAATCTGTGTTTTTTTTGCCCTACCTCTGCACTGCCTCCTGGTGTGGTGGCCATCTGTAAGCCCGGGGGCCCCATAATCTTCTGTTGCCCGGGGGCCCCATAAGTTGTCAGTCTGCCCCTGGTGAGATGCTTTGGGCAATGTCCTGCGTGAAAATATTGGCCTTGCCATTCATGTGGATGTTACTTTGACAAGTACCACCATCCTAAATATTGTTGCTGACCAAGTACACCCCTTCATGGAAACTGTATTCGCTGATGGCAGTGGCCTCTTTCAGCAGGATAATGTGCCCTGTTACACTGCAAAAATGGTTCAAGAATGATTTGAGGAACGCAACAACAAGTTTTTGATGTTTACATCTGTGGGAAGTGATGGAAAAACAAGTCCGAACCATGGAGGCTCACAACTTACTGGACTTAAAGGATCTGCTACTGAAGGCTTGGTGCCAGATACCACCCATCAAGGTAAGTTGAGTCAGTCCACTGCTTGCATCACGGATGATCACTCCAGAGAGCAGAACGGAGACAGGGTGCTGAGAAATTTTCAGGTAACTAAATACAGCACCATGATATCTCCTCCCTCAAGCCACAATCTGCCTGCATTGAAGAGAGAGGAGCACAGAGACCCAGTGATGTCTAAAATACAGCATATAATCAAAATGGAAAGATTTTATTAAAAATTTCAATAGCATTATGAACAGGAGAAAAAGGATGAACCATCGAAGGCAAATATCAGCAGATTAAGCTTCAGCTTTACTTGGACAACTAAAGTATGTACCTTTTTCTGTTTTCACTAGTGCCACTATTGAGCTGACTTTTCTGGTATGTGCAGTACACCGAAAAATATTTGGTTGCTATTTGACAATTTGTCTATAGTGAGGACACATAGCAATGACTGTCCCACTCTGTCATGATTTGATATATTATTACATAGCAATGACTGGCATGCAAACTCTTGCACAAAGTTCCATTAAAGAGAATTTTTGCAATCTGATATCAGGTAATGGTAAATACATCACAGAGAATAACCCATTTGTGCTTGACTGCAACAAACTGTGCTTTACTTGGATTCTTCAAGAAATCTGATTATATTGCTTGTGATTGAAAATAAGTCATCTAGCAGAACTCCATCCTGTTTCCACTGTACACATACAAACTTTATTTTGTGTGCGCTTCAAGCTATTTTTACTATGTTGTAGCCTGGCATGATGAATAAAGAAGGAAAGGTGATTTTTTATTTGCTCTGTTTTACTTTGTTTACTTTAGATAACTTGTACCATTTTACTTGAGTTTACATCAGTTATTAAGTGTTTCCTATAACATAAATTTGTCAGTAATGCATGCACTTGTTTCTTACTAGTGTAGCACTACCCCTGGAGGAGCTGCTGGTTGTTTTGGGTGGCACATTTACCTTACGGCTCTTACGAATTCCTAGGGGTGCATGATGCATTTAGTAGAAGTAATGGAATGTTCGCAACAGGTGCTCTTTGCTGTGCTCTTTATTACCCAGCTGGGTAAAAACAATAAACTTGTGGTGAGGAAAGTAAAGTTAAAAGAAGAAAGGAGAATAGCAAATTCAGGAGTAATTATAGGTAAACAGTCCTGCTCCCAAGCGTAATGCCGCGTACACACCATCACTTTATGTGATGAAAAAAAACGACACTTTCTGTGAAGTAAAAAATGACGTTTTTGAAACTTCAATTTTCAAAGACGAAGTTGCCTACACACCATCGTTTTCTCACAATGTTCTAGCAAAGTGAGGTTAGGTTCACCACGTTTTACCATTGAAGCTTGCTTCATAAGTAGCTTCTGGGCATGCGTGGATGAAAAAACGTCTTAGAAAACGACGTTTTTTGCTACACACGGTCAATTTCTGTGAAGTAAAAAGTGCACTTTTGAAAAACGACACATAAAATTGAAGCATGCTTCAATTTTTTTTGGTCGTTTTTTACAAGACATAAAACAACGTTTTCCCCCACACACAGTCAATTAAAGTGACGTTTTTAAAAACGTCATTTTTTTTCATCACATAAAGTGATGGTGTGTACGCGGCATAACACTTCTCTGCGCCACTCCTGCTAGAGTGGGATTAGTGTACCCGGACAGGCCTCTCTCACTGACCTGGCAGCCGGAGTATCACCCGAACATTTGTAGGATAAAGTCCCTGCCACAGACCCTCCTTAGTGAACTTGAACTTGAGAAAAAGTCTCTGCCACAGACCCTCCTTGGTGAACGTCAGGGAGACATCTCTGCCACAGGCCCTCTCTGATTGTAGTTACGGAGGTAATCCTCCTTAGGTGAATTACGCCTGGGTCTCCTTCTTAACGTCGCCCAGGTACCGACTGACAGGTGATCAGTCCTTCAGTGTCCGGCTACCTTGATCCCCGGTGGTTTGTCTAAATCCTCTTGGACCGCCAGCCTCTCATTGGCGCTCCTCAGACTGACTCCCCACCGAACAGCTATACTGCTTGGGATCCTCAGAGGTGGGAACCCAGTCGATCACTGGGTCCCTGTCACTTCTCAAATGCTCCGGACCAACATGGCCCTGGAACCAGGAACACCGCGTGGCACGCACGCTCCGGACAGTTAGGCCATAACGCCGGGGTGCCGTGATGTGGTCACCCTAAAGGTTGGTTCCACACTGGACAAAGAAGACCCAGAGCCAATGGCGTCTGCCCCATAAATACCCTCCCCCAGCATGCACAGCAAGGCCAAACCCTCCTGATTGGCTGCTGGAGAAGAGCACCCAAATCTTGACTCCACTGCTGCCACCTACTGCACAGGGGTGGGAAGAACACCCCAGCACAACAGAATAAGCCCACAGCACAGCCAAGCTGAGACAGAGATCCTTTTTTGCACATAACAATTTGGATCAGCTTTTAACTACACTCTGATCCCCCTCTAAATTTAAAGAGCACCGGTACCTAAAGTAACCAGGCGCTACACTAGCAAAGAGGTCAATTATGTTGCACAAAGAAGGCTGAGTTTGTTAAAAGCACCATTTATTAACATACATTTTTTGTAGTAAACTCGAAAAAACAGCTAAAAACACAGGCACAATACATAGCCCATTCTGAGTACTGGTCCCCACCATTTGCCCTTCCCCACTACTGGAGCACTGAATCTCCCTGCCGAAGCCAAAAAAATGTATACATCAAAGCAAAACGTGACAGATTTTTGGTAAATATACTATAAAATCACCAAAACAAAAGAAGGGTAATCAACAAAACAAAAATGTATAAAACCCAATCTCAAACAAAATATAAGCCCCAAAATATATGCATTATTAAAAACATATCATACAAAGGTTTTTCTCATTGTAAGGGTCATGCAATTTTTTTTATATCCCATATATACCAACTGGACATGTTAATCCATCATTCATTTCCACAAGGAATAATATAAATAAATAAATATAAGAACGGAAGAGATATGTAGCCCCCAACTGGGCATAATATCCCATTTGGATGGATGAATTTATCCCTAAGGTCCTGTACACACGATCGAACATGTCTGCTGAAACTGGTCCAAGGACCAGTTTTAGCGGACTGATCCGACCATGTGTACAGCCTAGCAGACAGGTTTTTTCAGCAGACAAGTTTTAAAGCATGCTTTAAAACTTGTCGGCTGGAAACCCGTCCGTCCGAGATGTCCGCTGGTTAGTACACCTAACCAGCGGACAGATATCTCCCGCATGCGTCGAATGGATTCGACGCATGCGTGGAAGTATTTTACTTCCTGGTTTGATGGTGTGTACAGCCATCAGACCGAAATCTCTGAGCGGACATGTCCGATGAAAACGGTCCGCGGACCGTTTTCATCGGACATGTTCGATGGTGTGTACGAGGCCTGAGGCTAGGTTCACATCTGGAAATCTCAAATAAATTTGGACTTTGTAGGCACTACTACAACAGATAAAATAAAATACTAATTTTATACATGACATAAAACCAACATTAAACACAGCTACAATTAAAAACAAAGCAAGCATTCAGCACCATTTCTAGGTAGTGAGTGATGGCCCTACAGTAGATAGGAATGTATGTTAATATGTTATCCAAAATGGAAATGAAAAATTTAAACAATAAAAAGTCCCACCATCCCACAGTCAGCTTGACATGTTTTGCATACAAATTTTGTCTCTAATATAGGTTCACATCTGTGCAGGTGATAATAAAGAAGGGAAATTTGGGACTTTGAATGAAGCAATTAAAATGCGGAGGTACAATAAGTTAAGAATTTTATTAAATTCATAACATGGATGTATATCCAATAAAAAATATGATTTCATATATATACATATGGCGTACACAGAATATAAGCATTTAAAATGGATGTGCAGGTGCTTACTGCTGTGGGAATGAACATGTTCCAGCCTCAACCACCCGCACAGGAAATGCAGGAGCAGTGTACGGGTGCTGTTAATTCTAATGGCATGCCACATGCAGTGGAAATCGCTCCGACATTGGAAACCACACTGCACTTGCGGCTCCCATGCGGGCTGTGGTTTCTGAAATGCTGCAGGCACCTTTCCCTGCATTTTAGAAGGCTCAGCAGTCCCATTCAAATGAGTGGGCTTCCGCGCCCGTTCAAAACATGGCCTGCAGAGCTGCACAAATGCAAACCTATCCAATTGGAGGGGAGACTCAAAACACAAAATGACAAATAAAGGGGAGAAAATTACAAAATGAAAGATGCTGAGAGAGAAAGAAGGGAGGCAAAAGTAAGGCAAACCTCACACAATACAGTGGTGAAATAGAGATATCATTTAAAAAACGAGTGATGTCCCACTCAAAATTGAGTCCCCCAGGAATATGGGTTTGGGGATCGCAAATCCAAAAACTCTTCTCCTACATACAAGTTGAGCCAGAACACATCCCAACCATCACCCAACACTAATATTTTTCATGCTGGAGAACACCGCTGCTGTTTCAGTACAGATTGTTGAGAGAGTTAGAGCCCCTAAGTGGGGTGGGGATGTGTATAATGGGTAAATCTGTAAAAAAATATATAACTTTAATGTTTAATTTACAGTAAATCAACAAAATAGGGGATATATTTATGGAATTTATATTATAAATTATTTATTTTTTACTAGTAATGGCGGTGATCAGCGATTTTTTGCAGGACTGCGACAGCAGACAGATCGGACACTTTTGACACTTTTTTTGGACCATTGACATTTATACAGCGATCAGAGCTAAAAATAGCCACTGATTACTGTATAAATGTCACTGGCAGGGAAGGGGTTACCAATAGGGGGTGATCAAGGGGTTAGGTGTTCCCTAGGGAGGTCTTTCTAACTGTGGGGGGAGTGAACTGACAGGGAGTAGAGAGGGATCACTATTCCTGATCACTAGGAACAGCACATCTCTCTCTACTCCCTTGTCAGAACAGGGATCTGTCTGTTTACATTGACAGATCCCCAATTGGCACTCTGTGGAGCGATCGTGGGCCCCGGCGGACATCGCGGCTGCGGCCCCAGCTCTTAAAGTGGCAGACGTACACCTATGGCGATTCGTGCAGCCGTGCCAACCTGCGGCTGGTTGGCAAGCAGTTAAACTAGGGTTCTGGAGCTGGGATATCCCCACAGTTGTAAAATAAAGCCTTTTAGGGACTGGCATCACAAAAAAAAGATCCGTTAAACACTTGCCGACTGCCTCACGCATATTAACATCGGCAGAATGACACGGGCAGGCAAGGCAACGTATATATACGTTGCTTTAAACCTGCTCCCTAGCAAGTGCACGCCCACTGCAGTCTCCGTGACTTGATGTCCGCTGGTGTCCCGTGATCGGGTCATGGAACGGAAAAACAGGGGGATGCCTTTGTAAACACAGCACAGATCGCTTGCTCCGTCTCATTGGGAGCAGCGATAAGTGACGTGTCACAGTAAGCCACACCCCCTAACAGTTAGAATCACTCCCTAGGACACACTCAACCCCTTCACTGCCAGTCACATTTATACAGTAATCAGTGCATTTTTTGAAGAAAAAAAATGGGGATATTTATTATAGCAAAAAGTACAAAATATTGCTTTTTTTTCAAAGTTGTCGCTCTATTTTTGTTTACAGCGCACAAAATAAAAACCGCAGAGGTGATCAAATACCACCAAAAGAAAGTTCTATTTGTGGGAAAAAAAGAATGTCAATTTTGTTTGGGAGCCACGTCGTTCGACCGTGCAAGTGTCAGTTAAAGTAATGCAGTGCCAAATCGCAAAAAGTGGCCCGGTCATTTGGCAGCCAAATGGTTTGGGGTTGAAGTGGTTAAATTGAAGGTTTTTGCACAGGTCATTGGTGTTTACTGATATTTTAGGCTTATCTGGCATTGCTTTTAGTAAATCTTTCCACTTACACGGAATAGTAAATATCTATGTTAAGCAAATGAAAGATCTTCTGAAGGTCGGAGTGATCACAAACCCTTGTGCATGGCCAGCCTAACATGTAAAGTCTAATCTCATAACACTATTTGACATTGATCTTGGTTTATTTTAAATCTATAGACTGTATATATACAATTGAAAACTTCTGCATGCCATTTCCACCCGCAAACCATATGGAAGAAATATATTAAAGCATATGGCAGAATATAAACTTGGGCCAGTGTATGAAATAATGTCCAACAATGTACAGCATTTATAGGGCAGATACAAAGACTCTGGACAATGTATAAACACAACTAAAACCCACTAAACCACATGCATGTGTCCAGAAATATAGGTGGAATTTAAATACGGTAATGTTCTAAAAACTTAAAAAGGCTTGAACCTGTTTGATAGATGCTGACTGTACTCTTGAGAGGTTTTTGGCCTTACTAATTCTAAGTTAATGTATGCAGCCTGCTCAACACTTACTCAGAGAATGTACCTTGAAACTGTTATTCTAAGCTCTCAACCAAACCAAAAGTCAGGTTGTCTATACTATGTGCCACAACACGTATTTTATTCTATTATACTTCATTATAATTAAAACCAAATAAGGCTCCATTTTTTCCTATCTTACCTTCTGTTAATTTATTTTGGCAAAGTAGAAAAAGATTTGTGTTAGTGCTCACTGAATTATGAGTATTGTTAAAGCGGAGGTCCGCCTAAAAAAAAATATATTTAAAAAAGCCAGCAGCTACAAATACTGCAGCTGATGACTTTTAATAAATGGACACTTACCTGTCCAGGGTGCCCGCGATGTTGGCAGCCAAGGCAGAGCAATCGCTCGGCTCTCGGCTGCCCCCGCCACCACCCTCGGTGAGGGAATCAGGAAGTGAAGCGTTGCAGCTTCACTTCCCGGTTCCCTACTGCACATTTGCGAGTCATGCTGTGCATCCTAACTGGTCTCCGCTGTCTTCTGGAACCTGTGTGTTTCCCAGAAGACAGCGGGTTGGAAGGGGCGTGCCCCCCGTGGGAGTCTATGCCCGGAAGTGGGTGCAAATACCTGTGGGGGTGGCTTCCAAAAAGCGGAGGTTCCATTTTTGTGTGGACCTGCGTTTTGAGAATGCCATGGCATGGAATCTCCACAAGGTCATACTATACTATGCTTTTGTAGGATCTATCTATCTTCATCTCAATAGCTTAATGCAAAAATTAAGAATTTTGTCTGGCTAATGCATAGAGATAACAAGGGGACAGACTGATGAACAGTGTGTGATAAAAAGTGGAAATGGAATGAAAACCACCAAAATATGCCCTCACTCTGAGGCCTCGTACACACAACCGAATTACTTGTCGGGTGAAACACATCATTCTCCTCGTCGAGTTCCTTGTTAGGCTTGTCGAGGAACTCGAAAAGCTTGCTTTGCGTACACACTGTCAAGACAAAATCTCCTTGTTCTCAAACGCGGTGACATACAACACATACAACGACAGGGGAAGTTCGAATCCACTGGCTAAACTCTTGGGGCTGGTTTTGCTAATCTCATGTGTTTGCGTGTTAAGTAAAAGTTTGTTAACCACTTGACCACTGGGCACGAAAACCCCCTTAATCACCAGACCAATTTTCAGCTTTCGGTGCTCTCACAATTTGAATGACAATTACTCAGTCATACAACATTGTACCCATCTGAAATTTTTGTCCTTTTTTTCCCACAAATAGAGCTTTCTTTTGGTGGTATTTGATCACCTCTGCGGTTTTTATTTTTTGCGCTATAAAAGAAAAAAGACTGAAAATTCTGTAAAAAAAAAAAAAAAAAATCTAGTTTCTGTCATATTAGCAGGTTATTTCTCACACACAGCATATGCATACTACAAATTACACCCCAAAACACATTCTGCTATTCCTCCCGAGTATAGCGATACCACATGTGTGCGACTTTTACACAGCGTGGCCACATAGAGAGGCCCAACATGCAGGGAGCACCATCAGGCGTTCTGGAGCACCCAGGCCAATTCTGACATTCCTCTCCTACATGTAAAAATAATCATTTATTTGCTAAAAAAATTACATAGAAACCCAAAACATTATATATGCTTTTTTTTCAAAGACCCTAGAGAATACAATGGCGGTTGTTGCAACTTTTTATCTTGCACGGTATTTTCGCAGCAATTTTTTGAACGCGTGTTTTTAAAAAAAAAACAGTTTTGTGCTTAAAAAAAAAAAAAAACAGTAAAGTTAGCCCAATGTTTTTGCATAATATGAAAGATGAAGTTACGCCGAGTAAATAGATACCCAACATGTCACCCTTCAAAATTGCACACGCTCGTGAAATTGCGCCAAACGTTGCTACTTAAAAATCCCCATAGGCGACGTATTGCAAGGTATTGGAGTATTGAGGGTATTGCGGAGTATTGGGGGGGTATTGCAGAGTATGGGGGGGTATTGCAGAGTATGGGGGGGGGGTATTGCAGAGTATGGGGGGGGTATTGCAGAGTATGGGGGGGGGTATTGCAGAGTATGGGGGGGTATTGCAGAGTATGGGGGGGGTATTGCAGAGTATGGGGGGGGTATTGCAGAGTATGGGGGGGGGGGTATTGCAGAGTATGGGGGGGGGTATTGCAGAGTATGGGTGGGTATTGCAGAGTATGGGGGGGTGGGTATTGCAGAGTATGGGTGGGTGGGTATTGCAGAGTATGGGGGGGTGGGTATTGCAGAGTAAAATAAAAAAAATGATGAGTGCAATACTCTGCAATACCCCACCCCATACTCTGCAATACCCCACCCCATACTCTGCAATACCCCACCCCATACTCTGCAATACCCACCCCCCCAGGGTGGGTATTGCAGAGTATGGGGTGGGGTATTGCAGAGTATGGGGTGGGGTATTGCAGAGTATGGGGTGGGGTATTGCAGAGTATTGCACTCATCATTATTTTTTTTTTACTGCAGAGTATTGCGCAGGGATGGCTGGATCTGTGACTGCAATTGTCACAGATCCAGCCCACAGTGCGGCGGCTGCTGCTGCCGCCCGATCCCCCCCCCCTCCCTCTCCTCTCACACTGTACCGAACGGTACAGAGAGGAGAGGGAGGAACCGGCGTCATTACATGACGCCGGTTTGTTTACAAGTGATCGCGCCGTCATTGGACGGCGCGATCACGTGGTAAGGAGCCGCTTCCATTGGCTCCTTACCGCGAGTGCTGTTGCTGCGGGTCCCGTAGACCCGGCGAGCACCGGCGATCGCGTGTGCGCGCCCGCTCGGGCGCGCACAACGCAGTCTCTGGGAGGACGTACATTGACGCCCTCCTAGAGTACAGGAACCGCTCTGTAGCCGTATTTTGGCTATAGGGCGGTTACCAACTGGTTAAGAGACGATTTCCACTTTTCAGTCTGTTACAGCTTGAAAAATGTGTTATCTTTATTACAAATGCTACTTTTACTCCCGTCTCATACTTTATTCTGAGCAAGCGCGGGTTTCTTAGCATATACACGCTCGAGTTTCTCGTCGGAAACCAGCCCGACCAGGAACTCGACGAGCCAATTTGAGACTCCCGTCGAGGAAATAGAGAACTTGCTCTCTTTTTGGCTCGTCGAGTTCCTCGACAGTTTCCTCGATGAAAAATGTACACACAACCGGTTTCCTCTGCAAAAAATCTCTCCCACCATGTTTCTTGATGGATTTTGCCGAGGAAACCGGTCGTGTGTACGAGGCCTGAGAGGTAAACAACATGTTGACAAAAGACTATATAAAGACCATTTTTTGGAACAACTTCCAGGATTTAAATAACGCTAGTGCCAAGCTCCCATACTGCAGACTGCTTGACCTCCATGTGGGGATATGCTCAGTGTATTCAAAGCTCAAAGTGCCAGAGGAAAAATATAGTTATTTATACAAAGAACTTTCTACTATTATAGACTTTGGTGGTAATTTCCAAGAGTGCAAGTTCCTTTTTAGAATCTGGTTCTTAGGGATATAACAAAGGAGCTTTAAAGCATCTACTTTTTGGACATTTAATTTACACAAAAAAAGTTTTGCTACTGTAATCCTTGTCTGTTGAAGTAGAGAAGTACAGGTTAAGTGTGCATGTAATTGTACAGCCATGGCCAAAAGTTTTGAGAATGACACAAATACTAATTTTCACAAAGTCTGCTGCCTCAGTTTTTGAGATGGGAAATTGCATATACTCCAGAATGTTATGAAGAGTGATCAGACGAATTGCAATTAATTGCAAAGTTCCTCTTTGCCATGAAAATTAACTTAATCCCATAAAAAAAATTCCACTGCATTTGTGAAGAAGGCTTCAGGGTGCCTAAGAAAGTCCAGCAAGCGCCAGCACCGTCTCCTAAAGAGGATTCAGCTGTGGGATCGGAGTGCCACCAGTGCAGAGCTTGCTCGGGAATGGCAGGAGGCAGGTGTGAGCGCATCTGCACGCACAGTGAGGCGAAGACTTTTGGAAGATGGCCTGGTGTCAAGAAGGGCAGCAAAAAAGCCACTTCTCTCCAAAAAAAACATCAGGGACAGATTGATCTTCTTCAGAAAATATGGTGAATGGACTGCTGAGGATTGGGGCAAAGTCATATTCTCTGATGAAGCCTCTTTCCGATTGTTTGGGGCATCAGGAAAAAGGCTTGTCTGGAGAAGAAAAGGTGAGCGCTACCATCAGTCCTGTGTCATGCCAACAGAAAAGCATCCTGAGACCATTCATGTGTGGGGTTGCTTCTCATCCAAGGGAGTGGGCTCACTCACAATTTTGCCCAAAAACACAGCCATGAATAAAGAATGGTACCAAAACACCCTCCAACAGCAACTTCTTCCAACAATCCAACAACAGTTTGGTAAAGAAAAATGCATTTTCCAGCACGATGGAGCACCGTTCCATAAGGCAAAAGTGATAACTAAGTGGCTCGGGGACCAAAACGTTGACATTTTGGGTCCATGGCCTGGAAACTCCCCAGATCTTAATCCCATTAAGAACTTGTGGTCAATCCTCAAGAGGCGGGTGGACAAACAAAAACCCACTAATTCTGACAAACTACAAGAAGTGATTATGAAAGAATGGGTTGCTATCAGTCAGGAATTGGCCCAGAAGTTGATTTAGAGCATGTCCAGTCGAATTGCAGAGGTCCTGAAAAAGAAGGGCCAACACTGCAAATACTGACTCTTTGCATAAATGTCATGTAATTGTCGATAAAAGCCTTTGAAACGTGTGAAGTGCGTGTAATTATATTTCACTACATCACAGAAACAACTGAAACAAAGATCTAAACGCAGTTTAGCAGCAAACTTTGTGAAATCTAATATTTGTGTCATTCTCAAAACTTTTGGCCACAACTGTACATATCTGTGAAATTTTGATTTTAAAATTTAGGTCATAAGATTTAGTACTTCACTAAATCTGCTCCCCCTGAAAGCCTAAAAGCTGCTTGTTAGCAATGATCACATGATGCTATTGTCTGATATTTACTACGGTAGATTCACCAATAATAGCAAAAGACAAAAAGCATAATTGCTAGATGGCCAGCTCAGGCCTACTCCACTACTTTATGATAGATCAAGCTGGAGTCTAAGAAGTATTTATTGTAAAGCTCCCAAATGATTAATTAAACTTTTAAATGCTAATGTAGATTAAACCACATTGTATACAGTACATTCTCCAAATTATGCAAACAGTTACTGGCATTGAAACAACCAGATATATAACAGCCAGCAATAAATGTATTTACGGATTGCAAGAAACAAATGTGTTAATGTTTCTTTAAGTGAACTTGGCTAGTTCCATCTCCCCTTTACTGGCTAGACGTAAGCTCAGCACTAACACGTGCTGTACAGAGTTCTCTGCACCGCTTTCCAAACTTTGCTTCATCCAATATAAATTTATCAGAAACCTGTCCTCAACTTAAATTATACCTCAGCTGAAGTGAACTAAGCCAGCCACATATCTATATATTTTTATAACGTGCAATGCTTGCTGTGGATGTCACATTCTGCCAGCATTTATAACTTTGAAAAAGACTTCAAAATGCAATAAGTAAAGTGATATGTCTTACTTTCCTCTGATTCACTGTTTCCACATGATCAATATTACAGGTGAAAAGTTCTCCCATTTCCCAACTGAAGGCAATTTTCTACAATGCTTTCAGTGCACTTGGAACACTTAAAAATATGCTTAAATCAGGCAAATATCCTATAAACAGAACCGTGTTTTTTATTGAGTTGAAAGCAATGAAGGAATTTGGAGCAAATAGGGATATTGTCTTCATGGTAAAACCCCTCTGGCAGCCAGAACCAAAAAATTACTGAAATTTGCTAGACTAAATAAGTATGAATAAGTAAAGTTTTAGGAGGAAGATAAGTAAAGTTAAGTAAACATTAAGTCACATAAAGCATTTGACCCTCCCTCTTATACTTTACCTGTCCCTTTATTGGCCAGTGAGAATGTCCAGCGCAGAGGTGGACTAAAAGATAGATACAGAAGATGGAAGGGGGTTTGGGTATGCTCTTGACTACAAGAACTGGTTAAGTTTGTAAGACAGAGCACTCCAATTTTGGAAAAATTGGGAAAGTAAGCTATCATGTAGCCAGCTGGAGGTTCCTGCTATGAATGAGAACTGGTGCTTTAGCAAATTTTAGATGACTTTGAGTACCTTTTAAATACAACTTTGAACATTACTTACTGTTTTTTGACAAAAACAAAGGAGGAGCATACAAAATAAACGCTGATAGTGTCTTTGCAGGGGTTCGGGATCCAAACAGTTCAAGACAAGAATACTATAAACTTCTTCAAGGAGCCTTCTTCTAAGCCATGATTAAGCACTAGCAAGAGTGCAAAACTAGTCGGCTGTCCTGCTTTATGGTTGTGGTGATTATGCATGTTCCTGCTTGAAAATAAAAGACAACTTTTTTAAAAAGTATTTCGGAGTGCGGCTGTCCATCTCCTTCCTCCTATTGCCACTGCGGACTGTCATCCTTTCTCTCCCCCTCACCCACTTGTGAATTTCATTTGTTTTATATGGTATTTTACTTCATAAATAGTGCTACACTATGCCGGTTTGGCGCTTTCTTCCCTTCCTGCCCCAATCTGCTGTTGCTACGAGAGCCAATTCACACTTATGTGCATATTAACATGTATAGTATGCATACACATTGTAGTGTGTTTTTATTCATCTTTAATCACAACCTAATGTGCATATATGGACAAAACAAATGCTATGGCCCTTCAGCACATGTAATAATAATTGCATGCATGGGCTCTAACAAAGTGAGGCAGATATGTTTTTAGCCCATGGACACATTGTCCAATTGAAAGTGAATGGAAATGCATAATGCAATACACAGCATGACAATAAAAACCATGTGAAAACACACACATGTGTGCATAGGTATGCATGGGACCAGAGACACACTGTGGAAGTACCCAGGGGAAACTCAGTCCAGTATTAGAAGAACATAAAAACATATTTGCAGATATTACTAGGGCAGAACAAGAGTGCTTACCATTATGCCATTAAAATGCCCATGCAGAAAGAAAGAAAGAACTTCCACTTTAAATTAGTCAGTGTGAAAAAAAAAAGAAATTTTTCCTCTCCAGGTTCATTCTCTTCATAGGAATTATCTCTGTCATATTTTACCCAAAGCAAAACTTTGTTCTGGTGAGTAAAATATTTGTAATTTATTTTCTGTGTGCTTTGGCTACATTGACTTTCCAAGGTCATGTTTCTGCAATTGTTGGAGTAGACCGTACATTATTTTCCACTTCATCTGTCACTTTTAGCTCTCAGTTTATCAACAAAAGGAATATGCATTGTTTTTGTGGGAACGGCTTCTCCTGATTCAATTGTTAAGATACAGTAAAGGCTAGGGCCCCGTACACACGGCCGAGGAACTCGACGTGCCAAACACATCGAGTTCCTCGGCCAGTTCAGCCCTGAAGCCGCCGAGGAGCTCGGCGGGCCGAGAGCTCCCATAGAACAACGAGGAAATAGAGAACATGTTCTCTATTTCCTCGTCGAGCTCCTCGTCGGCTTCCTCGGCGAAATTGTACACACGGCCGGGTTTCTCGGCAGAATTCAGCCAGAAACTCGGTCGGAAGCTGAATTCTGCCGAGGAAACTGGTCGTGTGTACGGGGCCTGATTCTACCCAAAGCTGAAATTTTCGTTTTTGTAAGAATGCTATCCAAGTTGAATTAAAATATCTCTTAGGGACCATTGGTGATAACTTTAATCCACAATTCCTACTTCTACCCAGCTTCACAGCAGCCACAACAGTGCCAAATGATGGTGCCATGTTCCATGCTTCCCCGGTAGATTCTCTATAAAATAGAATAAAAATTATTTCAGATTTGAATTCCAAAAGCATGACACCATTACATAGATGCATAGAATTCTATGGGCAAATCATGGCACTTCTCTGTAAGGTTACAATGTAAAACAAAAACAAATAGGGGCAGATTCACAAAGATCTGCCCCGGCGCATCGTATCTGAGATACGCTACGCCGCCGTACCTTGCCTGGCTTTGGTTCGAATCCATAAAGAATTTGCGCAGTAAGTTACGGCGGCGTAGTGTATCTCAAGCGGCGTAAGGGCGCGGAATTCAAATTGGGCGGGTAGGGGGCGTGTTTCATTTAAATGAAGCGCGTCCCCGCGCCGAACGAACTGCGCATGCGCCGTAACTAAATTTCCCTCTGTGCATTGCGCTAAATGACGTCGCAAGGACATCATTGTTTTGATGTGGACGTGAATTACGTCCATCCCGATTCACGGACGACTTACGCAAACGAAAAAAGATTTTTAAAATTATACGCGGGAACGACGGCCATACTTAACATTGCGTACGCCACAAAATAGCAGGTTTAACTATACGCCGGAAAAAAACGACTAGAGACGACGTAAAAGAATGCGACGGCCGCTCGTACGTTTGTGGATCGTCTGAAATAGCTAATTTGCATACTCGACGCGGAAAACGACGTGAACGCCACCAAGCGGACGCTGAAGAATTGCATCTTAGATCCGAAGGCGTACGAAGACGTACGCCTGTCGGATCTAACCCAGATGCCGTCGTATCTTGTTTTGAGGATTCAAAACAAATATACGACGCGGGAAATTTGAAAGTACGACGGCGTATCAGTAGATACGCCAGCGTACTCGCTTTGTGGATCTGCCCCATAGTTTTTAGTGGAGTTAGTCCTCAAATATTTTGTAGTCTATATCAATTTAATTTGTAAAGATAGATTTTTATGATAGTATGTCATTTCAATAAATGACATACTATCATAAAAATGTATCTTCCATTTTTAAGGAAATCTGGAAAGCAGCTTATTTTCCTCGACATCTCTTTGTAGACAGAAGCTTGCAGTGTAGTTAATTCACTAAAAATAAATGTATTGTACAGGAATGACTGCAATACTGATTTTCGCCTACAGGAGTGCTACAGAGAAAAGCAGAGCTTTTGATATTAAAGCTGAACTACACTGCATCTGAGTACCCTAAACCAAACACTACTTAATTTATTTTTAAAATTCAAAACAAACTCATCCATCCATGTCTCTCTATGCTATATGTTCCTGAGAAATTTACATTGATAAAACAGCCTTAGTATTTCTGGCCATGGCCATCTTGAGTAAGGGCTAATGATTAATTTAGCATTTACTTTAGTATAGTTAGACTCCATGCACACAGAAGCTGATAAACTGCAGTTTATTGGCGTTTTGGATTTTTTTTAAAAAGCCCATAAACTGAACTCTATGTTATCCTATGTGCCCATGGGCATTTTGTAGTGTTAATGAGCTTTGGAGTTTATTGGCTTTTTTCTGAACGCCCGAAATTTGCATTCAAAGTGCAGTTTTTCAGCGGGAAAAAATGCTAAAAAACGCAAAACTACGAAAACCGCTCAAAAATGCTGGCGCCAGTGTTTTTTTTTTTCCATTGAAAAAAAAAAAGCTAAAAAACGTTACACTGAAAAATGCTAATAAAAGCTATTGTAAAAACGCTAAAAAACGTTGAAAGGCTCCCTGCAAAGCTACTGGCATTTTTTATAGCTTTGTTTAGCTTCTGTGTGCATGGAGCCTTATCCTTAATTGTTTATTTATTTATTAGTTAAATATACTTTCTTTTTACAATTCATTGACACACCTAAAATGATACCAAGATGTTGATCTCTTTTCTCAGATCCCTTTGCAAATCTAGCCTATGTCTTGGTCTGGCAAAATAACACATTTAAATAGTAGGTAAGGTTGAAAAAGTCCATCAAGTCCAACCTATGAACCTATAAATAATATTAATATCTAAGCTAAAATTACCTGCATTATAATTTTACGTTTAATTTGACATCTCTTCCTGATATTATGTTCTGACATAGAGGACATTCTAGTACACGCTGATAATGTTGAAAACTATCCATTTACAGTATATGATTTTATCAACAACTTGCAGTACATATCCCCTGAATTATCTGCAGTTCTGCTGTTACGCTTGTACTTGGTTTGACTTTATCATCTGCAGGATGTCATATATTTAAGCTACGGAAAAAAAAAGATATTTGTCTGATGACATTTTAAACTTGTGTAGAAACATTGACCACCTGTAGAAACAAGCCCTAATGTTAATGCAGATGGACACACTAATTAGAACATTATAACTGACGTCATGAGGAAGCAGAACCTGGATACAACACTGCCTTTCTAAGCTTGCCAAAGGCACTGCTGTTCTGTGCGGCCTCTGAACATTTGGTATATTTTACATTGCAGGGCCTACTAAGGTCTGATGGGCTTCAGAAATGCTCCAGTTAGACTTTTGTTTGCACTAGGGATTGGGCAAACTGGTTTGGATTAACACTGACCTTCCTCTTTCATAAGGTCATGAACATTTGCTCATAAAACACATTGAAGTAAAATTAGGCAGCATGGAATATTTTGGCAAGTACTCCTCAGCTAACACATTAATGTCTTAACATAGACAAGGTGTGAGTTTAATTTGATTCAAATCCCTCGGTGCATGTACCCAGTTTGTTCTAAACTAAAAAGGATTTAGAGTTTAGAAAGAGGGATCGAATAGACTCGTACCAACATTAACCTTTGCATTACCTCAGAGCATAATGGGAATTCACATCACAGCTTGCATGGCGACATGATAGTCAAGGCTTGATCATTATACATGAATATGTATGTGTATAGTAAGATTATTTGAAAAAAAATCATCCTTCTTGTTTTTCAGTGTTGGATTTGTACCGACTATTTATTTTAACATTATAGAACATATATATAATCTTGACCTGGTCATAGTTTATATCCTGTCCTGTCCAGAATGTTAGTATGTATAGCAGAAACTCATAAGATACTGGACTCTTGAATGTGCGTAATGTGTGTGTAAAGTTTAAAAGTGCTCAATTAATTTGAAATAAACCATGAAAACTGAAGAAAAAAAAACAGGAACCCCCCCCCCCCCCCTAAAAAAAAAGCTTTATGGTTTTATGTTTATGAATACCTTTACTAGATTTCCCTGGGTTATTAATTTCTTGTGTTTTATTCCAATGTGAATCAATGTGCACTCCACTGCTTAAAATATTAGTGCTCTTTGTTGAAAAAAATATTAGATCCTGGTAACTCCTATTGTTATAATTGTTATTGAGGCTGGCATGAAGAATATGGTCTTGTAAATGAAACTCTTTAATGATCTTTGTTTTTTACTATTATTTCGAATATATAGAGAACCCATGTTCTGAAACACACTGCCCTAAAATCATCTTGTACCAGGCTAGATTTGCTGCTACAACTGTCAAAATGTCATCCCCTCCCACAAGGACAAATTGCAATATGCATCCTTCTATCCAGCTGCAAGGAATGGCAAATTATATTTTCTGAGCACTGCAAGAGATCTGCATTTTCAAACACAGAGTCACATAACCACCCCTTACTTAACAAGCTTCCAGGGTTGTATGATGTCTTTTATACAATGGGAAGGAAGAAAAGAGACAGAGGGAACAAGTTTTCCAATTGAACATTGACGTTTAGAACGTTTTTGAGAAACTCAGTAACTAGCCACTTAAATAAATAGCAAGTAATTAATAGTTGTGATAGATCATTAAACAATTGAAACACATGACTCATTCTGGTATATACAATAATGGTATAATACACTATAGTTCCACAGTGGCAAAAAAATCATACAACCGGAGAGTTTTGCAATCATGCAACATTAATCACCTCCACATGGAATTGGGCTTTAACCACGTCAGCCTCCGAAGGTTTACCCCCCTTCATGATCAGGCTGTTTTTTGCTATAAGGCACTGCATTATTTTAACTAACAATTGCGACAAATAAAAAGTAATTTTTTTCACAGATAGAGTTTTTTTTGGTGGTATTTGATCACCCCTGCGGTTTTTATTTTTTGCACTATAAACAAAAAATGACTGACAATTTGAAAAAAAAAAAAAAAAAAAACATAATATTTTTTAATTTCTTCTATAAAACATGTCCAATAGAAAAATGTAAAAAATCTAATTGCTTCCTCAAATTAGGCCAATGTGTATTCTGCTACATATTTTTGGTAAAAAAAAATCCAATATGCTTAAATTGATTGGTTTGCACAAAAGTTATAGCGTCTCCAAAAGTTGGCCCATGGACATGCCTTGATGAAGAATCAGGCTAGTTATGCCCAAGAACATACCTCCATACTTGTCATACCCCAATTTCAAAATAAAGTACAAAATAAATATAGATGTCGGCCATAATAATATTAAAGGACATCTTCACACAAAATGTAGAAAACCCTGAGGAATACCAGCTTCTCTTTTATATTACGGTACTTTTATTTCTTTTCTATTTAAATCTCCTTTGTATTACTTTTATTATTCGTTTGGAGGAAGTTTAATATCTCTGGATTTACCAACAAAAATAAACAAAGACCACAAAGGAGACTGATAACTGTACACACGGTTTAAACATTTGAGTGCATTTAACATAAAGTGTCTCTTATGTCAATTATATGTGGCCATTCAACATATGCAAAAGTGTTGAATACCTGTGGTGGTCAGGGAACAGCAAGGTGAGTTTACAGACACAGTCCACCATAAAAAGTATACATGTTCTTCTTTTAAAGGCTGTGTTGACAGGGTCACTTTAACATCTAGTAGGACTATTAATGATCCTTCTATAGATTTCAATTTTTTAATAAAATTAATGAAACAGGTGAGAAAAAAAAACAAATTGAAGAAGGAAAGTAAAGAGAAAAAGAAGGGATTTACTTATATCTCCATTTGAGAATATTAAATATTAAAAGGCATCCTAAAAGTCAATCTGAACTTCAGATAAATACACAGGCCCAGATTTACAGAGAGCGGGTGCACATTACGCCGCCGTAGTGCAAATAATATACGCTACGCCGACGCAGCGCAGAGAGGCAAGCATGGAATTCACAAAGCCAGTGCTGCCAAAACTGCGCTGGGTTTCGAAGGCGAAAGTCGGCGTAGGTGGAAGTGGGCGTGAGCCATGTAAATGAGGCGTGACCCCATGCAAATGATGGGCCGAGTGCCAGACAGATACGTATCATGAAATGCGCATGCGCCGGGACGTGGACGCATCCCTCTGCGCATGCTCACAACCACATCGAAACAACTGCCTAAACTACGCCGGATCAATGCCTACGGCGTGAATGTAACCTACGCCCAGCCACACACACGTCCAACGTAAACTCCGTAAAATACGCTGGCTTGTGTTCCCTGGTGCAGACCTTTGCATGTCTGCTGCTGGGTTACACCTCCTTTATGGGGCTTAACTTTACGCCGGACGTACAACTTACGCGCACATCGCGTAGCCTGCGTCGGGCGCACGTACGTTCGTGAATCGCCGTATTTCCCTCATTTGCATATTTGAATATAAAATAAATGGGAGCGCCACATGCGTCCAGCCTAAATATGCGCCCATATCACCGCACAAAGTACAGGACGTCAAATGACGTCCACCCGGGATAAGAGATCCCCTTTTTGGACGTCATATGACGGCGTGCAGTTTTTAAGTGGTTAAAGACAATGGGGTTGATTAAACTAGAGTGTGTAAAATTTGGTGCATTTCTGCATAGAAGCCAATCAGCTTCCATTTTTTTTTCCGGCAAAGCTTGATTGAACAAGCTTAAAGCGGGAGTTCACCCGAAAACATTTTTTAAACATTAGATTGATGCTCATTTTGTCAAGGGGAATCGGGTGTTTTTTTTAAAATCGAAGCAGTACTTACTGTTTTAGAGATAGATCTTCTCCGCCGCTTCCGGGTATGGTCTTCGGGACTGGGCATTCCTATTTGATTGACAGGCTTCCGACAGTCTTACGACGGTCGCATACATCGCGTCACGAGTAGCCGAAAGAAGCCGAACGTCTATACGCGCACCGACGTTCGGCTACTTTCGGAAAATCGTGACGCGATGTATGCGACCGTTGGAAGCCTGTCGGAAGCCTGTCAATCAAATAGGAACGCCCAGTCCCGCAGCCCATACCCGGAAGCGGCGGAGAAGATCTATCTCTAAAATGGTAAGTACAGCTTTGATTTAAAAAAAAACACCCGATTCCCCTTGACAAAACGAGCCTCAATCTAATGTTAAAAATTAACTTTTTGGGTGAACCTCCACTTTAAGTTAGAAGCTGCACCAAATTTTGCACTATACAGTTTTAGTAAATCAACCCCTGTATGAGTATGCAAAAGAGGGCACTCATGTAGGTTTTATCTAGCTGACCTTCCCTAGGTTTAAAACAGCAGGAGCTGAGTTCATAAGGCATTAGCACTAGATCTAAGTTAAGCTTGCCCCTACTGCTAACCTGGAAAATATTCTTCAGACACCCATGGCTTTATACACAGGCTGTTTTACTTGTTTTAAGCAGGAAATAAAAACATACTGAGTTTTGGTTATGAAAAAAAAACCTCAACATTCTCACCACAAGCATGTTTTACTTCCCGTTATGTCAGAATGTGGAGCTTGTATTATTTATTGCTTGTACACATGGTGAACAGTACGAGGTTTTAGGATCATACCTTGCTAAGTGTGATTAATTACCTACATAATGTACATCATAGATCTATTTCGGAAAAATAAACAGTACAGAAAAAACAAACATAAAAGCACATTAACACATGCTGGTCAGAAAAACAATTCCAAAAGAAAATGAATGGCAACACCATTGTGTGTTAATATATCGCCATGCTTGCATCCCGTAGCCCCCTGTAGCTTTATGTACCCTGTGTAACAGAGCCGGATATTTATACCTTACAACTAATGTATGAAAGTAACTTACTCTCTTTCTCTCTCTCTTCCTTTCTATGTTTCTCTATCTCTCTTTCTATATATATACAGTATCTATATATCTATAGATATATAGATACTATAGATGAACTAAATGATAAAATAATGATAAAATTAGCTGTATGTATCTTTGTATACTTCACTTTATCAGTCCTGTCTACTACTAAATACACATGCATTTGATTATGGAGCAGAATGTGATGTCGCTGATCAGTACTGTCAGAAGAGTCTATAACCCTGTGCAAGTTTTGACTCCAAGGACTAGTAGATTACTGCTTTCTGTGCCTCCATTAGGGAGATTCAAGCTGGGTACACACTACAGCTGACTATACTAACATGCAAGGTTACTCCAGCGATCTCCTCCGCTGATCATTGTGTTCTGACAGGACGACGTCCTCCCCACCAGAACACTCAGATCAGCGCTCTCTTCCATTGGCTGAGAGCGATGATTGGGAGTCCGATGGCTGCTGGTTTTCCAGCAGGCATGTCCGAAAAAGAAGACGGCCAAATGTCCAGCTTCTGTCAGACAGACCGACATAAACACAGACAGAATGTAGGCCAGTATTTTTTGTACTGGCAAATGTCTCCCGACATTCTGCCAGTGTGTACAGGGCTTCATCTTCTCTATTAGTCATGTTTACCCTCATCAGAGAAGGAAAGTGAAAGAAAATCACAAAATTGTCACCAAAACAGTAATAGAGAGGAAATCTTCCAATGTGGACACTAGTTTAGGTGACTCTGTTGACAGACAAGGATTCCCTCCCTTTGAAGAGATTTTCTCTCACTTTCTTTTTGTCTATGGGACAGAAAGTAAAGGAAAATCCCTCCAATGGGACACAGATGACAAAAAAAGCTGTCAGGGGTTAAAACCCACCCCCACTCTATCCAAAAATAAAATTATGCCTTTAGTTCTATATTAACAGAGTTTCTAATGCTTCTTAAATAAGATTTACTTGAGTTGGACTTTAATAAGAAATAAAAAAAAGTCTCACTTTCTTCTGGTTGTCATTCATCTGTCAAAGCCATATGAGCCTTTCCTAATATTAACCAAAACAAGCAAACCTCTGAGGTCAGTATCTAGTCTGAGCACAGATTTTCAGATGTGAAAATTGCATTTCACTTGGATGTGACATGATAATAGACGGAGATCCAGCTGAATAACCACTGGCCTGATTACTAGCAGATTCTGCAGAGGTTTTCTGTGATCCCTCTCACAATGTTAATCATCCGCAGCGCTCTTCCAGCATTCTAATGGAGTTTGCACCTGTGCTAATGTTTATTGCATCCATTCCATTTTAATATGTGTTCAGAAGCTTGATATGGAATGTGTACTTTTTATTGTAGCGGGATCAAATGGGCTGTAAAACGGACTGGAAACATGGCAAGACAGTAGTTTATTGATCTTACATTTTCTGTTTTCTTTGACTATTCTCTGCGCACAAAAATAATGAGCACATCCAGCTTTCCACAATATTTACTGTTCAACTAATGGTCGTATATTTTGTACTGGGACATTCTTTTTGGAGCATGTCTGCTGATTTCTAAAACTGGCTTTGCTCACGTATATTAATTTTACATGCATGGTTTACATGGTTAAATTAACATGAAAACTGGTTTTCACATGGGTTAAAGTTGAAGTAAAGGCAAAACTTTTTCTGGCTTTCTTGGAAAACTATGATTTTTTTTTTTTTTTGTACTATTGGGGATTACAAATCAAGCTGGCAATGATTTGTCAAAAACAGAGAAAGTTGAGAACAAAAAAAAAACTTACAAAAACAGTTTTATATTTTTCAAGCTCTACTGACTGCAACTGAGGTCCCCTGTTTATTTTGCTTCCATGGACATATTGGAGGTGGTATTATTCTTAGTGATGTCTGCTAGGAAGCTCTATGTTGCCTTCTATACCCTCCTATTCTACCATGTGTCTGCCAGCCCTTTCCAACAGCCAGTCAGCCAGTGTCATGGGCCACCACCACTCTTAATAGAATTTCAATGTACTGGGGTTGGAATTGCCCCCTGAAAATTGTTACCAATCCTAATATTCTATACTGTTAGTTTAGTACAATTCTAAATATTTAATAAATAGGATGAATTTATTTTGCTGCGAAATCCTATAGGTGAAACTTCCCTAAAGTTTAAGCTCTCAGTATGTTTTACTGAGCTGCTTACGTGAAATGTTCTTGCACAAAAAATGACCTCTGTTTATTTTTTTGGTTGGTGGGGGGAAGTAGATCTGAAAAAATAAAAACAAAACAATAAGGCTTAGGGGAAAAAAAATTGGTCCAGGTGCAGGTCCAATATAGTTCTTTAAAGCCCACTAAATCCTTAAAAGCCAACAAAGACCACCATCTTTGTACCTAAGCAAATCACTTCAATGCATAACACCAAAATGGCAAAAAATCGCACAAAATCTTACCAGTTTGCTGATATTTCTGGGGAAACGAGTACTCTTAATCTTATTCATCCCTAATAATTATCTTTTTACATCAAGTTTGTATTTGAAAGCATTCAAAAGGCTCACATTTTTGAAATGCTGAAACGATTTTTGAAGCTATTATTAGTCTCCAGTTCCACACATGAGGTGGCCCTTATTATGCATTTACCAGCTGTGTAAATTGCAATTAAGTTGTCACTTAAACCCTATAAACAGGGGCCTAACTGCTTAAAATAATATGAATGGTGGATCTTTGACATAACCCACAAGTGGTGTATGATTAAACTGCAGGTGTGTCTACCACTAGCGTTTATATATGCCACACTTTTTCATGTACTCATGTATGATTAAAAGTAGGGGATTATTCACCAAGGGGGACCCAATACCTGTTTGGACACCTTTCCTGTTTATCATCTGTTTGTAGGCTTTGTAGTACAGTATGTGGATTCCTATCAACCAGGGAATAAAGTGTTTACAATAAACTTTAACTTTTTTAAGTTACCAATTTGCACAGGAATAAACCAATAGTATATAAACCAAGTATGCATAGTAACTGATCAAAATTCTTAATTTTAATTTAATTTTAATTTAATTACATTTTAGTTTAATTTGAACCAAAAAAGGTTAAAATAGCTAATATTTCCATTTTTTTTTTTTTTTTTACAATGCATGTGTAAAAACAAAAACCAGATATGCAAGATTGTAAACAGGCAATGTATTTAGGACCCTCACTACTGCAGCCCACAACACTTTTGGATTTGGTTTTCATAATTTCTTAACCAATTATACTCAAATTTTATGTGTTTTGTTATATTACAATATATTTTGCACCTATTTCTGTGAAAAGTCTATGATTGGGTCTTTCATTTCTTTTGTCCACACCAATTTCAAAAACTTACCAGTTGTGATACGTTCCTTCAGTGCGACTGTGTGCTATATTGCAGAGACCTTGTTTTATCTATTACTTTGACTAAATATGTACAGCATAGGTGAATGTCTTTGGAAGCACTGATTTTGTTACTTTTTACCCATTTAAATACTAATAAAAACTCTTTAGGAATAAAAAAAAAATGTACTACTGATCGTTTTAGTTCAGCTGAAATGATAGCCCTAAAATGATTGTTATTCCTCTAATGAATGTGGGAATACTTAGTGCATGCACATTGTGTGTTTTGAATATTTGTGGGATCTGATGATGTACATACTGTATGTATGTTTTGTGCATTTTTTTAAATTATGTTTTTATATATTATATTTTTATTTGTTAATAATATTTACATCTTTTTCAATTAACTTTATAACTGTTAGAAAGAGGTTGACTGGAGGCGCATGCGCGAGGCTGACTAGGCAGGTAATGTCCACCTAGTGCTCCGCACCTATTGAGACTTAGCGACCAAAATAATACAAGTTGAAGATGCTTTCTACATTGAAACAGTAACCGGCAGATAGACATTACTCTCAGGCACATAATTATATGATGTACGGCGTAAAAAAAATCAAAACTTAAACCAGCAAAAGTCCCTGAAGTGCTGACTAGAGCTGCAAATAAAATGGCTGCAGCATCTTCCCCCTTGCTCACATCATTACCTCGCTCACAGTAAAACTCAGACAACTTATGATATTGAGCCTGAACCTGAATTTGACCTCAGTTTGAACCCGAATATTCTACAGGGTACTACACCCAATTCAGACCTTATCTCCCAATTTGAAAGAGTCCTACAAAGGGCACTGCAAAACGCCTCAGATACCATTACAGAAAAACTGACACGAGAAATCCGTGAGGTGGGAAGACAAACATCTGTACTGGAACTAAGAATGGAAGAAATAGATGAAATAACTGCAAATTATGATGAATTGGAACTACTTAAAGAAGACAACATTTCCCTTAATTATCGCTTGTAAGAATATGAAAACAGAGCTAGAAGGTCTAATCTGCGAATCCGTGGTGTACCAGAATCTATAACAGATCTCTTTCCCGCCATTACTACACTATTCCATGAACTAGCTCCTGCAATTCCTGAGGAATGCTTGGAAATGGATGGGATCCACAGGTCACTAGCTCCCAGAAAAGAAGATGGCCCCCCAAGAGACATTATCATTAAACTTCATTATTTCAAAACTAAAGAACAACTTCTGGAAGCAGCCCGCAAAAAAAGGTGCTTTGATCTTCCAGGTACACATATATCAGGTGTTCCAAGACCTTTCACAGCAAACCCTAACCAAAAGAAAGATGATGAAACCACAAATCCTTTAATACAACCACATTTCTTACCGATGGGGCTTCTCCTTTTCTCTTCGTTTTTCATATAAAGGCACCTCTTATACCTGCAAATCTGCTGAAGACCTTAATTCCACAATTCATGAACTTCGTCTTTCCGTTCCTGAAAATACATCAGAAGGCTCCAAACGAAGAGCAGCCTCAGGATCTCCCTCAGAGCAACATGCCATTTCAACTCTTCAAACTCATCCCAGCACTCATAAGAGGAGCCGCTTAATTGCCCCCCAGCAAGCTATTGCAGAACAAATGGACTGAATCTCATCTGATTGGTGATATAAATTGTACAATCATATATAATTGGCTCTATGTCTGTTATAAGGACCTCTGAGATAGAATATTTCTCTGTCTCAGTAGATCTCCTCATTAGTAGATTCCCCTAAAAGTTCTAGTTCTATACAAGATGAATCCCCTTAGACAAATTGTTATTAAACTGAACTTATAGTTATGCTGTACAGATTGATGAGTCTGGGCTCCATGTGGTACACAACTATAGGGGTCTTATGACTCTCTCTTTGTTTTTTCTTCAAATGTATGACCTAATGCACGACAGTCAGAGTTTTTTTATTTTTTATAAATCCCTATGTCATTATTAGACTCCCATTAGTTCTACATGATGTGTACGTGTTATTTAAATAACCCTAACTCAGATGAGGGATACTAACTTTTTAATATCCTATTGATCTTAAGAAATATATAAATATGTTATTGTTTCATTTACTTTTATCCCTTTAAACCTTGTTCAGTTCTATGTGTTTTTACAAAGTTTTATAGGTTGCTAGGTTCTCATAGACAGTCCACTGCACCTCACATTCGATCCTTACGTGCCTGGTATAATATACCAGACATCCTTTGGACGTCACAGTACCCATTGTGTGGTAATTGATACCACACATTGGATACTAGCTCCATTTCGGAGCAAAATGTAATACTTTCTATATTAAAACTTCTCTCCTTCATAAAACGTAGGTTTTAATTTGTACCACCACCCCTTTGAATCTCTATAAGACCTATATTTAACCCTTACTCCCCGTCTCCCCCCCCCTTTTTTCATACTCATCTCCAGAGTATTTATATAATCTCCTAACATACTGTATATTCTCTTGTACCACTTTGATTTTTGAACATGACCTCACTAAATGTACTTACACTTAATGTGCAGGGTCTCAACTCCCTTATACTACAATCAATTCTCTGCCTGAAATAAACCCACTCTGGGAAGCCCACAAACCTACAATAAGAGGAGTTTGCCTTAGCCAATCAACCTATCTCAAAAAACAAAATTACCCAAACACAATTAGAAGAGACATTCTACAAAGCCTTGGAGGACTTTCAAACATCCCCTTCCCTAAGTAACAAATTGACATATGACAAAGCTAAGTTGGAATTAGATGTCTTTTTAACGGATTCGGCAGAAAAAATCCTTAGGAAATCTAGACATACACTATACATGAAAGAGAACAAACCTACAACCTTTTTAGCCTTGACTCTACGTAAAGCAGATCACATCAGGAAACCAATTTGGTTACAAATTACCAAAAATAATTATTCTAGCAATCCACTGAAAATAGTAAATGAGTTTTGTAGAAAACTTGCTGATTTATACAAAGACACACATAAATGTGATTAAACTAAACTAACCTCCTATTTATCCAATATCCAACTTCCCTCTCTCAACTCTCATCAACATGACTCTCTTGAAAAGTCCATTACAACAGAAGAAGTACTATCAGCTATAAAAACCTTGAAAATACATAAACGCCCTTGCCCAAATGGCTTTTTACAAAATATTCTCTACATTACTTTCCCCCCTTCTAACAGAAGCTTTTAATTCTCTCCTCTCAGGGCATTCTTTTCATCCAGAATCCCTGCTAGCTTCTATATCAATGATACCAAAACCAAACTCTGATGACACATCCTGGTCCAATTATAGACCTATTTCTGTACTAAATTTAGACATTAAAATACTAGCTAAAGTTCTGTCAAATAGACTTAATCCAATAATAGGAAAACTTATAAATAAAGACCAAACAGGCTTCATTCCTTCTAGACACACAGGAGATAATATAAGGAGAGCAACCCTCCTTGCACATATGGCACATCCCTGCCTGTTTCCTCTCTATCGATATACAAAAAGCATTTGACAGTCTATCTTGGGATTAACTAAAATCTATTCTCCAAAAATGGGGCTTTGGAACAAATTTTTTACAATGGATATTATCACTATATGATAATCCAAAAGCGTATGTTTTTTATTCAGGATTCCGCTCTGAACCCCTAAAAATAGAAAGAGGAACCAGGCAGGGCTGCCCTTTATCCCCACTCCTTTTCGCTCTTGCGATCGAACCCCTTGCACAAATGATACATACAAACATCAACATTAAAAGTCTCGAATTGGGCGGATATCAACATAAATTATGCATGTTCGCTGATGACATCCTAATCTTTCTCACATCTCCCTTAATATCAGCACCAAACCTAATTGACACGTTTAGTAAATTCTGCACGATTTCAAAGCTGAAATTAAACCCACAAAAATCCAAAGCTTTGAATATTTCTCTTCCTTCAGAATCACTGACAGAACTACAAGACTCTCTTCCCTTTAATTGGTCAAATACACATATTACTTACCTAGGTATCTCACTCACAGCTGATCCGGCTAATCTATATCAAGCAAACTACCCACCTTTGCTGAAACAACTTACCTTGTTAATGAAGAACTGGTCCTCACTACCATTAGTCTGGTTGGGTAGGATAACTGTCACTAAAATGACTATTTTTCCAAAAATCTTATATCTTTTCAGAAACCTTGCAGTTCGAGTCCCAGCATACTTTTTTTGTATTCTGCAACGCAAAGTAAATCAATTCGTATGGGGTAAAATCAAACCACGCCTGTCACAAAATACCCTATTCACTCCCCGAACACACGGTGGATTGAGCATGCCTAATTTTAGAAAATATTACTACGCTGCTCAACTGGCCCAACTCCCTAAATATCACGCCTCCAAAGAAATACCACTATGGGTGTTGATTGAATCGGCTGAGTGTGACCCTCTTTCTTTGGCAAATATCTTATGGCTTTCTCCTTCCCTTCGCCGAAAATTTCAAATCCAATCACCAAACATAGCTTGGCTATATGGGACAGACTTAAATCCCATTTTGGACTACAATCCC
Source organism: Rana temporaria (assembly GCF_905171775.1). Taxonomy (NCBI): domain Eukaryota; kingdom Metazoa; phylum Chordata; class Amphibia; order Anura; family Ranidae; genus Rana; species Rana temporaria. Next base: position 104,181,240 of record NC_053489.1, read on the forward strand.
TACACAATCCCCTTCTCTCCTTTCTACATAACCCTGATTTTTATCCTGCCTGGACTTCCCCATCCTCCTTTTCAACTTGGTCTAACAAAGGGATAACACGAATGCACCAATTTATCGAATCCAGCGCTATTATCCCCTTCCCCAAACTTAGTGAAACCTATGATATACCCAATACAGAAACCTTCAGATATCTACAAATAAAGAACTTTATACAACTAAACAATCCCCAGAACATATTCACTGACAGCTACACCCTCTTTGAACAAACCTGTATTTCTGACCCACACAGACGAGGCTTAATCGCAGACTTATACAAACAACTACTGTCTCCCATCTCTGAGAATGCTCCATCATATACATCAAAATGGGAATCTGACCTGAATCTCCAACCTGGAGACTTGGATTGGCCTCAAATATGGAAACAACAAACTCTGCTATACCCAACTACACCCTCTCTAGAAACTAATTACAAGGTTCTAACAAGATGGTACTTAGTTCCAGCTAGGATTGCTACATTTCACCCACAATATCCTGCTCAATGCTTTAGAGGTTGCACAGATATAGGTACACACCAACATATTTGGTGACCCTTCCCTATTGTTCTCATCTTCTGGAAAAAAATATTTGATCTACCTTCCACCATGTTTAGCTCTACCCTATTACCAGATCCAACAGTAGCCATATTGAACAGTAAACCCCAAAACATTACTATTCGACAATTTAAACTTCTGTTATATGTAACAACAGCTGCAAAGAATTGCTGCAGCATGGAAAACTTCCACTTTATGTATTGTAGCGGCCAAACATAGAATTAACCAGGCAATGATTCACGCCAAAACAGAAGCGATTTATCTGGACAAAATTTCTAAATTCGAAACATTATGGAGCCCATGGATAAATCATCACTTACCGCAAGGCTTTGACCTTACATTAATTTTGACTTAAATACAAACCTTAGATCACCTCCTATTCCAATATAATCACATTATTGTCATCACCCTCTGGAGTATTCCCCATTTCTATCCCCCATTTCCCCCCCCCCCCCCTATGAATTAAGCAAATATCATGCAGATTTACATAATCCAATACTATTTACTTGATTAGATATACTCACACCACAAACAATACAAGTTCTTATGATTCTACCACTTGTGGATTCTGTTTGCGTTTCATACCTGTATTCTAGACAGTTGATGACCTTTCTCTTTACTTCAGTACGCGCCAAGCCACCTAGTCGGATCTTGGCCCCTGTTAGGCTATAAGCTGATCTTGACTGTCCCCTAACAGTTTGTTTATTTAATCTGATTTATCTTACCCTTTGCATGTTTAAAATTATACTATAATTTATAAGTACACAATTGGTACTTCTTAAATTATCTTATTTCATTTTTATTCTATTTTATATATTCTATTTATTTATTTTTGACAAAAAGTTCTTCTCTTATACTTGTTTTATATCTCTTTTTACACAATTGTAGAGAAGATAAAAGTTATATATATACAACTACTTAATTTAAAATTTGTATAACCAATATGTATTATATTGTGCAATCTTCAATAAAATATTTGAACCAGAAAGAGGTTGACTCTACCCCACTTTAGACAAAATACAAAGGTGGTGACAGGGGAAATCAATTGTTTTAATAGACACTTGTTGCTTCTCCTGTATTCAGCTAATGCAGTTTGGTAATAGAGAGTCCCCAGTTTGCAACTCAGCTTTTTTCCCAGAGCTGGAACAGAGGGAGACTTTACAAACCTGAAAGTCCTCAGTCCAGAGTATTTTGTACTCATTGATGGATATTTTCTACAGCACTATATTATAGCGTACATATGATTAACATTGCTTTATTTTTAATCTAAATCGCACTAGTTTTTATTTAGCTTTTAGTTCTAAAAAATACGTAATTGATAAATGTTAGGGTGTTAGGGCACACCTCTGGTCATAAGCTTTTTGCAAAGACAAGTGAAACAGAAAGTCTTGGTAAAATAGGGAAAACTTCTATTAAAACTTTCCATTTGATGAAATGCATTCAAGTGGATGAAGGAGAAATACATTTTTATTTTTGTAGTGATAAGGGTGGAATGTGCTTTAAGTAGCTTCTGATGGTTAGATGAAGCTTAATTCAACTACCCTGCATATGTTCTTGTACCAAGAAAAAACTAACCACCCTAATTCTATTGCTAACATTAACAACAAACATAATGATAACCACAAACCTAATGCTAACCCTAGCATTAACCCTAATGATAACCCTAACCTTAATTATTTGTTTATAAATAAAAGTCAGGTGATTGCCATCTCAGTGCTGTCATTATGATCACATGGCTTTGTTCATAAATCACCAGTGCTGAAGTGACAATTAAAAGGCTTTGTTTATTCTCATTACTATGCTTGTCCCTACTCTTCAATGTCTACCTTATAGTTATGGTTTGAGACATAATTACTTTCACCTTTATTGACACATACATTTCCTGTTTTTGTTTATTCAAGTTTTATGTGCATTCCAATTAGAAAATATCTCATTATCTTTTACATGACATCCTGTTCAGACATAGAGGTGCTATTTTTAAACAAAATGAGTAAATCATGCTAGAAAAACAAACAGTAAACAAATTAAAATGAATTGAAATGCAGCTATATTTGTCAGTCAATCATGAATGTTTCTGTCGGACTTGATGGACTGTTCAGTGTCTGCTACTCACCCAATGAATTAAATTCAAACTACTAACAATACCTTAAAAAAACATCCACAACTCTGCCCCCATCTACATCACTAACCTAGTCTCAAAATACCAACCAAACCGTTCTCTTTATTCCTCCCAAGACCTCCTGCTCTCTAGCTCCCATACTCTCCTCCAGGACTTTTCTCCAGCCACTCCCATCCTATGGAACTCCTTACCCCAATCTATCCGACTATCCCCTACTCTGGTGTCTGTTTATGAAACTGTGAACAGTAGTAATCCCGAGCATCGCCGATCTCAGCTCATAAACGGTTTATGAAACAGAGGTGATTAAGGGGGAGAACATATTCTCCGCCAATCATCTCCACTCACTGAGAATCTGTCTGACACAGAAATTACCAGTTTATGAAGGTGCGATCTCAGCACTTCACTGGTGATCTGTGTCAGAATTCACACTCCCCGATTCACCAGCTCAGATCTAGTGCAAGAATTGTTGCTGGCACTCTAACGCACGTGGCGATACCTCACATATGTGGTTTGAACAGCGTTTACATATGTGAGCGGGACTTACGTGTGCGTTCGCTTCTGAGCGCGAGCTACCGGGGACAGGGGCGTTTTTCTTTCTTTTTTAATTATTTTATTTTAATTATTGTTTTTTTTTATTTTTACACTTTTTTTTACATTTTATTTATCTCTTTTATTCCTATTACAAGGAACGTAAACATCCCTTGTAATAGGAATGGTGTGTGACAGGTCATATTTATGGAGCGATGCAGGGTCAATAAGACCCTGCATCTCTCCTCCAGGCTAGAAAGCATGAGATCGTGAAAAAATATCATGCTTACTAGCCGCAATCGCGGCTTTGTTTACTCCTCGGGCGTGACGTCATCACATTGCGCCCGGGTCTCCGACGGTCATAGAGATGACTGGTGACCATCTGGTCAGATATCCCCCACTAAGCCCAGGGCGTCATGTGACATACACCCAGGATGGGAGATCCCATCTGTGGACGTCATATTACAATGGACCGGTAATGAAGTGGTTAAGCATGACCAAGAGAGTTTACTATTATGGCGCATGCACACAACCGTACTTCATGACGAGAAAAAGGGAATTTTTTTAATTGGTCGTGAAAAACGCTTGTGTGTAGGCTCCAGAGCATTTTTTGCAATGATTTAGAACAATTTAGAACCTGCTCTATTTTTTTCGTCGTTTCTCTCGTTGTGAAAAACGGTCATGTGTAGGCTTTAACGACGGGGAAAAAAATACGCATGCTCAGAAGCAAGTTATGAGAAGGGAAATTTGGATAATCAGCCCAAAGGATGGCGCCATTTGAATGGAACTTCCCCTTTATAGTGCCGTCGTACGTGTTGTATGTCACCGCGCTTTGCTCAAGCATTTTTTATCACGATCGTGTGTATGCAAGGCAGGCTTGAGAGGAATCACGTAGAGAAAAACTACGTTTTTTTAATGACATGAATAACGGTCGTGTGTACGCGGCATTAGGACATTGGAGAAAAACTGAAATTGGGCTTTACATATGTGAATAATAAATTTAAAAAACAGTAATTTAAAGCCATGTTGCCATTTGCTACAGTACTATGTATTTGGCTATATTTTTTTATTATTTAATGGCACCTTGGTAAATAGGTATTATTACATTAAAGAACAAAGCAATTGCTTAGTGATTCCCAACGCTGGAATGCTAGTGTAGGTCTTCCAAATTCTTTGTGAACAAATCACAGCAGTATGTCCATATATAATCATAAATATATGTCAAGTATAATTATTAAAACCACCTAATTTTATTAACCTATTTATCAGTTAGGTGTGGACTTGATTTTAAAAGGGAATCTGGAACACATTCTTATAAATCTCGAGCATCATATCACAATAATAAATCTCAACTAGAACCTCTATGCTCAGAAGCTCGCAGACTGATTTATAGATGAGACTCATTATTTCCACAAAGTTCTTTTGGTAAGTTTTATACATCTGGATTTCTAAATAATAGCTCTCCAATTGTATTATAATATGAACTGCAGAATTCACTTAAATGTGATAAGGAAAGAGGAACAAGTGGGAGAAGTGTGGAAAATATGCAGTGTGTGGAAGTATAGCTGAAAGTTCCAATTCTAATTACTTACCCCAGATGAATAGTGAAATATACATTTCCTCTAAACACAAAATAAATTAAAGAGATTGTGAAAAATAAATAAATTCTGTAATGTTATACACAGTGAAATGATAAAAAAACAAAAAAAAAAAAACATTTTAGCTGAAATACATTTTCTGCTTGATGAAGTTATATCCTGCTTCAAAGCGGAGCTGGTCATAGATTGAGAATATGGAGATTTAATGATCTTTTGAAATGTTAAATATCATGTTTTTGTTAAAAGATTCAGGACAGAATGGCCTCAGTCCGAATTATGTCATACTGCAAAAGAATTATAGATTTAGCCAGAACAAGTCTTCATACTTACCTTGATGCAAAGGCATTAGTTAATAATTCCCTGTATATGCCATTATGAGTCTCATTTATCAAAATATCATTATTAAAACAATCTTTATTCCTCTATAGCCACCAATCAAATTAAAATCTTCATATTCAGGCTGACATGTTTTAAGGGTGGTTTAAATCCCACTGGTGTTTGTGAGGAAATAACAATACATTTTTGACTGAGTAGCTTCTCACTGCAAATAACCACACATATAATTGGTTTGAAAGAGAAAGTTGGCATCATCTTTATTTCCTGGTAAGGTGTGGTGGGCTCTCCTATATTGTCTTACCTGATCCCCTCCCCTGCACAATCCTAACCATGCATGCATAACTCCCAAAGTGAAATTTACTGACGCAACACCAAAAATTTACAGAGACAAGTTTTTACTGCCATTTAAAAAAATATATAAAATTACAGTTTTCGATGCAAAACAGTAAAAATATCAATATTTAAAGCGGTTGTAAACCCGCATCAAATTTTTTATTTATTTTTTCTCCTGTAAGGCAAAAGTTATAATGAGCTAATATGCACCGCATATTAGCTCATTATGAAATACTTACCTCGGAACGAGGTGTGTAGCACTTACCTGGTCCACGCCGAGTGAGATTTCATCTTGCCTCGGCGTGTCTTCCGGGTATCGCCGCTCCAGCGCTGTGATTGGCTGGAGCGGCGATGACGTCACTCCCGCGCGTGCGCGCGGGAGATTTAAAACTCAGCAAGGTCCGGCGGCTGCCGGTCCTTTCGCCGTAGATCCCCCCTGCGCATGCGCAGCGGCGCATTGCGAGGGGAATATCTCCTAAACCGTGCAGGTTTAGGAGATATTCTCCTTACCTACAGGTAAGCCTTGTTAGGCTTACCTGTAGGTAAAAGTCAAAAAAGTGGGTTTACAACCACTTTAAGCTACAAACATGTAGCTAGTGCTTTGGTAATGTGTTTAACCGGTTAACGACCAGCTCACACCGATATAGGTCGGCTGATTTTGGCACGGCTGGGAAAAGTGACGTATATTTACGTCACTTTGAATTTCCCTGCCGCGAGCTCCGTGACCGTGCCCTTGGGACCCGCAGCCTCAATGTCCGCCAGTGTCCCGCGATCGGGTCACAGAGCTGCAGAATGGGGACAGGCCAGTGTAAACAAGGCATCTCCCCGTTCTGCCTATTGACACTGATACTAATCGTATGCTCCCTCTCATCGGGAGCAGCAATCAGTGGCGTGTCACAGTAAGCCACTCCCCCTAACAGTTAGAAACCCTCCCTAGGACACACTTAACCCCTTTCTAGCCCCCTAGTGGTTAACCTCTTCACTGCCAGTCATATTTACACAATAATCAGTGCATTTTTATAGCACTGATCGCTGTATAAATGTAAATGGTCCCAAAATAGTGTCAAAAGTATCCGATATGTCTGCCATAATGTCGCAGTCACAATAAAAATCGCTGTTTGCCGCCATTACTAGTAAAAAAAAATATTAATAAAAATGCCATAAAAATATCCACTGTTTTGTAGATGCTATAACTTTTGCGCAAACCAATCAATAAACGCTTATTGCGTTTTTTTTTTACCGAAAATATGTAGAAGAATATGTATCGGCCTAAACTGAGGAAAAAATTAGATGATCAAATACCATCAAAAGAAAGCTCTATTTGTGGGAAAAAAAGAGATGTCAATTTTGTTTGGGAGCCACGTCACACGACCGCGCTAAAGTCAGTTAAAGCGACGCAGCATCGAATTCCAAAAAGTGGGTAAGTTATAACAAAAGGTAAAAAACATATTTCGCCATTTTCATGAAGGTCAGGTGCAGAACATTTTTGTTACCTGCCTCCAACTGGAGAAATTTCCCTTTCAATTTCAGCTCCATAGCCACAACATAAAGTGAGGAGAAATCTCTGGTAGCCACCAGGAGTAATAGAATACAGGTCCCTCTATTTCTGGTCTGGATTTGATCATACTTCTGTTGATAATGGTAAACAGGTCAAATAGATGGTGAATCTCCCCAGCTGGATGAAAACACACATTCTACCTCAGCTGTCTTATGTGGAAGGGAAAGCATAGTTTTTGCAAATTTAAACAGATGTGGGAATTTAGGGACTTTCAGATTGCCCTGAAGGGCCCTGATACAGCTTTTATCCTATTATGTGCCAATAAGAATCATGTGTGTCAGTCTGTGCAACATCAGTGAAATCTATCATTTGGTATTCAGTAAATTCAGAATGCACTGTGTTGAAATCAGATGTGGGAACAATTTGTGGAAAAAGCTTTGCTAGTTCAATAAAGTCCCCAGCATTAGCAGTAGACCTGTTTGAAAGTTTTAGTAAAGCCAACAGCTGTATTATTCTGTTTCCAATGGGCATCAGTTTTCTTAATGGCAGTTACTGCTCTTGTGTAAAATATTGTTGCTTGGACCATGAACTCTACTGTAGACAGATGTTCCCTTGTTTGGAAGCCAATGAAAATGATGTCTGTTGATTTGAAATTTACACGATTAGTGTGGTCAAATGCAATCAGTGCATCATTTTTAAGGAAAACCAACAGGTTTCGCCTGATAAAGTAGCTCATAAGACTTTTAAGCAGTTGACAGTATTTGAAGTACAGTCAATATAGGAAAATTGCTCGGGAAAATGTTTTTGAATTGGGTAACATTTGGCAGAAAGTAGCACTTAGTGATAGGATCCCGTAGCTTATGCTGCGTACAGACGATCAGACATTCCGACAGCAAAACTGTGGATTTTTTCCCGAAGGATGTTGGCTCAAACTTGTCTTGCATACACACGGTCACACTAATGTTGTCGGAAATTGCGAACGTCAAGAACGCAGTGACTTACAACACGTATGACGAGCTGAGAAAAATGAAGTTCAATAGCCAGTGTGGCTCTTCTGCTTGATTCCGAGCATGCATGGAATTTTGTGCGTTGGAATTGTGTACACACGTTTGGAATTTCCGACAAGTTTTGTTGTCGGAAAATTTGAGAACTAGCTCTCAAATTTTTGTTATGGGAAATTCCGTCAGCAAATGCCTGATGGAGCCTACACACAAAAAAAAAAGCTCCCATCCAACATTTGTCGGAAATTCCCACCGTGTGTACGCGGCATTATCCTTTCCACAGTTACCAAGTGGTCTGCATTACCACTTGACTAAAAAATAACTTAACAGGGCATTGTATTGATTGAGAATATGACTGACACATTCAAGCATAGAAAGCCACTGGTAGAACAAAGCTGTAAAATCTTTAGATAATATGTCTCAACACATTTCATTAATTCATGATACAACTGTAAGGCCTCGTACACACGACCGAGGAACTCGTCGGAAAAGACACATCATTTTCCTCGACAAGTTCCTTATTAGGCTTGTCGAGAAACTCGACAAGCTTTCTTTGCGTACACACAGTCAAGACCAAATCTCCTCGTTCTAAAACGCGGTGATGTACAACACATACGACTGCAGGGGAAGTTCGATTCCACTGGCACAACCCTTGGGGCTGCTTTTGCTAATCTCATGTTACTGCGTGTTAAGTAAAAGTTTGGTAAGAGACGATTTGCACTTTTCAGTCTGTTACAGCATGACAAATGTGCTATCTCCATTACAAACGCTACTTTTACCGAAGGTGCGCTCCCGTCTCATACTTTATTCTGAGCATGCGCGGGTTTCTTAGCATACACACGAACGTGTTTCTCATCGAAAACCAGCCCGACGAGGAACACGACGAGGAAAATGAGACTCCCATCGAGGAAAAACAGAATTTGTTCTCTTTTTTCCTCGTCGAGTTCCTCAACAGTTTTCTCGATGAAAAACATTCTTGATGGATTCTGTCGAGGAAAACGGTCGTGTGTACGAGGCCTCAAGGTTTGCAACTATGTGCAAAGTGGTTATGTATGTCTATGTAAAATTGCACAACAGTTTTGGTTATGGCTTTACAGGGGGTCTTCAGCATAAATGGCATCAATATGACAGGTACAATGAACATGAAAGATGAAAGGCTGCTCTGCATTGAAGCGGGATAGTACAGAGTTTCTTGGACCTAGCATTACACTTGCACCATCTGTAACAAGTGACATAACATTTTTCAGGGTAATATCTTCTTCCAGAAAACACTGTTTAATCTGATCAAAAATAGCATCAGCAGTAGCTTGAGTGAGATCAATAAGGCTATAGAACTGATACTGGGTTTTACCAGCATCTTCATCAAAATAAATGGCACCCTGGCTAATTTTGTGGTTGTTGATATGTCTGTAGTTTCATCAATCAGTAATGAAAAGTGACAACAGGAAGTTTTTGGCACAACATCTCTTTATTGCACTTGCCAATGCCATTTTTGATTAGCATGGACTCTTTGGTACTCTTACAGCATAGGGAATTTGCTAATTTGGAGTCTGGAAACCAGTCAGCCATGCTAATAGTAAGATCCTCTAAAAAACGTAGTAGCAAATTTTAATTGGGAAATACATTTTACCAATGTCAACTCAGTTAAACACGTTTTTCCTTTTTATGAACCAACACTTCTGATTCTGTGCTTTGTTTAGCAAACGTAACAATTCCAAAGTTGGCTTTCCTAGGTGCAGCATGACTATGGACATCACAAACACCACCTTTTGCTATTCTGAACATTTTTTTTTGCACCACAGACATTTTGCATTTTGTTTAAATTATCATCTGTTGATAATCAGCATTTGAGCTGTTAGCCATGAACATGAGAAGGAGCAATTCCTCAATTTCTTATGTTTTTTTCTTATTCTCAGCATTGCCCTTTCTATGTGTTTCATTTGTAAAGTGAAACTGTAATGCACACAGTGTAACCTAAACACAAACCATGAATGTTTGTGTTACCAACAGCAGCTATTAAATGTGTCAAACTTTAAACTGAAATCAAAGAGCCCTTTAAAATCTTGTCACAATTCTGTGGGAAAACTATGGTCAAACCAGCCCAGACTGAGCCCTCTTAAATTTCAGTAACTGACTGTATAACCTAACCCACTACTGCCTTGTGTGCTGCAGATGCCTTTATGTCTGATGAAACTCAGGAAAGCTATAGTTGTTAATTAAAATTGATCTTTTGGAGCTTTGTAAAAAAAGTTGTGAAAGTATATTATCTGTAATTAGAGATGCGTCACGTGAGAAGATTGGTTTGGAGTCTTGGAAGGTGTGTATAAAAAAAAAATCAAAGAAGAAAAATCACATTGTTTGTCTGTGTTGCCTACTTGCCTTATTCAGTAGACTGCAAAGACAAATTTTGTGTGGTGTATTAGTGTGAAACATAACCACTTACTGTTAGATGATCAGGTTATTTAATCTGGTGGTGGTGGTGGTGATGGTGGCAGCAGAGGTGGTGTTTGTATAGCCATAAAGCTGGCTATTTTCTAGTGAAGAAACAAAACAAGGCAGCTGACAATGAAAGCCCCATAGTAAGTCTATGGGTGACATCACTTCCGTGGCATTTCACAGCTGTTGTCGGTTCTCTCCTCCACACAGTAGCCGTCGCTGGAGACCGGACAGGAGCAGCTGCAGAACAGTGAAGTATAGCAATTTTTCTTTACAGGGCTATATAGATTGGCCTTAGAATGTGACAGAGAGTAGGTATAGCGTTATGCCGCGTACACACGATCGGAAATTCCGACAAGGAAACCGTGGATTTTTTTCCAACGCAATGTTGGCTCAAACTTGTGTTGCATACACACGATCACACAATATTCCGACCATCAAGAATGCGGTGACATACAACACTACAACGAGCCGAGAAAAATTACGTTTAATGATTCAATGAGCATGCGTCAAATTGATTCCAAGCATGAATGTTTTTTGCACGTCCGAATTGCATACAGACAATCAGAATTTCCGACAAGAACTTTTCTTGTCGGAAAAATTGAGAACCAGCTCTCAAATTTTTGCTGTCGGAAATTCAGACAGAAAATGTCTGATGGAGCCCATCGAACTTTTCTTGTCGGAAATTTCCGATCGTGTGTACGCGGCATTAGGTTTTGACTAAACTTCCACCTTAAGCTCTCTTTGCGGGTAGATCTCTACACTCCCTCATGGGCGAATTGTCCCTTACTCATCCAATACCATGATGGAAACTGCATTTGAGACTTGAGGGAGAGCCAAGACTCTCCACATGGAAATTACTACTTGCTCCTAACTTCCTTGCCAGCGCCAGATGAGATCTCTTTCAGTTTAGCTGGGGTAAACACTTAGCCATGAAGACAGCCTATCTAAGGTCTATTACATCAGCCAGGAAATTTGCCAAGATTGGGGCTTTAGGCTACTGGGGTTCCTTTGGTGGCCTGCAGCTCCAGATGGGAAAACCTTCAGTCCAGTTGAAGTCAGGATTGAGCCAACTGATGACAGTCTCCCTAAGGGCCACATCTTTACACAGGAAGTTTGCCAGAATAAGGGCCTTTAGGACCCTTTGGTGGCTTGCTGCTCCAGACGGGATTTCATTTCAGTCCAGTTTTGAGTAAAGGCTGAGTTGTGAAGGCAGCCTTTCTAAGGGCTTTTCCTCAGCCGGGAGGCTTTGCCAGGATCTGGGCCTGTTGGCATTCTGCCTACTAGTACTGGGTCTTTATACCCATACTGAGAATAAAATATTTGTTCCCCCTATATGCAAGACCACTAAGCATAACTGGTTCCATGCCCTGGATATTGGAATAGAAGCTTCAGAGTTTTGAGACATCTCTTTGTCACTCTCTCTAGCAGAACCAGCAGGGCAGAGATATCACCCAGAATCATCACTCGATGGGTCATGTCGGCTAGCCAACTGGCTTATAGGGCTTAGGGCTTAGTTCCTACAAAAGCAGTGACAATGCACTCAATTTGGAGTGTGTAGATTTCATGGGCTCCCTGTAAAAGGGTTCCAGGAATTTTTATATGGGGATGAAATGTCTTCTACTGTGGCTGTTCTAGCTCACTGTGGTGTGTAGCTAGCTTCCTTATACAAGTTGTTATCCGCAAGGTTTCTGTTTACTAAGTGGCAGTGCTATGATTAAAACACTTATTTTTGGGCTACTTAGTTCCCAAATGTATGCTGCCATGGAATCTGCCAGGAAAACTGAAAATTTCAAATACTTACCATAGTTTTCCTTTCCTGATGGACTTAAAGTGGGGGTTCACCCTAAAAAAAAATTCTAACATTGCATGGAGCCGACCTATCAGACCGACAGTATGCTGTGTTAGAATTTTTTTTAGGGGGAAGCCGGGGGTGAAAATAGCCCTAAAATGGTATGTACGCAAAAAAAAAAACAACAGCATACTGTCGGTCTCATAGGTCGGCTCCATGCAATGTTAGAATTTTTTTTAGGGTGAACCCCCGCTTTAATGACAGCATGGGTAAGCTAGTTATGGAACATGGCCTTTGGCTCAGTCTCAAAATGCATGGGAGTGCAGTCCTATGGGGTAGTAGCAAGGGTGGAGCTACCCAAAGGTATACTGCCATGTAGTCCACCAGGAAAGGAAAATTACAGTAAATATTTGATAGGAAATTGTCTGTATTTTACAAATCTACAAATAAACATTTTAATATATTAATGATACTGGTACCACAGAGCACATACATTTTTTTTTAAATAAAGCACAGCAAAAGCAGTTTGTCTTCTGACTCTATCTCTGTGGGACCACTGTATGGGCCCATCTGAACAGAGCAGGCATGGAGAAGGAGCAAAGAATCACTCCTATGATTAATGCACTTGTGCCTAAATGTGAGCTTAAGCAATTGAGCTCTCTAAACTACAGGCAGAGTAGATGTGAATAGTTAAAAGGTAAATGTTTTAAAAGAAGGTTAGTTCTCCATCTACTGACTCATAAATAAGTACAAATTGATTTGTAAAGAGCAGCACTGTGGCTTAGTGGTTAGCACTTCTGTTTGCAGCACAGGATTCCTTTGCTTCCATCCCCACCCAGGACATGTGAAGTTTTCATTATCTCCCTGTGCTTGCATGAGTTTTCTGGTACACTCCAAGGACATTCAGGCAGGCTGATTGGCTACTGTCTAACGTGGCCCTAGTGTATGTATCTGTGTGAGATAGGGTATACACATATTAAAAGTTGTCCTGTTCATCAGGAATTTACCAAATGTTGGCCTTTGTGTAGCCCTGTCTGTTCAACAAAATCTGATCATTCGACCAGCTTCTGTTGAGCAGTCCTGCTGGAAAATCAGCATTCGATCAGCAGCTGCAGCACAGATCAGTGTATTCTGATGGGGGAGCCCCCACTGTTAGAATACAATTGTGCATCAGGGGAGATCCCTGCATCCACATCACTTGTGTTGCTTTAGATTGTGAGCTCCTTGAGGACAAGAATTGATGTACAGTATGTAAAGTGCTGTATAAATAGTTGGTGCTACAATTAGGCCCCTTTCACACTGGGGCGTTTTTCGAGCGTTATTCGAGTGTTATTCAAGCGTTTTTCAAGCGTTATTCGAGCGTTTTTCAAGCGTTATTCAAGTGTTATTCGAGTGAAGCCTCATCTGCAATCCCAATGTGCTGGTAAAGCACCGCTAAGACCCTTACGTTTTAGGGCGTTTTTGCAGTGCCTCAGTGTGAAAGGGTAAGGCGTTTTTACAGCGCTTTCAATTCATTTCAATGGAGAGGGGCGTTTTTGGAGCGTTTTTTTCAGCTCCCAAAAGCTTCTCCAAAGATGCTGCTTGCAGGACTCAGTGTGAAATGGTCCATTGAGATGCATGGAGAGCGTTTTATGAGCGTTTGAATAGCGCTAAAACGCTGTTAATACGCTTCAGTGTGAAAGGGGTCTAAATAAATAAAATGTCTTTAAGCACCTTTAAATTGTTTATACCTTATAGTATAGCCAGCGAATATTTTTTTTCCTTTATGTAGGATGGGTCTGCTATGTGTATACCGGCTAATTTAAAAAAAAACAAAAAACATATCCAGAACAGTTTTCTTTCTTTAACATGATTTGGATTCCATGGGATCTTTGCTGTACCTTTGCCTAACCCCACTATAAACAGCTATAACATGTTAATTAGGAAATGGAGTAGGAATTTCACACATATTTCACACGCACACACATATCTCCTGTTTAAATTTCCTCCCATGGACATAACTGTTATGCTGCGTACACACGACCATTTTTAATGGTCTAGAAAAAACAACGTTTTTTTCAACCCGATTATTGTTAAGCCTGCCTTGCCTACACACGATTGTGAAAAAAAAGCGCGTCTAGCAAAGGGCTACAAAGGGCAACACGTATGACGGCACTATAAAGGGGAAGTTCCATTCGGATGGCGCCACCCTTGGGGCTGCTTTTGCTGATTCGCGCTTTTGAGTCTTCGTGCTTTTCAGTCTGTTACAGCGTGAAGAAGGTACTATCTCCATTATGAATGCATTATTTTCACGTCGTTAAAGCACACACACGACCATTTTTTACGACGTTAAAAACAACAACGTTAAAAACGGCGCAAAAATTTTGAGCATGTTCAAAAATTTTAATGGCCATTTTTAACGTCGCGAAAAATGCTCTGGAGCCCACACACGATCGTTTGGGTTGCTATGTGACTTTTTGCAGGCAATTTGTCGGGGAAATGGCTGGTGTTAGCGCTTTAATCATTACAGCACAATGGCTAATATGGTGTAGGGATGATTGAACCACATTATTTCTGTCTTACATTGTAATATAAAATGAAATAGTTAAACTCACCATAATGCAGAATCTGCCACCAGATGCGGTTTGTCACTTGCCACGTCACCTACCACCAGATGTGGATTGTCGCTTGCCACATCACCTGCCACCAGGTGTGGATTGTAACTTGCCACGTCACCTGCCACCAAATGTGGATTGTCGCTTGCCACGTCGCCTGTCACCAGATGTGGATTGCCACTTGCCACTTCACCTGTCACCAGATGTGGATTGCCACTTGCAACGTCACCTGCCGCCAGGTGTGTATTGCCATGTCACCTTCCACTAGGTGTGGATTGCCGCTTGCCATGCCACCTGCCACCAAATGTGGTTTGCCACCTACCTTCAGATTTCTTTTGCTACCTGCCACTAAATGTGGTTTGCCACTTGCCATCAGATTTTTTTTGCCACCTGCCACCAAATGTGGTTTGTCACCAGCCATCAGATTTTTTTGTCACCTGGCACCAGATGAGGTTTGTCACCTGCAGTGGTGGCAGCACAGGCCAGTGAGGGAGAACAGCGTTAATGCAGGGCGAGATATCTCATCTTTCTGCTCCCCTCCTCACCTCCAGTGCGGTGATCCGGGCAGGCGGTGAGAGATAATCTCATCTCTCTGCTCCCCTGCCTCGCCGCAGTGTAGGGGCCCCGCTGTTTGTGAGGAAAAGCAGTGATCGGGGAAGGTGGTGAGAGATGTCATCTCTCTGCTGGCCCACCTCCGCACCTCACACAGTACAACCATCGTGGCCCGGTGGAAAATAGGCCACGACCCGGCAGTGGGGCGTGGCATGGGGGTGGGGAACCCTGCTTTACATGGTAGTCACTAACATTCTAAATTAATTTTCAGGGGTGCTCTGATGACAAACTGGTGTTCCTATTGCTAACAATATTATCTAAGAGTGGCAAAAATATTGTAACATATAAAATAAATACATGTAAAAAATAAATGTAAACATGTACATATATATTATGACATGTTTATAATTATTTTAAACTAACACTTTTTTTATGTCTCAAAAAAGAAAACCCTTAGATAAATGGTATAGGTCACATTAATGGATAAAATAATTTACTTTAGTATGCAGTAAGGACAAAACATTTCAGGGACATCTTCAAAGGCTGGAACTATCCATGGAAATCAGGAACTGTTGGGAACTGTGAGGTTCCAACATCTGGCAAAACCCAAGGATGGACACAACATACAGGAGGAATTCTAATCCCAGGACTTCTACATCATTCATTCTTTTGCCGAATTTACACAAAGTGAATTCCCATTACTGTATAGGACCCCCCATGTCCATCAACTGTTGAGAATGTCAAACTCTTTCATCACTGTTATCACTCACTAGACAATCCAGTATGACTATGCAAGCTGAAATAACAGAAGGATATTTGCATAACTTATGAACTGCAATAAGTTATTACAGTTACTCTATATATTTTACACACTGCTCTCTATGTATGCTATGCAGGAGGATTTGTGAGATGAACATGTAAGACTCAGACAGACGCATGGACATAGACCCAAGAGATTACTCCTTTATGTTTATCTTACAAATATGTATTGAATGCGTGCAAGCCTTCCCACATGTCAGTCAGTAAGTGCTGTGCCTCTCACTTTATGGCTACATAAGGATGTTTCTCTTTGTGTTTAATAACACCTCTTACTTCAGCAGATATTTATCAAATATCCCAAGCTGTTTCGGGCACAGTAGCCAAATTTTAGGCACATAAAGTTGTGGCATTAATATATTTAAAATTTTTATGTTTGTATACACTCAAACCTTAAAGCAGGATTGCGGGCATAGTTTTTTTATTTTTTTTTGCAATCCACAATACATTACATTCAATATTCTTTTACAATTATCAAAAAAACACGATCGGTACATAAAACAGTGTAAACACTTACCTGATATCTGCTCAGCGATCTTGTGGCCATTTCCATGTTAGCTGTGGGCATGAGAAGCCCAGTTTCTGTGTCCTCCTGGATTTCCCTACAGAGGTGCATGCTGGGATTTTTAGGCACAGTAATGCCCAGAGACTTCTGGGAAATGAGTGTCATCATTTCCCAGGAGGTAATGGGGTCCTAGGACAGGAAGTTGAACCACCGCAGACTAGGAACTAGGCAGATTACGAAATACGCCTCTATATAGGGGTGGAGCCCATATCTCAAGGGGTGATCCACAAGATGTCCCAGTTTCTGTAGTAAAAAAACTCAGGTCTCTCTTCTTTATAATGCTGGGGCTCAACAAAATAGAAATATGTCCAAGGATTAAGGTTTGAGGAGATTATCAGATTAAAAAGATATTTAAAGCAAAAATTATAGTTTTTTTTTAAAGAACGCATAATTTTAGTTATGACTATAAGCAAGGCTTTTTTTTCAGGGGGAACTTGGTGGAACTCAGTTCCACCACCTCTGGCTCAGACCCTTTGGTGCCTGTTCACCACAATCACTTGTAAACACAGAAGTCTGGTTTCTGTGTTTACAAGTGACAGCTCTGCACTCTGTAGGTAATGCAATTCTGGTATTTAATGCCCCTTTAAGACCCTCCTACTGTTTTCGTGAAATTTGACTGACCACACCCACTATTTGATGTGATTTGTAGGGGAGGGGTTTTGTGGGGACGTGGTTAAGTTCCAGCACCTATTGCTTGAGAAAAAAAGCCCTAGCTATAAGGTATACTAAGGATGATATAAATTGATCGTTCCCAATTCCCCAGAATGTTTGCTAATATAAGGAGACTTAAAGAACATCTCCACTTTTGTTGAGAAAAAAAAAAGATTCCCATCTGGGTGATCTATATACATGGCAAGGATTTTAACAAACCTTGTTACAGATTCACAGAAAACTATATACTGTATATATATTGCAGCAATTTCAAGTTCTTAGATTTGGTGGCTGTAATAGTTTTTTTTTTTTTTTCGTGGTTCCTTTCCCTTAAGAGCCGGTTCACACTGGGGCGACTCGTCAGGCGACGCAGCTGCCTGACAAGTCGCGTCCCATTCTATTCAATAGAACCGTTCTAATAAGAGCGACGCAAATCGCTCAGACTTAAAAAAAGGTTCTTGTACGACTTCTGGGGCGACTCGGGGCGACTTGCATTGACTTCTATACAGAAGTCATTTTGCAAGTCGCCTCTGAAGTCGTCTTCAGGACGCCTTGCCGAGTCTCCCCCGAAGTCGTGCCGCCCCAGTGTGAACCAGCTCTTATTGTTGCCTAGTAATGCTGCTGATAACATACTTTCTGTCCCTTCATGGCTACATTCATTTCTCCACTTTGTTTATGAGGACTGCAATGATTTTCACACAGGCTGGACATGTTCATCTCTTTTACATGGTGGATTGATGAAAGTAGCAGTTTAATCTTAAAAATAGATAAGGATGTCCGTGCTTTCATTTCAGCTAATAGCAAGTGACAAGGACCCTGCATATCTGGCAAGGTAAACTGGTACTTTATTTGCTTAAAATGTTTTTAACCTGAAAATGCAACTAATGCAGCCACCACATCTAAGGACTGGTAAGCTGCAATATTTAATTTTGGTCTTTGGTTTTAGATATGCTCCTCTACTCCTAAAGCCAAACTCTAACCCTGAATCTAAATTCTAGCTCTTCTGCCCTATGTACAACTGTAGATTCCCAGCAATATTTCTTTAAAAAAGGCCTAGATTTTTTCCTAAATGTACATAATATAACCGGATACTAACATTTATAGGCAGAGTTGATCCAGGGTATATCCGATATGCCCCTTGGGGGATCAGGAAGCATTTTTTTCCCCCTGCTAGATCAAATTGGATCATGTTTTGTTGTTTTTTGCATTCCTCTGTATCAACTGTGGGTATGGCATTGTGTGTATATATACAGTCAGGTCCATAAATATTGGGACATCGACACAATTCTAATCTTTTTGGCTCTATACACCACCACATTGTATTTGAAATGAACAAGATGTGCTTCAGAATTCATCCTGCTACTTTTGTCAGCAGTCACATCATCAATAAATACAAGAGAACCATTTACATTGGCAGCCATACATGCCCACTACCACCACCATGCTTCACTGATGAGGTGGTATGGTTTGGATCATGAGCAGTTCCTTTCCTCCATACTCTTCTCTTCCCATCACCCATCACTGGTACAAGTTGATCTTGGTCTCATCTGTCCATAGGATATTGTTCCAGAACTGTGAAGGCTTTTTTAGTTGTATGGCAAACGCTAATCTGGCCTTCCTGTTTTTGAGGCTCACCAATGGTTTACATCTTGTGGTGAACCCTCTGTATTCACTCTGGTGAAGTCTTCTCTTGATTGTTGACTTTGACACACATACACCTACCTCCTGGAGAGTGTTCTTGATCTGGCCAACTGTTGTGAAGGGTGTTTTCTTCACCAATGAAAGAATTCTTCGGTCATCCATCACAGTTGTTTTCCATGGTCTTCCGGGTGTTTTGGTGTTGCCGAGCTCACTGGTGCATTCTTTCTTTTTAAGGATGTTCAAAACAGTTGATTTGGCCACACCTGATGTTTTTTTGTTATCTCTCTGATGGGTTTGTTTTGTTTTTTTCAGCCTAATGATGGCTTGCTTTACTGATAGTGACAGCTCTTCGGATCTCATATTTAGAGTTGACAGCAACAGATTCCAAATGCAAATAGTACACTTGAAATGAACTCTGGACCTTTTGTCTGCTCCTTATAAATGGGATAATGAGGGAATAACACACACCTGGCCATGGAACAGCTGAGCAGCCAATTGTCCCATTACTTTTGGTCCCTTAAAAAGTGGGAGGCACATATACAAACTGTTGTAATTCCTACACTGTTCACCTGATTTGGATGTAAATACCCTAAAATTAAAGCTGAAAGTATAGAGCCAAAAAGATTAGAATTGTGTCGATGTCCCAATATTTATGGACCTGATAGTGCATATATGTGTGTGTGTATATATATATACATTCCCCCTTTTTATTGGTTAAACTGGATGGACTTGTGGCTTTTTTTCAACCAGACTAACAATGTAACCATTGTTATTTTAAAAGCTAAAGAAATCCCTCTCCCCAAAGAAATATAACAATTATTAAACTAGATTCACTTTTGGAAGCTCAACTGCTTAAGCCTCGTACACACGGCCGAGGAACTCGACGTGCCAAACACATCGAGTTCCTCGGCCAGTTCAGCACTGAAGCCGCCGAGGAGCTCGGCGGGACGAGAGCTCCCATAGAACAACGAGGAAATAGAGAACATGTTCTCTATTTCCTCGTCGAGCTCCTCGTCGGCTTCCTCGGCTGAAAGTGTACACACGACCAGTTTCCTCGGCAGAATTCAGCCAGAAACTCGGTCGGAAGCTGAATTCTGCCGAGGAAACTGGTCGTGTGTACGGGGCCTTAGACATCAATAAGGTAAAACAAAAAAGGAACTTAACAAAGCTGTCATGAACCTTTGGCCAACACAAAATTCCTATGCTGCGGCGGCACCCAATAAAAAATAACAATTGTGGTAGAACAGATGAGCGATTTAATAAAAAAAATATATATATATACATACTTTATATATATAACATTTCAAGTACATGCAAAAAACAAACACCATTTTAGGTTGTGTACATGATACCCAACAAGATAATTCACCTGTGCCACCAATTCAATGAACTTATCATTTGATTAATCATAAGGGACACTAATTAATTCTTAAATCATTAAACATATTTCATAAAGGTCCTATGATTGGTAAACATTAATATATAATTTAACAAACACTCACTAAAGGACATAAATGTTGAAGGTTCCCCAAAAGTTAAAGCTAAACTCCAGACATGCATCTAAATACAAGGATGAAATACATCAACCAAGCCATTTTACTTTGCTTCTGCCCCACATCCTTAAAGCTGAACTCCATCCAGGCATATAATAAACACCAGTGAATGCAGTTATGTATTTGTTACAAAATCATTAAATGTGTTCTTTATTGTAACTGTGTAAGAACCTGGCATTAGCCTCCTGTAATGCCCTGTACAGTAGATTGGGAGAGAGGGACATAACTAAAAGCCAGTCAAAAGTGATGGACGTACATGTATTTCTGATTTGTGTAAATCTTAGGTCTAGATGAACAGAGTTCATCTTTACAGCTTTAATATATTCTAGCCATCTAGGCCCTTCTAGCCTTGGCTTGCAGTGTATGTGTGTGTGAGTATGTGTGAAATTAAAATTCTTGACAAATTATTCATTAGGCAAATTCCAATACGAAGTGTCAGGCATTTTGCTCCTCCTGCATGGTGCTTTGATTGACCAAGATGGAAGATCAGAGACTTTTCGAGGATAGAAAGCATAATCTGTGAAAATGTGTGCAAGTTTCCTTAAGAATCTCAGTCTCATTTTCCACTTGATCGCTCCGTGAGTGAACTGTAAACGAAGTATGACATGGGCTCATTAATTTGGCAGCAATGGCAAAAAGTGGCCATTTAGCGCACCCAAAAAGCTATTGTCTAGAGCAAGGTCAGGTTAGAGGGCAACTTAAACACAGTTAAACCTCTGATGGGATCGAGCCCATTAGTGTTACAGACTAACTTCTCTATTGCCAAGAAGATTGATCAGAGAAGCGATCTGAATTTCTTCCCAGACACTTTCAAACAAAATCAGCTATTCAGTAGTAAAATAAAAGCCGTTTATTTTCTAAATATCCAAGAAAATTTAACAATCATTAAGATATTGCAGAATATTTAGTACAGTCCTCATTAAACGTCAAATGTCCAAAATATACAAAACTGTGATGCTGGTACTAAACTTGACATTTAAATATATTCTGATTTAAAGACATTTTATAAAAAAAGTAGATTATAAATATGACAACTTATACAGTCAGTAGCAAAAAAAAATATTTGGTAAGTGTACCTTCAATATTAATTTTTCCTTGTCAAGAATATCTTTATTAAATGCAAGAATAAATTGTACATGAAGCATACATTCGTTACAGTAATCAGGTGGTTATTATAACATATGATTGACTAACAGTATCATCTTTCTTAAACAACAATAAACGGGAATATTTTAGCCATGTTCTGTGTACTATCGCAGGAAGAGTTTAAGTAGTTAAAATAGCCAAATATGTAATCCTTACAACTTGTCCTAGTGGCTAGTGGATAATATATCAAAGATAATACGTCCTTATTTAATGTAACCTTACTACCTATCAACTTTAAATTTCTAAAATGTGCTACCTTTTCAAAGTTAACGGTAGATACACGAGGGTACTACCTTATGCAGTATCAGATCAGGAAAAGGAAGAAGGGAAGAAAAGGAAGGAAAATGGGGGGGGGGGGGGGGTCAGGTAAGGAAGTCTGCAGGGATGGGCTAGGATCCGTGGTCAAAGCATGAAATGTACAACGGTTATTTTTGTATAGGAAAGCTACCATGGCATCATTACACCTTTATTAAAATGTTCTGGTATAGCATATTGTATCCAAGGGTTCCATATTTTTTCAAAGTTGGCGATCGTGTCCGTTTCTAACGCTTCCATTTTGGCATGCGTCATAGCAATATTCATTCTATTTTTTGTTTCCGTCGTTGATAAAATTGGAGTTTTCCAAGCTTTTGCTATGGTTTGTTTGGCTGCCGTAAAGAGTTGTGTTAGTAGCTTGAAGTGCGTGTGTGTTAGATTGATGGGCTTTAAATTCAGTAGTGCCAATTTAGGGTCTGGAAGTATTCTCAATTTAGTCACCGCATTTACCATCTTGAAAATCTTATCCCAGAATTTCTGTACTATTGGACACGTCCACCAAGTATGAAAATATGTACCTTCAATATTAATTTTTAACGGTGTCACTACCTGGTTATGGATATGTCAAAAAAATTATGTACTAGGTGTAATAGTTATTTTAACAGTAGTTTGGCTCCTTTGTGGGAAGACATGGTGAGTAGGCTGTATGGTGTAGGTAAGAGAAACAGTGAGGATGTAATCTTTAGTTATATAGCTAAAGAATGGACATTGATGAACATTACAACATGTTCAGGACATTATATACCATCAAGATCTCTGAAAATTCATTATAATGTTCACCTGTACAGGTATAGGAACAAAGCAATCATGACATGTCACAGATACACAAAAACAAAAACAAAAAAGACAAACAAAGTACACAAAACCATGTAGGGGTATATAGCATGATATACCATAATCTGTTGACTCACGGATAAAATACCTTGGTATATGCCAAGGAAGAGTGAGAAATCAAGTGCATCTCACCAAACAGAGAATCATAGTCGACAATTTTAGTCCATAAGGGGTGCACGGGCGCCGCCCCCTCTCTCCTGCTACCTGTCTATTACCATAGATAGAATCATGCATTCGGTGGGGTATTTTTTGGAAGCACCTGATTAGAGCCATAGCCATAGGCGTCCAAAAAGGTGAACAGCGGGAGTGATGCTGGGTGCTCACAGTTCACTCAATTGATGGGCACACTGGCAGCAACTGATTGGCACAGTAGCAGCAATTGATGGGCACACTGGCAAAAATTGATGGGCACAGTGGCAGCAATTGATGGGCACACTGGCAGAAATTGATGGGCACAGTAGTGGCAATTGATGGGCACACTGGCAGCAATTGATGGGCACAGTGGCAGCAATTGATGGGCACAGTGGTGGCAATTGATGGGCACAGTGGCGGCAATTGATGGGCACACTGGCAGTAATTGATGGGCACAGTGGCAGCAATTGATGGGTACACTGGCAGCAATTGATTGGTACAGTAGCTGCGTTTGATGGCACAGTGGCGGAATTTTATGGCACAGTGGCTGCATTTTATGGGCACAGTGGGTGCGTTTAATGGCACAGTGGCGGAAATTGATGGGCACAGTAGCAGCGTTTGCTGGGCACAGTGGCAGAAATTGATGGGCACAGTAGCAGCGTTTGCTGGGCACAGTGGCTGCGATTGATGTTTTTTTTTTTCAGTTTGTTTGCGCCCCCCAAAAATTTAGAGCACCAGCCGCCACTGAAATCTATAATGTATCCAAGTTTTTATAAAATTTGTCGTATTGGTCTCTGCAAGTATATACCCAGTGCTCCATAATCATAGCTACTTTTTTGAACAGTGAGGATATCAATTAAAGGGGTTGTAAAGGTAAAAAAAAATCCTAAATAGCTTCCTTTACCTTAGTGCAGTGCTCCTTCACTTACCTCATCCTTCGATTTTGCTTTTAAATGCCCTTATTTCTTCTGAGAAATCCTCACTTCCTGTTCTGTCTGTCCACACAGTAATGCAAGGCTTTCTCCCTGGTGTGGAGTGTCGTGCTCATGCCCCTCCCTTGGACAACAGGAGAGTCAGGTCGCTCTCTATGTTGCAGATAGAGAAATGAGCTGTGTGTTAGTGGGTGTCCTGACTCTCACACCAGGGAGAAAGCCTTGCATTACCGTGTGGAGTTACAGACAGAAGAACAGGAAGTGAGCATTTCTCAGAAGAAAGAAGGACATTGAAAAGCAAAATAGAAGGACGAGGTAAGTGAAGGAGGACTGCACTAAGGTAAAGGAAGCTCTTTAGGAGATTTTTTTTTTTTTTTTTACCTTTACAACCCCTTTAAAGAGAAAAGCAGAGAAAAGTGAAAAGGGTGCTATGACTATAAACAAGGGATAGCTGGGGGAAAGAAGGGGTTGTTTCTCAGTGGGATAGACAACACCAGCATTGATATAAGAGTGATGTTAAACATGCCAATTGTCTAAATAACTTATTTCCCTTTAACTTGAAATATATACAGTGCATTGTAAGCCCTTTAAAAGACAGCAGCATTTGTTCACCCTAGATGGGTCTTTTTTGCCTTTCTGATTCTCTTATGTTTGGCTTGGCAAAGATGGTCAATTCAGGAGCTAATTAAAGGGGTCAAATCGATGTTCATTTTTGACTGCAGTGACAACAACATTCCAAGAAGCAGGATGTCAATTTTTACTTGAATAAATGCATTTCTAACAGTAAATGTGGTTTCTCTTTAGGAAATTAGATTTATTCCAAAATCAAATGTTATAAACAAATGAAATGACTATGACCCCTGCCAAGAGATTTTCTCATTTAAGATGTCTTGTTGTACACCTTTCCCTTTAATCTCTTGCAGAGGCTTTTCCCACTGAAATGAATCATGATGTAACCTTTTCACCACAGTATTTATTGGAATGAGAGATGAGGAGATCACTTGGGGCGGCATTATCATAAGGCAGACATAAGGTAGCGG
Source organism: Rana temporaria (assembly GCF_905171775.1). Taxonomy (NCBI): domain Eukaryota; kingdom Metazoa; phylum Chordata; class Amphibia; order Anura; family Ranidae; genus Rana; species Rana temporaria. The sequence goes on from NC_053489.1 coordinate 104,206,242, forward strand.
GAAAAGGGGTTTGATTAGGACAACAAAAATCTCTTTTCAGGGAGAAAGAGCCTGGTGTGTAGCTGCTCATATTACCTTCATGTATTCATGTAAATAAACATTTTGTTAATTAGGGTTTTTAAAAGTTTTTTTGCTTATTTTATTTTTAATTTATTTATTTTTTAAATTAGGGTACACCCCAAAAGAGTGAGAAAGATCAGAAATACAAGAATGGCTGGGTAAGGCCGGTATACGTGTCTATTCTGCACAAAGTACGGACAAGTCCTGTGGGATGGAGGAAACACTGCAAACACTGGAGGAAACACTGCAAAATATATTGTTTTGCCTAAATGGGTGTTTTTTGAATAGAACAATAGAAGAACAGTAGTTAAAGTGTTTATCTCACACGTACAGATATGGAGGAAACACTGCAAAAACTGGAGGAAACACTGCAAAATATATGTTTTGCCCTAAATGGGTGTTTTTTGAATAGAACAATAGAACAACAGTAGCTACAGTGTTTATCTCACACGTACAGATATGGAGGAAACACTGCAAACACTGGAGGAAACACTGCAAAAAATTTTTTTTTTCCCTAAATGGATGTTTTCTGAATAGCACAATAGAAGAAAAGTATCTAAAGGGTGTATCTCAGGCCTCGTACACACGACCGAGTTTCTCAGCAAAAACCAGCAAGAAAGTTGCTGGGAGATATTTTTTTGCCGAGGAAACAGGTCATGTGTACATTTTCGTCGAGGAAACTGTTGAGAAACTCGACGAGCCAAAAAGAGAGCAAGTTCTCTATTTCCTCGACTGGAGTCTCAAATTGGCTCGTCAAGTTCCTCGACGGGCTGGTTTTCGACGAGAAACTCGAGCATCTGTATGCTAAGAAACCCGCGCTTGCTCAGATTAAAGTATGAGACGGGAGTAAAAGTAGCATTTGTAATGGAGATAACACATTTTTCAAGCTGTAACAGACTGAAAAGTGCAAATCGTCTCTTACCAAACTTTTATTTAACACGCAAACACATGAAATTAGCCAAAGCAGCCCCAAGAGTTGTGCCAGTGGAATCGAACTTCCCTTGCCGTTGTATGTGTTGTAGGTCACCGCGTTTGAGAACGAGGAGATTTTGTCTTGACAGTGTGTACGCAAAGCAAGCTTGTCTAGTTCCTCGACAAGCCTAACAAGGAACTCGACGAGGAAAACGATGTGTTTCGCCCGTCGAGTTTCTCGGACGTGTGTACGATGTCTGACAGTACCATATGCAGTGCTGGTGTAATTTGATTTCTGAAGCATGTCTGACTCCTATATATTTCTCTCCTTACAAGCACAACCAGGAACCTTTCCCTAAAGTATCTAATGCAGAGTATCTCTCAGGAACATTTGCAGCGCTGGTGTAATTTGATTTCTGAAGCAGCACTGACTCCTATATATTTCTCTCCCTACAAGCACAACCAGGAACCTTTCCCTAAAGTATCTTGCAGAGTATCTCACAGTAACATATGCAGTGCTGGTGTAATTTGATTTCTGAAGCAGAACTGACTCCTATATATTTCTCTCCCTACAAGCACAACCAGGAACCTTTCCCTAAAGTATCTAATGCTATGTAGACCGCTGAGTAATTTGATTTCTGAAGCAGGACAGTCTCCTATCTAATTCTCTCCCTAAGAGAAGCAGCAGCCTTTCCCTACCCTATCTAAAGCAGAGTGACGAGCTGTGCTATGTGCCTCTTGCTTATATAGAGGCTGGGTCACATGCTGGGTCACATGCTGCACTGGCCAATCACAGCCATGCCATTAGTAGGCATGGCTGTGATGGCTTCTAGGTCACACAAGTAAAACAAATGGTGATTGGCTGCCCTGCAGCGCGCCATTACATTGCCGAACAACGAACCTGAACCCGAACTTACAGTTTGGGTTCGCTCAACCCTAGTTACAAATAAATAGAAAATGTTCACTTGGAATACTCAATCATGTGCTAGGGGTTTTGCCTTGCACATGATTCGTTAAAGGGGAGTTCCAGCCTTTTTTTATGGTTATTAAAAGTCAGCAGCTACAAAAAGTGTAGCTGCTGGCTTTTAATAAACATACACTTACCTGTTCGATGGTCCAGCGACACGCCGCCCGGAGCTCCGTTCCTCCCCCCCCTTCTCCACCGGCGCCTCTATTGTAACTGTGGGCACCCGGCCGTAAACAGCTTTCGGCTTCACGGCCAGGCACTCACTGCGCATGCGCGAACGAGGCAGCGATCCCTGAGTGGACAGGCGATCGCCCGGGACCTGTCAAGTGTCCCAGGTGATCGCCTACAGGGAGGGGCCACCAAAAGGCAATATGACGTATCGCCTTAGCGGTCCTTGGGCAGAAGGAGGAAGTGGGACAGGAAGTCCCACTCCTACTGAAGCTCCCACTCCCCCCCCCAAAAAAATGACATGCCAAATGTGGCATGTAAGGGGGCAAAGAGTAGTTTAAGCAGAAGTTCCACTTTTGGGTGGAGCTCAGCTTCAAATGAAATGAACACATGTTCACTTTATTGGCTAAGCTAAGTGTGCATTCACTTTGCTTAGTGAACATACTCATCTTTTATAATAAATAAACCCTACTATCTCCAGACTCTTGTGGAATTCATAACAGTATCAATCTAACTATAGTTTTTTGTTATTATACGCACACTCAGGAAGTGGAGGCATCATGGCTTATCAGCATGAGGTCAAGCAGCTGTCAGAGCAGCAACTCATAGATCTCAGGAGGCTTCTTAGCTCTAATTTTTAGCTCCAAGAATGAAATACCAGGCAACTGTAAATCTTTCATAAGGTTGAGCAATCATATTCAAGATATACAAGTTATTGCAAAACTATCTTGCACCAGAACAATCAGACCACCCAACTCCTATACAAATACAATATTAGCACAAGCTAAAGCATGGCACTCATGGCACAACCATTCACATACCAAGCACTGTGCAGTAGAGTGGGAGAGGGATTGTGTCAACTCTACTTTTACTTAAAAAATTGGGATATTTTGGATAGGTCTGGCAGGGTTTTTGCTTTATTTCACCAGTCACCAGTCACCGTATTTTGCTTATCATTTATCAGTGCGTTTGCAATTTGGGTTGCCAGTACATATTTATTTTATCTAAGCCAACCCAAACTGGTTTTGCAATGCATTATGGGTTTTCTAAAGAGACAACCTTGCAGTAACTACTCACCTTGTGGCTGTCTCCATATGGTCTATATGAACAGATCAGGGAGGAGTGAGTCACTTCTCTGATTTATTCAGCCCATGCATGTAACATAACATAACAACGTTTGAAAATATATGCAGAATTTATACTTTTTTTTTCATTCTTTATTTATATTTTTCAGTATTCTAAGAAGCTAAGTTGACATTTCAGTATAGGATCAATGAAAAGTGCTATGTGTGATTGTAAGCTCTAACGAGCCGGACCCTCTGAACCCTCCTGTCTTGTATTGTATTGTGATTGTACTGTCTTCCCTGATGTAAAGCGCTGCGCAAACTGTTGGCGCTATATAAATCCTGTATAATAATAATAATAATAATAATAATGTGTGCTCCAACTTGGAGATTCTCAAAACTATAGAGTTAGGACAACAGTATACAGTGTAGCCTTGGCATAGGCACTGCTGCTTACACATATATTTGCAAATGTGTAAAAACTAAACCCTCTTTATTGAATGTGAATTGTTAAGACAGGACATTTTTTTGGGGGGGGTTTATTTTTTGCAGACTATCTGGTAAGTGTGCTGGGAAATTTTTGCTTGTTTGTGATGTGTGTTGACCTTCCATGTGCATTTTACTACAAAGGCTAGTTAGAATTTGGGGTTGTTTGCTTCTTGTTTGTACAGTTGATTGAGTTTGATTTTGGGGACACGCTAGATGGCTTCAGCTGCCATTGTGCTCTTGCTGGGCGTCCTGTTGCCTCCCTGTGCCTTTAAGGTGGAGTGTGCTCCCTCCAGGCAAGCCTGTCCTTAATTTATCCACTGCTATATGTGCTACAACTTGGTGACTTTCAAAACTAGAGAGTTAAGACCACAGTATACAGAGGAGCTTTGACGTGGGCACTGCAGCTTACGCATATATTTGTAAATGTGTACAAACTAAACACTCTGGGCCAGATCCACGTAGTGGATCGTAATTTTCGGCAGGCGTAGCGTATCGTATTAACGCTACGCCGCCGCAACTTTGAGAGGCAAGTGCTGTATTCACAAAGCACTTGGCACTAAAGTTACGGCGGCGTAGCGTAAATCTGCCGGCGTATGGGTGCGGAATTCAAATGTTAAAGATGTGGGCGTGTTTTATGTTAATTTTACTTGACCCGACGTAAATTAAGTTTTTTCTGAACGGCGCATGCGCCGTCCGTGGGGGTATCCCAGTGCGCATGCTCGAAATTAACCCGCAACAATCCAATGCTTACGACGTGAACGTCATTCTACGCAAAGCCCTATTCGCGAACGACTTACGCAAACGACGTAAAATTTTCAAAATTCGACGCGGGAACGACGTCCATACTTAACATTGAGTACGCGTCACATAGCAGGGGTAACTTTACGCCGAAAAAAGCCTTACGGAAACGATGTAAAAAAATGCGCCGGCCGGACGTACGTTTGTGGATTCGCGTATCTAGCTAATTTGCATACTCAACGCGGAATTCGACGGAAGCGCCACCTACCGGCCAGCGTAAATATGCACCTTAGATCCGACGGCGTACTAAGACGTACGCCAGTCGGATCTAGCCCAGCTTCAGGCGTATCTTGTTTTGTGGATACAAAAAAAAGATGCGTCGGAGCAAAATAGAAGTTACGTGGCGTATCAATAGATACACCGTCGTAACTTCTTCGTGGATCTGCCCCTCTGTTTTTAAGTGAATTGTTAGACAGGGGCAGTCTGATTTTTTGCAGGCTAGCTGGTAATTGTGCTGGGAAATTTTTGTTTGTTTGTGATATAAAGCCATTTTAAGCTTTCACCCAAACCTTCCCAGAATGTTTAATTTTTATTTGGATATACTACAGTATTTGCTTTGTTTATTATGCTCACGATCACTATTTATTTATTTATTTATTTTTTGTCAGGTAAATATGAAATATAGCAGGTGGAGCTCTAGGTTCCTTTTCACACGTATAGCAATTTACTATAGCTGCTTTGCAAAAAAAAAGCCTGTTGCTTAGAAAGATCAGTAATTCAAGTTCAATTCTCATCTTCCCCTCCTAATTCTGTTCTGTTGGTAGGATAGATAATCAGTTAGAGCAAGCCAATCTGAAAGTAAACAGTTTCTGCTGTGCTTTATTTATTTTTTATTATTTACAATCCTTTGGGACAATGTTGTCATGGGTGCCCACTGAGTTAAAAGATTGTATTTAAATAGTAACAAAAATGTAGTACATAAGTTAAAAATCTGGTAAACAGCATTTAAAAAAAAAAGTTGACCTAAAACTATTATATTTTACCTTTACTATAAACATTATAGGGATGAAATAAGTAATTTGGGAAAAATTGATTTCTCTGCCAATTATTGTTATCACCATTCATAAAATTGCACAAAAGGGAAAAGCTCTTAATGTTGCTCAGTGAAGATTTCCTTGACACAAAAATATAATCTACATTTACAAAATAGTTTAAAGGGGAGTTCCACCCACAATTTCACTTTTTAAATATAAATACCCCTGTAATACACAAGCTTAATGTATTCTAGTAAAGTTAGTCTGTAAACTAAGGTCCGTTTTGTTAGGTTGTTACAGCATTTAAATAGTTTATAATCTAGAAATAGACCGTGGCCATCTTAAGTGTGGGCATCATGAAGCCAGACTGTATGACTTCCTGGATTTCAGCTTTGCATATCTCGCACATGCTCAGTGCACAAGCAATGTAATAGGTTTCAGTCAGGTTTGCAAGGACTACTGGGAAACATGATGCCTATCCCAGAAACCCTTGCAAATAGCCTAGGCAAATAAGGAGGAGGAAGTAATGAAGGACTACAAAATAAAGGTATTTACAAGCAACAAAATAAATAAAAATTGTCCATTCTGAACACTATGAGATTAGAGCATGCAGCACAGACAAACATAAAAAAATGGGTGGAACTCCACTTTAAGCCCTGGTTCACACTGGTGCGATTTGACATGCGATTTAACATGTCAAATCACGGCAATTGCCGGCAATGGCACCGTCCTAATTGGTGCGATGCTGCATCTGCGACGCTGCACCGATTTCAAAGAGTAGTTTCTGTACTACTTTTTGCGATTTCGAGCAGCGAATTACATTGACATCTGTGCAGAAAGTGGGCGTGAAATCGCGCGGCTTCACTCCCACAGCCCAGTGTGAACCTGGGCTAAATAGTGTTTTCAAATAACCTTGCTTTCAATTTTACGGGCCTATCTTATTGTATCAAAAAAGGTCTTCTAATGCGCCGTACACACGATCAGATTTTCCGATGGCCTAAAATCCAATAGAATTTTTCATTGGAATTCTGTTCACACTGTCAGACCAAATTCCGTCCAAAATGCGGTGACGTAAAACACTACGACGAGCCGAGAAAAATGAATTTCAATGCTACCGAGCATGCGTCGACTTGATTCTGAGCATGGGTTGTTTTTTTTCTCCGTCGGAGTTGCACACAGACGATAGGAATTTCCTATTGGTTTTTTTCCATCGTAAAAAAATGAAACATGTTCTATTTCTAAACACCGACGGAAAAAAGTCAGGAAGAGCCCACACATGATCGGAATTTCCGATGAAAAAAATCCATCTGACTTTTTTCATCGAAAATTCCGATCGTGTGTATGCAGCATTAGACACTGGTTAACAGCAGCGACAGGTTATACCATGCTATTGGCAGACGGCACATGTTCCCTCTCTGATCGAGTGGGTTACAAATATGGACTACATTGAGAGGATGGGGTCCCTTTTGGCACACGAGTTGGATACTTACGAACCATGTCAGCAAATATGGCTCTCTTGAAAAATATTTAGGGAGTTATCTTAAATGCGAAATCTCCTTGTGGAACCATTGTAGGAACCGTATTTAATTCTTGTGAAGCTTTGAATGGTTGTCCACCTCTGTCTGCTTTACCCCTCCTTTGTGTTTTTTTTTCATTTTTTTGTGTACATTTTTTGTTGTTGTTGCTATTAGTATCCTCTATGACAGTGATGGCGAACCTTGGCACCCCAGATGTTTTGGAACTACATTTCCCATGACAACTACACTGCAGAGTGCATGAGCATCATGGGAAGTGTAGTTCCAAAACATCTGGGGTGCCAAGGTTTGCCATCACTGCTCTATGGAGTAGAAACCTAATGCCAAAAGACCGATGTACTATGGATCATAACCTTCATCAGTATTGGGGGTGTATGTATACTACCCCCTTGAGCTAGCTACGCATTATGCCGTTTTTTTGTGCAATTTTCCTTTGGATTTGCTAAAACAATGTGGTGTGAGGTCAGACCTTGCCACTTGAACTTGACTAGACATGTGCGCTGCCGAATTTTTATTTTTTTTTTATTTTCGTTTTATAAATTTTTCGGATGCAAATGAATTATTTTGAATTAATTCAGAAATTCAGAAAAAATTTAATTTGGTACATTCCATTCGTATAGATGTGGTATTCGTTATTTTGATAATTTGGAAATATGGAAAAATTTGAATTCAGTATGTTCCATTCATATAGATGCGGTAGTCGTTATTTTGAAAATGTATACATTCGTATAAATTCTTATTCTTTACATTCACTAACAGGCAGTCAAATTTGAAAGGAAGTTCCAATACCTACAGTATAATTTAATAGTTTATAGCTGTTATTATAGTTATTATTATTATTATTATTATTATTATTATTATTATTATTATTATTCTTAATAAGTAATAATATGAAAAAAACTATAATAATGGTTAATAAACGTAATAATTTAATTATAATATAAATGTTCCAAATGTGTTAAGTCCTCCATGGGGTGCTTATATATTATACACCATATGCACCTTCATGTTTAGGTGTTTTCTAGAAGTATTGTTTATTGTTTTACTCTATATTTATATTGTTTGTGTAGGTATGTAAATACCAGTTTTATATGACTATTGTGTATATAAATTATTTCTATTTAATACATTTAGATTGCAATAGCAATAAATAATGTTCTTCTTTTAAGGTTGTGTATCTGATCATTATTTGTGTTTTTTTGTCACTTTAAATATTTTATTTAGCTTTTTTCATTGTCTTTATTTTCTAATGAGGGGCTGTTTTTGGCAAAGCCGATTTCACTATTAAAACCCACTTTCATTTCTACTTCCCCACTGACCTTAATGCACTTTGCCCAAACTGCTAAAGTCTCCTTATATTGAAAAACATTCTGGGGATATGGGAAATCTGAATTTCTACCAGCCCTCTCACACATTATAGTGATAACTAAAAGTATGTGTTCTTTGAAAATGCCATATAATTTATCCTTTATATATCTTTCGGCTCTATTAATCTCACTACACTTTTATCCTTGACCTGACTACTACGGGACTGAGAGCAGGGCTCGAGTCCTGCAGGAACGCATGGGAACGATGTTCCTATACCTTTTCCACAGCAGGAATGTCGTTCCCATAGTCATCGAGGCGCGCCCGTCATCCCCTCCCTCGGTCCGCCTATTCCCCCTCCTCCAGCGGCCGCCGTAACAAAGTCCCGACTCTAGTGATGGGGTGCAGTTTACCTTAGCACCTGCAGAGTTGGGGGCGCCAAAGTGCGATAATGCTCCCTTCCATCCTCCCTCTCTTTGTTTGTTTCACTGTCGAACACACGAGTCGGGCTGTATCTGCTTGTCTTCCTAGCTCATCCCCCACTCGGCCGTCTGTCCAATCCAACATTCCTCCTCCCATTTGTTTCCACCCACACTCCAGCCTTTTGGAGTGGGAAGGCATTTTTCTTTGCCTCTACTTCTCTCTCATTTCTTCCCCCCTTCCCCCGTGCAAACTGAGGGGGGGGGGGTAATTGTGCAGACTGAGGGAGTAATTGTGGGGGATGGGGGGTAATTGTTCAGACTGGGGGATTGGGGGGGGGTAATTGTGCAGACTGGGGGATGGGGGGGGGGGGTAATTGTGAAGACTGGGGGAAGGGGGGTAATTGTTCAGACTGGGGGATTGGGGGGGGTAATTGTGCAGACTGGGGGATTGGGGGGGGGGTAATTGTGCAGACTGGGGATCGGGGGGGGGGGGGGTAATTGTGCAGACTAGGGGAAGGGGGGGAATTGTGCATACTGGGGGATGGGGGGAGTAATTGTGCAGACTGGGGGATGGGGGGAGTAATTGTGCAGACTGGGGGATTGGGGGGTAATTGTGCAGACTGGGGGAAGGGGGGTAATTGTGCAGACTGGGGGATTGGGGGGTAATTGTGCAGACTGGGGGATTGGGGGGGTAATTGTGCAGACTGGGGGATTGGGGGGGTAATTGTGCAGACTGGGGATTGGGGGGGTAATTGTGCAGACTAGGGATTGGGGGGGGTAATTGTGCAGACTGGTGGGGTAATTGTGCAGACTGGTGGGTGGGGGGGTAATTGTGCAGACTGGAGGAAGGGGGTGATTGTGCAGACTGGGGGATGGGGGGTTAATTGTGCAGACTGGTGGGGTAATTGTGCAGACTGGTGGGTGGGGGGGTAATTGTGCAGACTGGAGGAAGGGGGTGATTGTGCAGACTGGGGGATGGGGGGGTAATTGTGCAGACTTGGGAGTAATTGTGCAGACTGGGGGAGGGGGGGGAAATTGTGCAGACTGGGGGATGGGGGGTAATTGTGCAGACTGGCGGATTGGGGGGTAATTGTGCAGACTGGGGCTTGGGGGGGTAATTGTGCAGACTGGGGATTGGGGGATAATTTTGCAGACGGGGGGGGGGGGGGGTAATTGTGCAGACTGGGGGATGGGGGGGTAATTGTGCAGACTGGAGGAAGGGGGTGATTGTGCAGACTGGGGGATGGGGGGGGTAATTGTGCAGACTTGGGAGTAATTGTGCAGACTGGGGGATGGGGGGGTAATTGTGCAGACTGGGGGATGGGGGGGGTAATTGTGCAGATGGAGGAAGGGGGTGATTGTGCAGACTGGGCGATGGGGGGGTAATTGTGCAGACTTGGGAGTAATTGTGCAGACTGGGGGATGGGGGGAGTAATTGTAAAGACTGGGGGATGGGGGGAGTAATTGTGCAGACTGGGGGAAGGGGGGGGGAATTGTGCAGACTGGGGGATGGGGGAGTAATTGCGCAGACTGGGGGAAGGTTATTTGTTAAAAAAAGTAGTACATAAAACACACACATACAATTTTTTTGAGGCGGGTGGGGTATCTTGGGTGAGTTCCCACACTTTTTTCCCTAGGACTTGACCCCCCACTAAGAGCCTTTAGCTGCTCTGTCCCTCGATTTTGGAATGTCCTGCCTCGTGACATCCGCAATATTGGTTTCCTATCCATCCTCAAAAAACATCTCCAAACATATATTTTTAACCACTTGACCTCCGGAAAATGTACCCCCCTTCATGACCAAGTTTTTTTTTGCTATACGGCACTGTGCTACTTAAAACTGACAATTGCATGGTCATGCAACACTCCCTCTCTTTGTTTGTTTCACTGTCGAACACACGAGTCGGGCTGTATCTGCTTGTCTTCCTAGCTCATCCCCCACTCGGCCGTCTGTCCAATCCAACATTCCTCCTCCCATTTGTTTCCACCCACACTCCAGCCTTTTGGAGTGGGAAGGCATTTTTCTTTGCCTCTACTTCTCTCTCATTTCTTCCCCCCTTCCCCCGTGCAAACTGAGGGGGGGGGGTAATTGTGCAGACTGAGGGAGTAATTGTGGGGGATGGGGGGTAATTGTTCAGACTGGGGGATGGGGGGGGGGTAATTGTGCAGACTGGGGGATTGGGGGGGGGGTAATTGTGAAGACTGGGGGAAGGGGGGTAATTGTTCAGACTGGGGGATTGGGGGGGGGTAATTGTGCAGACTGGGGGATTGGGGGGGGGGGTAATTGTGCAGACTGGGGATCGGGGGGGGGGGTAATTGTGCAGACTAGGGGAAGGGGGGAATTGTGCATACTGGGGGATGGGGGGAGTAATTGTGCAGACTGGGGGATGGGGGGAGTAATTGTGCAGACTGGGGGATTGGGGGGTAATTGTGCAGACTGGGGGAAGGGGGGTAATTGTGCAGACTGGGGGATTGGGGGGTAATTGTGCAGACTGGGGGATTGGGGGGGTAATTGTGCAGACTGGGGGATTGGGGGGGTAATTGTGCAGACTGGGGATTGGGGGGGTAATTGTGCAGACTAGGGATTGGGGGGGGTAATTGTGCAGACTGGTGGGGTAATTGTGCAGACTGGTGGGTGGGGGGGTAATTGTGCAGACTGGAGGAAGGGGGTGATTGTGCAGACTGGGGGATGGGGGGTTAATTGTGCAGACTGGTGGGGTAATTGTGCAGACTGGTGGGTGGGGGGGTAATTGTGCAGACTGGAGGAAGGGGGTGATTGTGCAGACTGGGGGATGGGGGGGTAATTGTGCAGACTTGGGAGTAATTGTGCAGACTGGGGGAGGGGGGGGAAATTGTGCAGACTGGGGGATGGGGGGTAATTGTGCAGACTGGCGGATTGGGGGGTAATTGTGCAGACTGGGGCTTGGGGGGGTAATTGTGCAGACTGGGGATTGGGGGATAATTTTGCAGACGGGGGGGGGGGGGGGGTAATTGTGCAGACTGGGGGATGGGGGGGTAATTGTGCAGACTGGAGGAAGGGGGTGATTGTGCAGACTGGGGGATGGGGGGGGGGTAATTGTGCAGACTTGGGAGTAATTGTGCAGACTGGGGGATGGGGGGGTAATTGTGCAGACTGGGGGATGGGGGGGTAATTGTGCAGATGGAGGAAGGGGGTGATTGTGCAGACTGGGCGATGGGGGGGTAATTGTGCAGACTTGGGAGTAATTGTGCAGACTGGGGGATGGGGGGAGTAATTGTAAAGACTGGGGGATGGGGGGAGTAATTGTGCAGACTGGGGGAGGGGGGGGGGAATTGTGCAGACTGGGGGATGGGGGAGTAATTGCGCAGACTGGGGGAAGGTTATTTGTTAAAAAAAGTAGTACATAAAACACACACATACAATTTTTTTGAGGCGGGTGGGGTATCTTGGGTGAGTTCCCACACTTTTTTCCCTAGGACTTGACCCCCCACTAAGAGCCTTTAGCCGCTCTGTCCCTCGATTTTGGAATGTCCTGCCTCGTGACATCCGCAATATTGGTTTCCTATCCATCCTCAAAAAACATCTCCAAACATATATTTTTAACCACTTGACCTCCGGAAAATGTACCCCCCTTCATGACCAAGTTTTTTTTTGCTATACGGCACTGTGCTACTTAAAACTGACAATTGCATGGTCATGCAACACTTTTTCCCTACAAATAGAGCTTTCTTTTGGAGGTATTTGTTTTTGTTGTGCTATAAAGGAAACAAGACAGACAATTTTGAAAAAAATAAAACAATATTTTTTACTTTCTGCCATAAAACATATCCGATAAAAAAAGAATAAAAACATTCTTCAAACATTTAGGCAAATATGTCTTCTGCTACATATTTTTGGTAAAAATAAATCCCAATAAGCATATATTGATCGGTTTGTGTAAAACGTATTGTGTCTATAAACTGTGGGATACATACTGGAATTTTAATTGATTTTTGTTATACTAGTAATGGCGGCGCTCTGCTACTTATAACGGGACTGTTATATTGCAGTGGACAATCTGACACTAACTGACACTTCTGACACTTTGTTGGAACCAGTGACACTAATACAGTGATCAGTGCTAAAAATATGCATTGTGCTTTTACTAAGGGATGTGCTAGATTGTATTCCCTGCTTGGCAGGGAAACAAAACCCAGCACATGCCCACTGACAGGACAGAGCTCTGCCTTGTTTATTTTTTTTAACAGAAAAGCTCTGCCTTTTTTACATAGGCAGAGCTCTGTTCTATATTTCCCCTCGCTGATCAGCGGGTGCCGGCGGTCATCCATTGTTCGGGACCCACAGATCGGCTTGTGTTATTGTGATTAATTACAGCACATGCAGTGCGCGCCCCCTACCTGGAAGTGCCAGATTACATACTAGGTACGTGATCTGGCACAGGAGAGCCACTTTGCCGCCAGATAATGGCGTTATGCGGTCGACAAGTGGTTAAACTAGCATACTCTGTCTGACTGTAATTTAATGTTTTGTATAATATATAGTTTTTGCTTTTTGTTGCTCTGCTGCTATTCTTGTAAGTTGAATTTGGGTGTTCTGAAGGGCACCTATAAATAATCCATAATATTATTATAATTATTATGCAATACAATGGCTGTAGGGGTTAAATAGGCTAAATTCTCTTAGTTTGGAAAAAATGTTTGTGGAGTTCCCATCTGCTTTTTTCATCCTACATTTTAAACAAGGTCTGTGTTTACCATCCTGTCGGGGAAATGAGTTTACATGGAGAGAAATTGGGATGTGACATCAATCTATTCCCTTGAACTAGTAAGAGGGCTATGCTCTACTTTGTACTCCTAACAGGCGCTCATTACCAATGTCAAGACAAATTTACCTAGTCATTACGGATGATTTCAGAAGGGAAATTGAGATCTTAAGTTTATCAAAACTATTTGGAAACCAATTCGCATCTGTTGATAACACACATATACACACAGGTCTGCAGCCAGCAGTTGTTCTATATTACTTAATGAGCTTGTTAGCTTTAATGGACCCATGTGATCAGGCATCAGAAGAAACTATTTATCAAAATCCAGGCTTACTGTGTTTAGTAAATCAGTATTTATTTGCCATATGGGGCTGTGGGACTATTTGGCCTGTAGAAAAAACAACATAATGACCCTAAAATTACACGATCTGTTAAGATATACACTCCTACGTCAGTAGTTTAGTTAATTAACGAGAGTTGGATTTGTTCATAGTGGAGCTGCAGCTGAAGTTGATATGGGCCTAATGCCCTGTACACACGATCGGTCAATCCGATGACAACGGTCTGATGGATTTTTCCATCAGTTAACCGATGAAGCTGACTAATGGTCAGTCGTGCCTACACACTATAGGTTAAATAAACAATGGTGCCAGAACGCGGTGACGTAAAACACAACGACGTGCTGAAAAAAACAAAGTTCAATGCTTCCAAGCATGCGTCGACTTGATTCTGAGCATGCGTGGATTTTTAACTGATGGACGTGCCTACAAACGATCGTTTTTTTTTCTATCGGTTAGGAATCCATCAGTTAATTTTAAAACAAGTTTCACATTTTTTAACCGATGGATAAATAACCGATGGGGCCCACACACGATCGGTTTGGTCTGATGAAAACGGTCCATCAGACCGTTCTCATCGGATTGACCGATCGTGTGTACGCGGCATAAGTCTAAAGATCATTCATTCCCATACATTGCTGCCTTAGGCTTCATTCGCATAGGTGTATGAAAAAACACAGTACAAACGCAGCTCTTGGTGTAAGAGAATCATGAGCGCTTAAGGCATTCAGATGTGTTTAGCCATGTTTATGTCCATATTGCCCTCAAATGCTTGCCATTTTTCTTCTTCTCTTGTAGCCAAGTTTTTGATCCCAGAATGCTGCAATTCAACACAAGAGTGGCCTTTATACATTCAAAAATCAATACAGATGTAATTAATAAACACACACAAAGTGCAGGTGTGCAACAAAATTAATGCATGGATGGTGAGCTCACAAACATGCAGTTCCAAATGAGGTCAAAACAGAGTCCAAAGAAATGCAAACAGTCTGTTAAACACAGGTAAATGAAATCGAGTGAGCCAAAAAGTGCAGCTGTGCAATGAAGATAAGAAGGATTCCATCACCAGGCATGAACAATTGACAGACACTACTTACCAGATAGGTTGGACCAAAAATTATAAGGGTCAAACTCGCATGTGTCACAATGTAAAAGGACCAGCATCCAGTAGAGACAATTGCTGCTCAGCAGCAGATGACGATGAAAAACCTTTTTGCCCAGCTTAAGGAGATGGCCTACAGTTAGGGTGCATCCTCCACCTGGAGCTATTTTCTCCTTCTCTTTCTAGAACAATCAATTAATTGAATTAAATTGTTGCCTTTTCTTTATTTCAGGATTTTAGTGATTGGAAAATCCTTTGCTTTACATCATCATTGCATTATAATCAAGGGCCTCTGACAGCCTCCTCAGTACTCCATCTCCATCTTCCAACCGACTACCCCCTTCCAGCACCTATTGCTGGGAATTGATTGAAGACTTTATAAATATGGCAAGCAGCTCCTCCTAGTTTCTACCCACTACTTCTAGAAGCTTCTCCAAGTTTCCAGTAAGCAGGGGGAGGCACCAAAGATTCTGCTTGCTGAATCATCTAGCCTGCCTGGGTCACTAAACCCTGACCCAGATTTACCCAGGCCAAAACAATTTTGTCGACACTAACAAAACCTATTTACACCTAGTAGACTAGCTAGAGGGTGCTACACATGTGACCCTTAACAATTTCTCTCATCTAAACTGTGAGTCAACAAATCCTAGACTGACAGAATGGATTATGGTCATTCAGTCTCTGCTGGTGGGTCAGTGAGTGCCCTTGGGAACTGTGGGCCAGATTATTAATAGCATTACTAGGGAAGCCTGGAAAATACTGCAGTTTCTTAGGGATGATTGCTAAAAAGTTATGTATTCATTAACAATGAAGAAATATACTTTTAAATGCACATTGTTTGAGTACCTAAAAAAAATAGACTATTGCACTCCTTACTATCCCCATCCATTCCAATGCATTTTGCCACAATATCAACATTTCACTAAAATCTTACAAAACCAAATTTGCTGCAATTTCAGGAAAATTAAGATGCAAATTTTTGCTAATCCCTAGTAATAGTATGTGTAGGGATTAGGTGATTTCTGAACTCAGCTTTAAGTCCATTTAGAAGCATAAGTAGGATTTTCTGCAGAACTTTTTGTATGAAAACTTGTGTTACACATTTTAGGTCACAGACACGTACTCATTTTGATATCCTATGCCATCTTCTGACTACTATCAATACATGGCCTCTGATTGAGTTGACATGTCTGGTCATCACTAGACATGTGCATTCGTTTTCGTCCTAATGAAATTTCGTCCGAATTTTGAGGATTTACACATTCGTTTTAACAAACGATAATGAATGTGCAGAGTCCGAAACCCGAAAGATCCGACATGAAATGCTCAATTTTTGTTTTTTTGCGACAACAGTTCGATATAGATAGAAGATTCGACATGACGGTGACAAAAATGAACATATTGGGAAATCAGTCCTTACCATGGACAGACCACCATGCAATTAGATTCAAAGTCACTACAAACGCCCCCTTAAAAAAAAAAAAAAAAAACCCGTTGACAACACACTGGACAAGATCCAAGAAGAAGCTCCATTCGGAACTCTTCAAAATTACATTGCACAACAAAATAAAAACAATTGATCAACATCAAACAGCGACAGAAACACTCAACTCCATCAACAAGGCTCTACTACAGACAGCAGACATAGTAGCGCCGAAACGCAGAACGCGTATCCCGAAAAACAGCTCCAGCTGGTTTAACGACCAGCTGTCGTTGTTGAAGCAGGAGCGCAGAAGAGCGGAAGCAGCCTGGAGAAGAAGCTCCACAGAGGAAAATCACATTATTTACAAGGTAATAACTAAGAAATATCACAAAGAAATCTTTAAGGCCAAAAAAGATAATTTTTCTAATATCATCGCAAATGCCCTGAACCGCCCCCGCAAACTCTTTAATTTAGTCGCTCAGTCCATGAACCCAGCCTGCCTAGAGGCTCCGAATTTTGAATCACAAGAATTTTGCAACAAATTATCGGATTACTTCATTAACAAAATTGAAAAAATCTGTGAAATTATTCAGCAAAATAGATCCCCCATCGACTCCCCTTTAAACCAAGAAGCTAATATCCACACAAATATGCCGCAATCTAATAAATTCACTCTTAACCCCATCTCCATCGACACCACTAAAAAAATCATTAGTACTCTGCACAGAGCCTAATGATATTATCCCCACCAAACTGCTGAAAGAATGTGCCGATATTGTGGCACCGGCAATCACGTACCTCATAAACCAGTCATTCAAGGAAGGCACAGTACCAACCTTGCTGAAACAAGGCATAATTAAACCAATTCTAAAAAAAACACCCTTGATCCCAAAGACCCAAACAATCATCGACCCATAACAGGCCTAAATGTCTTCTCCAAGGTTATGGAGAAAGAAGTTGTACAACAGCTACAACAGCATTTAGACACCCACAAATTACTTGATCCATTCCAATCGGGTTCCTGGTCACGAAACAGAAACAGCACTTCTCAAAATATGAGAAAACGCACGGTGTCATGCGGAGTCCCTCAGGGATCCCCCTTGTCGCCCGTACTATTCAATATTTATCTCCGCCCTCTTTTTGAAATCATCAGTAACCAGAAGTTACTCTACCACTCCTACGCGGATGACACGCAACTATATTTTCGCATCTGCAACAATAAGGATCATTATCTCGGACTATAGAAATGCCTTACTTTGATAGAATATTGGATGACGGAGAGTTACCTTAAACTCAACGGCTCAAAAACCGAACTTCTCCTGTTTCACGCCAACTGAAAGAGACTTCCCGCACCAATATGGACACCGCCACCCATTCTGGGACAAACCATCACCCCTAGAACCAACGTCAAAAGTCTTAGAGTAATTTTTGACACCCACATGACAATGGATGTACAAATAGGGTCAGTAGTCAGCGGATCCCACCATCTGCTGCGCCTGCTAGGCAGACTCATTCCCTTTATCCCGAAAGAAGACATAGCAGTCGTGGTGGGTACAATTATCAACTCCAGACTCGACTATGCAAATGCCCTCTACCTCGGACTCCCAAAATACCAAATCACTCGTCTGCAAGTCGTTCAAAATACGGCCGCTCGACTCGTGACTGGGAACAAAAACATGGGAATCAATCTCACCTTCACTGAGATCCTTTCATTGGTTTCCAGTAAAAGACAGAATCACCTTTAAGGCACTCTGTCTGACACATATGTGTGTTCAAGGAAATGCCCCCCAATATCTATGCAAAAAATTAAAATGTCACAACCCCCATCGCGTTCTCCGATCCACCGACCAAAATCTACTTCAGATACCCAAAGCCAGATACAAGTCCAAAGGAGAATGAAGATTTGGAATCCAAGGACCTAGACTAT
Organism: Rana temporaria; assembly: GCF_905171775.1. Lineage (NCBI taxonomy): Eukaryota > Metazoa > Chordata > Amphibia > Anura > Ranidae > Rana > Rana temporaria. The sequence goes on from NC_053489.1 coordinate 104,224,471, forward strand.
GGAAGGCTCTATCCAACCAGCATCCGGTTGGAGGTGAATCACCTGGCCTTCAGAAAAAAACTCAAAACCCATCTTTTCTGAGGGCAAAAGTACAGTAGGGAAAGGATACTAAGCGCCCAGAGGCGATTCAGTTTGCATGTGTTGCGCTATATAAGTTTCTCACTCACTCACTCAATAGCGATCTGTGTATATCGAATCTGTGGTTGAATGTGCCTAACCTAACTCTATTAGTCCGAGATTATTAGAGACATAGAGAGAAAAGATTCAATATTATAGAGACATGAAGATTCGACATAGAGAGAAAAGATTCGACATAGAGAGAAAAGATTCGACAGAGAGAAAAGATTCAACATTATAGAGACACGAGGAATCAACGAAGCAGCTAAAAACATACGATTGCCACGAGCCGACATTTATGGTCAAATGCTCCGCCCATAGGCTGTAGAAGAATTCCAATGTTGGCTGACTAGTAATAATAATTAATAAATATAATTATTACTGGTCATACAACATTATAATTCTACTATAGCTTGTGAGCAGAGCATTCGACTGGAAATGTATGATTGCGGTGTCGTACAGTTTATCTGCTTCGTCTAATCTTCTTAGAACATTTAAAAGACACCATAAGCCTTCAATGACAGATTCGACTTTTATTAATTCAGATTTTTGGACGAATGCATTTTTTAACGAAACAAAATTAATAAAAACGAATTTCGGAAGTAACAAAATAGTTTTATTTTTTGGATGAAAACGAAATTCCGAAACAAAATATTACAGTGTGCACATGTCCGGTTATCACCTTACTATGATGTGGCTACCTGTCCAACTAACCTAAGCAAGAAAAAAATAAGATATTGGTCTATGTCAGATTTTGCAATGTACTATTATCATAGATCAAAACACATAAAATAGGCAGTATGCAGTTTCTGTTTGAACCAGGAACGCACCACCCCCACTGTGGCCTGAAGATTATTAACAACATTCTTGTAATGTATGTGATGTATGCCGTTTATGTATACAAAGCTACTTTTATTTCTTTACATCCTGAAGAATCAAGAACGCAGCTCCCATAGCATCAAAAGCTCCCCCGATATGCCTAAGCTTTGATCAATTGCTGCAGAGTCTCATAGCAAGCAGGAGACAGCTTGTAGTTATTTTGACTTTTCGTAGCTTCCCAGTGTTTGAAAAATGAGCCCTGTTCATCTACTGACAGAAACAAAGACGTGTTTGATTTGTACCAATCTCCTACTAGTTGCTCCACTTTTTTTTCCACAGGATCTGCATTGCTTTTCCACCTAAATATAAAGGAATAGAAGATCTGACAGCGAGAAGCTGCATGTTATGTAGAGTACTCAACATTCTAGTTGCAGATGTTGCATTTTCCCAACATTTTTGTGGTCTGATAATGTCTGAAGACATGCGTGGGGTCAATGGACTTCACCTATAGACGAGACCCTGTCTTCAGACTGGCCCATCTGGTAATCAGATGTGTTCTGCAGGTACAAGCTTTGGTTTGTTGTAAATCAGAGCTACAAGTCAATGGAGATGTCAAGCCATTTGCACAGGAAAACATAACTTGACAGTCACTTACCACCCATCCTTTTTCCCTGCGCTTATACAATTCACGCACTCAGTCAATGAATGAAATTACAATGTATAACTTCACCGACTTGTTCACAATTAGCCATAGCGCCCTTTGATATGTAAATTGCCATGTCACCATCCAGTTCCTGGTGGTCCTCAAGTCCAGGCTGCCTTTAACCAGATAAATTGGTTTAGAATCACAGCGCTTGCTGGAAGAGATCTGGCTCCAATCATTTCACATGTGTTTAAAGGATCTTTTTTTTTGTCTCTGGGCGCTTCACCACTCTGGTGGTATTTACCTCCAGGCTGTGAAAATACAAACGGTGCAATAATAATTATAACATTACTGAGCAACCCTCTTTTATGTCAATGGTATCTAAGTGTGACTGTTTACTGAGCAGCAATATAAATATCTTGTAGGGAGTAGATAAATCACACAGTGGGTAATGAACTAAACTTTGTTTAATACTAAAATAACTTGAGACAAATATAGCAATTAGGATGTAGATTGGCACTGTTCTCCTGGGAAAGTGTGTTAATATTTAACAGACAGTACAAAGCAGGACTCTAACTGGGAAGCTGAGCATTTCTATGAACTTTTATTTAGCGGTTTTATAATAATTAATGAGAATTTGCTGTGGCTTTCACATTTTACACATTTACTGTGTCAAATTGTTCAATATCATATTTCATGTACACAGGGCTTTTTTTAATGGGAATGCGGGGGAACGCAGTTCAGGCACCTCCAGCACTGAACGTATGTAACGGCAAGGCGTGCTGGGGTGTGTTACAGGATCTATTGATGCTGGCTGATGGGGATATATTGTCACTGGAGGGGATCTATTTTTGTTTTGCCAGACATGGGATGTCTATTGTTGCTGGTGGGGGATCTATTGTTGCTGGAGGTGGGTCTTCTGTACCTGGGGGTCAGTTACTGCTGGGAGGGATCTACTGTTAAGGGGAGGGATCTATTGTTGCTAGCTGTTGGAGGGTATATTGATGCTGGGTGGGAACTGTTTTTGCTGCCTGGGGTCTATTGTGGCTGGGAGGTATTTTGTTGCAGGTGGTCAATTGTAGACATGTGCAAAACATTTTGTTTTGTTTCGTCTCGTTCCGTAGATTCGTAAAGATTCGTAATTACGTAAGACGCATGTTTTCCTATTCGGACCCGTTCGTATTTGGTAAGACGCAAGTTTTCCTATTCGGACCCGTTCGTATTTTGTAAGATGCAAGTTTTCCTATTCGGACCCGTTCGTATTTTCGTAACAGTTTTATTTTTGTTTATACTGAATGATTCGCAATTCTGTCTAATTTATTTTCGTTGATTCGAAATTCGTAATCTTCTTAGATAATAATTTTCGTTTAATGGATTCGTAATTTTGTACTTTTGTAAATACGTTGCAACACGCGGCTAATCCATATTAGGATTTCTCTTAAACCCTGTACAAATGGTCAGAATTTTTTCCAACAAACTTCAAAATGAGCGTTCTCCAAAATATTTGACCGCGTGTACGCTCCATCGGACAAACTTTTTCGGTTTTAAAAGTCTGGCCAACTACCTTCAGACAAAAATCCACAGAAAAGTTTGTTTGAAGTCCGATCGTGCTTTACACTGTCCAATGTGACTCAGCACAAAAGAGATAAGCTGATTGGCTAAGATATTAAGTAAGATACATCACTCATTAACTACACTGCCCAGTGCCCATTCGAAAGAACGATACGAGTACACAAATTTACGAACAGACAAAGAAATTGATTTACAAAACACACAAATTAAAATATGAACATACGAATGAAAATACGAACAGACAAAGGATTTAAAATACGGAATGCAAATCGTTCGTTATAGATGTAATTTTCATTCTTTTGCTGTTTCGGTGTTTCGTATTTTAGTAAGATTGTCCAATCGTACATTCGTATTTTCGCTTGTTCGTTATTTTGCTTATTCGTAATTCCGTAATTTTCGTATTTTCGTTCTTTCAGCTTTTCGTATGTTTGAATTGATCCGAATGTACGAATACTAACAAATTCGTACGAAAATAAATTTGTTACGAACGGGAACGCACATGTCTAGTCAATTGTTGGTGGGGGAACCTTTTTTCCTGGGGTGGGCTCTAGTAGTTGGCTGCAGGGGATCTATTTTACTGCTTTTCTTGTTATCATTAACAAATTCCATTCAAATTACTTAATACAACTAATGTCACTTGGTTCTATATTCTCTAAAATGGGCAGTACTGGGAGGTGGGTAGGGGGTGGAACCAAGGAACGATGCTCGGAGGTTGGTATGGGCAGAGATAAGGGGAGTTCCTGCACCTATTCTCTGAGAAAAAAAGCCCTGCATGCACACATTTATACAGTAAATGAGTTCACTACTGACTAAGCCATTGTTACATACGTTGTAAATAATAATGTTGATAAAAGGAGTCAAGTTCAACCAGATCAATCCCTCACAATTCCTGCAGTGTTGGTTCATAGGACTCATCCATCACCTCTCTTCACCCAACTTCCCATTTAACTTTTGCAAAATTTTCCAAAAATGATTTTAAGAAATTCCCAACCCTTCTAAAGGTCAGTTCATTGGATCAAAATATTCCCATACTATTCTTTATTAAATATGCTGTATACTATTGTATGGAAATCACAAAAAGTTAGGGGGAAATCTGTGCCAGACAATGCAATTAGCATCAGTGATGAATTGCTAAACAAAAGTCGGGATAAGCCTCCTTGAGAGCAAATTATTTTCTAGGCATATTTGTATCTCAAGCTGAAAAGTGAAGTAACCGGACAATCTAAGCCTTTCACTAAAATACAGTACGGCAGGGGTCGTCAACCTCCAGGCCGCGGACCAGTACCGGTCCGTGGCCTGTTGTCGAGCGGGCCGCCATCAGAGCAGGAGGTGAGCCCTGTCACGGACCGCAGTATAGTTAGCAGCCTGTATGTCCTGTGTGTATTCTGTGATTTCTCCCGAGCGGCCGCCAATGTAAGCCTATTAGCAAGGCAGGGGGCGGGACTGCTGCAGATTGTGACAGAGAGCGAGAGCTGCCAAACTTATATTAACAAGCGGGCGATTGCCCACTTGTTATTATGAAGAGTCTCTCGCTCTCTGTCACGATCTGCAGTTGTCCCGGCCCCTGCCTTGCTAATAGGCTTACATTGGCGGTCGCTCGGGAGAAATGACAGAATACACACAGGACATACAGGCTGCTAAATATACTGTAGTCCGTGACAGGGCTCACCTCTTGCTGAAGCATAAGGGGAATTGACATAGGCTGCAGGGGAGGCAGCAATTAAAATTAAAATGCAGGGAGTACTGTGATTGGAGGGGGGAGAGGGTGCATAACTGCAGGGAGGACTGTGATTGGAGGGGGGAGGGGGGGAAAGGGGGTGCATGACTGCAGGGAGGACTGTAATTGGAGAGGCAGAGGGGGTGCATGACTGCAGGGAGGACTATGATTGGGGAAGGGGGGCTTCATTAATGCAGGGCAGACTGTGATGGGGGTGGGGTCATGGCTGCAGGGAGGACTGTGATGTGGTCCATGACTGCAGGGTGGACTGTGATGGGGGAGGCATGACTGCAGGGACGGCTGTAATGGGGAGCCATGACTGCAGGGGGGACAGTGATGGGGGACCATGACTGCAGGGAAGACTGTGATGGGGTCATGACTGCAGGGAGGACTGTGATGGGGGCAATGACTGCAAGGAGGACTGTGATGGGGGTCATGACTGCAGGGAGGACTGTGATGGGGGACATGACTGCAGGGAGGACTGTGATGGGGGGCATGACTGCAGGGAGGACTGTGATAGGAATCATGACTGCAGGGAGTACTGTGATGGGGTGGGGGCCAAGACTGCAGGGATGAAGGGAGGACTGTGAAGGGGGCCATGACAGAAGGGAGGACTGTGATGGGGGGCCATGACTGAAGGGAGGACTGTGATGGGGGGCCATGACTGAAGGGAGGACTGTGATGGGGGCCATGACAGAAGGGAGGACTGTGATGGGGGGCCATGACGGAAGGGAGGACTGTGATGGGGGGCCATGACTGAAGGGAGGTCTGTTTTTTACTTTTAATACATTTGCAAACATTTCAAACAAACTTCTTTAATGTTGTTATTATGGGGAATTGTTTGTAGAATTTTGAGGAAAATAATGAATTTAATCCATTTTGGAATAAGGCTGTAACATAATAAAATGTGAAAAAGTGAAGCGCTGTGAATAATTTCCAGATGCACTGTATCTGTTTCCAGAGGTCTCCTGTCTATTTTTATGACATGTGATAATCCCAAAAATTAAAGGCAAATGAGTTAGTAGTAAAATGTATGTATGATGTTTCCTGGAATGGTGCATGGGTACCACACTGCAGGTGGTCTAAAGGACAAGGGTCTGTATAAGGATAACAGAACAAAGGGAGTCTTTGAAACCGATTGAATTTACACATTAACCAAGCAGGGGGCAATATAAAACTGCATATTGTGTATACATTTCCCTGAACTAGACCCATTTAAGGAAAGAAAATATTATGGTAATGGTGTGCCCTCAGCTTCACCTGCTATGATAGTGTTCTTGAAGTCTAATATATAAATGTAGTTCTTCTATATAACATTTAACTCAATTGTTGGCACCTGGTCATTTTCGATCTTGGCAAAAGTTATGTTCTGTTACATATTTTTGACCAACTTAAAATCACATCTGAAAACAATTACTCTCTGTTTGTGTTCAACACTGAACATTTTTTTTCCTGTCAATTTTCTAATTATTGTTTGATCCAATAATTTATGACACACTTGAATAAACACTGAAATGTCTATGGATCTGTGACTATCTTATATAATGCATTGAGCTCAAGCAGGCCCTGTCTGATATTGATACATTTATCGGTAATAACAAATGAAATAAGATTGCAATGTCACTCAACCGTCGTAAAAGATTTACTAAGACAAAAAAAAATGATTACATTACATCATTTTAGATTTTCTGTGAATTACATTTTTTTTGCTTATTTTAATTATAACATATCTACATTCACTATCAAGCTGCTTTACACTACTGGGACACAAAAAACAAAGTAAACTTTAGTTGGTTTATGTTTCTTTGTTAACTTTTAAAAACTCAGCTACTTACAGAATGCTTATGCCGCGTACACACGATCATTTTTCGGGTTCTAAAAAATGGGCAAAAAAAAATTTGAACATGCTTTATTTTTTAACAATGTTTTTAACGTTGTCGTTTTTCGGGTTGTAAAAAATGGTCATGTGGGCTTTAACGACGTGAAAAATCCGATCATGCTCAGAAGCAAGTTATGAGATGGGAGAGCTTGTTCTGGTAAAACTACCGTTCGTAATGGAGTAAGCACATGCATCACGCTGTAACATACAGAAAAGCGTGAATCGTCTTTTACTAACACAAAATCAACTAAAGCAGCCCCAAGGGTGGCGCCATCTGCATGGAACTTCCCCTTTATAGTGCCGTCGTACGTGTTGTACTTCACCGCGCTTTGCTAGAGCATTTTTTTTTCACGATTGTGTGTAGGCAAGGCCCTTTTAATGATCAAGTTGAAAAACACTTCGTTTTTTCTAGAGCCTGAAAAACTGCATTATTTAGAACCCGAAAAATGATCGTGCGTACGCGGCATAAGGGTTCATTAATAACTCCATTATCTTAAATGGCTCCAAAGTTTTATTAAAGTCTCATTTTTCTTTTTGTTAAAAATAACAAACATGTTATACTTACCTGCTCTGTGCAGTAGTTTTGTATAGAGCAGCCCAATCCTCCTCTTCTTGGGTCCCTCTTCTGTGCTCCTAACCCCTCCCTCCTGTTGAGGGCCCCCACAGCAAGCAGCTTGCTATAGAGCACCCAAGCCGAGCCACAGCTCCCTGTGTCCACTCAGACACGGGGCCCCGGCCCGACTCCATCCCCTCTCTCTCTTTTTAGTTTCTCTAAATCTGACTACTTTGCTTTTGTTTCAATTATAGAAAAATTGCCTCTATATGGTCTAGTGCAAGGGTGCCCAACCAGTGGCCCGGGGCCACATGTGGCCCTGCGGAGCCCTCTCCTGCTCTGGGATGAAATAGAATATAATACTGTTATTAAAGGTCACAGTGTATATATGGGCATATCTGTTCTGCAGTGGTTACTGGGCTGCTTTCAATCTGATCTGCAGGTGCAGAGCAGTTTACCTGCGGGTTACCTGCACTGAGCCATAGACTTCTGTTATTACCTGCGAGTTTGGTGAGCTTTCTGAAAGTGCACCACACCTGCAGAATATAATAGAAGTCTTTTGTAAAGTGCAGGAAAGCCAAAGGTACACTGCGTTGCACCCACGGTGCGGGTAAACCGCAGTGCATCAGAGTGAATGCAGCCTTTGGGCCCCTTTCACACGGTCAGTCCGACAGTCCGACCAATTGGACCCTCTATTCACCTCTAAGTAGTGGCAGATATAAACCGACTTGTGTCCTACCTCCAATCCGATCCGCAAAAAAGTATAGTATAGTTATGCAGAGCAGAACACGGACCTGCCATCCACCCTCTCCATTTATTGTGGCCCGCGACCAGTTACCAAGTTGCTTATGTGGCCCTCGCTCTTCAAAATGTTGAGCACCCCTAGTGGGTCTAGCTTTATGCCTAAAGGTCGTTGCTTAACTCCTTTTCTTAACTTTTTTCTTTCTTTCTTTCTTTCTTTGGATGCTATGCATTGCATCCAATCAGCACCTATCTTTTATTTTCAAAGCTTAACCACTTAAGGACCGAACCTCTTTCTTAGATTTGTTGTTTACAAGTTAAAACATTTTTTTTTGCTATAAAATTACTTAGAACCCGCAAACATTGTAAGAATTTTTTTCTAACACCCTAGAGCAGGGATATGCAATTAGCGGACCTCCAGCTGTTGCCAAACTACAAGTCCCATCATGCCTCTGCCTCTGGGTGTCATGCTTGTGGCTGTCAGTGTCTTACTATGCCTCATGGGACTTGTAGTTCTGCAACAGCTGGAGGTCTGCTAATTGCTTATCCCTGCCCTAGAGAATAAAATGGCGGTCGTTGCAATACTTTCTGTCACACCGTATTTGCCCAGTGGTCTTGCAAGCACACTTTTTTGGGGGAAAAAATAGTAGCCCAATTTTTTTTTTTTATATTGTGAAAGATAATGTTACGCTGAGTAAATTGATACCCAACATCTCACGCTTCAAAATGGCGACAAACTTTTACCCTTAAAAATCTAAGTTTTTTGAGTCACAGAGAAGGTCTAAGGCTAGAATTATTGCTCTCGCTCTACCGATCGTGGTGATACCGCACATGTGTGATTTGAACACTGTTTTCATATGTGGGCACTACTCACATATGTGTTCACTTCTACACGTGAGCTTGGCGGGACGGGGCATGTTTAAAAATGTATTTATTTTTTCTTATTTATTTTACCTTTTATTTTTTACTTTTACACTGTTCTTTTTTTTCTTTTTGTTTTAAATGCATCCCTTTTATTCCTATTACAAGGAATGTAAACATCCCTTGTAATAGAAAAAAAACATGACAGGACCTCTTAAATATGAGACCTCAGATCTCATATTTATACTAAAATGCAATAAAAAAAAATATATAATTTTTGTTATTTAAAAAAAAAAATGGCCCTTTAAATTGGAGGTTCACCCTAAAACAATTATATAACATTACATCCAGCATACTAACGACATGTACAGTATGTTGGTATTTTTTTTTCCGCTGTACCGTTTAATTGCTATTTTTCCCCCGGCTTCTGGGTTCTGATTCCCGCAGGACTGGGCGTTCCTATTGAGAGCTTAGATGATTGACGTCTGGTGAAAAACTTCCCATGGCGCATAAAGCGCGTCACCGGTTTTCCGTAAATAGCCGACCTGCGAGTCGGCTCTATATGGCGCCTGCGCAGTCAGCTCTACACGGCGGGCGCAGACGCCGTACAGCGCCGACTCGCAGGTCGGCTATTTACGGAAAACTGGTGACGCGCTTTATGCGCCATGGGAAGTTTTTCACCAGACGTCAATCATCTAAGCTCTCAATAGGAACGCCCAGTCCCACGGGAATCAGAACCCGGAAGCCGGGGGGAAAATAGCAATTAAACGGTATGTACGGCGAAAAAAAAATATATAATTGTTTTAGGGTGAACCTCCACTTTAAGAGCTATGGGCAGAAGTGACGTTTTGACGACGCTTCGGCCCTGCAATGGTATGGAGAAGTGTGGGGGCCATCTTCCCCTCACACCTCTCCATGCCACAGAGGAAGCCACAGAGGAAGAAGGATCCGATCGCCTCCACTGCTGCCGATAAGCGGGGAGGGCACCGGAGACCGGCGGGAGGGGGGGCCCTCTCCCGCTGCCGATAAAAGTGATCTTGCGGGGAATTCACCGCACAGACCACAATTATCAGAAACCGGACTGCTTACTAAAGAAGAGGATACCGGAGTTATAACAAAGATATCCCTCTTCATAGTGCCAACGTATATCCGCGTGAGCTGGAGTAATGAAGTGGGTAATGCGGAACTTCAGTCATTTTTTCATGTGCATGAGGGCCTCAGCTGTCCGGGACTCTCCCTCCTATATTGCTGAGACGCAGCAGCAGCACCATTGGCTCCCACTGCTGTCAAACCAAGTCAGTTAGCCAATGAGGAGAGAGAGGGGGCATGACCAAACCATGTCTGAATGAACACACTTGCTGTGGGGGCACTCAACAGGAGGGAGGGGCCAGGGGCGCCTGTGAGGGAGCCGAGAAAAGGAGTTTTTTTAGGCCACTCTGTGCAAAACCACTGCACAGAGTAGGTAAGAATAACATGTTTGTTATTTTAAAAAAAAAACATGACTTTAGTATCACTTTAACTACTTGCCGACCACCCACTGCAGATATACTACGGAAGGGCAGCTCTATTGCATGAATCGCCATACTGGTACAGCGCTTTGTGTAATAGCTATAGCAGGTGGCTTGCGCGTGTGCCCGTGGCACGCTGCCGGAGCCGATGTGCGTGGCCACCCACGATCGCACCACAGAGAGTCAGAAGGGGATCTTCCAGTCTAAACAAAGCAGATTCCCACCCTGACAGGGGAGTAGAGAAAGATCGTCTGTACCTAGTGATAAAAAACAGCTATCTCTCTGTACTGCCAGTCAGTCCACTCCCCCCACAGTTAGAAACACCTCCCTAGGACACACTTAACCCCTTGATTGCCCCCTAGTGTTAACCCCTTCCCTGCCAGTGTCCTTTATACAGTGATCAGTGGCTATTTTTCGCTTTGATCACTGTAGTAATGTCACTGATCCCAAAAAAGTATAAAAAGTGTTCGTTCTGGCTGCCGCAATATCGCAGTCCCGCAAAAATTGCTGATAGCCGCCCTTACTACTAGAATTTTTTTTTATAAAATGCTATAAATCTATCCCCTATTTTGTAGACTCTATAACTTTTGAGCAAACCAATCAATATATGCTTATTGGTATTTTTTTATCAAAAATATGTAGCAGAATACATATTAGCCTAAATTGATGAATACATTTGTTTTTTTATATTTTGTTTTGTATATGTGAAATTTAAAGCGGAGGTCCAGCTTAAAAAAAATTAAAAGTCAGCAGCAACAAACACTGTAGCTGATGACTTTTAATAAGTACACTTACCTGTCCAGGATACCCGTGATGTCGGCAGCCGAAGCCGAGCAATTGCTCGCCATCCTTGGTGAGGGAATCAGGAAGTGAAGCGTTGCGGCTTCACTGCCCGATTCCCTACTGCACATGTGTGAGCCGCGCAGCACTATGTGAATGGGCGGATGTCTCCTAGGACACACACAAGGTCCCAGAAGATACCGCTCGCCATTTCCCAGGAGGCAGCGTGAGGAGGAGGAGAAGAAAGAAGACCCACCGCGTACGTGGCAAATTAGGACAATCTGCCTAGTAATAGCCACTTCTGGTAAGTATATATATTTATTTATTTTCGATTTTTTTGTAGCCTTTTTGGCAATTTTTTTTTTAACGGTGAACCTTCGCTTTAAGTATAGCCTCTAAAAGATATATGTAGTATATTGTGGTTAATAGTACCATCATCCAAAAAATGTATACTTATAAAGATCGGAATTTTGGTCCCCAAACCAAAAAAACAAAGGGCAGGGGCAATTGGACTATTACGGTACAGGTAGGTAGGTAGATTTAAGTGTAGAAACACATATGTAGGAAAATATATATAGAATTTTTATTAATCCAAAATCACACATAAGTGGGGACCAAAATTACGATCTTTATACGTCTTGTTTTGGATATGTGTTAAAGGCAAAAGGTAAAAAATACTGTTGGTCTTTTTTGTTTATAGTGCAAACAAATAAAAAACGCAGAGGTGATCAAATACCACCAAAAGAAAGATCTATTTGTGGGGGAAAGAATGGAGATACATTTTATTTTGGTACAGGGTCACACGCACGTGCAATTGTGGGTTAAATTAACGCAGTGCCGTATCACAAAAACTAACCTGACCATTAAGGCGGTAAATCATTCTGGGGCTGGAGTGGTTAGGGTTACATTTTTACTTATTATTATATTATTTTTATGTTTTATACTATGAAAATATGGAAAACTTTAATATCAGACTAAAAAAAGTCGAATTCTAATGTATCATAAATTTACAACCATCACTATAATCTTCTATTGCATATATAAGGCCCCTTTCACACGGACGGACTGTTCAGGTCCGCCTGTCAGTTTTGACGGCGGACCTGAATGACCGCTCCATGCATCTCTATGGAGCGTCGAATGTCAGCGTCAGATGTCAGAGACATGTCCGCTGACATCGACCCGATCCGATCTGCTAAAAACAGATGTATGGGATACATCCATGGCGGATCGGATGAGATCTGATGAAAACGGACATGCTGTCTGTTTTCATCAGATCGCTCCATAGGAAACAGCAGCGCCAGACAAGCCCCTCCCCGCTCAGAGCAGAGAGGAGCTTGTCTTCCACCAGCTCAGCGGAGATCAATGGACTGATCTCCCACTGAACTGGCGGGAGCAGGCGGACTCCGTAGCGATGGAGTTCGCCTAGTGTGAAAGGAGTCTAATGCCGCATACACACGATCGGTCAATCCAATGAGAACGGTCTGATGAACCGTTTTCATCAGACCAAACCGATCGTGTGTGGGCCCCATCGGTTATTTATCCATCGGTTAAAAAATTTGAAACTCGTTTTAAAATTAACCGATGGATACCTAACCGATAAAAAAAAAAACGATCGTTTGCCGGCACGGGAGGGGACGGGAGCGCTCGTTCTGGTAAAACTAGCGTTCGTTATGGAGCTAGCACATTCATCACGCTGTAACAGACAGAAAAGCGCAAATCGACTCTAACCAAACTTTTACTAACACGCGGTAACACGGAAGCAGCAAAAGCAGCCCCAAGGGTGGCGCCGTTAGATTTTAACTTACCCTTTATAGTGTTGTCGTACGTGGTTTACGTGACTGCTTTCTGACATGATCGGTTTTATAACCGATGGTGTGTAGGCACGACTGACCATCAGTCAGCTTTATCGGTTAACTGATGGAAAAATACATCAGACCGTTCTCATCGGATTGACCAATCGTGTGTACAGGGCATAAAGGTCAAAGATAACCATAGTCTTTATCACAGGACCTGAGTATTAACGATTGAATCCACATATCTTGGAAGGAGTCTGATTTCTGTATTTTTTTTTTACAGGCTGAAGAAACCTTCTGCCAAAAAACATTCTGGCTAGAGAAGCTGATTCGTGGGGGTCTGCTGGGACCAACGTGCCACTGTTATTATTTATTCACTGAAGAGGTTTCTGTTTTTTAGTGAAAAAGTGAAAACGCCTGGAGGGCAATTCTCTAATTCAGTACTTTGTACTGTCTTCAGCATTCTTCCAAATCACTTCTCCTTATGCCAAAAACCACAGAGGGCCCTTCACTACAAATTAAACTGTAAACCAAAACAAAAAAAAAAAACGCACACCAAATAGTTGTTTCAGTGAGAAAAATTATCAGGTTTTTATTTAAATGTTTATTTACATTTTCTTTTAAAATCTTCCACCAACTCGCTCTTCAAAAACTTGTATTTTCATCAAATATAAAACAAATGTTTAGAAGGAAAAAAAAAATTCAGCTGACCTCCCAACCGCTGTGTGACGCACAAATGTTAACAGATATTTCAAACAAAAACAGGCTGGAGTTTATGTGTAGATTTGCGGCGGAGGAACATTTCATTTTTTACACTTTACAATCAGAGAACAATGGGGTGGTTTATTTGAAGCACATTAAAGATTTTGCCCAGGAACCAAAAAAAAAAATTCAAATAAGAAAAAGGAAAAAGAAAAAAACCCAGACGGAGTCAGCCCACAGAAAGTTTAAATTAAGCAAATGTAGATTTGTTTAAAACAGAACCAATGGGTGGACAAGATAGGGAAATGCTCAATGTCCTCATCTTTCCTCCAGACTTTGAAGGCTGAGTTAAAACGCTCCGAATCAACTCATTGTGGCTAATTGCAGCAGACATTGCATTGTGTTTTTTTCATTATTTTACACAAATATATTCCATAACGGAGTGTGCTTTATATCACTTCTGCTGTGCAGTGGACCCCTACTGAGAATAAAGAAAATAAATATTTCAAGCAGACCATTTATATGTAGATCGTGTTATTGAATAAAATGAGCTGAGACAGATAGCCTTGTATCTGATATTTCCAGAGCTATTAGAAACCTCTGTTTAGCCTCGTACACACGGTCGTACTTTTTGCCAACAAACTTCAAAATGAGCACGTTTTCAAAAAAATTTGACCGTGTGTACGCTCCATCGGACAAACTTTTTCGGTTTTCATTGGACAAAAGTTTGCTCTGCAAACGGACAAACTTTTTGGCAACAAAGGTCCGATGGTGCAAAGTCCGACCGTGTGTACAGCAAGCCATCGGACACTTGTCCGAAGTACAAACACGCATGCCCAGAACCAATGTTAAAATCAACCAACATGAGCAGAAGTTGACCAAAGGGTGGCGGTAAAGAGGAGAAAAGAGCAGAAAAACCACATGATGTTGGGAAAGTTTGCAGAAAAGTTTGCAGAAAAGTCCTGCCATGTGTATGCTATGGGTGTGCCCGGCCAACTCCCTTCAAACAAAAATCCACGGAAAAGTTTGTTTGAAGTCCGATCGTGTGTATGCAGCTTTATATTGGTATCTTTCTACCTTAAAGTGGAGATTCCATCAACATTTTTTAGGGCTGTTACTGATCAATGATTTATTTTTTTATCGATTAATCAACTAATTTCGATTAATTATAACGCACATACAGATCCAACTACTTTTAGCTGATCTCCTCCTTGCAGGCTGATTCCCAGTACAGCTTCAAACCACTGGAAAAATGGATAGCAGGATACAAAAAACACACAAAGGCAGCGCTCGATGGGAATAGCATTAACATTTTTATAGTCTTCAAGTAGGTAACAAAATATTGCACTGGAGATAAACTGTGAAAACTGTAAAACATAAACTGTGAAAATGGTGCGAGTAATACCAAACGGTACCAAAAGCAGTCATAAAAACATGTAGCCAAGTATGATACTGGTATAAAAATGTGTACAATGATACCACTGCTGAATCCAGATGAGGAGAGGTTAACATCAGTCCGTCGACATGTAGATGTCCCATGAAGGGCACTATGACAACTCCCAGTGGATGGTTGTAGAATCCCAGGTTGATAGAGGGGAGTGATAGAGGGAAGTGTAACAGCCCTTGCGTGTGGCAGATAGTAAGGTCCCGCCGGCATGCAGATATGAAGGCACAGCAAAGGAGCTCTTCAGATGGATACGGTAAGCCCTGCCTGAAGATTAAAGATTAATGATGAATTAATAGTTAATTTCCACAGCCCTAAAAAATTATTTAGCTTTAAACTGTAGTTTAGAACAAAAAAAAAATGTTTTACTCACGCTGAAATGCCTGTTGCTATGCGGTCCCACGAAATCTGCCTTCCTATTCACCGAGGATCCTGACGTCAGCTCCCTCGGCTCCTAGCAGCTCTAATGCTCCTGGGAACTGATGACTCATGATGCCGTGCGCCTCCCCTGTTCGAGAATTGCTTTACTAGTTACTAGTTACTATGGGTTGCCATCACAACGGCGTGCACTTCCGCCACCTCCACTCGGTGTGATGGCAACCCAAGTGGTTTACGGCGCAGCGCTGCAGCAGTCTTGCGCATGCGTGAGATTGGGGCGGGACGGGTGGCTCGTTAGAACGCGTCATCCACAGTATTCCCGGAAGCAATTGCGTGTGGGCTTCACAATGCCCACAAGCAAAATGGGAACGCACAGCAGAGAGGAATATAAAGTATTCATTTGAAATAACTCGGCGGAACGGTGGGCCTTTTGCACATAGTAAGTGACACTATAGAGCGATGTAAAACGCAAGATAAAAGGTGTTATTTAAAAAAAATATATTTTCAAAAATTGAAAAACGTAATGGGAACCCTGCTTTAAGGAGAACCAGTCCTACCTGGGCTTATGAAGACATTTGATATTGAATTCTGGGTAGATCTAAAAAATGGATGTAATACAATTTTTGTTTAAAACAATGGGGGGAACTTTTCTAAAATTGCTGCACTCAGAATCTGATGCGGCTGTGCATGGTAGCCAATCAGCTTCTAACTTCAGCTTGTTTAACCATTTAAGGACTGCCGCACAACTATATACGTCCCGACTTTGAAGAGGGATATCTCGGTAACGGCAGATATCTCGGTAACGGTCCTGTAAACGATAATGGTGGTCTCTGCGGCGGATTTCCCGCAAGATCACCGTTTTCGGCAGCAGGAGAGGCCTCTCCCGTGCCCTCCGCCGCTTGTCCAAGCCGTAGGCAGCGGCAGAAGCGATCGGGTCCTTCCTCGTGCTGGGCATGGATGCGAGTGAGGGCAAGATGGCCCCCACCCGTATCTATACATAGCATAGCTGGGTGGAAGCGACGTCAAAACATCACTTCCGTCCATACGTCTGAGGCCGAGTACTCACGACCAAACATGTTCGCTGGAAATGTTCGACGGGCTGTTTCCGGCGTACAAGGCTGTTTTTTCATTTGGCCCGCTGGCTTGTACACACCAGCGGACCATATTTCCCTGCGGACCTGAACGCGTGCACGTAATCCACGTTTGACGTCACTATAAAGGGAAAGGCCAAAGTCAATGGTGACGCCCTCTGTTCCGCTTTTGCTAGTTACGGCTTTGCTCGTGTTAGTGAAGGTTTGGTTAGAGCTGATTCGCGCTTCTCGGTCTCCAGGCTTTAGCAGGTAGTATTTTCTCGTTCAGTGCGTGTGCTTGTGGGTACGTAGTTGGCATTCGGGTACAGGCGTGCAGTTCGTTCTGCTTTGCAGTTTCGTACTGTGCGTTCGTATCTGTGTGTCGTGCGTTCTTTGCAGGTACCGCTGGATTTGATTGTGCTTTCTGTTGGAGTGTGTTCTTGACTGACCAGCCGGCCGGTTTAAAGCCATGATGGAGCAGCAGCGTCAATTTTCGCGAGTTGGTGCTGTTTATGGGATGGCTGCTGGATATGTTCATTATTCCAGTACTTTGGCCAGAAACAGGGGGCGGAGGCGTTTCTGGACCAAGAATTGGTTGCGCCAGCGTGACCAGTTCTCACATATGCCTCTGCTTAGGGAAATCCAGGAGAATAATCCTAATGACTATAGGAATTTTCTCCGCATGACGGACCCCGTATTCAACAGTCTGCTGGAACTTCTGTCCCCCTATATCATGAGGCAGGACACTGTGATGCGCCAAGCCATCACGGCCGAGCAGAGGCTTATTGCCACGTTGCGGTACCTGGCGACTGGGAGGAGCCTGCAGGACCTCAAGTTCTCGACAGGCATCTCTCCGCAGGCGCTTGGGGTCATCATACCGGACACGTGTGCTGCCATCATCAAAGTTCTGCACGAGGAGTATATTAAGGTAAGTTTCCTCATTTTAACCTCACAATGTGTCTTTAATAATGTTGGCAACTAACATTTTTTTTTAATTTCCCAGATATGCTGTGTGTTTAACTAACGTTCCCTTTTCTCACTATGCATGTTGATATCAGCTTTTACATGTTCTTTTTTTTTTGGCCTACCTGCATATTTGGATCTTACCCAATATTAACCTGTCCAGCATGCTATCTTCGGGCCAACCCCCACCTTGCCACTTTCTAATTTTTTTGTTTTGTTTTATAAAAACAGTTTAAACACCCCCCACCCCCCCCCCTTCAAAGTGTTTTTGTCCCCATCAGAGGGCTGTGGAGTCTCTTATTAATTAAGTGGGCCTATCTATTTGTGCCCCGAAATGCTCCCTTCATAATTTGAAAATGCTATTTGAAAACTATGAAGTTGCACAAGGATGCTTGTAGGATTATGTTTGCAATGTTTATGTGCCAAAGTACTAAATATCTTTTTTTGTTTGTCCCCACAGCTACCCTCCACACCACAGGAATGGCAGTCTGTGGCTTCCCAATTTGCCGAGCGGTGGGATTTTCCTAACTGCGGTGGAGCAATAGATGGGAAACACGTCCGCATTGTGCCCCCACCCCACTCGGGGTCCTACTATTATAATTACAAGGGTTATCATAGTATCGTGTTGATGGCGGTGGTGTCGGCACAGTATGAGTTTCTATATGTGGACGTGGGGAAGAACGGCCGGATGTCAGATGGGGGAGTGTTCTCACGGACTGATTTCTATGATCGTCTCCAAACTGGTGGTCTGGCATTGCCACCAGATGAAGAGAATGTGGAAGGACTTCCGTTTGTGTTCCTAGCAGGCGAGGCTTTCGGGCTTGGACCTCACCTAATGCGGCCTTTTCCCCAGAGGACCCTCACCTTAGAGAGGAAGGTGTTCAATTTTCGGTTGTCCAGGGCTCGGAGGGTAGTCGAGAATGCCTTTGGGATACTCTCCAACCGGTTCCGCCTGTTCCTGACATCGATACATTTGGCGGAATATAAATTGAACACCATTATATTTGCCTGCTGCATTTTGCACAATTTTCTACGCAGGCACTCCCAGACGTACCTAGCCCCCATGGGCTCTGAGGCAGGACTACCCTCAGAGAACATTCCTGGCCTGGACACTGGTCGCGCTGGCTTGGCCCCCCAATCTGCTCGTGAGGTACGCGACAAATATGTTGAGTACTTCATGGGTCGGGGGGCCATTGCTATGCCAGATCATATTTCTTTCTAATTCGGCCCCCAAAAGAAAGGAATATTCTCAGAACTAATAAATAATTAGACCATTGGACTTTATACAGTTGTTTGTCATTACTGCTTTTTCTCTATTTTTCTGTCTTCCAGGTTCTCTCCAAAAATAGTGCACTTCTAGTGCCAAATTTACTTACTCAGATGTATTAACTAACCACATTTGCACATTATTCACTCATCTACTAACTGGGTATTCAGTCTAGAAATAAGAAGCCACTCATTTTTCAGCTTTTGATGTCACAACTAGATAGTTTTATTTTAGTCATTTTTCAACAAGAAATGTGTATTTTTTGGCAGAAACCTTTTTTTTTTTAATTTTTTTCGAAAATATTTGCTTGGAATTTTAAATTTTTTTGTCTTTATTGACAGTGATTAGCAATAATACTGATCAAAACACAATGTAATAATAATTTCACTGAAACTATACGCCAGAATTTTTTGGCTTGTCTCCTATATATCTATCTCTAGATATATATATATATATATATATATATATATATATATATATATATATATATATATATATCTATATATATATATATATATATACACTTCTAAACATATATTTTTTCTACTTTAGTTCAAAATTAAAGGTATTATTTAGTTTGGTTTTCAATAACCCAGAATAATTTATATGTTTCATTTTTTTTGGGGTATTTTCTAAAAATTTTTTTTTTTTTAATTTTTACAAAAGTTATTTTTTTTAGAAGACATTTATTTACATTTAGAAATGTTTGGGTATTGTTTTTCTACAAAACATTTTTTTGCTTTGTATTTGTTTGTGTATATTTTTTGTTTTAAAATTTGAACACAACAAAAAAGTTTTTTAGTTTTTTAAGATAATTAGTTAACTTATTTCTTTAGGTGAGATTTCTTGTTCGTTTTGTGATCTGAAACTTTAAACATTTACAAACAAAAAAAGATCAACACCAAACCAAAATATAAAAAAATAACAGCAGTCAGTCATGGATGGTGTGCTTTCACACTGGAACACGCCAAAATGTCTAAATGCACACATTCCTAAAACAAATCGCCAAATGTCATTGGTTACACAGACAAATGGCCACATGTGCTATCTGACATCATGGGTGATCAATGTCTGTGTTTTGTGGGAGCAAACCCTTCTTCCTCTCAACTACTTGAGGATCGAGGAGGGGTTTGTACCCACAAAGCACAGACAATAGATAGTCTGTGATGGCAGATAGCACATATTGGCACACTGTGTGTGCATTTAGAATTTTTGGCGTATTATAAAGTACAAAAATTAAAAATGGTTTTGTGGGCGGGGGATGGGCTTTTGTGTTTCAGTCTTTGACACGGCCCATCATGTCAATGATATTTTTGTAATTCTGTTCGATGACTAGCATCCTTTGGCGCATGTTGTCCATTTCCCTGCTGCACTCTGAAATGACATTTCGAACATTCTGCTCCATGACGACCATCCTTTCCCGCATATTGTCCATTTCCGTGCTGCACTCCATTACTTGCTGTACTATTATTGAAGCACTTGCACGTGAAAAATGTGCTACACCATCTTCATCCCCTAAAAACAAACAAATTGGCATTCAAAATATGTAAAGAGTTTCCGGCCTATCTGCATATGTTTGGCCCTATTAATGTTGGGGTGACACTGACCTGATGGCCTGATAATTTCCACATCCCCAATTTCTTCATCTTCTATCACTCCTCCTTCTTCCACCACCTCAGCCTCATCCTCCACGACTCCTCCTTCTTCCACCACCTCCCCCTCATCCTCCACGACTCCTCCATCTTCTTCCAGAACTCCTTCTTTATCCATCACTACCCCTTCAAAATCACGCAATTCTGCTTGGTCCAGTTCCGCCTCATCTTCACCGAATTCTAAATCCAGAGTTAAGTCTTCCTCCTCTCTTCCTTCCACATCCTCCTCTCTTCCTTCCACATCCTCCTCTCTTCCTTCCACATCCTCCTCTCTTCCTTCCACATCCTCCTCTCTTCCTTCCACAGCCTCCTCCTCCTCAACATGTGGAGGTGTTTGATTTTGTGGGTGTCTGGCCCTCTCTGCCTCCTCCAATTGCTGGCGTCTTCTTTCCCCTATAAGAAATAAGATAAAACAAAAGGTATACTCATCAGCACACTGATATTGGATATCATAAATCGCACACATTGCATAGACGATACATTTCTGATGATTTTTGTTTGTTTATTCTTTCAGCAATCCTCCATTTTTGGCGTAGTTCTAGGCCAAGCTCTGATCCTGCCCCTTTTTTGCAAAGAAGTGACACACATGGATGTCCCCCCAAAACATTCATTCTCGTCGACCCTCCAAATAAATATCCTTTGATTGTTGAGACACAGGTGCTTTGCATTTCCAGATGTTAAAACATCAGCTTTATTTGCATTTTGGAGAATGAATCTTGTTTGCCTGTCACATGCACTCAAGTAAATTTCTGAGATTTTGCTATTCAAAAATGTTTGCAAACAAAGTTTGTGGCCAGTCAGCCATGTGCAGGTGTGTTGTTCCTGGACTAACCTCGCATTTTTGCGAAACAATGTCATATTACGCGTGTTTACTATTTCACGAAATTTGGTAAAGGTTGTTATTTTACATAAACACAATACAGTATCTACACGTGTTCAAAAGTACAAGCAGGCCAAGGAGGCAGATGTGAAAAAATACATGTCAACACATTATTGCAGACATTTCCCCCCCCCCTTAAATAATATGGACTTACTTTTCCGCAGAATTTTGAGTATCTTCTTCATGTGATGTGGCTCCCTCAATTTTAAATCGGACCAACGCTTCCGGAGTTGCTCCTTGGACCTGGTGACACCAAACATTCTCCTCATTCTCCTTGCCACCTTGTCCATTATGTGTGACTTTCTACGGTTCGGTGTTTTGTAGGGCCCACATTCACCATCATAATCCTTCCTCCTCATGATGTAAACCAACTCCACCATTTCTTCAAACGCCATATTAGTGGCTTTATATCTTTTAGGCCTGGATCGGGACGGTCCTGGCTCTGTCCCTTCACTTGCGCCATGAGAGCTCCGTGCCCGCTCGTGTGACATCGCCATCTTTCCTTCCCACAGAGATTAGGGGCGTGGAAACGAGGAAATGTCCCGTCAGGGGCGGAGATGAGGGCGGGGATTCTTGCATATGCGGAGTGTCGCGAATGCCAACAACGTATTGACGTAGGTTACACGGAGAATATTCGCGCGATTCCAGAACCTACACAGTTAACGCCATATTTACTTTTTCAATTGATTAGGGGCATGGCAAAGGTGACGAGGGCGGCGTTTCATACATACGCGGAGTGGATAAAAGGCGCTTGACGTGATTACGTAGGTTACGTGTTAATTCATCGAGCGTAACAAACGAGGATTTTGAGAGAGGCAGGTAAGAAATTTAAACATGGGATGAGCAGCGGGCTATAAAATGTAGAGCCATGGGATGGGGGTTTGGTCTGTTGGTTGCACAGTTTTATTAAGCTATTATGTCTCTTGGATACCAGAATGTGATTTTCGTACACAAATGCTTTTGGAGACATCACAAAATAGAGATGTCAAAAATGCTGTGACTCATTAGCAATTATGTAGGGTGTATTCAGATCAGGCCAAGTATTGTTCTGTGTTGGTTGGACAGAGGTCATTAGGAAGTTTCTTTCATGTAATCAATGCTGAGGGGCAGGATATCTACACATGCAATAGTGCCTTGATGAATGCTGTCATTTGTAATAATTGTGTATGGTTGTAGATTTCTAATATTTCCTGCAATGTAACCAAAGGGGCGGCATGTATTCAAAAAATGTTAGCTACAACCAACCAATGGGGCCGAGCTGGGTTTGTATTTCTATATAGGTACTACTTTTTAAACAACATATTCTATCAATGTAAATGCTGAGCCTTTTTTAAATCGTGTTTTTGGTTTATTGTTATTTTTGTAATCTAGACTAAAAATCGAAAAAACAACATTTACCAATGGATCTCCTGCAGACCCAAGAGATTATCCAGCATTTGCTGGATAAATTTAGGGAAATGCCCATCCTGTGGGATTCAAAGCAGCCCACCTACCATAACAAGGACGTACGAGCGGCAGCACTTGAACAGCTAGCAGCATACATGAGGACATGGGTGCCAGAATGCAGTGCCAACATGGTGAAGGATAAACTTGCCAACCTCAGGGGCACATATAGGAGAGCATACAAAGCTCACCAAAAGCAGCTAAGATCTGGAGCAGCAGCAAGACCACCAAAGGAACCCAAGCTGTGGTATTACAGCCAGATGTCATTTTTGCGGGATCAACTGGAAGGCAGGCCATCTATGTCAAGTCTGAATCCCAACCTTCCCTCCACGCTACCTCCCAGCGGGACTTCCCCAGATCACCACAGCCCTGCAGAGTCGGATGAAGAGGGCCTGGCTGACAGAGAGGCAGATCTGCGCCTCTACGATGATGAGGTATAGTAGTTTCATAACTATTTAGGGAATAATATTATTTATTGTTTGATTCTTGACTTGATATTGGTTAATAAAATACAAGCTGGGAGGCAAAAATCAAAAGTCGTGGGCAAACAAATAGGTGTCAGGGATGACAACTGCAGGGGTCAGAGGGTGAGTCTGTTTTCAAGTTTAAATTAACGGCAAAAAAGAAGATTCAAGCATGAAAATGTGAGTGATTATATTTATAAATATATTACAACATGTCCCTTTTTTTACACAGGAAGAAGAGACCAGCCAGGAGGTGGCAGATCCTCTCCTCACTGACAGCCAGGCCGAAGGGGTCAGTGGCAGCCAGGAGGAGGCCGGGCCCAGTGGCGTTCAGCAGCTCCCCAGGACAACCAGCACCAGCCAGGCTCCTCCCCTTTATATTAGGCCACCAGGCCGTAAGAAGAAATTGGGGGCAGTGGAGGAAGCCAGCCTCCAAATGATTAAGGAGGCGAGTGCCATCATGAGGGCCCCCCTCAACCCCACTGAGGCCTACAGTGCCTCCGTGGCACATGATCTGAATAAAGGCACGGAGGAGCAGAGGCAATTGGCCAAGGGCATCATCAACCAGGCCCTTTGGTGGATGGAGAGGGAGCTGCTGACCAAAGACACTGGGCTATGTGACCCGGCCCGGCTTGCTGAACATCATACTCCTGCTGCCACATCATCCCCACCTGCAAGGGCCCAGGGAAGACCCGCTGTAAGGCAGCCTGGAAGGAAGGTTTCAAGGAAGAGGAGACGTTGATGCCCTGCCTTCCATTTGATCCCCCACAAATGGCATCTTGTTTGGACTACCACAGCTTGGGTTCCTTTGGTGTTATGTGCTGCTGCTTCAGATTTTAGTTTGTGTGCCTCCTGAGGTTGGCTAGTTTAGCCTTCACCATGTTTGACAATGCAAGTTTGCATGTATTTTGCTAGCTGTTCAAGTGCTGCCATTCTGTTTTTGTTCCTTTTTATCATTTGCTAAAATAAAAGCCTTTTTGTTTAATTTAAAAACGTGCCTATTGTTTGTAATACTGTGGGGATTATTTTAGGCATCAAACATTACAAACAAATAAAATGTTTCATCTACAAAATTCAAATAAACATGTGGGGGGGGGGGTGGTATTTGGTGTGCCAACATGGTAGACAATTTAAACAACCTTCAAAATAATCATGTTAAATATACAAACAAAAGCTAAATCCAAAAAATTGTCTCTTAAAAAATTAAAAATGGTGACATAACTATAAACACATAAAAAAAGTGTGAAAGATAAACATTAAACCTTAAAAAAAAAAAAAGGAAATGTGGAGGACCACTAAAAATATGATACGTCGGGCCAATAAAAGATTGCTAAAATCTTACTACATCACAGCTAACAAATGTCACTTTTCAGTAAGGAAATAACATGAGCTAAATAACTGATTAGTTCTAGCAAGAGAAGAATGAATAAAACGACGGCATCAACTGTTGGTTATTGTGTGGTTTGCTTCAGTGTTCTATTGCTAGAATTAATCTTTCTATTGACGAATGTGCCATATCCCAAACAAACGTGAGTTTTACCTGAACGAGCGCTCCCGTGGCCTCATTTAGTCTGAGCATGCGCGGGGTTTTTGTACGTTGGTTTTGTGTACTCACCACCAAACATGTCCGTCCGGACAGGATTTGAACGGACGGTTTTAAAACAAGTTTGCAAATAAATGTCTGCTGAAAAACGGCCCGGCGGGCAAATGTACGGTGAAATTCTGTATGCTCGTAACTACACACGACCAAACATGTCTGCTGAAACTGGTCCGCGGGCCAGTTTCAGCAGACATGTTTGGTCGTGAGTATGGGGCCTGAAAGGGACAATTTTTTTGGTCATTTTTTCAAATGACAAAAAAATATATATATTTTTATTGCATTTTAGTCTAAATATGAGATGTGAGGTCTTTTTGACCCCAGATCTTATATTTAAGAGGACCTGTCATTCTTTTTTATATTTCAAGGGATGTTTACATTCCTTGTAATAGGAATAAAAGTGACCCAATTTGTTTTTCTTTAAACTGTGTAAAAATAAATAAAATCTATTAAAAAAAATAATCAAAAAAAAAACTTAAAGCACAAAACATGCAACCTGTAGAATTTTTTAAACATCGCCTATGGAGATTTTTAAGGGTAAAAGTTTGACACCATTCCACGAGCGGGCGCAATTTTGAAGCGTGACCTGTTGGGTATCAATTGACTTGGCGTAACATTATCTTTCACAATATTGAAACAAATTGGGCTAACTTTACTGTTGTTTTATTTTTTAATTTAAAAAAAGTGATTTTTTTCTAAAAAAACGCTTGCTTGTAAGATCGCTGCGCAAATACGGTGTGACAAAAAGTATTGAAATGACCGCAATTTTATTCTCTAGGTTGTTAGAAAAAAAATATATAATGTTTGGGGGTTCTAAATAATTTTCTAGCAAAAAAAAATTGTTTTTAACGTGTAAACACAGATAGCCAGATTCAGGTATAGTTACGCCGGCGTATCAGTAGATACGACGTCGTAACTCTGAATCCGCGCCGTCCTACATTTAAGCGTATGCTAAAACTGAGATACGCTTAAATGTTGCTAAGATACGAGCGGCGTAAGTCTTCCTACGCCGTCGTATCTTAGCTGTCTATTTACGCTGGCCGCTAGGGGCGTGTACGCTGATTTAAGCCTAGAATATGTAAATCAGCGAGATACTCCTATTCACGAACGTACGCTCGCCCGTCGCAGTAAAGATACGCCATTTACGTAAGGCGTTTTCAGGCGTAAAGATAAACCACCAAATGTTAAGTATGGACGTCGGAACCTCCGTCGAATTTCACGTCGTTTGCGTAAGTCGATTCAGAATAGGGCTGGGCGTATTTGCGACGTGATTTGGAGCATGCGCACTGGAATACGACTGCGGACGGTGCATGGGCCGTTCGTTCAAAACGTCATTTACTTGGGGTCATGCTTTATTTACATAAAACACGCCCACCTCTTCACAATTTAAAATTAGGCGCGCTTACCCCGGCACATTTACGCTACGCCGCCGTAACTTAGGAGGCAAGTGCTTGGTGAATACAGCACTTGCCTCTCTAACTTGCGGCGGCGTAGCGTAAATTACATACGCTACGCCCGCACAACTTTGAGCCACCGTACGTGAATCTGGCCAAGAGTCTGAAAAACAGGCCCGGGGCTTAACCTCCCTGGCGGTATCCCCGAGCGTGACTCGGGGTGGTTTTTCCATGCCAGGATCGGTATCCCCGAGTCACGCTTGGGGTAGCTGTGCAGAGCGTGCAGCGGCGCGGCTTACCTGCTCGCTGAATCCACAGACAAGTTACTTACCTTGTCCCTGGATCCTGCGATGCATCCCCGCTGTGTGAGCGAGCGGGTCCTCTCTCGATTCACAGTGTCCCCGTGTGCCGCCGATCTCTGTTCCCTGCGACGTTACGACGCACGGGAGCGGAGAACGGCGCCAAATTCAAAAAAGTAAACAAACACATTACATACAGTATACTGTAATCTTATAGATTACAGTACTGTATGTAAAAAATACAAACCCTCCCTTGTCCCTAGTGGTCTGCCCAGTGTCCTACATGTACTTTTATATAATAAAAACTGTTCTTTCTGACTGCAAACTGTAGATTGTAGCAACCAAAAGTGTCCCTTTATGTCAAAAATGGTTTTAGAGCAGCTAGAAAACAGCGATAATAAATTATAATCACTTGCAGAATTGTGCGATAGCGATTTGTGGGGAAATTCGTCATAAAAAAATAAAAGTAATGACAGCGACAATTCTGCAACTGAGCAAATTTCAGCGATTTTGAGTTGATTATATTGAATATTTGTTATTATAATTATATTATTATTTGTTATAATTATTTATAATTATTTATTATATTATAATTTATCATTTTGTTTTTAAAAAAAATCATACCCGGGATGCCTACTACACTCTTGTTTGGTCAGATTTAAATGAGTTATTCCTAAGAATTGCAGGCCTACAGTATAAAACGCCAAATTTCCTTGCAAAATAATTGTACCGCTTTTGATACGTAATTCCAGACAGAATCATACCGCCAGGGAGGTTAAAGGGGTTGTAAAGGTTCATTTTTTATTTTCTAAATAGGTTCCTTTAAGCTAGTGCATTGTTGGTTCACTTACCTTTTCCTTCCATTTCCCTTCTAAATGTTTTTTTTTCTTTGTTTTCTTTGTCTGAATTTCTCACTTCATGTTCCTCCTCAGTAAGCTGTTCAGTAAGCTGTTCTAAATGACTTTTCACCGCTCGGATGATGGTGGAAAGCTTACTGAGGAGAAACAGGAAGTGAGAAATTCAAACAAAGAAAAAAAACATTTAGAAGGGAAATCTAAGGAAAAAGTAAATGAACCAACAATGCACTAGCTTAAAGGAACCAATTTAGAAAATAAAAGACGAACCTTTACAACCGTGGTTAACCGCTTGCCGCCCAGCCTCAGTCATTATACTGCAGCAGTTTGGCATGACTGCGAGAATTGCCGTAGGTCTACGTTGGCCGCTTCAAGAGCTCTAGTGGTCGTGAGTGGAGCCGATGTGCGTAGTCGGTGGCTACGATGTCCTGCCCGCGACCCGAGATCGCTCCTCAGAGAGAGATTTGTCAATGTAAACAGACTAATCACCGTTCTGTCAGGGAAGTAGAGAGAGATCTGATGTTCCTAGTTATCAGGAACAGCGATCTCTCTCTACTCCCAGTCAGTCCCCTCTCCCCACAGTTAGAAACCCCTCCCTAGGGAACACTTAACCCCTTGATCGCCCCCAGTGTTAACCCCTTCCCTGCCAGTGACATTTATACAGTAATCAGGGACTATTTTTAGCTCTGATCGCTGTAATAGATGTCAATGGTCCCCAAAAAGTGTCAAAAGTGTCCGATGTGTCCGCCACAATGTCACAGTCCTGCTATAAATCGCTGATCACCGCCATTACTAGTAAAAAAAAATTATAATAATTAAAATGCCATAAATATAGACCCTATTTTATAAAGGCTATAACTTTTGCGCAATCTAGTCAATATACACTTTTTACCAAAAATATGTAGAAGAATACATATTGGCCTAAACTGATATTTTTTTTGGGGGGGGGGATATTTATTATAGCAAAAAGTATAAAATATTGTTGTTGTTTTTTTTCAAAATTGTCACTGTCTTTTTTTGTTTGAAGCACAAAAAATAAAAACCGCAGAGGAATAAAATACCACCAAAAGTAAGCTCTATTTGTGGGAAAAAAGGACATAAATGTTGTTTGTGTACAGTGTTGCATGACATGTCAGTTAAAGCGACGCAGTGCTGCATTGCAAAAAATAGTCTGGTCATTAAGGGGGTAAATCCTTCCGGTCCTTAAGTGGTTAATTAGGTTTTGACAATACCCCCTGGAAGCTGATTGGTTTATATGCAGAACTGCACCAGATTTTGCAAATTTAAAGGGGTTGTAAAGGTTTTTTTTTTCCATAATAAGCATCCTTTACCTGCAGACATTCCTCTTTTCACTTCCTAATTGTTCATTTTTGCTCAGAAGTTGCTCTATTTCTTCTCTGTTCTGTTCACTTCCTGCTTGTCTGATTTTACTGACCACCGTGATGGGAGGCTTTACTGCGGTGGTCAGTGACGTGCTCACCCCCTCCTGGGAACTACATCTGTGCGGCAGGACGCTCTCTGTTAGAGACTTTAAGGAGGTGTGAATTACTTGGCGTGCCGCAATTCATACTGGGAAATGTAGTTCTTACATGAACGAGTGCCGCAAACCAGGAAGTGAATAAGAGAACAGAAACTAGAATGCCGGAGGTGATATAGATGAAGGAATTGAATAGGTATTTACTCGTTTTTTAACAGAATCATTACACGATTCTGTCTGTCTACCTTGCAGACATTAATTAAATTTTTTTGTTTTCCTTTACAACTCCTTTAAGCCTTATTTAATTTCCCCCAATGCTATGTATTGAAATTGAACTAGAATAAATTCACTTCATTTCAGCCTTCGGCAACCAGAAGTAACGCAGGCAAGCACTGCGCTTGTGGATACACATGTTTTGTTTACTGTTTGAATGTGAGTACCTTGTATACTTTTTATGCAATAAAAGGAATTGTAGTTAAAACATACTACACTATCCTGGGATTCCTTTTACCTTCCCTACTATTATATATGCACGGCATCTAGAGACCCCTTACACCACGGACGTAACAGCCGTTCCCCACAACCAGGGACCACATCCAGGGATTACACAAGGCACCATCAAGGCAGGCTGGATTATGCTGGATACACTCAGGCTTTTCTTATATGCTGTAACCTCACAGCAGTGAGCTAAGGGGTCATTTATTTACCTTAGCACAGTGGTTCTCAACCTGGGGGTCAGCACCCCCTCGGGGGTCAAATGATGATTTACCAGGGGTCACCAAATCCTAGGCTGTTCCTGAAGCCCGTATCACTCTCCCAGCATTTTTGCAGCCACCCAGCAGGGCTATCCCTGGAGCATGTGGCCACCCATCTGGGCTGTTTCTGGAGCCCGCAGCTGCCCAACCAGCCTCTTCGCAGGCGCCCATTCAGTTTACGGCATGGCTGGGGGGCAAAGACCATGGACCATGACTGGTGAGGAATGTGAAGAGGGAGGGGCTGGAGGAGACCCTATCTCCTGATTTCGGCATAGGTGTCACTGCTACGAGAAACCACAGAGCTGGAGAACAGTGAAGCCGGAGATAGTGAGAGACACTACCTGCGATTATAGTTGCCATTACAAGGACTCAGGGAGCGCTAAATGTCTATGGGTTAGGGGAGTAAATTTCTTGTCTTGCCTTGGGTGCTGACAAACCCGCGCTCAGAAAATAATTTTACTGTTAGGGGTCCCCACAACTTGGGAAATGTTATCAAGGGGTCACTGCCCTAGAAGGTTGAGAACCACTGCCTTAGCAGTAGGCAATGAAGAGCCATCACTCTGCACATTTGCACCTTAGTACTAGAAGGCACTGAAGAAGCCATCACGTTGCACACATCACTTTTTATTGCACATTTTGGACTTTTTCTTTTCTTTTTGCATCACACTTTGGAATTTACCACGTTCACTTAATGCACCTTTGCATTTCATTTCATGCTTATTTTACATATTTTACAGCAGATGTGATTGTTTCAGAGCAGATGTTATTTGCACTTGTACTATTTGAATTTTTTTTCCATGATTATTTTGCATTGTGTTATATACCTCTTCAGCATTTGAGGTTTATTTGGACACTATATTGTTTGGTACGTTATTTAGTTTGCCACTTGCACAATATTTTGCACTTTGCACCTATTATCATTGCTTTTTTGCTCATACGTTTTTATACTCATTGCTTTTATGCTTGTGCGTTTTTATACTTGTGCATATAATTTTATCAACAGCTCAGCACTACTTTTTATATTCATGCACACTCAGGTCTTGATTTTACCTTTCATTGTTTTGTAGCAGTTGATTCATACTTAACCCCTTCACAGCTGTCATTCTGCTGTTCCACAGTAGCGTGTGAATACTCTTTATATTTATCTCAGTGCCACCTAGCAGTGCCCACCAGTGCCCATAAGTGCCACCTATCAGTGCCCATCAGGGCCATCTATCAGTTCTACCTATCAGTTCTACCTATCAGTGCCACCCATCAGTGCCACCCATTAGTGCCAAGTGGTCAACCAACATAAAGTGGTTAATAAGGGTAAATCCAAAACTTTCATAACTTCTGTACTTAAGAACCCTGAGTGAGTGAGTGAAAAACGTATATATATAGCGCTACACATGCGAACTGAATCGCCTCTGGGCACTTGTTTGACCACTTCTCCTTTGAGCTCAGAAGCCTAAAGAAAACCCCAAAATTTTACAACTGTCACCAGAACATGCGTAGAAGAGAAATTCCCCCATGGGGACGGGACATTGGGTAGAAAAACTCCCACATCAGGAACAGAGGCTGCAATAATAATCTGTCATGGGTTATAATCCTTCCCTACTCATTCAAAACAAAAAAAAAAGTTTTGGCTGGCGTTCCACTTTGAAATTTATAAAGAAGCTGAAAAACATATCCAGAATGCGTCGTAAGAAAAATCAAGAACATACATTAGTCATGAAAATACTGACTATAGAGTGGAAGCATTAGTGTTACAAAGGCACAGGCACAAGTAGTCACACAATTAAATTTACAATGTATTTTTAATAAGAAACACATTTTTGCTCATGGGAAACATGTCTCAGCGTAAGAAAAACATATCTAAGAAACATTTATTTATATGTGATTTTCCATAGATCATGTTCCATTTTATCTGCACATATAAAATGTACATGCCAAAAGAAACCACATCCAGGATTATATTGGCATTAGCTACACAGGGGATAGAATGTTGACAAGTTCAATCATCTCCTTTAAATACTGAACATTTTGCAGCCAAATGTGTCCAGGACAATCAATGATTCACATCTTGTAAAAGAGCAACTTGGGTTGATGCATTGGATAGTTACTGCTATATTGTGTTTAACAAAGACTAAGGAGAAATTATACTTAAGCAACAAAATGTTATGTTTGTGTAAAAGGGCCCAAAGGGGATATAGTGCAAACATAAACCTATAGCAAATGGCAGAGAGAAGGATACCTTCACCTTATAAATCCCAGTAATCCCATTAATAGTTTGAGATAGTTCAAAGTTGAAGGTTGAAGTTCCAGGTAGTTAGTCACGTCTACTCAGCCAATGTTTATCATGCCGTCACTGGAAACTCCAACGCTCAACACTCAACACTGTTAGTATATATAATATACAGCAATTAGAAGCAGAGGTGTCAAGCTGGAAAAGCAATTTCATGGGTGATTAAAAAAAAGAAAACTTGGTGCACGTATAGGGAAATATGTGTGTGGCTAAATGGCCCTGGACAAGTATTGCAGCCTGAAGGAAACTTTCGCCGTTAGTGAAATAGTCTTATAAGTAGTCCCTCTCCCGAGTGCAACCCCCCGCTGTGCCAGTGATTCAAGCTGTGCAGCCTTTACAAAGAGAATGGGATTGATTTACTAAAGGCAAGAGGCTGTTCTCTTTGCAAGAAAAGTTGCACTTTGCAAGGGAATTGGCACCAGAACTTTGAGAATGAGATGAAGCTCTGCTGACTTCTATCATCCATTTATATGCAAAACAAATTCAGTTTTTTAATTTTCCTTTCAAGTGAAACTTGACCACATTTGCTAATCTCTGGGGCAAATTATTTTACAATATGCAACTTCCCTTGCAAATTGAACATCCTATTTGCCTTTAGTAAATTAGCCCCAATGCTCCTACGCACATGTGCCTCACCCCCATTCTTTCTGGTTGAAATTGCTGGAAGTGGGAAGAAGGTATTTCTCCTAGGTGGGCTGCACCCTTACCGACCAGCCACATACTGAGCCACCCATGGAAATTTTGGGGTTTCCCTTATAAATTGGGTGACCTAGTAAAAAGTGTATCTTATGGAAGACTCAACTTCTGAACATGAACCTAACTGAATTCATGATGGTGTGCCCCTGCCAATTGCACAGATGTTGGTTGTGACAGCTATATTTTCCAGTTTTACTTTGTATCTCTGTATAGCTTTCCCTTTCTGCTCTCTTAGTTATTGTTTTGAAGTTACACCAAAGACCTAGGGAGCAATGAGTGAGACGGTATACTGAACTACTGGAATTTTGAGATGGCTTATTGTGTCTGTAGAAAGCCCATCATAGTAGATTGAATGGAATGGAGTGATTTTCGCTTAGTATTTTTCAAAGTAAAAAATATTATTGCATAATTAATATAATTAATATTAGAATAATTAATATGATATTACCATTAAACTGTGCATGGTTTAATATCTCACTCTGGGCAAAATATAATGCACAATCCTGAATAAAGTAAAGAGAAGAAGAGCGGAGACTCAGTTCTGCAGTGTCACATGATCAGGGTTTTAGATAAGTGAAAATGGCATTTTGATTGTTGTTTTTTTTTTTTAATACAATGATGAGTTGGGGGAGCCTTAATCCTGAATATGTGAATAGGTTTTAACAGCTAAATGTACAATTGTAATACATATATGGGTGCAAACTTACCTGACAAAGGATTTGTATTTCTGATCAGCTAATTCTACGGTTTACCCCTGATAGGCAGCACATTCCGCTTAGTGAGCTGACTTTTCTCTGCTTGCAGTTGTGCAACATAGCAAGATCCTTTCTGCAACCTGTGATTGGCCATTAGGGCAGCAGCAACAGGCTGATTAGGTCATCCCTCTACTCTCTCCACTTATAGCATGGCACTTGACTGGCTGCTACTGCCACCCCTCCCTCTCCCAGCATGAGTGCTGATGTACAGGAGATGACAAGATGATGAAATCAAGTCAAATTCATGTATTTACACTCTCTGCATTTAAAAATAGATTTAATGTTTTTTGATTTAAATACATGAGTGAGTGAGTGAGTGAGTGAGTGAGTAACTTGTATAGCGCAGCAAATGCGAACTTAATCGCCTCAAGGCTCCGTTCATAGCTCGGTTCCTTGTTGTCTGTGTTGAGTTCAGCTTTAAGGGATCATACTGTAGAGTCATTTCATCTCACATTTGCACACAGGAAATGCTTCCACTGTTTTCAAGAGTTTATAACATACTGCAGTTTTGGTCTCTTTGGCTAAAAGTTATAAAAGTCATCCATGCAATTTTATAATGACTCAAAGCTGTTTTATGTTCAGAGGTAAATTATTACTATTATTATTTAAGGTAGCACCAACAGTAATTGCTTTCATTGTTTGTGACCAGGTTAAAGTGACAAAAATTTCTGTCCCTTGTTCTTGTTTCGCATTGAATACCGAAACTGTTTTTTAAGACCAACTTGATGGGTTTATGTGGCAAAATTGGAAAAAAAAGAACCTTTAGTTCTTGCTTGGTCTGTACATAAATTAACTATATAACTTACCTCTTAGTGTTACAAAGACGTACCACAACTCATACATGGCAAAGGATCCTATAAGCATGATTGACAAGAAGAAGCTTTTTTAACATGCTGATAAATGTAGCAGTCCATAAGCAGTTCAAAATACACAACAGTAAACAGGCATAGTTTAGTAACCAATACTTTCATAAATTTGGAGGTCAGTGGAACCCAATGCAGACAACATTGATTTTACAATTGAAATACCCCCGACGTGGGAGAATTATACAGACTGTTTTTGTTGTTCTCATCATTTTGGCATTCTATTTCCCTGACTGTCATGTTGATTCTAGACTTCAATGCTTTTTGAGTCAGTGACCTGGGACTTCTAACCTATCTCAGATACTCACTGCATCTTCAAACAGAAGCAAGCAATAGTAAAATTCTTATGTTTCTCATGACATGTGTGATTCAAGTGAAGATTTGTCGAGCTTGGCTGTTCTATGATCATTTGCAAAAATAAAAAAGGAAAAGTGCGGCGCTAAGTAAGATATAGTAAGAACTATAATCAAAAGCATAAGTGTAAGGACATAAAAATGCCCATAATATAATAAATGCCACCTTATATATATAAATGAACTGAATCAGAAAGTGGCAGCAATAAATGTGAGTAAACAAATATTGATAGGTGATTTTGTGTATATAGGTATATCCCAATGGACCGAACTAGATGAGAAAAGTCCAAAAGTAGATCACAGTATCTGAAGTGATTAACACATGGAAATGGGATGATATCCTGTATAGCCATTGGGCAGGAAAGTTCTGTTTATGCGACTATGCTGAAGCATGTGAGGTGAGTCGCATCATTTCAGAAGTTCCAACGCTCACTGGGTGGTTCAACATAGAATCTAACTATGACCAAGACATGTAAGAAATGGATACTCTTACCAGACGTGTTGGACACACTCGCCTGCGGCGGTATGTCAGACAGGCATAAACGAATAGGGATGATGACACCCACGGAAGAAGGAATGAGACTTCAGGGATATCGCTGTAATCCAACGTCTTTGGGTCTTGTATATTCAGGATAAGGTGAGACAAAATAGAAACTCCTCATAGAGGGCAGTGGGGGAGCATATTCACATGGAGAAACATGGAAAACATGAAAGAGAGGCACCACATAGTGTAATTAATCCCAATGGGAGATAAAAACAGCCTTTATTGGCATAGGTAAAAAAGGATAAAAGCAAATAAAAATACAAATACAAGCTCTGTGAAGAGGCAGGTACATGTGATCACAAAAAAATGGCAATATGATCATTTGCAAGTTGAATTTATAAAGGAAAAAAAAATTCTGCATACTGTAATTCTATTATATCTATCTTTCCTTAAAGTGAACCGGTAGGAAAAAAAATAAGGTTGCTTCAGCTCCTGCCTTTTATTATTTTTAAAGATGTTCTCAAGTTCTCAAGCTATTATCTTTATCCTTGCTTCATTATTTACTTGTAAACAGCCTGTCAAGATACTCTGCATGTGGCTGACACTTGTAGCTGGACCCCACCTACATACAGGACCTTTAGAGCTACTACAAGGAACTCTCTGACCAAGCCCACACTGAATATACATGCATGAATGTTGGTCCCAGACATTCCTGTCACATCCCTGTAGTCACTGTTCACATAAACCCCTTCTCCCCAGAGCACTTCTCTTGTAGGCTTACAAATCATGTGCTCCAGACTGGGTCTCAAGGAGTCCAATGAACACCCAGGGCCATGATACACTGTGCCTGGGTAACCTGGTGCATTTTCCATGAGGGACTTATTTCTTACTGCTAGGCCGGTGACTCTCTTTCCATGAATACAACCTGCTGCTGAGCAGACAAGGCTTACACTAAGACACACTTTCACACTTCTCCCCAGGAATTGGCTGTGCACATTAATTCACCATTCTGTTCTCTTTCATGACAGCACAAGAAGGCTGCTTGATGCAAAAATATCTTTTTTTTAATTTATTTAAAAAGAACATTCCAAAGTACTTCCACAATACATACCACATAATGTGAGAAACAAGCCAATAAAAACATTTCAAATATCCTGCGAGGTGGAGGTAAGGAGGATTGGTACTCACTCTTGGCAATTTAAATTCAATGTCCTAGATAGCTGTTCAAGGGTCTGGGCCCTCCAATTTTAGCTTGGCCTCTCACCTAAAGGGGAACAAGCACACCCACTTCTAGTTTACCAAACCAAGACTTTCTCAACTTGCTATTCCAACACTTTTAGAACAGGGATTACATCATTACTCCTTCTATTGAGGGGGTACAGTTGAAGGGAGAGTAACTCCTGCCTACATACTGGATCAAGTAC
The DNA here is from genome assembly GCF_905171775.1 of Rana temporaria. NCBI lineage: Eukaryota > Metazoa > Chordata > Amphibia > Anura > Ranidae > Rana > Rana temporaria. The sequence continues at coordinate 104,260,952 of NC_053489.1, forward strand.
GCAAGAGTGGAAACTTTTACAGTTCCAATAGACAACATTTGAAGTGGGAGAAATTTGGAGATCAATAGTTCCTAAACTCTGTAAAATTTAGACATGCTGCCCTTAAGCCTATCCATCAATTGCTCATTAATCGGAGTCCATTGAACTCAAGATTTAACCACAGAGCCAAGCTTTTGCTATCATTTGTTTTGTGGTGGTGAGGCTTTTGTGGGATATGAGAATAAATTGAGGATTTGACAGCCCCTCCAGATTTCCGTTGAGAAGAGCTTCAAGTGATTTTATGCACAATGATCATCGAAAAAAGTATGTAACATATCATACACTTGTCTTGAATGCCGTTGCACCACCGGACAAGTCCACCAAGTGTAAAGAAGGATCCAATCTCCAAACAGCCAAGAAAAAAATGCTTAGAGGTTTTAGGGTTAATGTGTACTAGTCTAGCAGGGACTATGCACCAACAGATTAGTACTTTGTAGTTAGTTTTAACAGCAGTCATTTTGTGAGAGCAAGACTTCCTGGTGGACCAGATTTGGCCCCAGTGCCCACTCGTTCCCACTTTCAAACATAATTTAGCGCTAATGCTGTTTGCTTAGAGGTTGAAGTTCCATAAAGAAGGGAGATTACTCCTACCGAGTGAGGGTCGTTTTACATTTAGATTCAAAATATGTAAAGGTTAAAGTATTGCCGTAAGACACACTATTGACACAATGATTATCTTGGATCTCTGTTGCCCACATCGTGTTAATTGTCTGTTTGCTGCCCATGTTTTGTCATGAATGGCAATATGTGCCTGCTTATTATAACCTTATAGACATTAGTTTTCATTTGTAAAATACATAATTTCCTTCTGTTATATTCATTATGTTATCTTAATTAGTTTTCAGATAATATGTTAGTTCTGTAGAGTATAGATATTTGTTATAACAAATCGATTTGTTTAATTGTTTCATTTTTGGATAATTTCTTATTTACGTATGTTTTACGTATTACGTATTATTTACGTACGTATTCATGATAACGATTCGTAGTTCGGAAAGTCGTTTGTTTATTGAATCCATTAACACGCACAATGACAATATCTCTTGAGCGCCTAGGCTCAAATACCATACAACACCCTTCTCACTCAGTTCTCAGGAACGCACTTTGCCAGTAATCCAACTTCCAGCACAAAATTAATCAGCTGATTGGACTGTAAGATTTACTCCGAATTGACCTTTTGTTTTATTAAACCTTTAGCAAATTAATAAATCATGCTGAATTCATTCGTTATTTTCATTATACTTTCTTTCATATTAGTTGAAATTCATAAAGTTGTTACGAAACTAATTGCAGATGTCTAATTGCTAAGGTATCATTTCATGCAGGCTTGTTACAATCAAACCACAGCTCTGTTATCCCCATATTTCCCCATGAGAAGATAAGTGTTCTGTTATTGATCCTGCCTACTGCCATGCCTCCATTTCATATAGACTATCCAACACACTGACTTTTAAATGTTGCCAGTTATGCCTATCCTCCTGCAGTAAAAGAAAGGGATGCATGGGTGTGTTTCAACTGCTTAAAAACTGTAGTGAACTCTATTTATGCTACCCAAGGAAATCATGACAATCGCCAAATTTCTGCCTACTACCTGCCCTCCTTTACTGCTTCCTAGCAGATTGACAGGCTTAATTTCCAACTTCAACGATGCACAGGTACGTAACTGAAATTAATTTGGTAATGGTTTCCCAAGAAGTTAAAGGCAAGATCCAGAATGGAACAGGAGCCCTTAATCTGTTATAGTTCCAGCATAAAGCTTACAATGAGTAGCTTTAAAAGCAAATATCATATGGAAAGCTTGTGAAAGGCTAGAGGTATTTATAGATGTGGAAGTAAAGCAGAACAAAGAAAACAAGTGCTTGAAACATTAACGCCAAACTCATAATTCACACCATTTGATTTCTCTAGGAAAAAAATATTTACGTTTATAAGAAGGGTTTATATAACTAGATTTCAAAGAGAATCTCTCTCTCTTTACTTCATAATACTGAACCTTTCCAAACACTGGTGCATATTTTTCTTGTTCGGATGTTAGACATTCTTCTGTATTATAAAAGTTCATCTGAAATCTACTTGGAATGGATAATTAGAGAAATAACTTGAAAAGACACTTTGGAAGGATGTGCAAAACTGCTGTAAAATATGTACCAAAACTCTCTTCACAACTGAGAAATTCTTGATGATCCAAAAAACACTAAAACTGGGAAAAATGTGGACTAGTGAAAATGCAGTCATGAAGTGAAGTGATTATTGTGTGATCAAGATCACATGGGTAAATGCACAAGGGATATTTACTTCTATGAATTGTAGGTTGCAGGAGAATTGTGCATATTAATTCAGAGTTTATTTTATAAAGAATATCTGGTATAATATTATATTATTGCATTAATAATCTTTTACAACGTATATGACACCTTTGCACGTCTGGATTTACTGTTACTGCCCATTGAATTGTTAATCTAAGCTTTTTCTTTCACATCTATCTGTTACGTGTTTTTTCATTTCCAACAATATTACAACCAAGGGAACATTTTATTTAAAAAAAAAAATCCTCAATGAGGTATACATGTACTTTACTGGTACAAACTGAGCTGACACTCAAAATTTGTTAAATTGTACAACACTTTGATAAAAATTGATAAAACGAAAACCTGAACATATGAATCCACACAATCCTAAAATCGTATTAACTGGATGATATCTGTTTAGAGATTAACTATAAAATGTATTCCATCCTACTTCTCACTTCTCATGTAAAATATTTGTACATATATTGCCTCATAACAATTTCCCCCTTAGGCAAACATGTTTCTCATAAAGCTTCTTCAGGACCAGTAGAGGGTCCAATGATGAGATAGTAGCAATATAGTTATAGTTATAGTTAGTGGTTACTACTATCTCCTCAATTTTTTTGGGATGTGTTACAGTGGCTGTGGCTTCTGTTAAAAACCAAGGGAACTTGCTGATAACAAAGTAATGAATGAATATAATTATGGTTCTATTGTATGAACACAACTCTACCATCCAAATAATCTATACAGAAAGTAGAGAAGAAAGAAACCCTCACCCAAAATTGCTTTAGATATATATCTAATGTGAAACTATAATGGTTTGGGGTCAATTTTATTTGAATTGTGAAAAAGTTTGAAAGGTTTTATCCCTTTTAAAACTTCAGTGAAGACTTTTTTCTTAACTTTGTGGCATTGCCAAAATAATGTATGTAATCACCATGATTATCAAAACATCTATAAACTGAATTTCTCTCAAAGGATGAAATTAGTTAGTTTAAATATTTATGACTTTCATTACTCCATTTTTAAACCGTGCTGTTGCTGTGGTGGTCTACCATAGTGGTTGGGAGCCAATAACCAAAGCTGTCTAAAACAATTGAAGGGCCTTAGGTGAGCAATGACTTGGTTGCTTATTTGCTATGGATTCTACAGCCAAAATCTGACCTGCTTGTACGGTAAAAATTGACATAGGCAGGGAATTCACTTGTCTCAATAAGCAACTAAGGTAAGATAGTGCTGCAGTACAGGCACTTTATGGTGTCAGCAAGTACCTGTGTTAGTCTTTAAATCATTCCCTTTGCCATTGTTGATTACAAGCACAGGTTTCATACACACTCTATAACGCAATACTAAGCACCAGCACCTTATAGCACTACACAAGGGTTTTGGCATTTGACAGTTGAATGAGGCTCTGTATGGGGTTGATTTTCTAAAACCGAAGAGTGAAACATCTGATGCAGCTCTGCATAGTAACCAACCAGCTTCCAGGGTTTTATTGTCAAAGCTTAATTGAACAACCTGAAGTTAGAAGCTGATTGGCTACCATAGCTGCACCAGATTTTGAACCCTCCAGTTTCAGTAAATCAACAACACTGTTTAGTAAACACTATTTACTGTACACACTTTATTATACAATAATCTTTCTGTTCTTAAACTACGCTTCACTCCCCACTACCTGTTCTTAAACACATCAACTAACTGAAATAGTGTTAATATTCCAAGGAAAATACTGAAATACTTGTATATGTTTCTTAAAAGAAAAGGTGATGATTAGTATATGCTTCCACAGAGAGTTTGCAGCAGTTGGAAGATTCCTGTCTCTGATAATGTTAATAGTAAAAAAAAAATGATTTTAATAGTATGCTCCTCTATATCCAACCCAATCATGATCTTTGGAAGAGAGGCTTTAAAAGCATGGTATAACCCAATCATCAGATTTCCTATAGTCAGAAGCGAATGACATAACTCTTCAATAATGTGCCTAAGCTGCTTATAAACATCAGTTAAATAAGATAAAAAAAGATAAAAAAAATAAAATAATTCAGACTCAGGCCTAAAAATCTATCTGACCCCCTAACTATATATATATGGTTATAAAGGGGTTAACTAACTTTTTACATCTTATTTTAACATCTAAGTTCAGTTTCCTTCAAAACCACATTTGGGAACATGTTCAAATATCCCTGGCAGTTATTTCACTTCTGTTTTTTTGGTATGTTATTTGTGTGATAGTTTGTCATATAGTAAGTCATGTTGCCCTTTTGAGCTCTTTTGCCAGCACCATTGTTGAAAGAATGTCTCTTTGAAGTGATAGATTTGGATGTTCAGGTTCATAGTTCGCTTATTTTGCTTATATTGTTAGTTCTGCCAGTCAGTTTTTGAAGCCGTCTCACAAACATTTAACATGTTTGTGCCCTCCTTCCTATATTTTTGTAAGGTAACACAGAATGGCCATTCTGCTTTCACATTATGAAGGTACTTGCTGCTGGTTTTGCAGGATAGTCCAGAGTAAAGGAGACACTGCTGGGAGTTTGGTTTAAGAATACTCTAGATCAGTGGTTCTCAACCTCAGTCCTCAAGTACCCCCAACAGGCCATGTTTGCAGGTTTTCCTTTATTTTTTACAGGTGCTTTAAATCAGAGTCAATGGCTTGGTATTTTGGATTTATCTAAGAGAAATTCCCAAAGCATGGCCTGTTGGGGGTACTTTGAGGACTGAGGTTGAGAACCACTGCTCTAGGTGACTCATGCAGCAGGCTATGTTACAACTATAAGCTACTAGAGCAACCAGTTATTTCTGGTTTAAAAAGGTATTGCACTAGTAGGCATGAGTAGAGTGATGTTGACGAAATAGATATCCCACAAAATTACAAATTTTGCTAAAGCATTTCACTTATCGAGCTGCTTACAGCCGGTTCACACTTAGGCGGCATTACTTCGGGGGCGACTCCGCAAGGCGTCCTGAAGACGACTTCAGAGGCGACCTGCAAAATGACCTCTGTATAGAAGTCAATGCAGGTCACCCCAAGCCGCCCCCGAAGTTGTACAATAACCTTTTTCTAAGTCGGAGCGACTTGCGTCTCTCCTATTAGAACGGTTCTATTGCATAGAATGGTACGCGACTCGTCAGGCGGCTGAGCTGCCTGACGAGTCGCCCCAGTGTGAACCGGCTCTTAGGTGAAAACCCCTATTTTGGGGAAGGGAAGGGCCTTTTTTTTTACGCAAAGTGGATCTGCCTTTCATAAATAACTCCCATTGTAAATAAATAACTCCCACTAGTCATGAAAGTACCCAAGCCGGTGACAATACACTGGGCTAGATCTCAGAAGAAGCTCCACTCGGAACTCTTCAGATCTACCCTGGGAAACCGAATTGGGGCTATTCCTCCTCAGCTAGCAGCCTCAGATACTTTGGATGCCATAAATGCAGCTCTGCTACAGTCAGCCGACTTAGCAGCACCAAAGCGCAAACTCCGCAGCCGGGCAAAAAAGTCCAGCTGGTTCAATAACCAGCTGTCGCTATTGAAGCAAGAGCGCAGAAGGGCGGAAGCCGCCTGGAAAAGAAGTCCTTCAGAAGACCGCCTCAACTTCTACAAAGCAGTAACAACACGATATCACAAGGAAATTTTCAAAGCCAAAAAACTTCACTTTTCTATGGTAATTAACAGCGCAATGAATCGCCCATGCGAACTCTTCAGGATGGTCACCCAGACCATGAATCCGGGATGTCTTGAAGTCCCCACTTCAGACACCCAAGAGTTCTGCAATGAACTATCGGATTTCTTCATCAACAAAATTGAAAAAATTCGGGTAAGTATTCGGCAAAACAATACTCCACTCAGCCCCCTCTTCAATCAAAACACAGACGGAACGCCTCTACAATCAACTAAGTTCACTTTGGAACCCATCTCCATCGATACCACAAAAAAATTCATTGGTGCGCTGCGCAACAGCACAGCACCCAATGACATCATTCCCACCAAGCTACTGAAGGAATGTGCCGACATCCTGGCGCCTCCGATCACGCAGCTTATAAATCAGTCATTTAAGGAAGGCATAGTGCCTTCCCTGCTGAAAGAGGGCACAATCCTGCCGATCTTGAAAAAACCTAATTTGGATCCTATGGACCCAACTCACCGCCGTCCCATAACAGGTCTAAATGCTCTGTCCAAGATAATGGAGAAAGTGGTGGTAAATCAGCTGCAACAGCATCTGGACACCCACAACCTACTCGATCCATTTCAATCCGGGTTCCGTCCCGGACACGGTACAGAAACGGCCTTACTGAAAATATGGGACGATGCGCTCGAGGCCGCAGACGAAGGAGAATCGTGTCTCCTGGTTCTGCTGGACCTAAGCGCAGCTTTTGACACAGTAGACCATAAATTGCTACTGAGACGACTAACAGAAGTCGCCGGAGTCTCAGAAGATGCCTTACCATGGTTCTCCTCTTTTCTCGGAAACCGATCACAAACAGTGAAACTGGGATCCTTCACGTCAGAAAAACGCACGGTGCCATGTGGGGTCCCCCAAGGATCCCCCCTATCACCGGTGCTGTTTAATATCTATCTTCGTCCTCTCTTTGATATTATCGGTAGCCAAGAACTACTCTATCACTCTTATGCAGACGACACGCAGTTGTATTTTCGCATCTGCCATAAAAAGGATCATCATCTCAGATTAGAGAAATGTCTCTCTTCAATAGAAAACTGGATGACTAAGAGTTATCTCAAACTCAATAGCGCTAAAACAGAACTCTTTATCTTCGATGCCAGTCGGAAGAAACAACCGACAACAAACTGGACACCATCTCCCATCCTGGGACAAATCATCTCCCCTAGCTCCAAAGTCAAAAGTCTGGGAGTCACGTTTGACACCTTCATGACAATGGACGCACAAATAGGGTCAGTAGTCAGCGGGGCGCACCATTTGATGCGCCTACTACGCAGACTGATTCCATTTATCCCCAAAGAAGACGTAGCAGTCGTGGTGGGAACAATCGTGAATTCCAGACTGGACTATGCAAATGCCCTTTACCTCGGGCTACCCAAGTACCAAATCGCTCGTCTTCAAGTCGTACAGAATACGGCCGCTAGACTGGTGACTGGGAAAAAATCTTGGGAATCAATCTCACCTTCACTGAGATCCCTTCACTGGTTGCCAGTGAAAGACAGAATTGCATTTAAAGCACTCTGCCTGACACATAAGTGCATCCATGGGAAGGCTCCTAGATATCTATGCGACAAGATCAAACCGCACAATTGCAACCGCATTCTGCGATCCACCGACCAAAATCTGGTCAAGGTTCCTAAAACCAAATACAAGTCCAAAGGAGAAAGAAGGTTTGCTTTCCAGGGCCCCAGGCTTTGGAATGCTTTACCAACCAGCATTCGGTTGGAGCAAAACCACCTGTCCTTCAGAAGGCAGATCAAAACCCTGCTTTTCTGAAAGGCATGAGACACAAACAACAAGCGCCCAGAGGCGATTCAGTTCGCATGTGCCGCGCTATATAAATTTTTCATTCATTCATTCATTCATTGTTTTTTTTTTTTTCAAAATTGTCGGTATTTTTTTGTTTATAGCACAAAAAATAAATACTGCAAAGGTGCTCAAATACCACCAAAAAAAGCTCTATTTGTGGGGAAAAAAAGAACACATTATGTTTGTGTACAACATTGCATGACTGGCCAATTGTCAGTTAAAGCAACACAGTGCCGTATCGCAAAAAATGGCCTGGTCATTAAGGGGGTAAATCCTTCTGGGGCTGAAGTGGTACATCACTGAACTGTCTAACCTGTATGGTAAAAACCAGTGAACAGACTGTGTACTGTGTATGGAAAAGTTCCAGACACTATGGGGTTGATTTACTAAAGACAAATAGAATGTTCACTTTGCAAAGGAAGTTGCACTTTGCAAGAGCATATTAACCTCCCTGGCGGTATGATTCTTTCAGAAAAAACATGCTGAAAGCGGTACAATTATTTGCAAGGAAATTTGGCGTTTTATATTGTAGGCCTGTGATTTTTAGGAATAACTCACTTAAATCTGACCAAACAAGAATCTAATAGGCATCCCGGGTATGACATTTTTTTAAAAACAAAATTTTAAATTATAATATAATAAATAATTATAAATTTTATTATAGCAAGTAATAATATAATTAAAATAAAAATTATTCAATAATGTAATCAACTCAAAATCACTGAAATTTGCTCAGTTGCAGAATTGTTGCTGTCATTATTTTTTTTTTTATGACGAATTTCCCCGCAAATCGCTATGGCACAATTCTGCAAGTGATTATAATTTATTATCGCTGTTTTCTAGCTGATCTAAAACCATTTTTGACATAAAAAGACACTTTTGGTTGCTATGGACAATCTACAGTTTTCAGGCAGAAAGAAAGGTTTTTATTATATAAAATGACATGCAGGGCACTGGGCAGACCACTAGGGACAAGGGGGGTGTGTTTTTTTTACACACAGTACAGAATTCTATCAGATTACAGTATACTGTATGTATAGTGTTTGTTTACTTTTTTGAATTTGGCGCCGATCTCCGCTCCCGTGCGTCGTAACGTCGCAGGGAATGGAGATCGGTGGCACAGGAGGACGCTGTGTGAATCGAGCAAGGTCCCGCTCGCTCACACAGCGTGGTGACATCGCTGGATCCAGGAGAAGGTAAGCCAGCGCACGCTGCGGGCTCTGCATATATACCCCGAGCGTGACTCGGGGTTACCGATTTTGGTAGAAAAAATCAACCCCGAGTCACGCTCGGGGATACCGCCAGGAGGGTTAAATGGGATGAAGCTCTGCTGACTTCTATCATCAAATCACGTGCAAGTAAAAATGCAATGTTTTTTTCTCTTTCACGTGTTTAAGTATCCTTTGCAATGTGAAATTTCACCACACTCAGTAATCACTGGGAAAAATTCCCTTGCACATTGAACAACCTTTAGCAAATCAATCCCTATAAGTAGGACCATAATAATTTACTGATGTTTTTGATAAGAGTCAAATATTCCGTAAAGACCGTGCAGCAGTAAGCCATTAAAGGTCATTGCTAAAGAAGCTGGCTGTTCAGAGTGCTGTATCCAAGCATATTAATGGAAAGTTAAAGCGGAGTTCCACCCAAAAGTGGAACTTCAGCTTAATCCACTCCTCGCCCTCTTACATGCCACATTTGGCATGTAATTCTTTTGGGGGGGAGTGGGGGCTTCAGGAGGAGTGGGACTTCCTGTCCCACTTCCTCCTTCCACCGAGTGGCTGCTAAGGCGAATAGTCATATTGCCTTTTGGCAGCCCCTCCCTGTAGGCGATCGCCTGGGACACGTGACAGGTCCCAGGCGATCGTCTGTCCAATCGGATGGCTCAGCACCGCTCGCGCATGCACAGTGGGTGCCCGGCCGTGAAGCCGAAAGCTGTCACGGCCGGGTGCCCACACTTAGAATGAAGACGCCGGTCGGAGAGGGGGGGAGAGGAGCGGAGCCCCGGCCGGCGCGTCGCTGGAATGTGGAGCAGGTGAGTATATGTTTATTAAAAGCCAGCAGCTACACTTTTGTAGCTGCTGACTTTTAATAAACATTAAAAATGACTGTACCACCCCTTTAAGGAAAGGAAAAAGTGTGATAGAAAAAGGTGCACAAGCAACAGGGATAACTGCAGCCTTGGGAGGATTGTGAAGCAAAGGCCATTCAAGAATTTGGGGGAGATTCACAGGGAGTGGACTACGGCTCGTGTCAGTGCTTCAAGAGCCATTACACGCAGACATATCCAGGACATGGGATACAACTGTTGCATTCCTTGTGCCAAGCCACTTCTGAACCAGAGACAACGTCAGAAGAATCTTACCTGGGCTAAGGAGTAAAAGGACTGGACTGTAGCTCAGTGGTCCAACGTCCTCTTTTCGGTTGAACGTACATTTTGCATTGCATTTGGAAATCAAGGTTCCAGAGTCTGGAGGAAGAGTGGAGAGGCAGAGAATCCAAGTTGCATGAGGTCCAGTGTGAAATTTCCACAGTCAGTGATAATTGGGAAGCCATGTCATCTGCTGGTGTTGGTCCACTGTGTTTTATCAAGTCCAAAGTCAGCGCAGCCCTCTACCTGGAAATTTTAGAGCACTTCATACTTCCCTCTGATGACCAGCTTTATGGAGATGCCAGTTTCATTTTGCAGCAGGACCAATATCTGGTTTAATGAAATGATAATGTTATCAATGTGCTTATTTGGCCAGCAAACTCGCCTAACCTAAACTTCATAGAGAATCTGTGGGGTATTGTCAAGAGAAAGACACTAGACTCAACAGTGTAGATGACCTGAAGACAGCTATCAAAGCAACCTGGGCTTCCATAACACCTCAGCAGTGCCACAGACTGATTGCCTCGTGTATGCAGTAATTCATACAAAAGGAACCCCGACCGTGTACCGAGTGCGTACTATACTGTACATGGACGTACTTTTCAGTAAGTCAATATTTCTGTATTCAAATATTTTTTTGTTATTGGTCTTATCTAATATTCTATTTTTCTGAGATACACTCTCTGTGTGTAATAGATCTATATAATATATGAGTTTCACTTTTTGAACTGAATTACTGAAATAAATTTACTTTTTGACGATATTACAATTTTTTGAGATGTAACTGTACATGTATAACATTTTTCTTCGTCTGCTTCTAGTTGTCAGTGTTGCAATATATACACATATATACATATAGACCCTTTGGGTCTGGTATGGATTTTGAAGGGAGCTCCCATCATCAATCACAACGCCCATCGCAACCACCGACTCGAAAAAAGAGCATGCCCCTGGTCGACGACATCACAAGGGTGGTGGGATCACCAATGATGTCACTGGGTGGCCCTGCTCCTTAGTTATTTAAGAACTGTCAGGTGGTGGAGCTGGCAGACAACAGGAGCCTTCAATGCCAGCAGAGCTTTTTTTCCCTTCTTTTTGGCACTGCGTCGCTTTAACTGGTAATTGCACGGTCATGCAATGCTGTATTCAAACAAAATTTGTGTTCTTTTTTCCCCACAAATTGAGATTTCTTTTGGTGGCATTTGATCACCTCTGCAGTTTTTATTTTTTGCACTTTAAACAAAATTTTTTTTTACTTTTTGTTATATTAAATATCCCCAAAAATGTTTTTAAAAAACAAATTTCTTCATCAGTTTAGGTCAATATATATTCTTCTACATATATATATATATCAACATATACAGCAGGTGTGCCCAACCTTTTGAAGCACGAGGGCCACTTAAGCGACTTTGTAACCGGCCGCGGGCCACAATGAGCGCAGCAGGCGGATGACAGGTCCATGTCCGCTCTGCATATGCAGAGTGGATATGGACACAACCCACTATACTCTACTTTTTTTCCTGATGCGCTGCAGTTTACTAGCAACCACTGGGGGCAACACAGTGTACCTTTTGCTTTCCTGAACTTTGCAATAAACATTCTATTGTATTCTGCAGATTTGGTGCACTTTCAGAAAGCTCACCAAACTCACCGTTATTAACAGAAGTCTATGGCTCAGTGCAGGTAACCTGCAGGTGCGCTGCTCTTCATCTGCGGGTCAGTAACCACTGCAGAACAGATATGCCCATATATACACTGCGATTTTAGTAATAAACGCACCTTTAATAACAGTATTCTATTCCATCCCAGAGTAGGAGGCTGCGGGCCACATCAAAGGGCTCCGCGGGCCACATGTGGCCCCCGGGCCACTGGTTGGGCACCCCTGATATACAAGATTGTGGGGAAGAGGCCCTTGTCCCCATCAACATGGAGACAAGGTGCTTTGGGGGGTCTGCACCAAAGCACCCCCCCATGTTGAGGGCATGTGGTATGGTATGGTTCAGGAGGGAACCAATATTGCCAAATGAATAGTACATTTATTTAGTAAAAGAAACTGCTTTCATCAAGTAAGGGTAAAAACCGCAATAAAAAGCAATGGGAGTAGTGACACACTCACCTCCTCACCATTCTTTCATAAAACACCACCGGAACTGATGTCACATGGCTCACCCCGACGCTTTGCCTCACTGGTCACCGTGCATTGTGACGTCAGTTCCAGTTTTACGGAAGTACAGTGAAGAGGTCAGTGTGTCACAACTTTCATTGCTTTTTACTGTGGTTTTTACTCTTACTTGAAGTAAGCAGTTTCTTTTACTAAATAAATGTACTTTTTGTTTGACAATATTGCATTATGGCTGTTCTTTGTTTCCTTTGAGCGCCATTTAAAGAAGTGTCATTCCTTGGAGCGAGCTGTTTCCTCTATATATGGATGTACCCAAGATGTTTTGATGCCAAGTTCTTCGTCTTTGCCTGGGACCTGGATGCCTTTACATATCTATCAGCAGAATTCCTTATCTGACTATCTGATGAGCCTTTTTTGACCCTTGGGTCATTGTTGGAGGTGAGCGGCCAATTCATAAATTTAACAGTCGATGTTTGGATTGATGTTTTATTTCTTCTATCAAGTTGTCCCTATGAGATTTTTTACTTTATATGAACTGACTCCTATTATTGGGCTTTAGTTGGACTTTTATTCACATTTATTTATTTGTATGTTTGGATACTTATCATATTCATTCTTTGAGTATATATTTTATAGCACATTATTGAATAAGCGCACCATTCTCATCTTTTTCTTTTACATTTATTATGCAGTGTTTTTTGAGTACACTACTTATGCCCGTACACACGATCGGAAATTCCGACAACAAAAGTCTGATGTTAGCTCTTGAATGGAAATTCCAACCGTGTGTACGCTCCATCGGACTTCTGCTGTCAGAATTTCCGCCAATCAAAGATTGAGAGCTGGTTCTCAAATTTTCAGACGGAAAAAAATCCTATTGAAAAATCCGATCGGTCCGATCCGATTTGTCAACGATAAATGCATGCTTTGCAGCCATGAAAAAAAAGTCCTAGCAAAACAAAATAAAATAACTCTCCCCCTAAAAGAAACCTGATTTGGAGAATGGCGGGCCGCCTATGGCCATAAATATTTCCCTGTGCAGCTATGCCTCCAGTGCCCAAATTATAATGCAATAAGATCATAATAAATACAAGCCTGTCTCATTTCCTCCTCATCTTTACAGTCAGCACCCTCCTTGTTTTTCGATGTAGTCAACAATCATGTAGTTTGGGAGTTGCCTGTTATAAAGTTATAAAGCCTGGAACCAAGATAAATGGCTGTAGCATTGACAGCAGGAGGTGATCGGGGGAACATCCATTCCCAAATCTCCACTGCAAATAATGAACCTGGAAGCAACAAGTTTTGCATCAATTACAGATTCACAGCTGTCATTCCCCAACTACTGTTGCCTGTGAAACATCTAATCTAGCATAATTTGAGCTTTATTAGCTGAAGTGAGGGCATGGAAGACATTTGGGTTGATTTGCTAAAGGCAAACAGACTGTTCACTTTGCAAGTGCAGTTGCACTCTGTTAACTCGGTTGCTCCAGAACTTAAATGAAGGGAAGCTCTGCTGACTTCCATCATCCAATCACGTGCAAGCAAAACTGCTGTTTTCTTTATTTCCCTTGCATGTGATATGGGTATTTTTTGTAAAATGAAACTTTACCTTTTGGAATAGCCAGTTTTTTGGCAGGATTTGCTGAAGAAGAGGAGGAGGATGAATAGGGCTTGTTAGAAAAACTTGTAGGCAAATTGATGCTCTGTGTCTGGGAGGAGTAAGAAGAGAAATGGTTTGTCAGCCCTTCACTACCTTCTATACCACCTAAGGATTAGAAAAAAAAAAAAACAAGAAGGTGGAGGACAGGTGGGATTGAAGTGAATAGAGGAAGAAGTGGAAGTGGTAGAGGGGGGAACAAGGAGAAGGAGGTTCAGGTGAAGGTGGTAGAATATGAGAAAGGAAAGTTGAAAAAGGAGTAAAGCCGCATACACATTTTTCATGTCATGGGAAAAAACTATGTTTTTCTCTACGTGATTCTTGTCAAGCCTGCCTTGCATACACGTGATCGTGAAATAAAATGCTCCAGCAAAGCGCGGGGCTTCTGTCTCATTACACATACCAGTCCCTCCATTCAAGCTATCGGACCAATCCCTGCTGACTAATTTTAAAGTCCTCATTTGCATGGCTAAGGAGGACCTGAAGGAGGACTATGTGTACTTTACAATTGACCAATAGGAAAGCGATTGTTGGGGGCGGGATGTTCCAAATTCTGTTTAAAAGTGTGTTGTGTACTTCCAATTAAGGTCTTCCTGTTTGAACCTACATACAGCCTGCCTGGTGTTTGTTCTAATGGATTCCGAACGGGACATAGCTGTAGTTCGGATCCCGGAGCCTTGGATGACTGAACCATCAGACGTTGCGATCTGCAAGCTGACTCACTAGTAGCAGAGGAGTGTCGGGAGAGCGGAAGCGAGCGAGCAAGGGTCTCGTTACAGACATCATCTGGGACTGAGTGGAAATCTTTCTTAAGATGATCGATGGACAACAAAAAACGGAGGTGAGTCACGAGTGAGGCTGTGAGGGAGGCAGGGAGCCAGGGAGCCTTCTCAGATCATGGGAGTAGCCGCCGGTCAGCAGCACTGCAGTTAGGGAGAGTCACACCACTGCCATGCCATGCCAGGTGTTGCTGTTGCTAATGCCATTGCCAGCCGTTGTTAATACTATTGCCAGCCAGCCAGCACACCTGTGTCCCTAAGTACAGTTACATGCCAAAAGCCCCCTCCAAGCCTCCCCCCTCCTACTGCTGCAGGATTAATAATTTACAGGCTGCATAGAGTATTGTGTAGCGGTCTGTGTGTATTGTATAGTGTAGTGTAGTGGGTATTGTACTGTATTGTGTAGTGTGGTGTGTGTATTGGTCTGTGGGTAGAGTATTGTGTAGTGGTCTGTGTGTATTGTGTAGTGTAGTGGTCAGTATAGGAGTCAAGTCGGTTAGTGTAGCCGTCAGTGTGTATTGTGTAGCAGTCTGTGGGTAGTGTATTGTGTAGTTTGTGTAGTGTAGTGGTCAGTATAGGAGTCAGGTATGATACTGTCGGTCTGTGGGTAGTGTATTGTGTAGTTTGTGTAGTGTAGCGGTCAGTGTGTATTGTGTAGCGGTCTGTGGGTAGTGTATTGTGTAGTGGTCAGTTACGTATAGGAATCAGGCAGGTTAGTGTGGTGTATTGTGTAGTGTGGTGTGTAGCGGTCTGTGGGTAGAGAATTGTGTAGCAGTCAGTGTGTGTTGTGTAGCGGTCTGTAGGTAGTGTATTGTGTGGTGGTCAGTATAGGAGTCAGGTAGGTTAGTGTAGTGTAGTGGTTAGTGTGATGCGTATTGGTATGTAGGTAGAGTTTAGTGTAGTGTAGTTTGTGTAGTGGTCAGTATAGGAGTCAAGTAGGTTGATGTAGCGGTCTGTGGGTAGTGTATTGTATTGTGTAGTGTAGTGGTCAGTATAGGAGTCAGGTAGGTTAGTGTAGCGGTCAGTGTGTATTGTGTAGCGGTCTGTGGGTAGTGTATTGTGTAGTGGTCAGTATAGGAATCAGGTAGGTTAGTGTGGTGTGTGTGGTGTGTAGCGGTCTGTGGGTAGAGTATTGTGTAGCGGTCAGTGTGTATTGTGTAGCGGTCTGTGGGTAGTGTATTGTGTAGTGTATTGTGTAGTTTGTGTAGTGGTCAGTATAGAAATCAGGTAGATTATTGTGGTGTATTGTGTAGTGTGGTGTGTAGCGGTCTGTGGGTAGTGCATTGTGTAGTTTGTGTAGTGGTCAGTATAGGAATCAGGTAGGTCAGTGTGTAGTGTAGTGGTCAGTGTGTAGTGTAGTGATCGATGTAGGAATCAGGTAGGTTAGTGTTATGCCCTGTACACACGATCGGTCCATCCGATGAGAACGGTCTGATGGACCGTTTTCATCGGTTAACCGATAAAGCTGACTGATGGTCAGTCATGCCTACACACCATCGGTTAAAAAAACGATCGTGTCAGAACGCGGTGACGTAAAACACAACGACGTGCTGAAAAAAACGAAGTTCAATGCTTCCAAGCATGCGTCGACTTGATTCTGAGCATGCGTGGATTTTTAACCGATGGTTGTGCCTACTAACGATCGTTTTTTTCGGTTAGGTATGCATCGGTTAAAACAATATTTAAAACAAGATTGCTTTTTTTTAACCTATGGATAAATAACCGATGGGGCCCACACACAATCGGTTTGGTCCAATGAAAACGGTCCATCAGACCGTTCTCATCGGTTTGACCGATCGTGTGTAGGTGGCATAAGGGTCAGTATAGGAATGAGATAGGTCAGTGTATTGTATAGTGTAGTGGGCAGTATAGGAATCAGGTAGGTTAGTGGTCGATTGTAGGAATCAGGTAGGTCTGTGTAGAGGTCAGTGTAGTGATCAGTATAGGAATCAGGTAGGTCAGTACTATTGTAGGAAGGGAAGGGACTCGGAGTGCGAAAAGTCCACAGGTTAGGAAGGCGCAAATTACTTGCCTTGCCCCGGGCGCTGACAACCCACACTACGCCACTGGCTCTTCCTCCTGCATTATGGAAGGATGGGCAGCCTATGGCAATATACTTGCCTTGCCCCAGGCGCTGACAACCCACGCTACGCCACTGGCTCTTCCTCCTGCATTATGGAAGGATGGGCAGCCTATGGCAATATACTTGCCTTGCCCCGGGCGCTGACAACCCACGCTACGCCACTGTCTCTTCCTCCTGCATTATGGAAGGATGGGCAGCCTATGGCAATATATAGGCCAGGCAAGTCTGAAAAAATACCAAATAAACAATATAAACACACATAAACATAAAATACATAATAAAAAAAAAATAACAAGTTAAAAAAAAAAATCACAGCTGGGTAGCTGTCACTCTGGGGCAATCCATGTCAGAAAATTTTCACTAGATTTTATGATAAGAGCTACAGTAGAAAGGCCTTAAAAAAAGTAAGGCTCAGATGCCATAGGCTTAGCTTTTTTTTTTTGTTTTACAGTTCCGGATTGCAGCTAAAATATGCGACTGTGTTTAGTCCAAACAAAAAAAAATGAAGGTTTGCTTACGCTGTCCTTGAAAAGTTGTACTGTTCCATAATGCCACATACAGTTCACAGGTATTTCCCAAGCATCTAATTGAAAGGTTTGATATTTTTCCTATAAAAGTGTCCCATGGCAATGTCCAGCTACCCATGCCCTTATTTGCCCTTATTAGCCTTAAAAATGGCCAAACTTTTTTATTGATTTGTCCTACATAATTATCTATGGGGTTGGATGATAAGGCAAGTTTCATGGAGTGCAACAAACTCACTACAGATCAAACTCAGGAAGATTCCCTCACTCCTAATGATGAACATGTAGCCTTAAGTCTTTGTAAGCACAGACCAAAACGCAGAGGTAACTCCTCTGTTATTCATCTTTTTTTGACGCAAATAACAAGAATTATAGTAAAATATGCACATTTAGAATATAGAGATTTATCAGAGCCATCCAATATGTCTACACTTCCAGTACAAAGCTGTCTAGCAATTAATCATTTTCCCTGTACAATCCTGTCATTTGGCCTCGCATCTGTTCCAAAGGTTTAGCTTGAGGTTATGCAAAGAAATGAATCCTTACATAGACACTTCAAGTTCAACATCAAAAGGATCTTTGTTCAGATAATAAGTACATCTTGATAACAACAAGGTTTATAGGACAACATCAGAATGAGATACAGCAATGATCAGCCGCATTATAACGATGACAAAAGAATTGCATAATTTGAAAATCATATACCAGGATCTTCAATAAATCCAAAATTGAATGGATTAAAAACATTGATATAAAGTAATCCTATGTGAAAAACAACTGAAATATTTGTTAAGTTGGTACACAGTACATTATTTCTGTTACTAATGACCCTAAAGCTCCTTATACTGCAATATTCACATACAGTGCAACTGCCAGGATTGGGATGTATATGGTTTGTCCAGAAACCCCCCGTAGCTGGACAGGAACGGGATCAGGGGAGGGGGGTCATGACAGGGTGTTAAGGCAACCTGGGAGCTAGGGAGTTAATGCAATAAGCGCAAATTTGGGATTTAGCTCATTGGCAAGGAAGGGGTGTGAAGGGGGGGAGCCTAGGTAATGTAGACCGTTGCTGGGGGGTGGACTGCAACACTCATGACAGCAAGTAGTGAACGTCCCGCCCTCCTGCCTCTTTCTTTCTCAGTTTTGTGTTTTATTGGGTTTCTTTTGAAGGTGATTGGCGGTTTTGGGGTCCTTGGCGGTAATATAAATGGTCATGTAGGTAAGCGGTGGGGAACCATCGTAGGTATGGTATCCTCGAGTGGGATTCACGGGATAGTGAATGGTGAGCGGTAAGGCCCTCTGGGTGGCTGAGGTCAGCTGGGTTTAGGCCCCGAGTCTATTTAAGTAGCGGCTGGGGTGGCAGCTCAGCTAGTTGGTACCTCGGACACAATAGTAATGGACTATGTTTTTAAATGTTACCGTCAGGGACCTCTAAAGCAGGATGTTGCACTAGTTTGAATGTTTATGTGTATTATTTAATAACATGTTAACGTTGTTAATAAAGGCCGGGCTCGGCCATTTTACCCCAACCAATTTGTCTGTAATTTTGGGGTTCTGAGGGTTATGAGGTTGGGGTCACGGTAAGTGGGAGGGTAGCTCTTAACTACACTAGTCATGTCCAGTATAGAAGCAAGGTCAGCTCTACTAAAGAAGACATGAATTTCTTGTGTAAGGCACACATGTCCTCTCTCTGTGGAGGAGACATCTGTTGGATTCCAAATACAATTCCCTATGTCAGCCCAGTACTGCTTATTTAATAATGGCAAAAAACTGCACAAACTGAAACAGAGGTTCAAGAACTTTTGTCAATTCCTGACACAAATTACAAGCTAATTTATGTTTAGGGTGACATCTGACAGCATCTCAACTCCCCCTGTGTCTTTTTTTTACAGTTTTCCTACTTTATGGGGACATCTGACGGCCTCTCACCCTCCCCAGTGTCTCTTCTCAATTTTTACAGCCGGTCATATGAGGTTGTGTTAGTAGAAAGAAATCACAAGATATGTATATTTAACAAGACATATAGAAACCCAGCTCGGTGCTCCATTCATTTCTACTTTGATTAATACTGGAACTATAACTAATGCTGCATCTGAGTAATATGGTGATTATGGTACTACTAAAAGAAATGAGAAGAGAAAGGTGGTGATGTTGAATATGATCAGTCTTGTCATCAAAAAAACAAGAGTCATCAGTAGGGATTAGCCGAACACCTCCCCGTTCGGTTCGCATCAGAACCTTCGAATGGACCGAACGTTCGCGCAAACATTTAGAACCCCATTGACGTCTATGGGACTCGAACGTTCAAATTCAAAAGTGCTCATTTTAAAGCCAAATGTGCAAGTTATTGTTGTAAAAAGTCTTTGAGAACCCGGGTCTTGCCCCAGGGAACATGTATCAATGGAAAAAAAGTTTTAAAAACGGTAGTTTTTTCAGGAGCAGTGATTTTAATGATGCTTAACCACTTGCCGACCTGCCGCCATCGTTTTACGGCGGCAGGTCGGCTCCCCTGTGCGAGAGCACGTAATATAACGTCGGCTCTCGCGCAGGCCACTAGGGGCGCGTGCGCACCGCCGGAGACTCGCGCACCCCCGCTCCCATGTGCGTGCCCGGCGGCCGCGATCGACGCCGGGCACATGCGATTGCTCGCTACAGAGCGGGGACCGGGAGCTGTGTGTGTGTAAACTGTCCTGTCAGGGAGAGAAATGCTGATCTTCTGTTCATACAATGTATGAACAGAAGATCAGTCATTTCCCCTAGTGAGGCCACCCCCCCTACAGTTAGAAAACACCCAGAGAACATACTTAACCCGTTCCCCGCCCCCTAGTGTTAACCCCTTCACTGCCAGTGGCATTTTTATAGTAATCCAATGCATTTTTATAGCACTGATCGCTATAAAAATGCCAATGGTCCCAAAAATTTGTCAAAAGTGTCCGAAGTGTCCGCCATAATGTCGCAGTACCAAAAAAAAAACGCTGATCGCCGCCATTACTAGTAAAAAAAAATATTAATAAAAATGCCATAAAAATATCCCCTATTTTGTAAACGCTATAACTTTTGCACAAACCAATCAATAAACGCGTATTGCGATTTTTTTTAATGAAAAATATGTAGAAGAATACGTATCGCCTAAACTGAGGATTTTTTTTTTTATATATATATGTTTTTGGGGGGTATTTATTATAGCAAAAAGTAAAAAATATTATTTTTTTTTTAAATTGTCGCTCTATTTTTGTTTATAGCGCAAAAACTAAAAACCGCAGAGGTGATCAAATACCACCAAAAGAAAGCTCTATTTGTGGGGAAAAAAGGACGCCAATTTTGTTTGGAAGCCACGTCGCACGACCGCGCAATTGTCAGTTAAAGTGACGCAGTGCCGAATCGCAAAAAGTGCTCTGGTCTTTGACAAGCAATATGGTCTGGGGGTTAAGTGGTTAAATGAGAAAAAAAAAATGAAAAATTCCTTTAAATATTGTACCTGCTGGGTGTCTATAGTATGCCTGTGAAAATGTCTTTGAGAACCCGGGTCTTGCCCCAGGGAACATTTATCAATGGAAAAAAAGTTTTAAAAACGGTCGTTTTTTTCAGGACTCCTCGCCCCCTTACATGCCACATTTGGCATGTAATTTTTTTTGGGGGGGGGAAGTGGGGGCTTCAGTGGGAGTGGGACTTCCTGTCCCACTTCCTCCTTCTGCCAAGAGACGGCTTAGGCGATAAGTCATATCGCCTACTGCGGCCACTCCCTGCAGGTCCCGGGCGATCGTCTGACCAATCACAGTGCGCAGCATCGCTCGCACGCACGTAGTCAGTGTCCGGCCGTGAAGCCGAAAGCTGTCACGGCCAGGTGCCCACACTAAGAATGAAGACGCCGGCCAGAGAGGGGGGAGAGGAGCAGAGCGGAGCTTCGGCCAGCGCGTCGCTCCACCGTGGAGCAGGTGAGTGTCTGTTTATTAAAAGACAGCAGCTACACTTTTTGTAGCTGCTGACTTTTAATAAACATAAAAAAAGCCTGGAACTCCCCTTTAAGTTCAAAAAGAGGGTCACTATTCCTAAATTTTACTTGCTACCAATCAAAAGAAATCTGGAATTCACTGCAACACTTTGTTGATCCTTCATGCAAAATACATGACAGACAGTGCGGGGTATAGTAAAAGTTGACACATTTTGCACTGTGCTTAGTCATAACCCCATACACAAAAATACAATAAATCATCCTTATAAGCTCTATACCACCATGAGCCCAATCACACTAATTGGAAAATCCCTCCTATCCCTATCAAGGATGGGATATGTGGGAACTATTTAAAACACATTAAGACATGGTGCATAGAGAATCTTACTTGAGTGTTAATAAATCAAATAAAACAAAAAACAAAAAATAAAAAAAAAAACATCTCCATAATTTGTACAAACCACCTTTACTTGCTGGCACTTTAATTTTTGTAACAAAAATTACGGAAATCAGCCATAAATTAATTTACAGCATAATTTATGTTATTCCAAATATTAGGGTGTATCAAGCCACATTAGATCCCAGGAGTTTAATCAATAATACTCAATACGTTTATTGTAACATCCCAATCATAGTAAGATATTATTTGCAGTAAAGTAAAAATAACATTTTCTGGCTTCATTCTCATTCTTGTGTATGGAAGACAAGAAATAATTGTGTTCATATGCTCCCAGAGCAGAGATCTGTATGAATCTGTGTTTATTTGTTCAAGCAATGATTTCATCCAAGATGTCTGACAGCGAATAGCTGCTGATTTAAGGAAGATCTTTTTTTCCTTCAAGGAAACAAAAAATTTAACAATTATTTTTGTTAGGATAGTTTAAGCTCTGCCCTGCAAATATTAATGTCTGTTTTGATTAGGAACTTTTCGTCACGGTGTTTGAAAAGTGAATGCAGCGTGACCAAGTCTCCATTTCTCTGCAACAAGGTGCTGATAAACTGATTGTGCCGATGATAAATGTTTTGTCTGACCTTCTCCTGGGCTGGTGACTAATGACAGGATGATCGTGCAATGTTCTTATGGCCCTTTAGGAATTCAAAATTCGCTCATTTTTTGTTACATACTCTGTATAAATATTAGGTTTCTGTTATTATAACATGGCATGTATTAATCACTATATTTATAACACAATCTATTTAGGAAAATCTTTAATAAGTCTTGGCATATTTGATAATGGCAGATGTTTCTAGTATGTATTGGGACTTGCCCTATAGACACCGTTTATATGTAAAATATATATTACTAGAGATGAACAAGATGTTTCACATATTGGCCTTTGCCCTTTGCAGAACCGAGTATCTGCGATGTAGAAGCTTTCCCTTGGCTTACTTGGGTATCAAATTCCCTCTCTCTGATACTTTTTTTATTATTATTATTATTATTATTATTATTATTATTATTATTATACAAAAGGAGAGATGGCGCAAGAATCAGAACATGCACAGCATAACAAATTACCAATAAACATGATATAAAAAACAATATAGCAAATATAAAAATGGAAGATAATAGGTGAACAACAAGTCCCAGTAAATGATGATGAGGGTTGATAATAAGCAACAACGGCAGCTCCCTTGGAAGTAGAAGCAAACTCTGGAAGACAGGGTAAAAAGAAAACAAGGTGCACCAGACTAAGTGCAGTATATTGGAAACTATTTATTTAAAACAAAGCCAGTTGGCTATTCACACACCATTGGTGAGAAACAAGCATATGCGGTAAGGATGTCCATGGTCTCTATAGGGTCACTGTGAAATCCAGAGCTATATCCAGAGGAGCATCCCAACAGGCTGCAGTGGGTAAATCAGCAGGGCAGTGTACAGGACCAGCCTGGTTCCGGCTTAGCGGCATGTGTACCAGTGTGGAATGCACTCGGAGAAGTCCATGAACCGGAAGTAACGTGTGGGCGTGTACATCACCCTGCCGATTCACCCGCTGCAGCTTGCTGAGACGCTCCTCTGGATATAGCTCCGGATTTCACAGTGACCCTATAGAGACCATGGACATCCTTACATCATATGCTCGTTTCTCACCGATGCTGTATGAGTAGCCAATTGGCTTTGTTTTAAATAAATTGTTTCCAATATACTGCACTTAGTCTGGCGCACCTTGTTTCCTTTTTACCGTATTATTATACAAGACTAATAAAGCTCCAATAGTTTGTGCAGTACAGTACAAAATAAAGAGAGACATTACAGTTACAATACAGCTGGAGACAAGAAGGTAAGAAGGACCCTGCTTATTAGAGCTTACAATCCAGATACAAAAAAATTGTAACTATGTGGGGATGAGTTGTGTGATTACATAAAATCTCAGTTATTAGGCAGAGGATTTGAGTTTCAGAGATTGCCTAAAGACAGAGTAGGGCAGCCATACAGGTTAATTTAGGGAGTTACAGAGGAGGGGAGAAACTCTGAATAAGTCCTGAGAGCTGGAGGTCTTGGAAGGAGTGAAGAGAATGGTTTGAATGATATTTTGAGATGGGGTTGGTGATGTAGTAGGAGGCTTCGTATGTAGTTGTAAGTATTTTTTAATTTTTTTATTGGGCAATCCGAAGCCGGTGGATGGAGTGGTAGAACGGGGTGTCAGACACTGAGCGGTTATTAAACTGGATGTGTCTGACAGCAGCAGTCATAATAGATTGAAGGGATAAGTGTTAATTTTGTCGATGAAAATATTTTTGTCAACAAAATTAACACTATTTTAGTGTACTTAAAGCAGAGGTTCACCCAAAAAACAAGTATATAACATTACATTCTGTATACCTCAAACATGTACAGTATGCGTTTTTTTTTGGGGGGGGGTGTACATACGGTATTATCGCTATCTTTCACCTGGCTTCCGGGTACTAGCTCCCGCGGGAGTAGGTGTTCCTATGCAGTGGCACAATGTCCTCTGGGACTTCGTCCAAATGATTGACGTGCCTGACAAAAACTTCCCCCCGGTGGATAAGGCGCGTCACGAGTTTCCGTAACTAGCCGAACTGCAAGTCGGCTCTATACGGCGCCTGCGCAGTCAGCTCTACATGGCTCCTAGCGCCGTATAGAGCTGACTCGCAGTTCGGCTAGTTTCGAAAACTGGTGACGCGCTATTATCCGCCGGGGGGGGTTTTGTCAGGCACATGAATCATTTGGGCGAAGTCCCAGAGGACTATGCGCCACTACATAGGAACGCCTACTCCCACGGAGCCATTTAAAAAATAGCGATAATACCGTATGTACACCCCCCAAAAAAAATTTTAAAACAGCATACTGTACATGTTTGAGGTATACAGAATGTAATGTTATATACTTGTTTTTTGGGTGAACCTCCGCTTTAAATATGACTAAAACGAAAACAATTCAGGTGACTAAAATACAACAAAAACTAAAATGGCATTTTAGTCAAAAGACTATGACCAAAACTAAATCGAAATCAGTACATTTTAGTAAACTAAAATCAATTTAGTGGGCTAAAATTGAATGGGTTTAGTTAAATTGTAATGCATTACTTAAAGCGGGAGTTCACACGAAAAACATTTTTTAACATTAGATTCATGCTCATTTTGTCAAGGGGTGTCGGGTAGTTTTTTTAAAAACGAAGCAGTACTTACCGTTTTAGAGAGCGATCTTCTCCGCCGCTTCCGGGTATGGTCTTCGGGACTGGGCGTTCCTATTTGATTGACAGTCTTCCGACAGGCTTCCGACGGTCGCATACATCGCGTCACGAGTAGCCGAAAGAAGCCGAACGTCGGTGCGGCTCTATACGGCGCCTGCGCACCGACGTTCGGCTACTTTTGGAAAATCGTGAGGCGATAGATGCGACCGTCGAAAGCCTGTCGGAAGACTGTCAATCAAATAGGAACGCCAAGTCCCGCAGCCCATACCCGGAAGCGGCGGAGAAGATGTATCTCTAAAACGGTAAGTACGGCTTTGATTTTAAAAAAACTACCCGATTCCCCTTGACAAAATGAGCATGAATCTAATGTTAAAAAAAAAAGGTGAACCTCCACTTTAAGCATTTCGCTAGAATTTCCAAAAACTCATTATATACTCCTGGAGTAAAAAATCTAATAACATGTTATTATTGATGGCATTAAGCTTTGAAATTGCTACAGACATAGATTTAGCCATTGTGAATTATAATTTATATGTCACAACTGCTAAATCTGTGTCTGTAGTGCATGTTTAAACCTAAATACCATAAATAATACCATGTTATTAGATTTTGTACTCCAGGTGTATATAATGAATTTTGAAATTGTAGAGAAATGCATAACGACCTCAAAACTGGGCACTTTCACCTCCTTCCTGCAAAGGCCATTTTTCACCGCTGTCGCAATTTGAATGACAATTGTGCAGTCATGCAACACTGTACCCAAATTAATTTTTTATTATTTTCTTCACACAAATAGAGCTTTCTTTTGGTGGTATTCAATCACTGCTGGGTTTTTTATTTTCTTAAAAAAAAAACAAATACCCAAAATTTTGAAAAAAAAAATAGTTTTTCTTAGTTTCTGTCAATTCTGTAAAAAATTTATTTTTCTCCTTCACTGATGTGCGCTGATGAGGCTGCACTGATGGGCACTGATGAGGTGGCACTTATGAGCACTGATGAGGAGGCACTAATATGTCGTACTGATGGGCACTGATATGTGCCACTGATAGGCGGCACTCAAGAGCACTAATAGATGGCACTGATGGGTGGCACTTGTGGGCACTGATGGTCACTGATAGGCAGCACTCGTGGGCACTGATAGGTAGCACTGTTGGTGCACGAATAGGCAGCACTGATGGGTGGCATTGATGTGCACTGACACTCTCTGTCAGTGTGACCGGCTGTGATTGTACACAGCTGATCACATGGTTAAAGATCTGCATCATCAGCTCTTAACAAAGATCGGGGTCACGTCGTGTCCTAGCAACACAGCGTGGCTGCGATCACCATGCTGCGTGCGGGCGTGCAAGAGCGGCTGTTCTGGGGCATATGACATCGACCCAGAACGGGAGCCACACTGTCCCTCCATCATTTGATGGTGGGCGGGAGGCAAGTGGTTAAATAATGCATTACAATTTAACTAAAACCATACTTTGGCATAGCTTTTGCTCTGTTTAGCACACTGTGTCTGAAGTTTCTTGCTGTGTGCTCATTTACTGTATGTTCAACTTGACATTTTTTCTCACCAGAACTAATATATTGAGTTCATCTACCACTAAATTTGATTTGGTAGTAGCCTATACCCAGGTCAATGGTAATCATACTTGTGTTCTTATACAAGCTTGCAGTGACTTTCTTCAAACCAGATGTGTCAGAGGGGCTGAGGTTATCCTTGGAGTCAAGGAGCAGAACAGAGAACGCAAAATCGGCAAGTGGCTCCTTCAGGTATAGCGCTGCAAACATATAGAATGCAATATGGTGCAATATGATTTAGCAAAACTTGTTTTAATTATGGAAGATACAAATATGTATTTTGTAGGTAATTTTTTTAGAAGAAAAAAAAACACCCAGATAGTTAAAAATAGCAAAAAATAGCTAAAAATAGGGATGGCCATATTGAGCCAGTTCACCCATCCACCACATTTCTACCACCACTAAATGACAGCTTCCAGCTGTGCACTGGATTGTTCCAGACTGTATACAAGCCAGCAGGCATCCCAAATGATTTCATTGACCAAATATAGTTATAACCATTTTTGATCAATGACATTAGCCAGATCACTGACCGGTTTGTTGACATATACAGTCAGCTGGAGAGCTGTCATTTAGTTACAGGCGTATGGTAGGATAGGGTAGTAGTGGCTCAAGTCATCATGTCGGTGGGTAGTCTAGGTGTCATTCACTTCTCACTTACACACAGCCAGGGATATAGAGTAGAATCTTCCCTACAACATGGGGACGAGGTGACATGTCAGTGGGTCTTCCTGGCAATATACCCTCCCAATGTTGAGGTCCTGTGACCTGGTATCATTTGTTGGGGGGAGGGGCATGCATACTGCCTGGATAAGGGTATGGTATATATTTTTAAGGGGACCCCATTTCATTTTTTTGTATAGGTTCCCCTTTAAAACCCATATCAGACCCTTATTTTGTTTAAAGACCTCGTATGGATATTGGAGCAGAGTCATGCCTGAGTCATGTCTGATATGTTTCAGGAGGAAGAAGGTGGGGGGATCATGCCACTGGCTCCCTTCTTTCCTGGCCATTCAGGTTGCATGCATTGCAATGTATTTTGTATATAGATTTTTAGGCCTCCTTCAAAGTATTGGCACATTTGTTAGTTTGCTCATTGCTAGCTAATAATGAGACAGACTAATTTTGATGGCTAAAATACAGTAAATACCCACTATAAAGGAGCTTGTGACATGTGGGTCAATCTCAGCACTATCTTAGGGAAGTCTAAAGACCTGCATAGTCCACAACTTTGACTGATACAGGGCTCTGCTTTTACTGGTGATGGCAGAATATAGTCACAGTGGAGCAACAAACAACAAAATGAAAATATATATATATATGTATGTATATCCGTGGACAAAATGAAGGTTCACTTTAGGAATGTAGAAGAATCAGTTCTCTCTGATACAGAACTATAATTCTGTCTGTGGCATGTGTTAAAGAATGCATGTAACAATTACTTTTATTATCTATTACTTGTTTTGCTCATTCCACAGTCACACCAGAAATAAACATTGGAAATGTCTATCCTTCTTCATAGTAGCAATATACCTAATCATTTCACAGAGGATATAATACCATTAGTAAATCCTCTCCTAATATTTACACATCACCACAAACACAGACACTGAAATCCCTTATCAGTAGGCTAAAAAAAAAGAAAATGTTTCTCTGAACCTTGGATGTCCTAGACATGTGAAGGACACCAGTCTGAGTATAAATTTGTTAAAGAATGAAAGAGAACATACTGTTTATTTTGCAGAAGAAGAGTGTGACAAGATAGACAATTCAGTTTAGAATGTGTGTACATAGTCAGGCCAAACAAAGCTATTATAAATGAGACACAAGATTGAGGTTTATGGTTTATGAGCCACATTCAAGGGCACCACTTAAAGTAGAACTATAGGCAAAATGTGTTTTTCTTTTTGGATGAAGTAAGGGAGAGTTATAACCCCTGTAAGGTTTATTTTTGGCATTTTTGTCCCATTGGGGAAATTTTCCTTCACTGCCTCTCCCATAGCCAAACAGAAAGTGAGAGGAAATCTCTTCAAATTAAGGGCATCTCTTGGGGGTCCCCAGGTCACCAGAACTAATGTCCTTTTTTTTTAAATTTCCCCTCTATTACTTTTCTGGGGACAACCCAAAATGTGGGATTTTTTTTTACATTCACTTTCAATGATGATTGTAAACAGGACATATAGAGAGGATGAATCTTCTTAGGCCACATACACACGATGAGTTCATCCGATGAGAACGGACTGAAGGACCGTTTCATCGGTTAACCGATGAAGCTGACTGATGGTCTGATGTGCCTACACACCATCGGTTTGGACCGATGAAACGGTCCTTCAGTCTGTTTTCATCAGTTTAGACTGATCGTGTGTACAGGGCCTCAAAGTGGCTGTAAACCCAAATATAAAAAATGAAAAAAAAAACTGCAAGACAAAGGCTAAATGAGCTAGTATGCATAATTACTTACCTGCATGCGCGCGGAAGCTGTCGGTAACAGCTCATGAACTGAAGCAACAGCACTTACGTGCCATTGCTTCAGTTTTCCCCAGTGCGCATGTGCTGGTGACATCAGGACATGCAGGGGATATCCTGGGTAGCTACCTGTAGCACAAAGTGGTTGTAAAGGGTTTACAACCACTTTAAAGCTGTAGTAAACCACATTTTTTTTAAACCCTGCAAGACAATTGCTTTATGTGCGAGTATGCATTGCACATTATGAAAAACTTACCTTAGAACAAAGACTTCCAGCGGACGCGCCATCACCGCTGAAGGTGCTTCTATCTTCACCCAGTTTTCCTTCCGGGTTCGCACCCTTTGGTCGTCTGATTTGTCTGAGTCACAGACCGTGGGACAGAGCTCTGAAGGGACAGCATGGGTATGCCGTCCCTTCAGAGTGCATGCACTGGTGACATCACCAGCTGCATGCAGTGTGAATATGTCCTAATATTTGTTCGGGCAGTACGTCATATCCTGCAGAGGTTTCCTCGGTGTTATCGCGGGATTTCCTAAAGCGCGACGCTGGCTCGTCACATCAGGCTCCCCATCACAGATTGATCCGGAAGTGACGTTCCGTCGCCGCCATCTTGCTACTCCCCACACTCATGCACAGTAATGATAGAGTGATAAGGGTCAAGCGGTGTAGCAAGATGGCGATGACGGGACGTCACTTCCAGAGCAATCTGTGATAGAAGAGCCGAATGTGAGGCCCGTTCAGATGGAAACCCAGAAGTCGACGTGCTTGTGGGCTTCACATTGCCCACAAGCATAATGGAAACTGCATCTATTGCATTTTATAAGTTCTTCTTGTGCACGAAAACGGACAGGGGATATTTACAGACACCAAATAAGTGAGTATTACTTTTGATTGCAAAATACAATTGAATGGCCAAAAAAAAAAAAACAATTGGCTGCGGGACATCCGCTTTAAATCTAAACTAGCAAAACTGTGATCATTTGTTGAAAATCAGAAACAAATGTGTGATAGTGTATGCATAATGTTTTCAATATAATTGTAACCTGGACTGCAGCTGTTATCTGCTGCTTAACATCTTCCTTTGTTGCTGATGTATTATCCTTATCAGTATGGACAGAGTTAAAATGAATATTCATTAAAGAGAAACTCCTTCCAAAAAAATGTTTTAATATTAGGGCACTTACCTGTCCAGGCATCCAGCAGTGTCCTTTCCCAAGCTGATTCTTCTATGGGCTATCAGGTGCTGGTGCCGCTATCTTGACAATGGGGAACCAGCAGTGAAGCCTTGTGACTTCACAGCCGGTTTCCTACTGCACATGCGCAAAGCAAGCTGCACTTTGTGAATAGGCCGCAATCTTCTGGGACCTGTGAAGTGTCTCAGAAGGCTCTGGGGGAAGAACAGTGGGCTGAACTTCTGGCTCAGTTGGCCGCGGCCAACTGAGCAGGTTTTGACAGGTACCCGCTCCCCCTCAAAAGGTGCTGAATGTGGCAGCAGAGAGGGGGAGGACGCATACACGTGGAGTTTCCCCTTTTGGGTGGAGGCCCACTTTAATGCAGAAATGCAGCAGCCATCTTTAAGGAGACCACTTTACAATGCTCGTCTATGGAGTTTGGGTCTGGGAATATCCTGAAAGGACAGTGGTTGGCTGATGAAATAAAGCAAGAAGGGAAGGGCCTACTGGTTGCTAAGAGGAAGAGAATGGACAGCTGGCTGATGAGAAGAAAAGAGAGAACAGTCTTAAAGCTAGCAGGGGTGTAAAAAAAAGAGACTGGACTGCTGGCTAAGTGGAACCCTGCTATAGATGACCATAATCTGGAGAGACTTCAGAGAAGACTCTCATTGCACAGGAGCTTGTCTCAGAGACCAGAAACATTCTCCCTGGGAGAGTGTAAGATGTGATTTGGATGCCTGGTTAGACTATTCTAAAAAGTACTCCTACTGCTTATAATGAAGGAAAAGAGGGATTGTCCCAGCAGGATTGAAAGAGAGAAAACACAGCAACTCCAATTTCCTTGATTTGAATCAGAGCACATGTCTTTAGACCCTGAAGAGGGTGCTCTGATTCCGGTTAAGAGACTAACATTGCAGCAAGTTAATCTGTTTCATAGTTAGTCTGGTTGAAAAAAGGCACAAGTCCATCTAGTTTAACCAATAAAAGACGAAAATATATACAATCCTATATACACAATCCTATACCCACAGTTGATCCAGAGGAATGCAAAAAACTCCAGCAAAGCATGATGCAATTTGCTCCAGCAGGGGGAAAAAATTCTTCCTAATTGGATATTCCCTGGATCAACTTTACCTATAAATGTTAGTATCCAGTTTTAAAAGCAATCTACTGAGTCGGACAGAACCAGGTTTTCAGGGAGTCTATTGCACATTTTCACAACTCTAATGCCCTGTACACATGATCGGTTCATCCAATGAAAATGGTCTGATGGATTTTTTCATGAGATATCCGATGAAGCTGACTTTCATCAGTCGTGCCTACACACCATCGGTTAAAAAAACGATCGTTTCAGAACGCGGTGACGTAAAACACAACGACGTGCTGAGAAAAATGAAGTTCAATGCTTCCGAGCATGTGTCGACTTGATTCTGAGCATGCGTGGATTTTTAACCGATGGACGTGCCCACAGACGATCGTTTTTTTCTATCGGTTAGTTAACCATCAGATAATTTTTTAAACAAGTTCCTAGTTTTTTAACCGATGGATAAATAACCGATGGGGCCCACACACGATCGGTTAGTCTGATGAAAACGGTCCATCAGACCGTTTTCATCAGACAAACCGATCGTGTGTACGCGGCATTACTGTAAAGAAGCCTTTTCATATTTGGAAGTTAAATCTCTTTTCCGTCAGACATAGGGGCCAGATTCACAAAGAGATACGACAGCGTATCTCCTGATACGCCGTCGTATCTCTGAAATCCGACAGTGGGATCTATGCGACTGATTCATAAGAATCAGTTACGCATAGATCTCCCTTAGATCCGACTGGTGTAAGTGACTTACACCGTCGGATCTTAGGCTGCAATATCCCGCCGGCCGCTAGGTGTCGCTTCGGTTTTTTACGCGAGGAATATGCAAATTCCGATTTCCGCCGATTCAGAAACGAACGCCCGCCCGTCGCTTTTTTTTTACGTCGTTTGCGTTCGGCTTTTTCCGGCGGATAGTTACCCCTGCTATATGAGAGGTAGCTAATGTTAAGTATAGCCATCGTTCCCGCGCCGAGTTTCAAATTTTTACGTCGTTTGTGTAAGTCGGTCGGGAATACGGATGGCCGGAATATACGTTGCCGCCGAAAACAATGACGTCCTAGCGATGTCATTTGGAGCATGCGCACTGGGAAATATCGCCGGCGGCGCATGCGCAGTTAAATCGGCGCGGGAACGCGCCTGATTTAAATTGTACACTCCCCCTAGCCACGGCATTTGAATTCCGCCGGGGGAGTTACGATCCGCTGGCGCAAGTTTGGAGGTAAGTGCTTTGTGAATACTGCACTAGCCTCGCAAAAGTGCGCCGGCGGATCGTAAATCACATAGATTACGCGGATCTAAAGATCCGCTAATCTATGTGAATCTAGCCCCAGGAGTGCTTCCCTTGTTCTCTGTGATGACCTTTAAGTGAATAACTCAACACCAAGTTCACTATATGGACAACTCATGTATTTGTACATGTTGATCATATTCCCCCTTAATCTCCTCTTCTCAAGAGAGAATAAATTCAGTTCCTCTAATTCATGCTCATAGCTGAGCTCCTCCATGCCTCTTATCAGTTTGGTTGCTCTTCTCTGCACTCTCTTCTGTCTCCAGTTCTCCAATATCCTTTTTGTGAACTGGAGCACAAAACTGCATACTTCCGATAAGGTCTTAAAAATGGTGTCTGCTGTGAACTATTGTGCTTTCTTCAAGTGCCTCAGCTTTGCTGGCTAATGTATTTTTTTTTTTTCAACATTCACCGGCTAGTGGAAAAGATGAGAACTGTTATAGCAAGTAAGGACTGTTTTTATATACTGTTGCTAGATAAAAGCAATTATTGATAGTCAGAATATTGCAGGTGTCTAACCACATTTCTCAGAGTAACATTTATTGTTTTATTTTATTTTTATACACTTGCTAAAGCTCCATGCACACTGAAGCTGATAAACTGTAGTTTATTTTTTTTAAAGCCCATAAACTGTTTACGTCGTTTGCGTTCGGCTTTTCCGAGCTATTTCCGACGATCCACGATCGTACGAGCGGCCGGCGCATTCCTTTACGTCGTCTCTAGTCGGCTTTTTTCGGCGTATAGTTAATGCTGCTATTTGGTGGCGTACGCAATGTTAAGTATTGCCGTCGTTCCCGCGTATAATTTTTTATTTTTTTTTGTTTGCGTAAGTCGTTCATGAATGGGGCTGGACGTAATTTACGTCCACGTCAAAACCAATGACAACCTTACGACGTCATTTAGCGCAATGCACGGCGGGAAATTTAGGGACGCGCATGCGCAGTTCGTACGGCGCGGGGACGCACTTCATTTAAATGAAACACGCCCCCTACTCGCCGCATTTGAATTGCGCGCCATTACGCCGCGAGAGATATACTACACCGCCGTAACTTACGGCGCAAATTCTTTGTGGATTCAAAGCTGCCAAAAGTAAGTTACAGCGGCGTAGCGTATCTCACATACGCTGCGGCCATCTAATTGTATGTGGATCTGCCCCATACATCATCATTTTGCACCCCTAAAGCTGAAGACAAGGGAAACGGATAAATACACAGTTGAAAAAATTTTGTGTACATTGTTTTACTTGATGACCGATTTGTAGTTTTGTCTAGTCATACCTGAAAATTACACTGCCAGACAGCAAAGCAAATACAGCCTGGCCTCTTTCTTGCCCATAGCCTATGAATGGACAATAAAAGAGCAACAAAATTCTTTTGAGTCATCCTTCTGCCTCCTTATCATCATATCCTTTATCAACACAAGTGCATGTAGCACACCAGGTTGGCCCTTAGTTCTGCCATTCCCTCTCTCTCTATTGTGCAAGAGATTACAAGAGATTGTAGAGTAGCATACAGAGAGTGGGATTCAGCTTAGAAAGCTGTGTGGGTTAAATGCCAGTCCTGCCCCTGCTTGGAGAGGAACACTCTGGTTAAGGATATAGTAGAAAGGTGGAAAGCTATCTCGGTTGGTTGATTGTCACGAGGAGAGTAAATATTGGTTTTCCCTGTGGGTACAATAGCACAGGCCAGAAAGTAGACAGGGAGCTTATATTGTGTAAATTACATTTATGGGTGAAGCAGGGAGAAGTTGGAGGATATTGGGAATGTGGGGCTCTGGGACACCCCTTCTGTAAGTACTGGCCTCTTGTTTTTGCCTCAGCTTTCTCCCTGAACTTTGTTATGGACGAAACACTTGAAAGGGGGCTTTCTTTGATGGACTGCTGTTCCCTTTAACTTATATGGTAACATCTTTGATAAGTAAGGTAAGTATTCGTTAGGCCAGAATGGGGGCTGGGTGTCTGGGGGCCACATGTACTTAACCAGATCAGTGAAATCACCCAAGGTCCGCAAAGGAAGAAGTTAAAGAGCTGATGCACAACCCACTCCACTACATGACAATTACACTGCCTGCATTTAGCTTGGAAAATCTTAAAAGATGTTGCATGCGTAACAATTTGAGGAGCAATCAAAACTTGTATATTGTGTATTTTAAGTGGATGTGGTTAAACACAGTTTGGTTTACTAAGCCTGTTTGTTGTTGAGAAGATAACGTGATTATATCTCACAGTTATTATACCCACATGATAAACGTTAAGCATCAAAAACTGCAGATCCTGATGTACATGTCAGAGTCCCACAAGCCTCAAAATAAAGGACCAGATTTAAAGTAAAATGAGCAACTCAAACTGGGCATATGAGTAAAAGATGCTTAAACGGAGGTCCCACAAAAAAAATATATATTAAAAGCCAGCAGCTATAAATACAGCAGCTGCTGACTTTTAATAAATGGACACTTACCTGTCCTGGGTGCCCGCGATGTCGGCAGCTGAAGCCAAGCAATCGCTCGGCTCTCGGCTGCTCCAGCCGCCATCCTTGGTGAGGGAATCAGGAAATGAAGTGTTGCGGCTTCACTTCCCGGTTCCCTACTGTGCGTGCGCGAGTCTTCACTGGTTCCTGCTGTGTTCTGGGAGCTGTGTGTCTCCCAGAACACAGTGGGGTACAGAGTAGGCGCCGGAAGTTGCGTAAATCACCAAGGAAGTGGGGGCAAATACCTGTATTAAACAGGTATCTGCTCCCCCTCCCCCTGAAAGGTGCCAAATGTGACACTGGAGGAAGGAAGGGTTCCAAAGAGTGGAAGTTGTATTTTTAGGTGGAACTCCACTTTAAGCAGAGTTTACCTTCAGTAAAACTGCACATGAAAGATGAAAGCAATCAGTTGATCATCAGATATGACTAGCTGAAGTTATATGCAAAGTTTTATTGTGAAACTGCAGCATAGCCTAACTTCCCTAACCTCCTAAGCCCTCTTATTGATAGTTCAATGTGATAAAATGACCTGATTGACTCATATGGAGTCTTGGAAGGCAAGTGTATATCGCTTGATTATATTGACCTGTGGTTTTCACTGACGGTAAACCATTATCTCAGTCCTCCACTTTTCAGGGATGGAATGTCGATGGGTACTTGTAGCAACAAGTGCCCCACCCTGATAATGGGGATGCAGTTCCTGCACGTTTTACATTGCAAGCATGATGATGTCAACAAGAGCCAGAGGAAGTGGAACATATCCAGATAAAGACCAGTATGTCTTCAGAGGACTGTCTGTCACTGGGACAGGCAGGGAGAAAGATCACAGGACCGCAGATTAGGGTACGTAGTTATATGTGATAAAACAAATGTATATAAAATTAGTGAATGTATACAGTAGATAAAAAAGTTTATTTTTATTTTCAATGTACAAGTAAAAAAAACAGAAAGTCCCTTTGCTGTTAATTGATGATCAATACAATGATTGCAATTAAAAGGAGGTAGAAGTCTGGTTTCTATGCTGGGAATAACCTGGAAAATTTGAGCCAAAATATTTACTCTTCCAGTTACAAAAGATGAAAGCACTGAAGTCCCAGTTTCAGAATCTACTGATGTGATGATTTTAGAAAAATCTATTTTTTTTTCTTTAAAAGTTCAGCCTACCACCACCATATCTTTCTCATTCTCTGTACCCTTGACCAATATGGAGGCTCTAGAGCTAATAAGGGATGGAGAAAAGCTTGATAAACTATAACTTCCTTAATACATTCCCAAATTAAAATAAATTAATTGACAGCAATGATGTGAGTTGGGTTTATGTAAACCAGACATTATCATCAGAGTTCCCTGTGCAATTATTAGTAATTGAATGGACTAGGTAAAGTAACAGGTTGGCTAGAATATAGTAAACATGGGCTACCTTGATAAATCGTTGACTGCTTTTTATTAATCCTTTTCTCCATGTAATACAAACTGTCCCACACATATTTTTTGTGCTGCCATCTACTACCCCTTTTAATTATGACTGGAGCTCTCCATGGTACCACACCTGATTGTATAAAAACTGTGTAAAATAAATGCATAGAAATATTCTCCCAAGATACCAGTTATGGGGAACAAATCCATCACATACAGATTAAGTTTTCTCAAGCAAATTGAAAAGCTTATCAGGTAATTCTTTTAAAATCTTCATAAAGAACAATAAACAAAAGTCAGTATTCATGGGCATGTGTACACATCAGAACTGTTTTTTGCTAAGCAAGACAGTTTGCATAAAAAACTGTTTAATGTACCCTAAAAGTCAGAAGCAAGTCAGATGTAGTTCTGGAAAACTTTAAGGAAGAATTTAAAAATTATCTCAAGTTGATCATAAATGCAAGCTGAATGGACCTGGAAACATTTACCAATGTATACAAGTTCTTATATATGGGGTATCAAATATCACCTTAGAAGACCAACAGTATAAGACAGCAAGATCCAGAAAAAAATGTTGGGCCAGATTCACATATAACTGCGGCGGCGTAATGTAACGTCTATACGTTACACCGCCGCAAGTTTTCAGCGCGAGTGCCTGATTCACCAAGCACTTGCGTGTAAACTTACGGCGGTGTAACGTAAAGGCGTCCGGCGCAAGCCCGCCTAATTCAAATGGGGCGTGTACCATTTACGTACTGCGCATGCTCCGTTTTGAAATTCCTGCCGTGCTTTGCACGAAGTGACGTCATTTTTTTGAACGGCGACGTGCGTAACGTACTTTCGTATTCCCGGACATCTTACGCAAAAAAAAAAAAAAATTGAAATTCGACGCGGGAACGACGGCCATACTTTAACATGGCTTGTCTAAATTTAAGCCATGTTAAAGCAGGCCTAACTTTGCGACGAGAAAAAACGACTAGCGACGACGTAACAAACGCGAAAACCTTCGTGGATCGCCGTAAAAGCTCATTTGCATACCCGACGCTGGAAATTTACGCGAACTCCACCCAGCGGCGGCCTGAAGTATTGCATCCTAAGTCAATTACACCTGTCGGATCTTAGGGCTATCTATGCGTAACTGATTCTATGAATCAGCCGCATAGATACTCTCAGAGATACGACCGCGTATCAGGAGATACGCCGTCGTATCTCTTTTGTGAATCTGGCCCGTTATTCTATTCTCTGCTTATGGTACAGAGATAATAAGCCCATACCACTCATTACTGATGTAGAGATCACAATGAACAGCAGATGCATATATCTAAAATTTGATACAAAGCAAAAAGAAGCAAAAAGGGGACTTTTACAGATGCCATCCAAAATGACAAATATTTTATTATGCACAAAAAATATAAAATCATTATATAAAATCAAAAATACAGTAAGAAACTACAATGATACCTTGGTTCACAAACTTAATTTGTGAAATGTTTCTGGTCACAAACCGAATTGGCTGTGAATCCATTCTGAACGTTTTTTTGGTTTATATATACAGTAAAATTATGAAATGTATGTACAAAAAAAAAAGAATTTTAAACATGTATTACATACAGTCTTTTACATTAAGCTGACCTCTTTCATGTGTACATAAAAAAAAAAAATATATATATAGCTCCTCTTTTATCCTTGTTTGAAACAATCCCAAATCCCAATTTAAATGACTAATCTAGGGGCCAGAAAACAGCACTGTGCATCCAGGAAAAGATCATCGAAAGGCATGATAAAGTTGTAGAATTCATATGAACTGTTTTTCCATGATTCCCAATCAATCCAATACCCTCATGGTAGTCAGGGGGCAGAAACCCCTATCTGAGTGGACAGGTTCACTGCTCTTCTCAATATCAACGTTTCAAAGCAGGGAAGATGGCTCGTGTTCGTGAACCGAAGTGGTCTTCGTGAACCAAAGCAAATGTTTGTGAACTGAGTTGTTCATGAACATGTTCATGAACAGAAGGTTTGTGAACCGAGGTATCACTGTACAATACATAAGAAAAAGTAAGTAAGAAAACACAGTAAATAATAAATTAAATAGAGCCATCCCTCCAGCGTTAATCACTGCTTTTAAAACTACACCAACTACCCCTCTGATTTGTGCAAAGTTAAATAAATATAAATAATAAAAATGAACAAAACTCTGCGCAATCAAACACAACTAAACCATATACATAGCATATAAATCTCTTTCAAATGCATGAATAATAAATCTGTGTGACTAAAACCATATTATCTGAATATCTTTCATCGCAAAATAGAAAGTGCAAAATCCAAAATGCAGTGTAACTTCCACTTATATACAAATGATAATGAATAGTGGAAAAAATATACATAGTGAAAAAATTATATATATACAACTTCTGTCAGGAAACACTCCTGCTTCCAGCAACACAGCTTTCATCGCCACTCTAGCCAGAGTGGGTATTGCACACCCGTATAGGTCTCTCTCACTAGCCTAGCAGCCGAGATGGAGCACGGAAATTTGGTAAAGTCTGCCACAGACCTTCACACAGATGGAGGTATATTCGGTCCAAAATCCTCTCAACACAGGATTAAGCACCCGGATCTCTCCCGATTAACTTCTTAGGAAACTTAGGACTGACAGGCGACCATTATTCAGCCTTTCAGAAATGGTGTGTCCTTCGATGAAGTTCAAGGCCTCTCCTGAGATACCAGCCTCGTGCTCGGTGCTCTCCAAGACAGGTTCTTCATCGAGTGGTTTCCTCCCTCCAGGACGGACAGCACAGGACCACTCCGCAAACATAGACCCAGTCTGACTACCGGGCCTACTTAGTAGATCACAACCCCGGACCAACGTGGTTCCGGAGCGATGAACACTTGAACACGCACCCCCGGCCAGGAGGGCCACACACAGGGGGTGGTGGGACGACAGACCAGCTCTCGACGACCCCGGTCCAATGGCGTCTGTCCCTTAAGTACCCCTACCCAACATGCACAGTGGGACGATCAACCCTCACTGATTGGCTGCCGAAGGGGAACACCCAAAACACCTTGACTTGACTGCTGCCACCCTTGGCCTGGAGTGGTAACGGCACCCCAGGCAACAATAGTGGTCACTGGAACAGAGGCCCAAATTTGGAAAAAATCATATGGTCTGAGTCAACTAACTCTCAGGCCGGGTACTCACGACCAAACATGTATGGTGAAAGCGGTCCGTCGGACCGTTTTCACCATACATGTCTGCCAGAGGGCTTCTGTACGATGGTTGTACACACCATCGTACAGAAGTCCGCGCGTAAACAATACGCGGGGCGTGTCCGCGGTGTCGCCGCGTCGATGACGCGGTGTCGCCGCGACAATGACGCAGCGACGTGGGCGGCCCGCCTTTAAAATGCTTCCACGCATGCGTCGAAGTCATTCGACGCATGCGAGGGACGGCGGGCGCCTGGACATGTACGGTAGGTCTGTACTGACGACCGTACATGTCCGAGCGGGCAGGATTCCAGCGGACTGTTTTAAAACAAGTCCAGGAATATTTGTCCGCTGGGAAAAGGCCCGGCGGGCAAATGTTTGCTGGAATTCGGCCCGCTCGCGCCCACACACGACCAAACATGTCTGCTGAAACTGGCCTGAGGACCAGTTTCAGCAGACATGTTTGGTCGTGAGTACGGGGCCTCAGACTACCCTCTAAATTTAAAACAGCGCCGGCTAAAAAGTAACAGGCCGCTACACACTCCCCCCTAAAGTAGACACTGTCCCCAGTGTCAAAACCATGGCGTCTCAAGCCTGAGCGCCACACCTGAACCATTTGAAATATGCAATTACAGCAGAGAGGAAAAAAAGAGGGAATAATAAAAATATAACAAGTGTTATCACATCACAGTACTTTTTTGTACAATTCACACTATTATTCCTATCTATCTAGTGTGCCCCATTCTCCGACAGTCTTGATAGAAGATCAACTGGACCTGAAAAATAAAATAGAAAACACACACACAATGCCAAATTATATACATTCCCTAAGGAAGAGCGAAGCTGCACCTTCCTCCCCAAGGAGCATTTAAAACCTGTGCTAAAAAAAAGTGCTAGGCAAGAATATGAAAAAGGGAGAGAAAAAACAAAGTCTCTCCTGAGAGTTACGGAACACTGCCCTCTGTCGGCAGAGTATATGATCTTATTGTGCACCACTTTCTGTCAACGAAGATACTTCTTGACCACACAGTCCTCATGGG
Source organism: Rana temporaria (assembly GCF_905171775.1). Classification (NCBI taxonomy): domain Eukaryota; kingdom Metazoa; phylum Chordata; class Amphibia; order Anura; family Ranidae; genus Rana; species Rana temporaria. The sequence goes on from NC_053489.1 coordinate 104,301,625, forward strand.
CCCTAATATAAACTGACTAGGTTCTTTCCCCCCCAAAGTCAAACACATCATTAGCAACAGCAAGGAAGAAAGTATAGTTCCTTATGGACTTCTTGAAAAGGGGAAAAAAAACCTGCAAGCAAGTTCTGCCGGTTCTCCTTCTTCGTCTTACAAATAGAACCTGGGATCGGGCAAGGTAAGGGTTTTTCCCTGGTTGTCAAGGGTGGTAATCGAGTAGACCCGGTCATCCTTTCCAGACCGTTGAATAACCACCCGATCTGCATAGATGTGCCGGCCATAGCTCCAAGATTCCCGACAACTTTCAAAACGGTGGGTCAAAATAAATGACAACTTGAAATCCCGGGATGGCTTTGGCACTTTAAGGTAGTTCCAAATGGCTTCCTGATACCATTTCTCATGTTTGTCCTCAATCTCCTTCATAGTAGCCTAGGAGTAGCACATAGGAGAACTCCCACCCATAATCGAGTGCTGCCCTTTTCATCAAAATCCTTTGCAGGCGGGCAAGTTTGGGCAGTGTGCAGGAGTGTCCCAGTCCTGGCATCACACAGGCCTCCAGAGATCTTTTTAAGATAGGTTTCATGGTTGGAGGCACATTCTTCCCTCCAGTAACGACACCTTTGTCAAACACAACTCCCCAATTCACTCTCGGGATCTCCGCCCGCGGCGTTGTATCCCCAGAGTCCATGGGTGAGCATCTCCCTGAATTGTGGCTAGTGGCAGCGTGGAATCCTTTACTCCATGTCAGTTCAAGAAACTCTGGCTCAAACCAATGATCATCCCCCACATAAGATAATGAAGATAGTTCGGAGTCTGCATACTCCTCTGCGGGCAAGCAGATACGCACGACTTTATTCACATTGTCCCCAGTCTGCTTACCAGTTCCCGTTGTGGCCTCTACGAGGGCAACATCCTCCTCGGAGTCCGGTCTCGGTATACGCTGGGGTAGGCCTCAACCACGGCCGTGGGAGGCCTTCACGCAGCCCACTTTCTTTCCGGTGGGCCGAGCAGGTACAACCGCCATACAAACGGTTTCTGCAGCAGCATCCACCGCTGACTCAGAAGCGTTTCCATCACTTCTGACAAAATCACTCACTGTAGTGGACACAGCAGACGTAGTGACCGAAGTAGTAGCTGTAGCAGGCCAGGGAGTAGCTTCCTCCACAGTAACGGCACCTGTGATCCAGTCCACCCAATAGGTATGGGGTCACTCAGTAGGCTGGTCCACTTCAAAAGGATAGTCCCCACACTGTCGGCATCAGCCGAAGGGTTGAATCTGGACTGCCAGCACTTCACACCTTGAGCAGGACACGCCAAGTGCCTCCACGTTGCCACTCGTGTAGAGCATGAAACGCCCCCGCAGGTTCATCCGGATCCCGGTGTCTGTCAACGAAGCTCCTGGTGTGTGCGGAACTTGCACCGACTTCAGCCAAAGACATCACAAGCCTCAGTCTCTCCGATGGCGTTGGATACAATGACATAACTGCACCCGATCCTCTCTCCATGATCGGGCAATCCACACTTTTTTGCGCCAGACACAATCACGTCTCATGCAAGGGTGGGTAACGCCTCCCACTTTCAGTTATTTTCTTGGCACGTTGCTCCAAGCATGTCACTCCATTGCACGTGTAGCCAATGCCTTTAGCCAAACAACCTGACCTTAACCTCTTCTTTGCAAGCACAGTCCAACACCTCGACAAATTCAGCCTCTCAAATGGCGAAATATATGTGTAGCACTACCCCCGGAGGAGCTGCTGGATTGTTTTGGATGGCATGTTACCTCTATTTCTTCGCCGTCTAGGGTATCAGATGAGAGTTGAGAAAAAGTTCAATGTCCACACTCAGACTTCTTTTACTTTGCTTTATTTGCTGAACTTAGTAAAATAATAAAATAAGTAGTTGAAGAGGTGGAAGGGTAATAGGTAATAGGTTCAGGTGCACAACTTCTGTCAGGAAACACTCCTGCTTCCAGCAACACAGCTTTTGTCTCCACTCTAGCCAGAGCGGGTATTGCGCACCCGGATAGGCCTCTCTCACTAGCCTAGCAGCCGAGATGGCACACGGAAATTTGGTAAAGTCTCTGCCACAGACCTTCCCACAGATGGAGGTATATGCAGTCCAAAATCTTCTCAACACAGGATTAAGCACCCGGATCTCTCCCGATTAACTTCCTAGGAAACTTAGGACTGACAAGCGACCATTATTTAGCCTTTCAGAAATGGTGCGTCCTTCGATGAAGTTCAAGGCCTCTCCTGAGATACCAGCCTCATGCTCGGGGGGTCTCCAAGACAGGTTCTTCATCGACTGGCTTCCTCCCTCCAGGACGGACAGCAAACATAGACCCAGTCTGACTACCGGGCCTACTTAGTAGATCACAACCCCGGAACAACTTGGTCCCAGAGCCAGGAACACTTGAACATGCACCCCCGGCCAGGAGGGCCACACACAGGGGGTGGTGGGACGACAGGCCAGTGCTCGATGACCCAGGTCCAATGGCGTCTGTCCCTTAAGTACCCCTCCCCAGCATGCACAGCAGGATGATCAACCCTCACTGATTGGCTGCCAAAGGGGAACACCCAAAACACCTTGACTTGACTGCTGCCATCTTGACCTGGGGTGGTAACGGCACCCCAGGCAACAATAGTGGTCACTCACAGTACAGCCATGGCAAGAACAGAGGCCCAAATTTGGAAAAAATCATACGGTCTGAGTCATATATATATATAGTCCCCTCCTTATTCTTCTACCTGAATTTGAGTCCAGACAAAATAATAGAACGTGCACCAGTGAATATTCTAAATTAATCATCACCTTCCAAACAGGCTGCTTACCTCAGATTTTGACCCTTTATTCACTTCAGTACAGGGCACTTCCCCCTTCCTACCCAGGACAATTTTCAGCTTTCAGCGATGTCGCACTTTGAATGACAATGACTTTTTTTATTATTTTCTTCCCACAAATAGAGCTTTCTTTTGGTGGTATTTAATCACCACTGTTTTTTTTATTTTTTGCTGAATAAACTAAAAAAGACAGATTAAAAAAATAAAAGTTTTTCTCAGTTTCTGTTATAAAATGTTGTTTTCCCCCTCACTGACGGGCACCGATGAGGCTGCACTGATGGGCACTAATGAGGCAGCACTGATGTGTACTGATAAGGTAACAATGATAAGGCGGCACTGATGAGGAGGCACTAATATGCAGAATTGATGGGCACTGATAGGCGGTACTGATATGCAGCACTGGTGGGCCCCGATAGGCAGCACTGATGGGCACTGATAGGCAGCACTGGTGGGCACTGATAGGTGTCACTGATAGGTGGCACTGATGGGCACTAATAGGGGACACTGATGGGTACTGATAGGCGGCACAGATGGGCACTGGTGGGTGGCACTGATGGGCACTAATAGATGGCACTGACAGGCACTAATAGATGGCACTGATAGGCGGCACTAATGAAGAGGTACTGACAGTCATTACTGATGGGCCCTGACTGGCATCTGTGAAGGGCACTGACTGACATTACTGATGGGCACTGATTGGCACTTTGATGTACACTGACTGGGATCTGATGGGCACAGATTGGCAGCTGTGGTGGGCACCTTGGATGGGGTGTCCAACACATCAATTCGCTGATTATCAGCACACACCCTCCCCTGACAGGAGAGCCGCCAATCATCTCTCCCTGTCAGCGCGAACCGAGGAAAGCCAATTACCTGCACTTCCTGGTTACCACTGTGATCAGCTGTGATTGGTCACAGCTGAACACGTGGCAAAGAGCTTATGTCAAAGGGTCTTTGCCACGATTGGAGATGCAGTGTCATCAATCCGCAATGGGGCGGGCGGGAAGTGTTTAAAAGAGCTTTGTCTCAATGCAAACTTTCATCTGTGTCTTTCTCCATATATGGACCCCTTTTCTACAAAAGTAGCTCAGAGGAACAAAAAGTATCTAATTTTTTACAATTTCAGCTTACCAGATCAATTTATTAAAACAAAGGGTTAAGATCTCACTGTCAAAATGAGTGCACTTCATCCAGCTTTCATTGACAGGAACCGGAAGTTGGTATCTGAAACCAAAGTCTAACCTTAAGGTGAAATGCTTGTTTAGCCACTTGCCTATAGCCCCCCCCCCCCCTTCCTGCCCAGGCTAATTTTCAGCTTTCAGTGCTGTCAAACAATTGCGCAGTCATACAACACTGTACTCATATGACATGTTTTTTTCACACAAACAGAGCTTCCTAACATCCACCAGCTCTGTGATGTTGTCATGGAGGAGTGGAAGAGGACTCCAGTGGCAACCTGCGAAGCTCTGGTAAACTCCATGCCCAAGGAGTTTAAGGCAGTGCTGGAAAATAATGGTGGCCAAACAAAATATTGACACTTTGGACCCAATTCGGACATTTTCACTTAGGGGTGTATTCGCTTTTGTTGCTAGCGGTTTAGACATTAATGGCTGTGTGTTGAGTTATTTTGAGGGGACAGCAAATTTACACTGTTATACAAGCTGTACACTCACTACTTTACATTGTAGCAAAGTGTAATTTCTTCAGTGTTATGTGAGGGGTGTACTCACTTTTGTGACATACTGTATATGTATTTTTCACTATATTTTTTGTTTCACTATTCATTATCATTTGCATATAAGTGAATGTTAGGCCCCGTACACACGACAGAGGAACTCGACGTGCTTGGCACGTCGAGTTCCTCGTCGAGTTTTGGGATGAAGCCGCCGAGGAGCTCGGCGGGCCGGCTTCTCCCATAGAAGAACGAGGACAACGAGAAAATAGAGAACATGTTCTCTATTTTCTCGTCGAGTTCCTCGGCGGCTCCATCGAGCCAAAACTGTACAGACGACAGAGATTCTCGGCAGAATCCGGGTTTTGACCGAGTTTCTCGGCGAATTCTGCCGAGAATCTCTGTCGTGTGTACGAGGCCTAACACTGCATTTTGGACTTGCCACTTTATATTTTGCAATGAAAGATATTCAGATAATATTTTTTTAGTCACACTAATTAATTATTCATGCATTTGAATACGATTTCTATGCTATTTATATGATTTCGTTTTGATGATTACGGAGAGTTTTATTTATTTTTATTGCACTTTTTGGTATGGGAACACATGACAACAGCTATAGCAATGATTTTTTGAATTCTGGTTCACAATTTGTGTGGTAGCTCTAGAGACACTTTATAGTGAAATACATACTGTATATATATTGTATCAAACAAACAAATAGACTTGCTTTCTAGGAGTTGGAGGAGTTGTATATATGCAAAAAGTGGCATTTGGCATTTGGATTTCTATCGATGTGCAGCCATTTTTTCTTCAATCCATATACCCACGGAGGTGGGCCGGGACTAGAACTTTTTTTGTTTCAATATTTTTATTAGTATATTAAGAATCATATACATACATATTAAACGTGTAAGTTTCGACAAGACTCATACAGTTTCATAAATCGTCTAGTCACAATTCTATAACATTAAAAAGGTTAACATATGAAAGTTTTTGCTCCTTATCTAAAAGTAAAATTCCTGACAGATGGATAAAATAACTAATTACATATTCATTAGGTACACTACTATTGCGCATACTACAGGTACATGTAATAACAACATTAGAAAGTTCCATATAATTATTACTTGACCATTCAAATCTTGTATAAAATTATCATATTAGAAAACTACGAATTTAAACCAATAGAGATTACGATCTCTGGTTAAACATTCAAATATTTTGGTTGACCCATGTTTTCCAAGGTGACCATGCTGTTACGGAACCATGAACCAGACGTACAACAAGAGATAAGTGAAAATAAGAAGGCTTTATTGAAAATCAAGCTGTAAAGCAAAAGTCCAAACGGATGGTGAAACCGAAGCAGAGTCTTGCGAAGCCAGAGGTCAGGAACCAGAAGGGTAGTCAGACGAAGCCAGGATCAGGAACCAGCAGGGAAGTCAGACGAAGCCAGGATCAGACACCAGCAGGGAAGTCAGACGAAGCCAGGATCAGGAACCAGCAGGGAAGTCAGACAAAGCCAGGATCGGAACCTGAAGCAGCAGCAGTCTTAGAAGCATGTGAACACAGGAGGACCAAGCAAGGAACTGAAGCCACAGACCTCCTATATATATGAGCCAGGCATCCAGCTCCTCCCAGTGGGAAGGAGGAGCCGCAGGGTGGGAGGCTACAAGAGACCCAGAAACCAAGATGGCCGCCAGCACATGTCAAACGAAGGAGACAGGAGAGAGGTAAGACCATGACAGTACCTCCCCCTCAAGGGCCCCTCCTCCGCGGTGCAAAAAACGGTTTCTGAGGGAAGCGTGCGTGGAAGGCTCGGAGCAAGGCAGGAGCATGGACATCTGCGGAGGGAACCCAGGAACGCTCCTCTGGACCATAACCACGCCAGTGGACCAAAAACTGCACCCGACCGCGGACCAGGCGTGAGTCCAGGATATTGCTCACCTCATACTCCTCATGATTGCCCACTTGGACCGGACGAGGCCGAGGAACCGAGGAAGTGAAGCGATTGCACACCAGTGGCTTCAACAGGGAGACATGAAACACGTTGGAGATCCGCATGCCAGGAGGAAGCGCAAGGGCATAGGCTACCGGGTTTACCCTGCGAAGCACTCGGAAGGGACCAACAAAGCGAGGAGCCAGCTTGGGAGTGGGCACTCGAAGGTTGAGGTTGCGAGTGGACAACCATACACGGTCTCCGACCTGGTAGGAAGGAGCAGGCGCTCGTCTGCGATCAGCCTGGAGTTTCTGGCGCTGCGCAGAGACCTCAAGGGACTTCTGGATCTGTACCCAAGAGGCGCGTAGGACGGAAAGGTGGTCCTCCACAGCCGGAATATCCTGGGGAGAGAATGCCTCCGGTAACACGGCAGGTTGGAACCCATAATTGGCCAAGAAGGGAGACGTCCCAGAGGAAGAGTTCACCGTCGTGTTCCTGGCAAACTCAGCCCAAGGCAGGAGGTCAACCCAGTTGTCCTGGTGATCGGAGACATAGCAACGAAGGAATTGCTCCAAAGCCTGATTGGATCGTTCTGCGGCCCCATTGGACTGAGGGTGGTAGGCCGAGGAGAAGGAGAGATGAATCCCCAACTGGGAGCAAAAGGCGCGCCAGAACCTGGACACAAACTGACTCCCCCGATCCGACACTATCTCCTTGGGCAAACCGTGCAACCGGAAGACCTCCCAGGCAAAAATCGTGGCCAACTCTTGAGCAGAGGGTAACTTCTTGAGAGGAACACAGTGGCACATTTTGGAAAACCGATCCACAATCATGAAAATGACCGTATGGCCTCGGGATGCAGGGAGGTCCACAATGAAATCCATCCCCAGGTGTGACCATGGGCGCTCCCCGGTGGCTATGGGTTGCAGCAGGCCCAACGGAAGGTGCCGAGGGGACTTATTTTGGGCACAAACGGAGCATGCCGCTACATATGCGGCGATGTCGGAACGTAGGGAAGGCCACCAGAACAGACGTGAAACAGCCCAGGACAGCTGATTCTTACCAGGATGCCCCGCGGTCTTGGAGTTATGGTAGGTTCGCAACAACCGAGTGCGCAACTCCTCAGGCACAAAACATCTGCCGTTGGGTCTCCCAGAGGGAGCACCAGATTGAGCCGCCAAAATCTGCTCACCAAGGGGAGAGGTCAGGCTGGTGCGAATGGCGGCCAGGATCTGATTCGGAGGTATGACCGAAGTCGGTATAGATTCCTCCCTGGACAGCTCGGAGTACTGCCGTGATAAGGCATCCGCCCTGATGTTCTTGGAACCGGGTAGGTAGGAGACCACGTAATTAAAACGTGACAAGAACAGAGCCCATCTGGCCTGACGTGGTGTCAATCTCTTGGCTTCAGAAAGGTAGGTCAGATTCTTGTGGTCCGTCAGGATGAGAACCGGAACCACCGAGCCCTCGAGCAAGTGCCTCCACTATTTGAGAGCCTGCACTATGGCCAATAACTCCCTGTCACCAATCTGATAGTTGCACTCCGCGGGTGACAGTTTCCGGGAGTAAAACCCACAAGGAAGCAGCGGACCCTCTGGTGTTCTACGCTGAGACAGAAGGGCGCCTACTCCCGTCTCAGACGCGTCCACCTCGAGGACAAAGGGCAACCCAGGGTTGGGATGAGACAGAATCGGAGCCGACACAAAGGCGGATTTTAGGGTCTCAAGAGCCCGGATGGCCTCGAGCGGCCAGACCTGGGAATTACTGCCCTTCCTGGTCAGATCCGTGAGAGGCTTGGCCAGCATGGAAAAGTCCCTGATGAACTTCCGATAATAATTGGCGAAGCCCAAAAAGCGCTGCAAGGAACGAAGACCACTGGGCTGAGGCCACTGTAAGACAGCCGAAACCTTCTCAGGGTCCATGGAGAACCCCTCAGCGGAAATGATGTAACCTAAGAAGGTTACCTGGGATCGGTGAAATTCGAATTTCTCAAGCTTACCGAACAGCTTGTTCTCTCGTAACCGTTGCAACACTCGTTTGACATCCAGAATGTGGGCCTCCATGGATTCAGAGTATACCAAGATGTCATCCAAATAGACCACCACACACTGCTGCAACAGGTCACGGAAAACATCGTTGATGAATTCCTGAAAGACTGCGGGCGCATTGCACAACCCAAAGGGCATAACTAAGGATTCATAATGACCGGTCCTGGTGTTAAACGCGGTCTTCCACTCATCGCCCGCCTTGATCCTTACCAGGTTATATGCCGCCCTCAGGTCGAGTTTGGTAAAGACCGTGGCCCCCTTAAGGCGATCGAACAGCTCGGAAATCAAGGGTATCGGGTAAGCGTTCTTGATCGTGATGCGATTAAGGCCCCTGTAATCAATGCAAGGCCTCAACTCACCGCCCTTCTTTTTCACAAAGAAAAATCCAGCCCCTGCCGGGGACGAGGATTTGCGAATGTGACCACGGGACAGCGCCTCCATCACGTACTCCTCCATGGCCTCATTCTCCGCAACCGACAGTGAATAGACCCTGCCGCGAGGAGGAACGGCACCAGGTTGTAACTCTATGGCACAATCGTATGGGCGGTGCGGAGGTAGGGCAACTGCGCGCACCTTATCGAATACATCCCGGTACTCCTCGTATTCAGGAGGCAACAGAGAGTCCGAGGAAGTACACAGCAACTTGACAGGCCCATGGATGCAACTAGCCCCACACTGTGGTGACCATGAGAGGATCTCGGCCGATCTCCAGTCGAAAGTCGGATTATGCTTCTGGAGCCAGGGGTACCCCAAGACCACCGAGTAATGTGGAGACGAAATAACCTGGAAGCAGACCGACTCTCTGTGAACGGCACCAATGGCTATCCCCACTGGAAGGGTCTCATGAGTCACGTGTGACGGCTGGAGGGGTCTGCCGTCTATCGCCTCTAGAGCCAGCGGGGAACCTCGAGCCTGCAGAGGAATGGAATTGGCGGCAGCGAACTCACTATCAATGAAAAAACCACCAGCACCAGAGTCCACCAACGCCTGGGTCGTCACCGAGCCCCCGACCCAGGAGAGGACAACAGTGATCAGTGGTTTATCAACACGGGAAACCAGGGACGAGGAAACTCCACCCAAGATCTGCCCCCGACAGGATCTCAGGTGCGAGCGTTTCCCGGACGGTTCGGACATGCCAACCGAAAATGCCCACCGAGACCACAGTACATGCATCGGCCCTCGCGTCTCCGGAGTACCCTCTCCCCCTCGGACAGGCGATCAAACCCCAGCTGCATGGGTTCACCCCCAGACAAGTCAACCCCAGGAGGCGTGGGAGGAGAGGGAGGCACGGGTGGGACAGCAAACGTAGGCGCCAAACTGTTAGGAGACCTCCGCAGGCTCTCCTTAAAGGAAGGTCTCTCCCTGAGTCTGGTGTCAATCAAAATCAGGAAAGAAATAAGAGCCTCGAGCTCCACTGGTAGGTCCTTAGCTGCAACCTCCTCCTTCAAGGCATCCGAGAGACCATGAGAGAAAGCAGCGACCAGAGCCTCATTATTCCAGCCCACCTCTGCTGCCAGGGTACGAAACTCAATGGCGTATTCGGCTACGGATCGTGAACTCTGTCTGACGGACATAAGGAGCTTCGCAGCAGAGGCGGGGCGAGCCGGCACATCGAATACCTTCCGAAGAGAAGCAACAAAACCGGAAAACTCGGCAACCACCGGATTGTTGTTCTCCCATAAAGGGCTGGCCCAGGCCAAGGCCTTGTCCGAGAGCAGCGAGATCAAGAAGCCCACCTTTGATCTCTCAGTGGGAAAGGCATGTGGCAGCAACTCGAAATAAATGCCCACTTGGTTAAGGAAACCTCGGCACTGAGTTGGCTCTCCCCCAAATCGCTGTGGAAGGGGGGCAGAACCGGTCATACCCCGAAACACCGCAGGCGCAACAACAGGTGTCGGGGTAGACTCTGGCGCAACAACCGGAGCGGCAGTAGGAGCGGACCCAGGAGCGACAACCGACCCATCGGCAACGGGAGCGAAATGAGCCGTGCGTTCAAGCAGGGTTTGCAACGCCACGGCGAACTGACCCAACAGGTGATCCTGCTGATCAAGTCTGGCAACCAGCGTGGGTAGCGAGGATGGCCCTGTACCGTCAAAATTCATGGCTTGGTCCTAATGTTACGGAACCATGAAACAGACGTACAACAAGAGATAAGTGAAAATAAGAAGGCTTTATTGAAAATCAAGCTGTAAAGCAAAAGTCCAAACGGATGGTGAAACCGAAGCAGAGTCTTGCGAAGCCAGAGGTCAGGAACCAGAAGGGTAGTCAGACGAAGCCAGGATCAGGAACCAGCAGGGAAGTCAGACGAAGCCAGGATCAGACACCAGCAGGGAAGTCAGACGAAGCCAGGATCAGGAACCAGCAGGAAAGTCAGACAAAGCCAGGATCGGAACCAGAAGCAGCAGCAGTCTTAGAAGCATGTGAACACAGGAGGACCAAGCAAGGAACTGAAGCCACAGACCTCCTATATATATGAGCCAGGCATCCAGCTCCTCCCAGTGGGAAGGAGGAGCCGCAGGGTGGGAGGCAACAAGAGACCCAGAAACCAAGATGGCCGCCAGCACATGTCAAACGAAGGAGACAGGAGAGAGGTAAGACCATGACACATGCAACATCGAATTTGTGTAAGTTGTTTCGGGATAAAGCCCACAATCTTTCATATGTCATATGAAGATTTGTTAAGTCAATAGCTTCCATCACCGAAGGAGGACTAGGGACTTTCCACCTTCTGGTGATTGAAAGCCTAGCTGCTAAGAGTAAGTTGATGACTGAAGACTAGAACGGGACTAGAACTTGACCAGGGCTCCTATCAAGCATAGCTAATTCATCTGGAGCTGCAAGTTCTTTATTCCTTCATCAGGAGTCCATTGTACACTAAGGGATAGACGGTTATTAATGTACAATACCATAATACAAACTTGAAGACATTAAAGGGGTTGTAAAGGAATTTTTTCCCCCCTAAATAGCTTCCTTTACCTTGTGCAGTCCTCCATCACGTACCTCATCCTTCGATTTTGCTTTTAAATGTCCTTATTTCTATGCTAGGCTTTCTCCCTGGTGTGGAGAAAGCCTCTTGAGGGAGAAGGGGGCGAGCAGGAGTGTCAGGACGCCCACTAACACACAGCTACTTTCTCTATCTGCAAAGTAGAGAGTGTCCTGACCCTCCTGCTCGCCCCCTCCCCCCTCAAGAGGATTTCTCCACACCAGGGAGAAAGCCTTGCATTACTGTGTGTAGTTACAGACAGAAGAACAGGAAGTGAGGATTTCTCAGAAGAAATAAGGACATTTAAAAGCAAAATCGAAGGATGAGGTAAGTGAAGGAGGACTGCACTAAGGTAAAGGAAGCTATTTAGGGATTTTTTTTTTTACCTTTACAACCCCTTTCGCACTAAAGGTGCTTTTCAGAAGTTTTAGTGCTAAAAAATAGCACCTGTAAAGCGCCTGAAAAGTGCCTCTCAAGCCTCCCCAGTGTGAAAACCTGAGTGCTTTCACACTGGGACTGTGCGCTTGCAGAACGAAAAAAAAGTCCTGCAAGTAGCATCTTTGGGGCGGTGCAGGAGTTGTGTATACACCGCTCCTAAACCACCCCTGCCATTGAAATTAATGGGCAGCGCTGCTGAAGTGCCTAAAAATCGCTTCGGCAGTGCCTTTGGGGGTGCTTTTAACCCCTTGTTAACCCCTTATTTGAGGTTAAAAGCGCCCCACTCCCGCCCGCACAGCAGTCTTCAGTGTGAACGGGGTCTAACAATACCAGCCATGTTGGTTGAGTTTGTGCACTCATATATTTACATATTAACAGGTACAGAATTAGCGCTGCATCAAAGTTGGGGAACCCCAGGGCCCCCCCATAAAGACCTGGGTAATGGATGGCAAAGGAGCCCCCACTGGGCACCAACCAGCCTAGAAACAAAGAATAATTCTTCTTATTATTGTAAAATCATCCTCGACCAAACTGTAAATATCTGATATTATAAGTATTAATAGTTGCGTCGATTTTTATAATTTTGGTATGTGGTGCCAATTTGATCAGTCTGTAGTTCCAGTTTTTAGATGCATATATCTAGTGAACCAAACATCTACTGAGGGTCTGATTGCTAAAAAATACGTGATTACATATTTTTATGTCAGCCGCATTTACTGCTTCTTCAAGACCTTGTGACCAAAGCTGAGGACTTGAATTGAGGATGTAAATAACTTATTCTTCAAACCCATGAAACTACTTCTGCGGTTATAGATTTAGCACCAGCACAGTGAAATAAAAGCCTTGGCTGTTGTTGATACAGCTTTAAGCCCCTTTAAGAACATTTGAAAATTGGAAACAGAGATAATTTCCGTTCAAGAACCTGACAGTCAGCCATCAAAAACAGTTGCTTTTCATTAGTTATAAACACATGAACATTTTTTGAAGATCCAAACAGGAAATGCCAAAACAAAGTAAAAAACACAAAGATTGGTTTAGTTAGTATTCTCTTTTAGACGAGTACATGGATGGGCATGCAAATATATTCTTGAGGTTTCATCATGGTATACACATTTTAACCTTAATCTCAACATGTTTTTATTTTTCCTAATTGTTCTGACAACTATACTATTTCTTTAGAGACTAAAGTGGAGAAATATGCATGATAATTCTAGCATTTAATAAATATATTATTTGTGATTATTTAGATAATCTATTTAACTAGATATCTCTGTCATCTTTTAATGTTATCTTAAGTTTATTGTTTTCACATTGCAGATTGAGCTGTTTCCTTTTTACTTCCGTTCTTTTTTTTTTTTTCAAATCCACTAAAATCTCAGGGGTAGATTCACATACCTACGCTGTGCCCGGCGCAGATGTCAGATACGCTACGCCGCTGTAACTTACTTTGGCTTAGTTTGAATCCTCAACGAATTTGCGCCATAAGTTACGGCGGCGTAGTGTATCTCTCGCGGCGTAAGGGCGCGGAATTCAAATGCGGCGGGTAGGGGGCGTGTTTCATTTAAATGAAGCGTGTCTCCGCGCCGAACGAACTGCGCATGCGCCGTCCCTAAAATTTCCCGCCGTGCATTGCGCTAAATGACGTCGCAAGGACGTCATTGGTTTTGACGTGACTGTAAATGGCGTCCAGCCCCATTCACGGACGACTTACGCAAACAACGTAAAATTTTCAAAATTAGACGCGGGAACGACGGCCATACTTAACATTGAGTACGCCACCATATAGCAGCTTTAACTATACGCCGGAGAAAGCCGAACGGAAACAATGTAAAAAAATGCGACGGCCGCTCGTACGTTCATGGATCGTCGGAAATAGCTAATTTGCATACTCTACGCGGAATACGACGGGAACGCCACCTAGCGGCCGCCGGAAAATTGCATCTAAGATCCGACGGCGTACTAAGGCGTACGCCTGTCGGATCTAACACAGATGCCGTCGTATCTTGTTTGGTGGATACCAAAACAAAGATACGGCGAGCAAAATTTGAAATTACGCGGCGTATCAAGTGATACGCCGGCATAATTTCTTTGAGGATCTGCCCCTCAGTGACAATATCTCATTGACTCATTGACAAAAAACAAAAAATCCTGAAAAATAAGATGCATTATACATGCTTCTGTGGTTACCTGTGTCTCTAATCTTCCTTCATTTGACGTGCTACCGCCTGCATGAGTCTTCTGTTGGATATGTGTGTCCCCTGCTAAGTTCTGTGGGTCCATCCACTGACCACTAAGTTATCATTGAGAAGTAGGGATCGGAGGATGAAGGCGCATGAGACAGGCATTCTGTACTCCCGAAAGTGTTGAATGCTGAAGATTCTGGCAAAGGCTTTAGCTTTGCAATGGAGCAAATATCAGAGGCATGGGCCACCAGAGACGTAAGTCTAATAACTTTACTTGTGCTTGTAATTTTTTCTTTTTTTTGGGCAACAACAAATTAAACTAACTAAGACTTATTCATAAAGTCTGGTGGAGCTGATATCTATGAAGTTTCCTTAGCAAGCAAAAAACTGAACACCATACCATAATAAATAAAACTTTTAAAACTAAGTTAGAAGCTGAATCTAAGACATGCTTGTTAGGCAGCATAGAGGAAAATAGAGTGCCAGCCAGTTCCCTTGAAGTGGTACTGAGATGCCTCTTCCAGGCAAGGAAGTTAATTGCGTTGAGGTGGCAGGCCCAGATGCCACCCACTGTCAAATCTTGGGTTGAAACTATTAACACAATGATTTGGAGTGAGAGAGTGACACTTACTCAACAGGGGAATTATAGTAAGTTTGTGAGGATGTGGAAACCCTGGCTAGATGAAACAGGATGTTCTATATAAAAAGAGGACAGTCGCCATTCAAATTCAATTAATATCTTAACCCGCTATCGGGTATTCCTTTATGGGGAAGACGTACTTAACGAAGCACATTAATTTTAAAAAACCTGCACAGGGTGTGATGGGAGGGTGGGAGGGTGGGTGTGGGTCTGCAGGGTGGGGTAGGGCAGGCGAGGCGAGGTACGACAGTTCAGAAACAAGTGTTTCTTCATTTATTCACAATGTCACTAAGAACGAGGGTAGGTAAAGATAAGGGGAAAACAGGGAAAAACGTATGGTTGTGTATTGTTTATAATATGTACGATGTTGTAACACTTTTTTTTGTATTTTTTTATACGCAAACAATAAAAAAACAAAAATTTAAAAAAAAACAAAAAAAAACTGAACACCAGGCAGGTTGCTGTTAGGTAATGAAGATAGGACAAAAAAATATTCACTTTCAGCTTGACTTTCAGTAGATGTGTGGCTTTTTAACTTTTCAAAGTTAAATAGGGTTTTCAATATATTCTAAAGTTTGACCCAATCTGGTGACATCTGCTCACTGTAGCTTGGAGATGGCTCCCTATGTTTGCCAGGATGACATAATAATAGAATCACCTTTTAGGGAGTAGGTACACTGAACAAGCGGTAATAGTTAATACAGCTGTAATTTTTAAGCCATAACTCTAAGCCATACCTAATTCTTACTAGATACCATCACCCCTAATATATACATTATACAGTATAAGTACACCATAGTCATGTTATTAAATCTAATTAGTGAATTGATGCATTCCCAAGAATCCTTTCCGTTGACTCAATAAATGAAAAGACTTGGGATTAGACCTTGAGGAACATATAGTGATTTAAAATGTATCTACGTTAATAAAGGTGGATGTAAATGACGCTTTTGTTTAGCATAGTGTGTCTAGTGTTATTGCACTGTGTTTATATTATTGACTAGATCCGTTTTCTGTTTTTGTTTCACTGTAATGAATAAACCTCATCTCCGAACTGTCAAAAGCGAATGCTAAACACGTTAAGGATAAAAACCATAAACATGAAAGACTATTTATCTTTTGATTTTATGTTGATGGTCTGTTGGTAGCTGATGTCATTCCCGAATCTCTTTTTCATTTCTGAAATATTAACATTTCTGAAACTTTATACCACATACACGAGATGAAACACACCAGCCTCCCGTCTCCAGAAATATTTTTGCAGAAATAAAGCAGATACAGTTGTCACTGATTTTCGTGGCACCTAATCCAAGTAGTGAGTCAGTCGCTATCGAATCATATACCCTTGTGTCCTTCTGCAAAGAATTCCCACAAAATCATCTCAAGTTTATTTAATGTTAACACAAGGAGCAAAGCTGATACAAAATGCACTATCCCTATGGCAACCAATCAGAATTTATCTTCCACTGATCTGACTCCAGCAAACTGAAGTTTGATTGGTTGCTGATGTTGGTTACTGGGGGGTCACAGGGAGATGTAGAAGCAGATTTTTGGACACACATGAATAACACATGTAAAATGCCCCCAATACCAAACAATCTTTTTTTTAAGGAAAGGAGAGGTAGAATGAATATGAATGCCACAGGAAACAAAGATACTTTCCAGCTGTAAGCTTTCATAAACCTGACATAGATAGTTTAATGCGTGTAAGTGCCAGTTAACTTTATTTACCAATTACACCTTCTCAGTGCAGCTCTATCTACAATCCCAATATCTGCAAGGTTGAATAAACTGCCCAATTAAGATGACCAAAGATGCTAAACTTGGAAGAACCCAGGGAGAAGATGTCAGCACCAATGTAGAGTAGGTGAATATTGTTCTGCTTTAACGGGTTGTTGAACTGTAACATTGTAATTGGATACTATCTTTGTAATTATAAAGCTCTTGGGATGCCATTGTTTTGAGTTTTCTTTGCCTTCTGTGCTACGTATTTGCAACATTGAACCACAATAGAGATTCTGCTTTTTAGTTGTTCTCTTGTATGAAGCCAATATATGGCACTACTCACTGAGTGTTGCATCTCTTTTGGGCTTTTTTATGTGGAATCATTATGGGTACTATCAGAAGTGGTACACTAAAGCCCTGTACGCACGATCGGTTTGTCTGATGAAAACGGACCAATGGACCGTTTTCATCGGACAAACAGATCGTGTGTGGGCCCCATCGGTTTGTTTTCCATCGGTGAAAAAAATAGAACATGTTTTAAAATATTCCTATGGATAAAAAAACTATAGAAAAAAACAATCGTCTGTGTGGAACTCCATCGGTCAAAAATCCACGCATGCTCAAAATCAAGTAGACTCATGCTCGGAAGCATTGAACTTCATTTTTCTCAGCACGTAGTAGTGTTTTACGTCACCGCGTTGGACACGGACGGATTTTTGACTGATTGTGTGTAGGCAAGACTGATGAAAGTCAGTTTCATCGGATATCTGACGAAAAAATCCATCAGATTAGATTCCATCAGATATCCGATCGTGTGTACAGGGCATTACAGGTTCAATTTAATTAGTGGGAATGCACTCCAAGCATTCCCAGTATTGTTATTTATTTTTTATTATTCTTAATTTTTATTTTATTCTGTACGTTTTTTGGCTCTGTGTAACTTCTGCATACTTTCAGCTATTAAGACCATTCAACTTTTAAAAAGTTTGCCTTCTTTTACAGTTTTTGTGAAAAAGCTGTTTAAGTTTAGTAATCATTTCAGGAAATTTTAGCGATTAAACAGAGTGTCTATGGGGCTGATTAGAGTGGATGATGTCATCGCTACAGCACAGAACTTTAAAAAAATTATCTTAGTTCCTTCTCTATAAGTTGCTCTCACGCCCACAAGATCTACTTGTCATACACAATTTATACATCAAAACGTAGGTGGTATTGTCTAGTTACTTTTGGCTGGTTGAGCTTCCAAATGACAAGAGTTCTACACTTTTTTCCATTGACTGAACTGTATAAAATTCTTTCCATTTAGACATGAATGGCTGTGTGTTGAGTTATTTTGAGGGGACAGCAAATTTACACTGTTATACAAGCTGTCACTCACTACTTTACATTGTAGCAAAGTGTAATTTCTTCAGTGTTGACACATGAAAAGATAGAAGAAAAGACTTACACAAATGCAAGGGTTGTACTTACTTTTGTGACATACTGTATGTGATCTCCCGCACACAGAGGGGTGTACTTACTTTGTGACATGCTGCATATGATCTCCTACACACAGAGGGGTGTACGTACTTTTTGTGAGATGCTGTATATATTTTTAGTGGTCTATAAGTGGTTACATCACACATGGCGTGTGCTGAGGTCTGCAGCAATGAAGGATTTTTGTATTTGAAACTTTAATGTAAATCTAGACAGTTTAGGGGGTGTAATATTCCCGCTGGGTAAAGTATGTGATCCCCTTACTTTCAATATCACCCCAATTGAGGCGTGATTTTGCCGCGATTGTCACCTGACAAATCGCAGGACTGCTCTTGGGAAACTGGCGTCCCGTCATTTTGTTTGTGTGATTTGTCCCATGATTGGGGTTCCATATTGTCCCATGATTGGGGTGCCATTGAAAGTAATGGGATCACAAGCGTGTCGCACGTTTTGCGGCAATTCGGGAAATTGCAGTAATTCCGTCCGCGATCCGGAACGCCTAGGTGTGATCGCAGCCAAAGCTAAGGGTCTTCTATCAGTTGCTGGGTTCTCCTTCTATAGATTCTGGGGGAACGTTTTCTTCCTCAAACATTCCACACATTCTCTTCATTCTTTATTCCACCACTAATATATACTCTGCATTGACCTTGTATAGCGCATTTCTCTCTGAGAACTCCATGTATTGGAGATGGCGTTGGCCGGGAATCGAACCCGGGTCAGCTGCTTGATAGGCAGCTATGCTCACCACTGTACCACCAATGCAAAAGTAGCATGCAGTGTGGGAAGAAACCGGAGTACCCTAAGGAAACCCACGCAAGCACAGGGACAACATGCAAACTCCATGCAGATAGTGTCCTGGTCAGAATCTGAAACAAGGACCCCAGTGCTGCAAGGCTAACCCTTAAGCGTCTGTGATGCCCATTTACGGCCTCTGTTCTCTAAGGCCCACCCCCGCTGAGCGGGGTAAATCACCTATGTTCCCCTTAAAGTGCCTTCAGAAGAAATCCAAACTTATCCTAAACTACAATCTATAACCTCTAATAAAACACACCCAAAAGACAATAAAGAGGGGTACAGTGGTCCCCAAATTAGCAACACAATGGACTAAATATTCCATTCACCCTTAGGCCTCATTCACAGGGGGTATGAATCCGTACCTCATGGCAGGGCCGTGTTTACAGGAATGGGGATGCAAGGTGTTCCCAGCATCCCGTCTAGGCAGTCCCTTTGCTGCCAACTGGGGTGCAGTGACTGTACCCAATGTGACATCTGTGTGGGTGCCGGTGCACGGCCCCGAACGCACCCAGGGTGCGTCCGCGCAACTTTACCCACATGGATGTCCTTTTTGGGGTTAATGCAGCCCCCACACAGGGTACAGATTCATACACCATGTGTGAGTGAGGCCTTGGACTTCTCCATGAAGGACCTCACTGGCGTTCTCATTTCTCCAGCAGAGAAAGCCTAAAGAAAGCTGGAAAGACTTCTCTGACCTCTGAAGACAAAAAAGAGTTCCAACCTCCACTCATAGCCAGCCCAACACACGCCTCAAAAACATACCAGCCTTCGACCTCCCCAAACTTTACAACATAATCAATTACTTTATGTCGATCGACAATATGTAGATCAAACATATCACCTGTAAAAACGTGCTTAAAATGTTGGTGGTAAACAGCCTTCTAGGCCCGGGGGGAACCAAATCAACGCCACAATCTGCTGGAGTCTTAGTGTGAAAGTTACATTCTGCCTGAGTCTCAACAGAATCGTTGCACGCTGAAGGAGTCTTGATATGAATGACACATGGTTTAAAGAAATTCCCAACTTTTGGGCTATTTTCTTTCCCAACAGAGCTGCACCCTGTTAATTTAAGTGCAGTCCATCCCTGTTGTAGAGCAAGTAACCAATTGAAAAGTCAGTCCAAGTCTCCATGAAGCCAAACTCTTCCTTCCTGCACCAGTTCTTCAGCCACCTGCTAAGCTCCCTAAACTCCTGCTGCCTCCTTGGTGTGGCTCGAGGTACAGGTAGTATTTCTGAAAATGCTGCCTTGGAGGTTCTTTTCTTTAGTATAGCTAAAATCATTTTGTAGGGCGCTCCATTTTCTTCTAATGTTGTCGTTGGTTCCAATATGTACCATGACAGCTGGGTCCTCCCCAGCCGCATCCAACAATCCGTCCATCCGATCTGCAATGTCCCAAAATCGTGTGACCAGGAAGCAATATACTGTTCGTCGATCACTGTCATTCTGAGAGATTGCCCTTTCTGTTCCTCTAATAACAGAATCCACTACCACCAGGATCTGCCTATCCTTTTCTTTTAGCTTGCCCTCATCTTCATGGGAGGAGATATTCCCATGGCTGCCCTGTTTTTTTGGTGGGTTCCCAACATGTGCTGGAGTCTCAACATGAATGTGACATTTAGGTGGTGTCTCCATGTGAACGTCACATGTTGGTGGAGTCTCTGTGTGAACTACACATGCTGGTGAAGTCTCTGTGTGAACTACACATGCTGGTGAAGTCTCCGTGTGAACCTCACATGCTGGTGAAGTCTCTGTGTGAACCTCACATGCTGGTGAAGTCTCCGTGTGAACCTCACATGCTGGTGAAGTCTCCATGTGAACCTCACATGTTGGTGAAGTCTCCGTGAGAACCTCACATGCTGGTAAAAGTCTCTGTGTGAATCTCACATGCTGGTGAAGTCTCTGTGTGAACCTCACATGCTAGTGAAGTCTTCGTGTAAACCTCACATGCTGGTGAAGTCTCCGTGTGAACCTCACATGCTGGTGAAGTCTCCGTGTGAACCTCACATGCTGGTGAAGTCTCCGTGTGAACCTCACATGCTGGTGAAGTCTCCGTGTGAACGTCACATGCTGGTGAAGTCTCTGCGTGAACGTCACATGCTGGTTGAGCCTCCATGTGAATGTCACATGCTGGTGGAGCCTCCATGTGAACGTCACATGCTGGTGGAGCATCAATGTAGTGTTCATATTCTGTCTCGCTCACTAGGCCAGTCCTGCCTTGTGAGCTGTCTCTGCAGTAAATACTGCGTACATCTGCAATAAAAAAAGAAGAATCAGGTTTAGCACTTTCACCTACATTTATATAAATTTTTATACAACATCAAATTATACAGAGAAAAGTTCAAAATTACAATGCCAGGGACAATAAACAAACCCAACATGACAGGGACACAGGGATCACTAATGGTGGCCTTCCTATAAAAATTCTGGTTGCCTGGCAGTTATGCCGACCCACTAAAATGAATGGAGTCAGAAAGGGAACTGATTCTTAATTTTCATGTGTGGGGGAGTAATCTGCAGTGCTTCTGTTTCTTATTATTAAACACCCAGCCTCTATGGGGGGGGGGGGTGACCTATAATCAATATCTACTTCCATTCCAATACATGTGTAACTTTGGACTCCAATAAAGATGTTTTTATACAATTTTTGGCACCATTAAAATGTTTGTTATCCTCAAAAAATAAAGATTCTGTTCCTTTAAAGCCTGTTGTAGTGCTTGTGCTGTGTATGAAATATCTGGCTGATCCTACCAGTTTATACCCTCCCCCTCTCTGCACTGACTCCCATGTATCAGGGCTGCAGAGTTTTGACACCGGAGTCAGTACGTGTCTCCATCATACGCTGCTATCTGCAGCTCTCCCTGTGTCTCCTCCTCTCCCCCTCACCCTCCATGTACATGTCTCCATCGTACGCTACTATCTGCAGCTCTCCCTGTGTCTCCTCCTCCCCCCTCACCCTCCATGTACATGTCTCCATCATACGCTACTATCTGCAGCTCTCCCTGTGTCTCCTCCCCCCTCCTTGTACGTGTCTCTGTCATACATTGCTATCTGCAGCTCTCCCTGTGTCTTCTCCCCCCTCACCCTCCCTGTACAAGTCTCCATCATACGCTGCTATCTGCAGCTCTCCCTGTGTCTCCTCCTCCCCCTCACCCTCCATGTACATGTCTCCATCATACGCTGTTATCTGCAGCTCTCCCTGTGTCTCCTCCTCCCCCCTCATCCTACATGTACATGTCTCCATCATACGCTACTATCTGCAGCTCTCCCTGTGTCTCTTCCCCCTCCCCTCTCCCTCCCTGCCTGTCATCTCTCACTATCCCTGATCTGTTCATCCCCTCTGTCACATAAAATGCTGCATCCTAGTGCCTGTGCTCTATAAACAAAAAAAAACATTTCTACTTGTATTACAATGTATCCATCTTGGCCTCTGTTTAATCTTCAACTGCCATAATTCCGCAGATGGGATCCGTTATGACAGTTTGGTTGAGAGCACAATAAATGTGACAGTTAGCATTCCCAGCATGCCGGGAATAGAAATGTTTTTTTTAAACTGTTAAATCTATGGGTTTCCCTTCCGCTTTATATTCTTTTTTAAATAACACACAGGCACTAGGATGCAGCTTTGTATCTGACAGAGGGGAGGATATAAAGATCACATAGAGGCTTAACAATCACTTTACTATCTCCTTCTGTTCTAAAATTCTATGAAAAGCAATCATTTTGGGGTGAAAGAGCCTTTGATTGATGAGTGTAGGTGACTTATCCAGAGTACATTTTGTATCGATCACTATCCATAGTACTTACCAATCTCGGTGTCTGTATCCCGGGGGTTGTCCATTGGCTTTACAGCCGGATCCGAAACATCCAACAATGGCTCTGAAACAGCCGCATACAAATGCTCGGGTCCTCTTCATTTTGGGGAGCTTTTTGGAGGTATCTGCAGGCTGGTCACTGATACCTCCTTCCATAGCTGCCCTTCCTTTGCTGGGTTTCTCTTTGGTGTTTTTCAGAGAAAAATGCTTTTTACATTTAAATTGTCTCATTGAGACTGGGTGAAACTCCTGCGCTGTCTTGGATAGGTGAATGGGGGAGAGGGGAATGTGGGACATGAATGGGAACACTGCAGCAGACAAAGAAAGTCTATCCTAATTAGACAATAAAAGATAATTTGCAAAAGGTGATGATGTCTGCGCTGTGAATGATTACCACTGTGGGCAGGGGAGAGAGGAAGGTGAGGGGAAGGTGAGGGGGGGGGAGAGGGGGGGAGAATTAAGGTTAAAGGGGGGGGGGTTGAAGTCAGGTGGGTCTCTGGAGCAGTAATGAAATCACAAAAATGGTAGAGGTGCAGTTGCAAAGTAGTGATTAAATCAACATAAACTAGACAAAACTGTGCATATCACTGAAGAGGACTGAGAAAAAACTACAGTACATATATCTGACAGTCCCAAGTTAGATGAAAAAAAGAACCAAAATCAAGAAATAAAGAAACACTCTTTAAATGTATAAGAATAGAAATCACAATGAAATCGAATCGCAATGAAATCAAATCAAATCGCAAGAAAAATCTCAGGAGAGATTAGAAGCATGTCTTCACTGGTCAGTGAACACTCAGCTACTGCTGTCTTCGCTCTCTGCACCTGTTTATATTGGCTCAGCCAATGACATCACAGGTCCTGACTCCTTATTTTTGAACTTTGTGAATTCAGCTTGTAGGATCAGTATATGGATCTAATAGAGACTCAGCTCCTTTAAGAAGATGTTATTGTGAATGAAATTTAACCCTTTCAGTCCCATGGCTGAAATAAAGATCTCTATTCTTATGATAACCACTTTTCATTTTATTTTCTCGTTATTACACCCCAATTATTTCTCTATTTTTAACCCTTTCACTACGAAATCATATATATATTTTTTTAATTTATAACCCTTTAACTGCCAAACCAATAGTTTTTTCCCCCATGTGTTACATTATAAATAAAGGAAATCATGTTTATTTTTAGTGTTGGATGGAGTGGAGAGGGATTATTAGAACCTGTCAGGCTTTTTCCTTTAAAAAAAAATTGTCAGTTAATTTTTTATTTTTTTAATTTTTTGCTGAGTTATCATTAGTTGTGTTTTAAATCTCTTGATTACTCAAAAATAACAGACGATTTTTCTTAACTACTTGCTTACCGGGCACTTAAACCCCCCTCCTGTTCATACCAATTTTCAGCTTTCTTACTCTTTGAATGACAATTGTGCGGTCATGCAATGCTGTACCCAAATGACATTTTTATAATTTTTTCCCACAAATAGAACTTTCATTTGGTGACATTTGATCACGTCTGCGGTCTTTATTTTTTGTTAAATTTAAAAAAAAAAAGACTGATTTAAAACAAAATACAAAACCGTTTTATATTTAGTGGGACTGCTTCAGCTTCAGCAGTCCCACTATTGTTGTTGTTTTTTTTATTTATCTTTCATTTTAATTCAAATTTTATTACGTATGTTTTTTGGCTCTGCGTAACTTCTGCATACTTTCAGCTTTTAAACCATTCAACTTTTAAAATGTTCAGCCTTTTCAGCTAGTGATGGGACTTCTTCAACTTTTTTCTATTTATACTTTTTAAAATATTACGCTTTTTAACACTTTGTTTTTAACATTGAAGTCAATAAGAGCATGTGACAGTTTTTGATGGGGCAATAGGATGGGGGCAGTTTTTGATGGGGCAATATGATGGGGAAAGTTTTTGATGGGCAATAGGATGGGGCAGTTTTTGATGGGCAATAGGATCGGCAGTTTGTGATGGGGGCAATATGATGGGGGCAGTTTTTCATAGGGGAAAAAGGATGGGGGCAGTTTTTGATGGGGGCAATAGGATGGGGACAGTTTTTGATAGGGGCAATAGGATGGGGCAGTTTTTGATAGGGGCAATAGGATGGGGGCAGTTTTTGATAGAGGTAATATGATGGGGGCAGTTTTTGATAGGGGCAATAGGATGGGGCAGTTTTTGATGGGACAATTGGATGGGGGCAATTTTCATGGGTGCAGTTTTGATGGGGGCACTTTTTGATGGGGCAGTTTAGATAGGACAATTTGATGGCAGTTTGTCGGTGGTAATATGATGGGAGAAATTTGATGGGGGCAGTTTTTATGGTGGTAATATGATGGGGGAAATATGATGGAGGCATTTTGATGGGGGCAGTTTTGATGGTAGAAATTTTTACCTGCAAAAGGTAATTACTTTTAAAAAGATGCTAATTGGTGGGAATGCTGATTCTCACTTCAACTTTTTCTTACGGATTTAAGCTATTCATCCAGTTAGCTTTAGCAATTCAGCTATTCAGCATTCCCACGCATTTCCTGCAGGAAATGCATTTTCTAGTTATAATTACTTTCTATTTATACAATTATGAAATTGAATATGTCTGTCTTTTTTAAGATAATAATAATAATTCCTGGATGCTAATTATTTTAATGACTATACTTTGGAGAGGAGGAGGTGTTCATTTTATGGTCTTCAGCTCTACTTTTATGCCTAGAGCAAATGGTTTTCTGAAAGTGCATTTTGTCTGCAGCAGTATGCTTCTTAATGGATTTAAAATAGCAAGTTACTGAAAAATGAAAAATTCATATTTATTTTGGATGTGCTAATGGACTTTGTTCTTTTCAATACTTTCCATCCTTTAGATTTGACAAATTAGGTCCGACATGGATGATTCAGTAAGCACCAGTCTACAACATTACCCACTCACTGTATCTTCTCCTGACTCATTTCCAGGAAGAATGACTGGCCATTCAAGTAAACTATGAATTGAGCCATGGAGACAAAAAAAAGTGACAAAACACATTTAAGAACAAATTTCAGTACGTTTATTCAACTAGTACAGGGCAACGGGGTCAATTCACTAAAGATAATGGTCACATGACTCATTTGCATAAACTATTGCATGCAGTAAAAATTTTAAGTTTATCATTTAAATGAAGCACGTCCCCACGCCGAACGAACTGCGCATGCGCCGGCCGCAACTGAATCCCAGTGCGCATGCTCCAAATGACGTCGGCAAATCGGCATGCTTTCGACGTGTGCATAAATTACGTCCAGCCGTATTCGCGAACGACTTACGCAAACAACGTAAAAAATTCAAATTTTGTCGCGGGAACGACGGCCATACTTAACATTGGCTGCGCCTCATAGACCCAGGGGTAACTATACGCCGGAAAAAGCCGAACGCAAACGACGTAAAAAAAAAGCGCCGGGCGGTCGTTCGTTTCTGAATCGGCGTTACTACTCATTTGCATATTCCTTGCATTACAATATGGAAGCGCCACCTAGCAGGCAGCCTGGACACTTACACCTGGCGGATCTTAGGGATATCTATGCGTAACTGATTCTCTGAATCAGTCGCATAGATACGACCGGCCGAACTCAGAGATACGACGGCATATCAGGAGATACGCCGTCGTATCTCTTTCTGAATCTGGCCCGTAATATTTATCAACAGGGTTTTTCTGGCGGTATTACAAACAGTATTGCTCAGATGCAGCGTGGGGGTCTCCTCCCAATAGCTGGTTGTTAAGGAGTGGGCCGGGAAGCCAGCCACCACGTCCTTAACTTGACAATGACAGCTAAATGTAAAAAAAAAAAAAAAAACAAAGCAATTTAAAATACAAAAAACAAGTATTAAAAAAAGAGGTATAAATACTTTGTGTTCAATTAATCGATTTTTTTTAAACGATTAATCGACTAATTTTGATTAATTATAACGCACATGCAGATCCAACTACTTTTAGCTGATCTCCTCCTTGCAGGCGGATTCCCAGTGCAGCTACCAACCACTGGAAAAATGGATAGCAGGATACAAAAAACACACAAAGGCAGCGCTCGATGGGAATAGCATTAAAACTTTTATAGTCTTCAAATAGGTAACAAAATAAATATTGCACTGGAGATAAAATCGATGTAGCTACATTAACTGTAAAAATAGTGCGAGTAAAACCAAACAGTAGCAAAAGCAGTCATAAAAACATTTAGCTAAGTATGATACTGGTATAAAAATGTACAACGATGCCACTGCTGAATCCAGATGAGGAGAGGTTAACATCAGTCCATCGGCATGTAGATGTCCGGTGAAGGGAACCATCACAACTCCCAGTGGATGGTTGTAGAATCCCAGGTTGATAGAGGGAAGTGTAACAGCCCTTTCGTGTGGCAGATAGTAAGGTCCCGCCGACATGCACATATGAAGGCACAGCAAAGGAGCCCTTCAGATGGACACGGCAAGCCCCGCCGGGGTCCGTGACGTCACCAGATCTCCAACGGAACTCCCTGAAGGCCTAGAAGCCGGCAGAGAGCCAAGTACTAATCAAAATCATTTTGATCGATCAAAAAAATTAAAGATTAATCGATGAATTAATAGTTAATTTCCACAGCCCTAATAAATACCACATCGCAAACAAGCCTAAGTGCATATAGCAAAGTTTAAATGCTGTGCATAGAATACAAGTGCAAAAAACAACCAAATTGTGCAAATATACAAAATGATATCAAGCATGTAGCTAGTGAAAATTCTGAATATTGTGCATATAAACATATATGAAGTTCCAATTGAAAAATTCCTTTCACAAGTCCTGCTGTGCTGAAAAATATAAGGTGCTACAAACAGGTGTAAACAGGATCCACCCCCCCCCCCTTATTAGATGCATACTACGGCACCGCAGTGACATCACGTCAGATGCAGTTAAGGGTGTAAAAGAACCTGTTGCTTCCTGGAACAAATGGACTGTTATTTGATGTCTTATCCTTTTGCCTTCGGTGTACATCTTGCGGCATGTATGCGTTCCTTGATCATCCAATCGAGGGCAAATTTTGTTGTGCAAAATGAAAGCACATTGGGCCAGATTCGCTTAGAATGGCGTATCTCTTGCGGCGGCGTAACGTATCCGATTTACGTTACGCCGCCGCAACTTACACAGGCAAGTGCTGTATTCTCAAAGCACTTGCTCCGTAAGTTGCGGCGGCGTAGCGTAAATCGGCCGGCGTAAGCCCGCCTAATTCAAATGTGGAGGGGGGGCGTGTTTTATGCTAAACTACTGTGACCCGACATGATTGACGTTTTTCACGAACGGCGCATGCTCCGTCCGTGGAAATCTCCCAGTGTGCATTGCTCCTAATACGCCGCAAGGACGTATTGGTTTTGACGTGGACGTAAATTACGTCCAGCCCCATTCACGGACGAGTTACGCAAACGACGGAACGACGGCCATACTTAACATTGGCTGCGCCTCATATAGCAGGGGCAACTTTACGCCGGGAAAAGCCTAAAGTAAACGTCGTAACTTTACTGCGTCTGCCTCGCGTACGTTCGGGAATTTGCGTATCTAGCCAATTTGCATACTCGACACGGAATTCGACGGAAGCGACACCTAGCGGACAAAAGAGACTTGCGCCTGTCGGATCTAATGGATATCTATGCGGAACTGATTCTAAGAATCAGTCGCATAGATGCGACGGGTCAGATTAGGACTTACGACAGCGTACATGGCGCTGCGCCGTCGTAAGTCCTTTAAGAATCTGTGAGAAATGTACTACAGCGCTAACTATTAATTAAATTTGAAAGGAAAAAAACAACAAAAATACCCAAATGATATCGCTGCATACACACAGGTGTACAAAACCAGAATGATACAAAAAAAAGGGAAAATAGTGATGCGCTGAAATCAACTTTTACTGATAATATGTGTACAATATGTGCAGAATTGATACCAAATATACACACTCAGGAGGGTATCAATAAGAAACCACAATAAAAAACAAATAAATTGTGAGATGATCCATAAGTGCAAAAAAACAACCTCAAGTGTAGCAAATGTCCAGTTCTGAGTAGGAGTACTTATAATACAAAAGGGTTCCACACCCACTTGCTATCACAGGCTGACGTGTTGTTGAGCTTTCAAACAAAACACAGGCAGACACCTTGAAACTTCAGATTAATAAATGTGGACTGGTGCTTAATTGTTTCCAAATGGCACAGCATATGAGGACGCCTTGCTGCTTCAGGGCAATATAACTCGAAAGGAAAAAAAGGAAAGAGATATGGTGCAATACTGTGAATCACAGATTAAGCATGGACAACAGCAAAAAAGGAGATGCACTCACGAATCCCCTCTTCAGATACAGCCTTTGAACATAGCCGTACAAGCCGCTCAGTATAGCGATCTCCTCACACGGATGAACGTTCGTTGATCGCGTCACTAGGCTCTTTCCCAGGGGAAGGCGACAGGGGAGAGGGTCCAGACATAGAGATAGCCAGTGTAGAGCGTATTTCAGTGGGTAGTATTGGGGGCATTAGTGGTAGGTTGACTAAAACAACTAAACCCATGGTAAGTATGGTAACAAGTCCTGTTTGCAATCTCAGAACACCCAATAAGGAGATAGTATGCGTTCGGACAAAACTACATTTACTTGTGCCAGGAGTCTGACAGAAAAGATGGGAGAACTAGAGCTGCTACTGTATGAGTAGGAATTAGATTTTGTGGGAATTTTAGAGACCTGGTTTAATAGCTCTCATGATTGGCTGGCAACCATTCAAGGGTATTCCCTATATTACAGGGACAGGGAGGGTAAAAAATTGGGAGGGGTATGTCTGTGTATCAAAAATGATATACAGGTGAATGTGAGGGATGACATCACTAATGGAGCAAGGAAAGATTCTACATCCTTATGGGTATAGTTACAAAGGCCCCCTAACCTGAAGGAGGGGTAGACGGACCTCCTATCACAGTTTGGAATGGGAAGTGTCATTATAATGGGGGATTTTAATTATCCAGACATAGACTGGGCGTAAGGAAACGCACATTCATCTAAGGCTCGCCAGTTTCTAAATGTCTTACAGAACAGTTTCATGGGTAAAATGTTAAATGCACCAACAAGAAACAATGCGTTACTAGACCTACTGATTACTAACAATACAGACTTGATTGCGGATGTACAAATATGGGGCAACTTAGGAAACAGCTGTCACAAACTACGGTGAACGGGAGTGAACCACAACTGCGGTTAGGGAAGGAATTTGACGCAGGTCTCTATGCAATGTGAATTTCAGTACTGGACCCCAGGCATCACTCCAGTCAGAGAAAAAGGTGTTTGGGGGTTCACTACATCATGTCTCTTACATATAGAATGTGTTGAGCTACTAAAGGTGGAGGTATTACAACATACCTTGAACCGTTAGCCTTAAAAGGTTACGATAGACCGGAGTGAGGCCCAACTTCATTAAAGATTCCAATGCACTTCTCTATGCATGTGATTATCAGTACCGGACCCCAGGCGTCACTCCAATCAGAGAAAAGGAGTTTGGGGGTTCTCTACATCATATCACTTAACATAAAGGAATGCATTAGGCTACTAAGGGAGCAGGTATAACTTACCTTCAACCCTTAGCGTAAAAAACTTAGAGCGAACATGTTCAATATTTTAGGGCGCAAGCCCATATACTATTAGCAACAATTGTCAAGCACGTAGCATATGAGAATAGTGTATGCAACTAGCATTTGCGTGAGAGAGACAAGTATAGCTCAGATGGTTTGAGAGTATATGTCCCTTTAAGATATTGCAGAGCGGTCAACTGAAGACAGACCAAGTAATCCCAAGCAGAAGGATACTATTAATAATACCAGATTCAATTAGAGCACTATGTAAACAGTATATGTGAATTGAGTAATTGTAGAGTAGTAAGTGTACTTATCCGTTTGCAGGGATGAGTGTTTTCCAGTAAGCAAATAGTAGCGTTGGGATTCTGTAGTGCAGGGTCTCCTGGTGAAAGGTATCTTAAGGTGTCCCCATCAACTGTTATAGGAAAGGCAGAGTGTATATAGATAGTAGATCCGTTAGGCATAGCATAAATCCGGCCTGGTGTGTCATCCGAGTTGAGGGGATAGTGCCTGTAATTTGTCTGTAGCGTGGTCCGGCTACGGCCAACAATAATAGAACACTGTTGAATGTGGACTGGAACCATTTAAAGGCAGCAGACAGGTGCAAGAGGGTGATCATACGGCGCACTTCTGCGTTCCACGCTGGAACGCGGACGGCGCGGGCAGATGACGTCAATGCGTGTTCGCCGTATGTGTTCCAGCGTGGAACGCAATATGGCGACAGGCGCTGTATACAACAGCAATCACAGTTCAATTTGTTTCAGCATGAATCAAACAAATAAGAAGCATAAGCGGAATACAAAGACACCGAATTTCAAAAGAGCCAACTTCTACAAACTACGCTCCTTGCTAGAAGATACTAAATGGGATAAAATCTTAGGAACAAAGAACACAGAGGAAAAATTGGTGTGCTTTAAGAGCATATTAAATAAGGGTATTAGCCATTGCATCCCAAAGGGTAATACATTTAAAAGAGCTTATAAAAGCCAGAGGGAAAGCTGAGGGAACATTATCAGCATTCCAACTGTACAAAGAATGCAATAAGATATGTAAGGGTGTAATCAGGGTGGCTAAGATAGAACATGAAAGGCACATAATGGAGAAAGGGAGAAAGGGAGAAAGCCTCGCATTACTGTGTGTAGTTACAGACAGAAGAACAGGAAGTCAGGATTTCTCAGAAGACATAAAGACATTTAAAAGCAAAATCGAAGGATGAGGTAAGTGAAGGAGGACTGCACTAAGGTAAAGGAAGCTATTTAGGGAAAAAAATTATTACCTTTACAACCCCTTTAAGTAGATTGATTCAATGGATAATTAAACAGAGATGCTTATATACCATATTTATCAGTGTATAACACGTACAGGCGTATAACACGCACCTTCATTTTAAAATGGAAGTTTCAGGAAAAAAACATATTTTTTAAATAAACAACTTTGAATTAAAATAAGGGTCAGTGCCCATCAGTGCAGCCTGATTAGTGCCCATCTGCAGCCTCCTAATCTTCCATCAATACAGCCTGATCAATGCCCATCTGCAGCCTCAATGCAGCCTGATAAATGCCCATCTGCAGCCTGAGTAATGCCCATCTGCAGCCCATCTCATCAATTCAGCCTGATCAATGCCTATCTGCAGCCCATCTCATCAATGCAGACTGATTAATGCCCATTTTAGCCTCAATGCTCATCTGCAGCCTCACCATCTTTTATCAATGCAGCCTGAACAGTGCAGGAAATCACTGAGCCGTCATCTCCTGTTTACTCGGCTCTCACTCAGCTCTCAGTCGGCAGTCACATACACAGTCCAGCCTTCGACATCCGCATTGGACCAGCTCCTGTGATAGACAGAACACTGGTCCAATGCCGGTGGCAGAGGCGGGACAGTGTGTGACGTGAGAGCCTAGTAAACAGGAGATGGTGGCTCAGTGAATTCCGGCGGCGCTCGTCCCCCTCCTTCCCCTCCAAGGTACACTATCAGCACATAACAGAATACAAACAAGGGCGCACACACCGCCTCAGACAACGAAAATGGACACATATGGCTCAAGGTGCTAAGATCGTCTCCCCACCATCCGTAGCATAAGGAAGAAAGGAATTTATTGCACACTTGAGTCCAAACGATGATGCTGAAGTTTTCTTTATTGTCATAAACCAGACAAACTTGCAAGAATATGTAGTTGATGCATTTCACACAAAAGAACCGTGCTTGTTTACAAACTGTGTGAAATGCGTCAATTACATATTCTTGCAAGTTTGTCTGGTTTATGACAATAAAGAAAACTTCAGCAGCATTGTTTGGATTTAAGTGTGCAATTAATTCCTTTCTTCCATCAGCGTATAACACCCACCTGTGATTTGCCCCCTATTTTCAGGGGAAAAAAAATCGATAAATACGGTATTTGTTTATTTGTATCTATTTTAAATGTAATGATCAAA
Organism: Rana temporaria; assembly: GCF_905171775.1. NCBI lineage: Eukaryota > Metazoa > Chordata > Amphibia > Anura > Ranidae > Rana > Rana temporaria. Next base: position 104,334,208 of record NC_053489.1, read on the forward strand.
TTCTAAAATAGTGCCCCGAAAAAAGGGAGAGGTGTTTTGTATTGCAGCATAGAAAACGATGGCTGATAACACTGCTCAGAATTTTAGTGCAGAAGAGGCAAACTTGTCAGGTCAAACACAAAGTTAGGGGATTACTGGATTTATTATAGGACTAACATTTTTTTATCTGTTCTTGCAGCATTTTTTAGTGACTGTCGCATCGCAACAAAAATGTAAACAATGGCTACACACAATAGACTGTGAATACTTACCAATTTACCTCGAATGTAATCCATTTACTCATTTTGGCCCAGATTCTCAAAGGGCTTACGACGGCACAACGCCATGTACGCCGTCGTAAGTCCTAATCTGGGCCGTCGTATCTATGCGACTGATTCTTAGAATCAGTTACGCATAGATATCCATTAGATCCGACAGGCGTAACGCTCTTACGCTGTCGGATCTTAAATGTAATTTTTTTTTTGCCCGCTAAGTGTCGCTTCCGTCGTTTTCCCCGTTGAGTATGCAAATTAGCTAAATACGCGAATTCCCGAACGTACACGCGGTCGAAGCAGTGAAGTTACGACGTTTACGTTAGGTTTGTGCGGTATAAAGTTGCCCCTGCTATATGAGGGGCAACCAATGTTAAGTATGGCCGTCGTTTCCGCGTCGAAATTGAAAAATTTACATCGTTTGCGTAAGTCGTCCGTGAATGGGGCTGGACGCCATTTCCGTTCACGTCGAAACCAATGACGTCCTTGCGACGTCATTTGGAGCAATGCACCCTGGGATATTTTCTGGACGGCGCATGCGCAGTACATTCGGCGCGGGAACGCGCTTAATTTAAATGCTCCACGCCCCCTACCCGGCTAATTTGAATTAGGCGGGCTTGCGCCGGGTGATTTACGCTACGCCGCCGCAACTTTACAGGCAAGTTCTTTGTGAAAAAAAGCACTTGCCTGTAAAACTTGCGGCGGCGTAACGTAAATGAGATACGTTACGCCCGCGGAGTTTTACGCCCATCTACGAGAATCTGGGCCATAGTCCTTATGCCGCATACACACCATCACTTTATGTGATGAAAAAAAACGACACTTTCTGTGAAGTAAAAAATGACGTTTTTGAAACTTCAATTTTCAAAGACGAAGTTGCCTACACACCATCGTTTTTCTCACAATGTTCTTGCAAAGTGAGGTTACGTTCCACCACGTTTTACCATTGAAGCTTGCTTCATAAGTAGCTTCTGGGCATGCGTGGATGAAAAAACGTCTTAGAAAACGACGTTTTTTGCTACGCACGGTCAATTTCTGTGAAGTAAAAAGTGCACTTTTGAAAAACGACACATAAAATTGAAGCATGCTTCAATTTTTTTTGGTCGTTTTTTACAAGACATAAAACGACGTTTTCCCCCACACACAGTCAATTAAAGTGACGTTTTTTAAAACGTCATTTTTTTTCATCACATAAAGTGATGGTGTGTACGCGGCATTAGTGTTGAACATGAAAAAAAAAAAAAAGGAAACTTCGTGGACATGTACTTACAATAACGGATGGCAACGTGGATAAATGAATCTCACAGTCAATCAATTATACATTCTAGACAAACTTTATATTTTTATTTGAACTCTCATGGGAAACACTCTGTCTGCTGATAACTAATTTTTATTCTAGAATTCATGTTTATTGTCTAACTGCACCAACTGCTAAATTCCTATCACCGCAGTTATCATTTTTTTTGTAAACATAAGAAAAACATCAAGAAACAAAAATGTATATCACAACAGTTTAACAAATATGGGAAAACAGTTGCAAGGAATATTTACACAAAGGAATATTTATATATTTCCTTATGTGGATAATTTAAAATGACATTTGTACTCTAAAATAATCCAACTTCCCTATGTATTCCATTTGTGACATAATGTAGTTTATTCAATAAACTCCCATAACACAAAATGGAAAGTGACCTTCCCCTAGATGAGCTCCCATTGAACTTCCTCTGGCTAAAACATTTCTCAAAAGAATAAGCTCTGCTCAAACTCTCTGGCTGCACTTTTTAAATCAATAGACTCTGCTTATTATTTCTGCCCAGTCCCAGGGCAAGAGAAGTGGGCTGTGATTGCACAGATCTATCAGTTCGCAGCCGTGACGTAACATATTTTACTTTCAGCGTCCTCTGTTTGTTTTTGTTAGACCTAAGCAATTTTTAATTTGCTATATGCTTCCCCTTCAATCCTCACCCTTTATTACATAATTGTAATTTCAAAGTGCCTATCTAATTCAAGTCATGTTTGTATGTCGCGGGACTTCAAAGGCAGCGAAGGTCCTTTGGAGCATTATTCTCAGGTGATGTCATAATTTGTCTGCAATATTTCAAATAAACGCATTATGGGAACGATGCTAAACACAACTGAAAGCATATAAATGAGCTGATTGGCAGTGCAGGTCGCTCAGGCAGCCATAGTAGTGTTCGCTGGTTTAATGCACGTCCATGCTCCCATGCAGTGTAAATTATAAGATAATGGGGTGCAGGCAGTGGTTAGCTATGTTTATCTAATCCATTTCTATACGCCAGTTCCCATTGCTTTTCTTTCCTTGTGTTGTCTGTGGTGGTTCTGTGATCCTCCTGACCTCAGCCATGTGTTTTCACTTTTTCTTCTGATCTCAATTCCATGACCAGCGGGAATAAAATACAAATTGAATAGTAACTATTCACAGGCCACTCTTTTCAAATGCTTGTTAAGCTCCCTTTGTCTTGTCTGATGGCAGAGAGATAAATCGTGTTGTAGTTTGTGTGTTACTCTTTAGAGAAGCTTTCATGCCCCAAATGACTCCATCACTCCTTAATGTCTAAAAAAGCAATGTGATTACCAGTTTAGGATGAGTGTGCATGTATATGTGTGTATATATATCTATATATATATCTATATATCTATATATATATATATATATATATACACACACTACACACAAATGGACATCAGATATTTATAAACAGATAAATACATACAAATAAAAAAAGGAAAAGAAATACAATTATATTTTATATATTAATATACATTACTGTGCAAAAGTTTTAGGCAGAAGTGAATAAATGCTGTAAAGTTAAAGGGCCAGATTCTCAGAAGAGTTACGACGGTGTATCTCAGGAAACACCGTCGTATCTCTGTTTTTTGACCCGGGTATCTATGCGAGTGATTCCTAGAATCATTTTAGCATAGATACGGCCAAGATCCGACAGGTGTAAGTGACTTACACTGTCGGATCTTAAATGTAATTCGCCGCTGGCCGCTAGGTGGCGTTTACGTTCAGGTCTCATTTGACTATGCAAATGAGCCTGATACGCCGATTTCTGAACGAATTTGCGTCGCGTAGTCGTCGCTTACATCGTTTCCGTAGGCGTAAGGTTACCCCTGCTATATGAGGGGTAACCTTACGCCAGTCCGCCGTATGCCATGTTAAGTATGGCGTCGGGTCCGCGTCGTCTTTTCCCGTCGGGTACGCCGTTTTCCTAAGTCGTTCTTGAATACGACTTTACGTCAATGACGCACACGTCGGCGTCATTGACGTTTTCCGTCGTGAGCTGGAGCATGCGCACTGGGCTATTTTTCAGCCCGGCGCATGCGCAGTTCAATCGACGCTGGGGCGCACTTAATTTAAATACAAGCCGCCCCCTTTGAATTACGCGGGGATACGCCGGGCCATTTACACTACGCCGCCGCAAACTACGGAGCAAGTGCTTGAAGAATACGGCACTTGCTCCAGTAAGTTGTGGCGGCGTAGTGTAAATGTCTTACGCTATGCTGCCGCAGAATCTACCAGAATCTGGCCCAAAATGCTTTTAAAGGGTATATATTTTAGTTATTTATTTTTATTTATTCATAAAATGAAAAGTGAGCGAACAGCAGAAAAATCTCAATCAAATCAGTGTCTGCAACTTCGCTTTGACGTCAAATCAGCATCAATTCTTACACTTGCACGCTTTTTACACTTGCACAAAGTTAGGGATTGTGTTGAATTAAAGTCAGGTGTATGGTTAATCAACTATACCAGGGATATGCAATTAGCGGACCTCCAGCTGTTGCAGAACTACAATTCCCATGAGGCATAGCAAGACTCTGACAGCCACAAGCATGACACCCAGAGGCAGAGGCATGATGGGACTTGTAGTTTTGTAACAGCTGGAGGTCCGCTAATTGCATATCCCTGAACTATACCAAGCAGGTGCTAATGATCATCAATTTCATATGTAGGTTGAAACACAGTCATTACCTGAAACAGAAACAGCTGTGTTGGATGTTTAAAACTGGGTGAGAAACAGCCAAACTCTGCTACTAATGTGAGGCGGTGGAAGACAGTTTTGTGTCATACAGCATGGCAAGACTGAGCACAGCAACAAGACACAAGATAGTTATACTGCACCAGCAAGGTCTCTACCAGGCAAAGATTTCAAAGTAGAATGGGGTTTCAAGATGTCCTGTTCAAGCTCTTTTGAAGAAGCACAAAGAAACGAGGAACACTGAGGACTATAGTCGCAGCGGTTGGCCGAGGAAATGTAATGCAGCAGATGAAAGACACGTTGTGATTACTTCCCTTTGACATTGGAAGATGTCCAGCAGTGCCATTACTACATACAGTAACTGGCAGAAACCAGTGGTACCCAGGTGCACAGATTTACTGTCAGGAAGGCTAAGGAACAAGGCTAAGTGACTCAACTAAGCACAAAATCATAGGAACTGGAGGTTCAGAAAAATGGCAGTAGGTGCTCTGGACTGATAAGTAAAAATTTGAAATAATTGGCTGTAGCAGGAAACAGTTTGTTTGCTAAAGGATTGGAGAGTTGTACAATAATGAATGTCTGCAGGCAACAGTGAAGCATGGTGGAGGTTCCTTGCAAGTCTGAGGCTACATTTCTGCACATGGAGTTGAAGATTTGGTCAGGATCAATGGTGTCCTCAATGCTGAGAAATACAGCATTGTATAAAGAAGAACAAGAAATCCTGGAAGTGATAGTTTGGCCCTGACAGAGGTTAGTTCTTCAAGATGTTTGGAACAACCTACCTGCCAAGTTCCTTGAAAACTGTGTGCAAGTGTACCTAGAAGGATTGATGCTGTTTTGAAGGAAAATATTGATTTGATTTGGATTTCTCTTCTGTTGATTTACTTTATCTTGTTAATTGATCAAAATAAACTATTACCATTTCTTTTTCTGAAAGCATTATTTCACACCTGCCTAAAACGTTTGCACAGTAGTTTAGATATAAAAAAGGTAAATAAAATCTATGTTTTATATATTGATTTTTTTTTTTTCAGTAATCTCTTTATTTAACTACCTGTTTATTTTCCTGTCTCGTCATTTTTTGTAAGGAGTTTCACATTTTTTTCACATCAAAAAGGTAATAATAATAACAATAATACTGAACTTTCCTGAACCAAACCTAGAACTAAAACTAAACCTATCTTCATATACTGTATATGTGAATTGTATAATACAGAATATATTTACACAGATAAATATACAAACACCTGCTGAAGTTCATTTTTCCCCAAGTCACTTGTTTGGGAAAATATATATATATATATATATATATATATATATATATATATATATATATATATATGGGCAGATCCACATACATCTGCGCTGGGCGCAGCGTATGTAAGATACGCTACGCCGCTGTAACTTACTTTGAGTTGGTTTGAATCCTCAACGAATCCGCACCATAAGTTACGGCGGCGTAGCATATCTCTCGCGGCGTAAGGGCGCAGAATTCAAATTCGGCGGGTGGGGGGTGTGTTTCATTTAAATGAAGCACGTCCCTGCGCCGAACGAACAGCGCATACGCCGTTCGTAAAAACTCCCAGGGTGCATTGCTCCAAATGACGTTGCAAATGACTTACGTGAACGTAAATGGCGTCCAGCCCCATTCACAGACGACTTACGCAAATGACGTAAAATTTTCAAAATTATACCCGGGAACGACGGCCATACTTAACATTGAGTACGCCACCATATAGCAGCTTTAACTATACGCCGGAAAAAGCCGAACGGAAACGACGTAAAAAAATGCGACGGCCGCTCGTACGTTCGTGGATCGTCGGAAATAGCTAATTTGCATACTCGACACGGAATACGACGTAAACGCCACCTAGCGGACGCCGGAAAATTGCATCTAAGATCCGATGGCGTACTAAGGCGTACGTCTGTCGGATCTAACCCAGATGCCGTCGTATCTTGTTATGTAGATACCAAAACAAAGATACGACGCGCAAAATTTGAAATTACGCGGCGTATCAAGTGATACGCCGGCGTAATTTTTTTGAGGATCTGCCCCATAATGTTTTTCTAAAAAACAAATGACTGATTTGAGTAATGGGAAGGAAGTGAGACAGCATTTGGAAAGCTTCAGGTAAAATTACTTTCTTGGAAAACTAAAAAGAGGTAAAACATCAAAGGTTAAACTTAATCAACATATTTTCTTTTGCAATCCTTTTCATCATTGGCAGCTAATTAGCGATCACATGGACATGTTTAGCTTGTGCCTCTTTATATCAAAATACTGACATTTAATGGTAGGGGTACACAGGACCAGATATATTTATAACAGAAATAGGAAATATGCCATCCTGTACCTGGGGGCTGTAGGTTATCATACCACAATTTTCAGCTTCTTGAAAGCTGGAAGAACAATGTAGGATACCCATGCTGGCAAAAAAAAGTGACCAAAAGTGACTTTTTTTGCAGTCATGTGGAATTTTCTCTTTGGCCTGCAGAGAGAAAATTACTGGAAAAAAAAGTGTTAGCCAACTTTAAGCCAGGCCCCCACCACCTCTGTTTAACTCATCCATCCTATTTGCATGTCACAAGAGGCCAGTGCTGTTTATTCAGCTTCTCTGGAAAATGAAAAGCAATTTTGAGAAGTTAAAACAATCTTTTATTATTTTTTGAATTGTTTACCTAAGACTCTCCTTTCTGTTCCAATTGTCTTGAGATATTAAAAAAGAGAAAGAAGATGATTTTGGAAAGCAAGAATTAACAGAATACATAATTAAACTATAACTGCACTTTCATGAAAAATTCTACTTCGGTACTTGACAGCATTTGGAAAACATGCCAATATATTGGGTTACCTTTTTGAAAAGTACTGTGTGCAACAGTATTTTCCTGATTCCCGCTGTGCTTTAAAAAAAATCAACTCCTGGAAGAGGGATTATTTGGGCAGAGTAGGTCTCCAATCTTAAAGCTAGATTTATCTTTAGAACAGATATCATGCTACCATTTTTTAAGACTAAGTCTATAGGTTCTTATTATCAAACTGTAGGAAATCAAATATGGTTTAAATTCATAATTAATGCTCTGAAACTTTGGAGTATCACTTACCAGAAATGTATTGGTGTGCTGTGCTCTGAAAAATATACTCCTGAAGGATCTACACTTGGGATCCTTCACATACAGTATATACCAATCACCCAAATGGTGTTGCAGTCCCGTTAATATATTATTATTACTGTTATACAGGATTTATATAGTGCTGACAGTTTACACAGAGCTTTACAACTTGAGGGTGGAGAGTACAAATACAATACACTTTAAAACAGTAGGAATCAGAGAGCCCTGTTCGTGAGAGCTTACAATCTAAGAGGGAGGGTCAAGAGATGCGAGTGGTTATAATTGTGGGGGATGTGCTTATGGAGAAAGTAAATGTACAGTTGTTAGATGGGGGCCAGAAGAGATGTGTTTTCAGGCATGGTCTGAAAGTGAACAAGGTAGGAGATAGTCAGACAGATTGGAGTAGAGCATTCCAGAGGATGGGAGAGGCTTGGGAGAAGTCCTGGAGGCGAGCATGGGATGAGGTGACAAGGGAGCTAGAGAGCAGGAGGTCCTGGGAGAAGCGAAGTGAACGATTTGGTTGGTATTTTGAGACCAGGTTAGTGATTTATCTGGGGGCCAAGTTATGCATGGCTTTGTAAGTCATGGTTAGTATCTTGAATTTAATTCATTGGTTGAGTGGCAGCCTATGGAGGGATTGGCAAAGAGGCAAAGAGAGGTAGCAGACGCCAAGCAGTTTGTAAGGTGGATGAGCCTGGCAGCAGCATTCATGATGGACTGAAGGGGGGATAGCCTATTTAAAGGTAAGCCAATGAGGAGGGAGTTGTAGTAATCAAAACGAGAGATGACCAGAGAGTAGATTAGAAGCTTTGTGGTGTCGTTGGTTAGGAAGGGGCGTATCTTGGGGAGGTTGAGACGGCAAGCTTTGGACAGCGACTGGATGGGGAGCCGAAAGGATAGTTCAGAGTCCAGGATTATACCTAAGACCCTGGCATTGGGGGGACAGATTAATAGTTGAGCTGTTGATTTTGATATAGAAATCAGGGGAAGAGGAACGTGGCAGGGGAAATATCATGAGCTCAGTTTTGAATAGGTTAAGTTTGAGAAAGTGATGTGACATCCAGGCTGATATGTCTGTTAGTAAATTGGTGACGCATGAGGAGACTGATGGGGTGAGCTGAGGGGTGGTACTTTTATATAGGTCTGTAACTTAAAGGGTAAGTCCACTTTCATGGGGAAAAAAATTAAGAATAAAGAAAAAATAATACAGCATATACAATTCCACACAAGTCATATTGTAATTGAATGTTATTAAAAATGACCTTTCCTTTTCAAACTGCGGCTCTGTAATTTTCTGAAAATGCAATGCAATATGGCTACCTGGAAGTGTTCTGTACACAGAATGCAGAACAGAACGCTTGCAGAACCATAATTTCCTGCTTGTGTGATTGGCTCAACAATTTTCCCAGAAGTCTACACTAAGATACAAGTTGGATTTCAGGTATCCCCTCTCTGGCAATTACATTTTTGATGAGATACATTCAATAGGACATCACGGCTAAAGGGATGCAGGCCCAGCAGCTTTCCTCATTAGTGCCCTGCAGGTGCACAGCTGGTTGATAATTATTAAACCACTCCCATTAGACTCAATCAGCCCAGGGGCACTGAGGAACAAACAGTGATTTATTCAGAATAACAAAAGGTAGGCATCTGCAACAAAGTTTGTTATAATCCTTGCAATGTACATAGATCACACAGAAGGGAATGTTTTTTTCACATCAAAAGTTACGCTTTAAAGTGAAGTCACTACTGCCAACGTGTAATCCTCTGTTTTCCATAACATGTTATATATATAATTTTCAAGTATCCAATATTGATTGCAATCTAAATGTTAGATTACTATTGACTAAAGACTATGGTGGTGAGTAGGGATGAGTGGAGTGACTTTGGCAAAACTACAGACAGGGCCGTTTGAAGGAATTTGGGGGCCCCAAGAAAAATGGGGGCCCTCAATCACCCCCCCGCACGCAAAGCCTACGTTAACGCTACACTCATTTTGCCGCAAGCAACTATTTGTTTTGCCTGTCCTGTAGCGACGGGCCTGACTACAGATTACCTAGTTTAATTTACTGAGCTGCTTAGGTGAATGTTGTGTGGAAAAAATACTCTTTTCCTTTATTTTCAGTTTTGACCATTATTCGTGTTCTATTGCTTTATTATTTTTTTCTATGACAAAAAAATTAAATACAATTATAAAACAGATTGACTTTTTAGCAAAAGTGCAGGTCCTGTTGAAAGTTAAAAAGAATCCTGACAGTACTTGGGTTGTAATGCATTTTGCCAAGATAGCTGGATTGTACAGAAATCTCTTGATTTTCACAGAAATTTCAAATAAATGGAAAATGTTAAGTTTGCACATGCCCAGTGTTAAGCAGACAAACTGCCAACCAATCTGTATTATCACTGTGTGCAGACATGCAAATTTACAAATGCATTGGGGAATTATCAGCCAGGAAAGTCCAAACCCAATAGGAATGTTGTATCTGATCTGAAGGATCATTGTCTGAATGGCCAAGCAGGATTTGGTGTCAATTATTGTGAAATTGGTGTTACTTTGAATTTGTGTATCTAAAATGCATGTACCTGCAAATCACCTCCCACCCTTATTCGCACATAGCCATCTTCTCCACCTGCTTTATATTAGCTATTTTTTTCAGGCAGGATTCCCCTCTCATTCCTCATGGAGAAATCTTATAAACGTTTCTTCGTTTATTCAGCCTGGTTTTCATTGCTCCAGTTTTGCATGGTTTGTCTTTGTTTAGTTTATTAACCCACAGGGTTACTTAAACTAAATATTTGGGTGGAATACTTTAGGATTGGATTTCAACGTTTTCTAACAGAATTATTGAGTTTTTTGAAGACACACAGAGCGTCCTGTGTCTGCTTTATTAGGTAATTTTACAGACTGAAAGAGATAGGAAAATCAGAAACATGCATAAGAGATCCACATGGGTTTAAAGGTTGCTAATGTAGAATTTCAGATACAATTAAGATGCTAACAGCTTGAACACCATCTTAGGTTTTATTTAGCACTCTTTAATTGTATATAGCATTGTTCCGGCAAATTAACTGTTGACAGACCCTTCTTTTTATTTTTATTTTTTATTTGCAACATGTGGCCAAAAGCATAGAAATTACCACTGTCTAAAACCACTATAGATATGTGTTAGTGCTGGTCTATGACCCTACCTACTTCAAACAACCTTCTAACACACATGACTGCAACTGGTAAAGCAATATAAATGGATGAGATTGGCACTTCAAGTGTGGTTGGACAGATGCTTCATGGCACAGCAATGGTAATGTAGAAATACACAAACCACCTGCATATGTGTATTGATACATTACGCTAAAAGCAACCTATCTGCTCCCAGCATTAATCTCTGCCTGCATGTACATGGCTTTAGCTAAGATAATAGACAAAATATACAAAGAGATTCGTTTTTCGAAATAAACCATTTCCGATAACTGCAAAAAAAGTTCTAAGCAAGCAAAAATTATTTTATAGATTATAAAATTAAAGAGCCCTCCTCTAGTTAGGCTGCTAGGTTGAATTTTGTTTTTGGCTTCACTGTATTGAGTGGAGCAGTAGTTGATTGTTTATGTCTTTTCAGGGTTTCCTGAGCTGATTGTTTGATTTCTCCTACCTGCCTCTGGAAGATTTTTCCATAGTATAGGGCAAGGAGATTCAAATGCCCTATGTGTGAATGTTTATCATTCTCCAGCCAATCTTTGGAAGGAGGCATCCAGAAGGTGGCTGGGGAGGTGATAATATGTTTCTGAGGCCTGAGCAGAGTGTTATTTCTTCTCCTGTGGCTGTGGTCCCTAGGAGAGAGTTTCTGAGACAATAGATTGTAGTCTGGTGCTCAGCAGAAGCTGGACTGACAACCTGAAGAAGATTGTTTGAAGTCCTGATCTGGAGAAGGATCTTTTTTTATCTTCCTCACTTAGGATCCACCTGCAGATGTTGGGTGGCTGACAGCCACTGGGACATTATGAGTAAAGACCTTGCTGTGGACTATTAGTGCCAGAAACTTCTATATGGACTGGGACTGCTGCTATAGGGTCCTAGATTTACTGCCCATTCCCTGTTACCTTCAGGTTGCAATTAGAAGACTACTGCAGAGTTTGTCCTCCCATTATTGCCATTGATCATTTTGGAGTATACGGAGACCCTGAAACCCTTTCCTATTAAAGTTCTTCAGCAATAAATACAAAAATGAAATCCCCTACAATGTGCATGGGACTTGTATGACTGGCAGCCTCTGCACTACATTGGGAGACCTTGGTATATTTTCAGCAGACCCTTCAGGGTCAAAATATAAAATATAATGAATATGAACAAAAGATTGCAAGCACAAGTCTCAGTTGCAGTACATAAGTAAGAAATAATAATTACTGAGCTCGGGAATTCATGTAGTTGTTTCAAAATGAACAAAAATTGTCCTGTTTGTTTAAGAGGATAAATACAGAAGTATGTATCGTTGAGGTATCACCAACTGCAAAAGTGTGCAATGTTGAAATGTCAGTAAGCGAAAAAGTGTGTGTTCATGCCAAGCTGTGGGTGGGGCATGGTGCCAAGCTGTGGGTGGGACATGGTTCCAGGTGCCATCAGTTCTCTGCATTGTACAGGAAGTGTCGTCAGATTACGCCACTACACATTTCTGTGGACATATAAAAGTGCTCTCCTCCACTATTGCTGCAGTAACATTTGTGACTTTCACCTACTATAGGGAGGCTGGGAATCACAAGACCTGTTGTGCTCTCTAAAATAGCCCAGGAGGTGAGAGGGAGTATGGAAGTAGCTGTTCCTGTCACTTCCTCTGTTTTCTTTTTTTACATGATAGGATAAGATTACAACCAGTTCATATTGTTGTCAATATGTTGAGCTTTACTTTAAATGGGGGGACATCATTTCATCATCACTTGCTTGGTTGCTTTGCAGAGATGCTTGTTCCCTATAGATTAAAAATGTCCTTAATTTGAATGATGAGCGCTCAACCATAAAAGTTAAATGACCCTACTGCTGGAAAACACTGACCAATGGTTAGCTAGGGTCTGTTTGACTTTAGTTAGGTACCAATAGATAGCTGCATACCTCCTGCTACCTGTCTTGAATATTTGTCATATGTGTTATACCTGAAGGGTTCCACATGTACTGGCACTTTAAGGCTGGCTCCACCCAGCAGTGATGACAAGGGTCAAGGGGCATAGTAGCCATCTTAGAGAGACCACATGTAGGAAGCAGAGATATGTATTGTACTGAGATGCATGTTGCAGTGTACAGCCTGTACTGAATAAACATCCATTGTTCCAGACCTGAGTCTTGTGTCCCTCACAACACAGAGGATATAACAGTGGCGACGAGGATGGGATTTACAAAGTGTCTATCAGTCTGAGAGAGAGACAAAGACATTGTGGATTGTCACCTGGATAAAAGCAATCCCAGATCCCAGCAGGAAAATGTCATTAATCGGGACATTAAGTGAGTTTGATGGAGAACAGACATCCTGGAGTTCCTGGGTTGAGAGACTGGAACAGTATTTCAGTGCAAATGCCATCACAGACAACAGGCAAGTAGCAGTGTTTCTGACAGTGGTTGGGGCCAAAACATATGACACTCTTAGAGATCTGCTATCCCCTGTAAAACCTGCAACTAAGACATTGGCAGAGCTGCTGACACTGCTAGAGGATCACTTCCAGCCTAAACCATTAGAGATTGCAGAAAGATTTCGCTTCTATCAGAGGCAGCAGCAGACAGGTGAAGAGATTAAAGCTTATGTGCTCGCCCTTCGCAGACTAGCCTTTACCTGTTCTTTTGGGGACTACCTACCTACTGCACTGAGAGATAAGTTTGTCATGGGACTGAATTGTGAGTCAACACAAAAGAGACTGTTAACAGAGAAAGACCTTACCCTTACAAAGGCAATTGAGATAGCTTCAGTGATGGAAATGGCTGTGAAAGATACAGAGGAATTGAACCCCCAGAGCAGAAGGGAAGAGGTGAAGCAGGAAGTTTTCAGGACAGCAGTCAAACCAACTGCTGCAAACTGGAAATACAGACCCCCACCAAGCCGGGAGTCAGCTTGCCACCGTTGTGGGAATACAGACCATGATCACAAAGTCTGCCGGTTTAAGGATCAGACCTGTCATAATTGCGGTAGGACCGGCCATCTGAAACGAGTTTGCCGTAGCAAGAAGGTGCAAGATAAACAACCTCTGAACCCCAAGACAAAGACATATATGGTGGGAAGATATACATCATCTTCTGAGTCAGAGGATGAGGCTGTGCTCCACAGGTTAGACATACATCATATGCATTCAGCACCCTCCGCAATGACTGTAGATGTAACTGTTGAGGGAAAGAGACTCAAGATGGATGTAGACACAGGAGCAGCAGTTTCAGTTATCACCCAGAAACAATGGAGACAACTTCAGACCCGAAAAACTGTCCGCCCAACACCAATCAAACTGCAGACATACTCAAAGCAGATACTCCACCCACTGGGTTACGCAAAAGTAAAGGTATTGTATAAGGGTCAGACAAAGAGACTGCCATTATATATCCTAGAAAATGGGGGACCCCCTCTCTTCGGGAGAGACTGGATTGCTCACTTTGGTATGCCAAACATCGCCATAAGTCCCTGTAACACCGTTACCATTCCATTAGGAGATAATGAGAGATGGGTGGTGTCCCTGAAGCAGCGGTTCCCAAAGATTTTTGATGACCAGTTGGGAAAAATAAAGCATGACTGTGTGAGACTCAAGCTGAAACCCAACGCTCAGCCTAAGTTCTTCAAAGCTCGGACAGTACCTTTCGCACTCCGAGCAGGTGTGGAAGCAGAACTAAGTCGGCTGGAGGAACAAGGTGTCATCTCAAAGGTAGAGCACAGCGAGTGGGCATCACCAGTTGTACCGGTAAAGAAAGCGAATGGGGACTTGCGCATTTGTGGCGATTTCCGCATGGCACTGAACTCTCAACTGGAAATAGACCAGTATCCCCTACCCAGAGTAGATGACATTTTTGCCTCTCTTGCAGGAGGTCAAAAGTTCACCAAGCTTGATCTCAAACAAGCATATTTACAATTTGAGGTCCATCCTTCTTCCCGCAAGTTTCTGACCATCAACACCCACAAGGGACTGTATGAATATAATCGGATGGTGTTTGGGGTAGCCTCTGCCCCAGCCATTTGGCAACGAAAAATGGACGAGATTTTGGCGGACATTCCTTTCACTCAGTGCCTGCTAGATGACATGCTCATTACAGAACGGACCGACCAGGAACACAAGCAGAATGTGGAGCTTGTGTTGGCGAGACTCCAAGAACAGGGTCTGAAAGTGAACTTAGCAAAATGCCAATTCATGGTGCCTAAATTGGAGTTTTGTGGCCACCTTGTGGATGCAGAAGGTATACACACCACAGAAGCCAAGGTTGATGCTTTAGTCAAAGCTCCAGCCCCAACCAACGTCCAGCAGCTGCGATCATACCTTGGCTTGCTGAACTATTACCACAAATTCCTGCCAGATCTGGCACACACCTTGTTTCCGTTGAACAAGCTTTTGGAGAAACACTCCAGATGGGACTGGTCGGCTGCATGCCAACGTGCTTTTGAAGTTTCTAAGCGGAAGCTGTTGGCGTCACGCATGCTTGTGCACTATGACCTCCAGAAGCCTCTCACCTTGGCTTGTGATGCCTCACCCTATGGTCTGGGGGCGGTACTATCCCACATCTTACCAGATGGGTCAGAAAAACCAGTGGCATTTGCCTCCAGGTCTTTGACAAAAGCAGAAAGTAATTACTCACACATTGACAAAGAGGCACTTGCGCTGATATGGGCAATTAAGAAGTTTCATCTTTACCTGTATGGTAGGGAGTTCACCATACTGACGGACCATAAACCACTCCTTCAGATCTTTAGCCCTGACAAAGGCATCTCCCAGACTACTGCGGCCCGCCTCCAACGTTATGCCCTGTTCTTGGGGGCATACAGCTACAAAATTCAGTATCGTGGTCATGATGCCAATGCTAATGCGGACGCTATGTCCCGACTGACAGGGAGGTCCATGGACTCTACTCCACCAGTCAGGAGTTGTAGTTACACCAGCCTGTCCTTCTTGTCTTCTGGGGAGATAGCAGCCCATACAACCAAGGATACCTTTCTGAAAACAATACTCTCCTGGGTCCGGTCCGGTTGGCCTGCAACTGTCACACAGGAGTATGAACCTTATTTGCGTAGGCGTATGGAATTAACTGTGGCTGGCAACTGTGTTTTATGGGGAGACCGAGTGATCATTCCACAGACCCTCCGGAGACACATTCTGGACTTGCTACATACTGGTCATCCCGGGAGCACACGTATGAAACAAAAGGCCAGAGGCTATGTGTGGTGGCCAAACCTAGACTCAGATATCACAACATATGTGAATGCTTGTGCTGGATGTGCACAAACGGCAAGAGACCCTCCTCGAGGGTGCGTCCAGCCCTGGACTTGGCCCACCGTTCCATGGTTTCGCCTACACTTGGACTTTGCAGGCCCGATCAGAGGACACACCTTCTTGATCATAGTGGACGCCCATTCAAAGTGGCCTGAGGTCATTCCTGTTACTCAGCCAACGACTAAGGCAACGCTTTCCATACTGTTACATCTCGCTGCTACGTTTGGATACCCCAGTGAAATCGTCACAGACAACGGTGCACAATTCACCAGTCAGGAGTTTCAGCGTTTCCTGACTGCCCACGACATAAAGCACAAGTTGACCGCACCTTACCACCCGCCTACAAATGGTCAAGCAGAGCGGTTTGTGCAGACTTTTAAATGCTATTTCAAAGCTACAGTGGCTGCAAGTAAACAACAGTCCCTGTCACCCCAGCAGCTGGACTCCTTCCTTTCTGCTTACAGAAACACACCACATGCAACCACTGGGAAAACTCCAGCAGAACTCCTTCTGGGGCGGCAGCCATGGACTGTTTTGGATATGCTCCGCCCTCAAACAGTCCAGGAACATGTACTACAGTCCCAAGACAAGATGGTCCAACACAATGAGCTCCCCCGATTCACAGCCCAACAAATGGTATGGGCCCGATCTTATGGGGCTTCCAACACCCGTTGGCTTCCTGCTGTCATTGCAGAGACTTTGGGACCCAAGATGTACAAGGTCCGCCTGGAAGATGGTTCCATTTGCAGATGTCATGCGGACCAACTGCGTCCTCGTTCTCAACTGCCCGAATCCCTGATGCCGGCTGAACCACCAGTATCTCAAGGATCTGCTCCCAGCGAATCAGGATGCACAGAGACTGATGATTGTGGGGACTCTGAACTTTTGAACTCAGCTCCAACAGAGCCCTCCAGCTCTGGTCCGGAGGTCTGTTTACCCTCTGAGCTGGGGGATCCCTTCTTGGCCCCGCCGGTACCCATCCCGGCCAGCCCTGTTTCCTCCGGTCCCGAATCGCTGGATGCCCGGCCTCAACGACACTGTCGCCCTCCTGACCGGTTTCAGTTGCAAGAGCGGTTACGAGACTTTCGACGGGGCAGACGGAAGTGATCCGATGACATATTAACCCCGCAACGGTTCCTGGAAGCTTGAAGTCCCATAATTCTCCTGTGTTTGGAGGACTGTTATTGGACAGTTATCAGTTAATGTTTTGTGCCTGTTATTGTTTTGTTTTTTGTTTTTTTTTGTTTTTTTTTAGGGATGGATGGAAGGTGTTATACCTGAAGGGTTCCACATGTACTGGCACTTTAAGGCTGGCTCCACCCAGCAGTGATGACAAGGGTCAAGGGGCATAGTAGCCATCTTAGAGAGACCACATGTAGGAAGCAGAGATGTATTGTCCTGAGATACATGTTGCAGTGTACAGCCTGTACTGAATAAACATCCATTGTTCCAGACCTGAGTGACAACACAGAGGATATAACAATATGGATTGCTGTGCAGTGTTTTTCTTCACTGGCACAGTGTGTTTCTGTTAAGGCTTTTCATTGGCAGTAAAGAGAATGAACGCTGACACTATTCAGTTTATTGTACTATTATACACATTCAATTGCCTTTACTGCTGTTCAGTTGGTTTAACCAATACGTCTCTATAGGACTTGCTTAAATTTATTCCAATGAAGCCTGTTCATCTGTTATTGGGTTGTCAGTGTACTGTATGTTTAAATAGGTTCCTCTAAGACCCATTTCACACTGGGGCATTTTTCGGGCCTTTTTCAGGCGTTTTTTGGGCATTTTTCAGGCGCTTTGGCGTTAAAAAAAGCCTGTAAAGCGCCTGAAAGAAGCCTCTTTTGCAATCGCAATGTGAAAGCCGAGTGCTTTCAGAGCCCTTTCACACTGCCAGCACCCGAAAAACCCTGGTAAAGAACCGCTAAGACCCCTTTCACACTGGGGCGTTTTTCAAGTGCTTTGGCGTTAAACATAGCTCCCTCAAAGAAGCTGCTTGCAGGACTTTTTTTTTACACCCTGCCAGCGCAGTGCCTCAGTGTGAAAGCACTCGGGCTTTCACATTGGAATTGCAGATGCAGCTTCTTTCAGGCACTTTACAAGTGTTTTTTTTTTTAACGCTAAAGCGCTTGAAAAACGCCCCAGTGTGAAAGGGTCTAAATGCCACCCCGTGCTGCTTGCAATCACCTTTCTTTTGCTCCCTGCCCCTCAGTTTGCCCATGGATCATAGTTTATACAGGTGAAACGCTTTCCACTCAACCCACACCTGCATTGTGGAAATAGAGAGAAGTAGATGCTCTACCTACCAAAAAGTAATGTACTGTATATTTCTCATCACATTAGGCAGCAGAACAGAGTCTAGGGGAAGGAAATGGATTAACAGTATGCATATATCTATCATGAATGCTGCTGCCAGACTCATTCACCTTACCAACTGCTCAGTGTCCATCCACCCCTCTCTGACAGTCCCTCCACTGGCTTCCCATTGCCCAGTGAATAAAATTTAAAACATGAACATGCAAAGTCAATCTTGCCTCCAAATATCACCAAAACTGCCCTCTCTGCTCTTACTAAGACCTCCTGCTCTCTAGCTCCCTTGTCTCCTCCTCTCATACTTGTTTACAGGACTTTGCCAGAGTCTCTCCCATTTTCTCTCCCATTTTCTGGAACTCTCTACCCCAATCTGTCTGGCTATCTCTTAATCTGTCCACTTTAAGGTGATCCCTGGAAACTCATCTCTTCAGGAAAGCCTAACCTGCCTTTAGCTAATAACTGATACTTATATTTCTTCAATCAGTTCATCCCTCGCTATTATTACCAGATAGGCTTTTAGACTTCCAGGAAAAGTTAGAACTTTGCCTGACCAGTCCAGCATTGGGGTTTAGCAGGGGAAATGATAGCAGCCAGACACTCTAGGGGCCTGCACCTGATACCTGTTTGCAGCATTGTCTTTTTAAAGTGAGAGTGTCTAATATACGGAAGACGATGCCTTTAGGCATGGTTGGTAATTGTCATGCCTTTAACAGCCATAGCTGTTTGACCATAGTGAATAATGACCAATCTATTAAAGATTCAGTTACCAAAATCCAAGAACAATATTCAGCAGTTTAGCTTCAAGATATATAGATCATTACATTTATTTTTAGTTTTAGAACAAATTAGTAATACATCAGCCAAGAGAAAGATCTTAGATTGTAAATATTACGGAACAGCCTTTTGCATTAACACTCAGATGCAACCAATTTGTCATCGTTATAACTCAACATAAATAAAATTACACCAGATTATGATTGATTCGTGATAGTATTAGCAAAAAAAAAATGTTAGATGAAGTAATTAGAGAATATCTATTTGACAGATGTTCGAGTTCCTTAAAGACTTTCCAAAAAAGCTTTAAGTGAAAAATGCAAAGATTAAATATATAGATTGTTATTTAAAATGGGTGATTTAGAAAAATGAACCAGGGAACTTTCTGATCACTCAGTATGAAAGCAGTAACATGTTTTAGGTTAGGCCCATGTGGATCCAATTAGCTTAACTTAGTTTAAATCTGCACAAGTCATGTAGACTGTTATAAAGAACTCAATATGTTATCAAGGCTAAATGCTGCAAGTACAACATAAATGACATGTAGGTAGTGGGCATGGGAAGTGTGGGTGGTCTAGCTTTTTCTTTCCAGCCTTAGACTAAGATTTTTGTTAAAGGCTCTCAAAAGAACAAACAAAAGGTAGAAAGTAATGAGCCCATTTATAGTGTGATATCCAAAATTCAGCTGAGTATAATAAGATCACTGGGGTAACTTGGATTGAGTGCATTAGGCCACACAGGACAAGGCTGTAATTATGTACCATTCATTGCACTTCAGCCACTAGATTCATAGATACTGGTGCTTTCTATATCATTATATTACATTCTGTTTGTTTTATTACAGCACTTCCAGGATGTTTTGTATTTTCTCTCTGACATTAGCCTCTGATCTAAGTAGTTTGTACTGATGTTATATGACAAGGAAAGTTGAAGTTTTTGTTAGTTCACATTGAGGCAGAACTGACATTTCCAGGCTTTGTTTAATACCAGTTCAACTTCAGAATATTATAAATACACCCACAAGGCAACGAACAGGAAAATTAAAAAAGTACAAAAGACATAAGTGAGGTTAGTCCACATACAGTCATTTAGTCATTGGGTGTCCTTTCACTGATGTCAAATTTCGGAATTCTTACAAAGAGCAAAAGGAACTTGAAAGTAAACCCAGTCAATAAATTCAAAAATCTTTTTTGATATTTAAAATCGACAAAATACTTTTAAAAATACCTGCCATTGGGGGCCTTGTTTAGGCACTAATTGAGCAACTACATTCTGTCCCTGTCACCAAATTGAGTTTCTGCATCCACTGATTGTCGTCATTATCAGAAAAAACACCCCTGAGAAATGTCATGCAGCCTTCGCTAGAGAAGAGGTAATTAAATTAAAGGATTAAATAGGGTGAAAAACAATATTGTATTTGAAAAAATCTTATTGCATTTAAAACAATAATATAAGAATGTATATGTTAACTGAAACAATGGCAATTGAGAGGTTAATGTATGTTGCTTTTGATGCACATTAGTCACTGCACAGTAATGCGGTGGCGCGTTGCGCACAAAGGCAACTACATCAACTGTTCAGCAACAAGTGCCTGCTGCACATCCCAGTCTTAAAAAGAGGTCCTAACAAGACCAATTCAAATAAATATACCCCCCCCCCCAAAAAAAATAATAATAATAATAATACATTTAAATATATATATATATATATATATATATATATATATATATATATATATATATATATATATATATATATATATATATATATATATATATATATTGCAAAGGAAAATCAAAAGCTGCAAAGGAGTGGCACAGGGGGTAATTTATTAAAACTGGAGCTTACACAATCTAGTGCAGCTGTAAAATAGTAACCAATCAGCTTCTAACTTCAGCTTGTTCAATTAAGCTTTCACAATAAAACCTAGAAGCTGATTGATTACTTTGCAACAGCTCCACAAGATTTTGTGTGCACCAGTTTTATTAACCACTTCCCGACCTCCTCATGTACATATACGTCAGCAGAATGGCACGGACAGGCACATGTACGTACCTGTACGTCCTCTGCTAGACGTGGGTGGGGGGTCCGATCGGGACCCCCCCCGGTACATGCGGAGGTCGGGTCCGCTCGGGGAGCGATCCGGGACAACGGCGCGGCTATTTGTTTATAGCCGCTCCGTCGCGATCGCTCCCCGGAGCTGAAGAACGGGGAGAGCCGTATGTAAACACGGCTTCCCCGTGCTTCACTGTGTCGGCGCATCGATCGCGTCATTCCCTTTATAGGGAAGACACGATCGATGACGTAATTCCTACAGCCACACCCCCCTACACTAGTAAACACACACAAAGTAAACCCTAACTCCTACAGCGCCCCCTGTGGTTAACTCCCAAACTGCAACTGTCATTTTCACAATAAAGAATGCAATTTAAATGCATTTTTTGCTGTGAAAATGACAATTGTCCCAAAAATGTGTCAAAATTGTCCGAAGTGTCCGCCATAATGTCGCAGTCACGAAAAAAATCGCTGATCGCCGCCATTAGTAGTAAAAAAAATAAAAAAAATAAAAATGCAAAAAAACTATCCCCTATTTTGTAAACGCTATAAATTTTGCGCAAACCAACCGATAAACGATTATTGCGATTTTTTTTACCAAAAATAGGTAGAAGAATACGTATCGGCCTAAACTGAGGGAAAAAAAAATTTATATATGTTTTTGGGGGATATTTATTACAGCAAAAAGTAAAAAATATTGAATTTTTTTCAAAATTGTCGCTCTATTTTTGTTTATAGCGCAAAAAATAAAAACCGCAGAGGTGATCAAATACCACCAAAATAAAGCTCTATTTGTGGGGAAAAAAGGACGCCAATTTTGCATGACCGCGCAATTGTCTGTTAAAGCGACGCAGTCCCGAACTGTAAAAACCCCTTGGGTCTTTAGGCAGCAATATGGTCCGGGGCTTAAGTGGTTAATAATATAACCCTAAGAGTTTATCAAGCAACCAGACTTAAAGTGTTACTAAACCCAGGACCCTGCATTTACTATATCTGGTCTCCCACAGTACACAGAACATATTTTTTTTTGTAAAAATCAGTGCCTGGTTTTCATTCTACTCTGACTGTCATATGAGGCTGCAGGACCCCTAATCCTCTGTCTGAACAGTGTTGATTGGCCCTTTGCTGATCACATGCACCCTACCAAGAAAGAAAAACTCTCTAACAATACACACCAAGCTGAGCATGTGCAGAGTGACTATCAGCAGATGTATTGGGGTCAGTAAAAGAAGGGGAGGATCAGAGAAGACAGGATCAAACAGCCTTTTTACACAATGCATGGGATTAACAGGTTCCACAGTGAGTATAACATGCATGATTTACTGCATATACAGACTGTTTTTAACACACAAGCTGAATGTCGGGAGACAAAAGCCGGTTCAAATAACTTTTGGCACGTGTGTATTTCATTCTCAAAAACTAGCAGCCGACTGACTCCTGATCAGCATTCTCAGCCAATGGCAGAGAGCGCTGATTGGAGTGTTCTGGCGGGGGGAGGGGGGGGACACAACAGCTCTGCGGGGGAGATCACTGAATATTATTGGTTCAGGAGTGACTTTCCTTCCAGCTATAAATTCACTAAATCTGCTTTGAACCCAAGGTGGCTAATACTCAATCCTTATCCCTACATAGCACAGTTTAAAAATAATTGTAATGAGTGCTTAGTAAACATGCATGTGCACTAAATTGAAAGTGATTGTAAAGGACCATTTTATTTTTAAAATAACAAACCTGTCATACTCAGATGTGCATAGATGAGATGACTTTTGTTTCTTCTGTGCAAAAAGATATAAAGTGCAGAATGATTTCTCTTTTTTCCTGTGCAACACACTTTGCAACCCACTTCTGTGAATGCAAATTCAAGTTGAATTTGTGATACAAGGTGATGGCCTCTTCTGTACGGTGCATTATGGTGATCACGGGGGATTCCTCTGTATATCCTGACAGTAACCAAACTCCTATTCATGTAGTTTCAATATGGAAGCAAATATCTGCTCCTTTGCGTCCAGATGAAGCTAAGCTGTCACTTCCACAATATCACTATCGCTCCCGCAGTGAAGGTGTATGTAGGATACATAGGGAAGAAGAAGGGAATTCCAGAATAGTGCAGTATGTTTTTACAACTTAATTTATTGAATATAACGAAAGTTCACGTACTCACATAACATAGAATCATTCAGTTAAAAAAAATCACGAGCACCAAGCTCGCCAGCGTCACTTCCGGTGCCTCCATATTGCTACTACACAAATAGGAGTTTGGCTTTTTACCAGATACGAAACAGGAAGTGAGCTGTATAAGGTATTTTCTATCCAAAATTAAAACAACAAGGGCAAAAGATTTAATAGATGGAAAGTTGAAAAAATTACTGAAGTTCCGCTTTAAGGCACAGTAACAGGGGAATAACTGGGTCTCTGGAGACAGACCAGAGCAGAATTATTTTCTACTGATTATGTGCCTAATTCCCCTTGCACATGGACCACCCAGCTGCACCCAGGTAGATCTGGAACATCTGGATAGGGCAGAATGCTGTACCATGTCTTCTGCATTGCAGACCTTCAGAACTGAAAGTACAGACCCTAAATGCTGGTACCACCTGGTACAGAATTCTGCCCCTTCCAGCTGTAGTCTTCTATAGTCTTTGAAAGGCGGCCTGCAATGGGACTGGATGGTGCACTTGTCCCTCCAAGGCGCACTGAAACACTGGGAGGAATGCGCTGCAGCTGGACAGCCCCGTGTGCAAGGGGAATAAGTTGTTTCAAGGTTAAATAGTTTATATTTAGAAACAATTTCTGTAAACAGTGGCAAAAGAAAAACATTATTTTAAGTGCTTTTTTACTATTAGAATTACCACATTTAGCAAGTTCTGGGTGAAAAGTAGAATACTGTAAAGAGTGGGTGGTTGTGTCTCTGGCAACCAGAGCATGCACAGCCTGTGCTAGCCAGAAGCTGAAATTAATGGTTTCAGTAATGGTTATTTGTACACTGGGAATGGAATAATGGAGGAATTTATTGAAATGGAGCATGTTCTGACTTCTTGCATGGCGGTCTCCAGAGATCTTATTAATGAGCATGAGTGAAGTATAAAGAAATGGAACTGTGAACAAATTCCCGGTTAAAACTCCTAAGAATGCCGGTGAATACAAGTTGGTAAGATTAAACCACGGATGATACAGATTGTTTATAAGCAGTTTTTTTTTTTTTTTGCAATAGTAGAGATCACCCTTTTAAGACATTTTAAATTTGCTAACAATTAAAAAAAGCACATTCTAAAAATAAATACATGAAAAATATACAGTATGTAAGAACAGTCAACTTGGCTAAGGGGGGTTTCTTTCTGTAGGGACCTGCCCTCTATGCACCTATTGTGACACCTATTGTAACAGAGTTATTTATACTTCCTGTCACTGTGGGGCTGGGTCATAAACCCCAGAGGAAGAAAGTACAAAATGCAAAGTTGGGACACATGTCCTGCTATGGTATAGGTGCTGCTGAACCCAGACCAGTGGTAGTGGTCACCTTGCAGTATGTTTTTAGGTGAACCTGTTAATTGAAACTGAGATTATATACAGTATAGCTCCTGTAATTTTAGTTAACCCTGTATTTTCTTGTCTGGGATTCTATAGCAAATTTTAGCTCAGGGCTCAAAAACTAGCACAGTCTAGAGCTCATTAGGTAGTTAGAGGCCCAGCTTCATGGCAGATACGGTTAAACATAATGCAATTTTTTTTCCTCCAACCATGGGTTGAAGGAAAGAAAATTGCTTGATTCTTCAATCAACACAGTACATTTTGATGAGGGAATCCCTTTCCCCTGTGCTATTGTATTCTGACAGTGGGAGGTTTCCACACCGTCAGAATATAATGATCAATAAGCCAGCGGCAGTGATCGCACAAAAAAAACCTGGCGGTAGATCGACTTCAGTACAACCCAATCAGAATTCATCTCTGGTCAGCTTAACATGCACATTAGATAGATTGTCTCTGAATTCTAGTGTCACACCACTGTTTCTGCTAGTGAGAAGCTGCATTCCAGGCTTGTTGGACAATGTCTGCAGGTTCTCCCTGCAATTGCTAATCTGGTCTTCAGATCTTCGGCATCAAGATAGACACCATATTGTGATCATCCTCAGGGCCCTTGCAACTGAACTTTGCTGCAACATTCACCTGGAGGTATCTTGTTTATTTATAACTAGATAAATCCAAAACTGGTTTAAAGGCACTCACGGGTCTTGCAGAGGAGGAGGATCAAAAACGTCAGTGTTTTTATTGTCAACGTTTCGATGAAGAAGACTTCTTGGTTGTATGAAAGATGAACTGAGCTTCATTGAATACTTGACAATAAAAACACTGCTGTTTTTGATCTGCAAGAACCGTAAATGCCTCTAAACCAATTTTAGATTTACATTGATTTCTTTGTGGTGGGCACCTGGGCATCTACTTCAAGCATAGAGTGCCATGGCTACCCTTGGAACTGTTTATTAATAACTATTTATACCAGTAGTGTATTTAGGTTTTGTGCTGCCCTAGGCCTGACTAAAACTAATTTAAATATGACCCACCCCTTTCTGTCAAGGTCACATCGCTTGCTGTTTAAGACACACCCTGAACATTTCAATAAGGGAAACTTGTTCTAAGGGCCTTAATTTGAATAGATTTCCTCTCACTTGCTGTTTGGCTATGAGGCAGGAAGGGAAGGGAAAGATCTGCAATGGGACAGGGATGGTAAAAAATAAGCTGACCAGGGATGTAACCTTCCCTTACTCTATCCAAAATGAAAAAAAACGTGTTCCTATAGTTCTTCTTTAGGCACAAATATCTGATAATTTTATGAAGAGGACTAAGAAGATATAATCATGCCAATGGTGCAGCAAAAACATATAGCACAGTAAGGAAGGTTTGTGGTCCAGGATGATAGGACAGTCAAAATTAGAAGCACCGCCCCCCCTCCCCCACCACCACAGTTGCAGAATGCTGATCACCCGCATATCGGAAGCAGTGCGGCCACTTTATGGGGGAACTACACTAATTTGCCTCTCTGCCCAATCCACCCCATAAGACTGGCGATACACTA
Source organism: Rana temporaria (assembly GCF_905171775.1). NCBI lineage: Eukaryota > Metazoa > Chordata > Amphibia > Anura > Ranidae > Rana > Rana temporaria. The sequence continues at coordinate 104,360,229 of NC_053489.1, forward strand.
ACAGTGTAGAGCATGCCGGCGGGGACTCTTTCCGTGCAAAGTGCTGCCCTAGGCCTGGGCCTTGTTGGCCTAGGCTAGGATACAGCATTGATTTATACCCATGTATATGTGCACAATTCCACCAGGACACCTGTTGGGCCCTTTTGCTGATATTACCTGTTTGTACAATGGATGTATGTACTATTACTAATCTTTATTATATAAACCTTGTATTCTTTGCATATGGGTATGCATCTATATACTTATGGTTAGTATTATATGCTGGTTGCAGCAGTTCCTCTGCTTCTAATTAATTTGAATACATTACTGGATAATTTCCCAGGGAAGGAATCCCCTCTGTTCACAGTGGCCCAATGGAGACACTGCCAACTTTATTATCAAACCAAACACTTCCACCCACTCAGCAAAGGTTCTGGTTCTTCTATTTACCTTCAGATTTAGCACACTATCCTGTCTGCAGAGTTTTATATTAACATGGTTCTAAAGTAATTTTTTTTGTTTTTTTTACCTTAATGCATTTTCTGCATTAGGATAAAAAAAAACACCCTATTATCTTTCCTAGCCCCCTCTATCCCTAAACACTTACCTGCTCCTGTCACCATCTCAGCACTGTCTCTGTCTGTCTCCAGCACTGCTTTCCTCACTTCCTGCATTCACAAGAGAAACTGAGGGCAGTGAAGCCATGGGCCATAGGCTCCTGTGAGGAGGGTATAAGGGGGCATGTTTTACCAGCACTACATGGGTCTATTGACACAACTGCCCAGCTTGGAAGTGCACACAGGTGATATCTTAGAACCTGCTGACAGCTCTGGTGGGTGACTGCCAAAAGAGCAGAAGATGGTGCTTTCATAAGAGCAAATAACTATGACCTCTTTTTTTTATAAAAAAAAATAATAATAATTTCATAAATTTAGAATTTAAAGTGCTTCTCAACCAGTAAATCACAGTGGTTATCCTAAAGAACCATTGTATATTATAGTAGTATCTCAATGCCAGTATGTGGCACACAACACGATTTGGGAAATGTGTGAACTGGATGCAGTCTGTGCTTTTAATCTACATGAACTCATCCTAACTATATAGGAGGATTTCCAGTTTCCCGGAAACCCCCTTAAATCACCATGTTTTTAGTGTTGTATGTGATACAATCACATTGTGCATTTAGTTAGAAAACTGCAGCAACATAAATGCATCTACAGCACCTGAGGGTGGTCTCCTGCGGTCTACAACTCTCCTCATTTGTCTGGGCATTACCATTACTGTATTTTAATGCCTGTGAGGGATCAGTTCTGTAATTGAAAGCGACTTTCATGTAAACTCCTCTGTGATCTCTGTTACTGTGTAACCTGAAGGATAAAAGGGGAAAAGCTTGCTGAAATACTTTTTTCCAGGGTTAAATATAGCAGCAAAGTAAAGTGTGACCGAAGAGTGAGCTGCACATTTCCAGCCCTTCCTAGGATTTTCCTATATTTATGTGGTCAATTCAAACACATTAAATGTTACGTTTCCTCCAATTCATGACCTACACCATAATTAAATATATACTGTATATGTACAGTGTTTTATATTTATTTATTCATGTAATATGAATGTGTTGGTGATGAGAACAAGAGAGCTGACATACTGTTTTTGGACTGTGTTATAAAAACACATATGTTATTTGCTAATGTAAACGGTTATATAGAAAGGAGCTCTGTGTTTTTTTTTTCTTTTAAAGGGAACATATCGTGGTTTTGTATATATTTTATTTTTTTGATTTATTTCACTCAAAGCTAAAAAAAAAAAATGGCAACTGTAAAAAATAGTGTATAGCTTTTATTCTCCTTTTTAGCCAGGATTTTCTAACTTCTATTTACTTCCTGCTGAAATAAATCTGTTGTTTACCGAGCTCAACAAAACAAACTGCAATTCACACACATGAGTCAGAAAAGTGACTTATTACTGCCCTCCCCCTTTCCCTCTGTACGGCTTCATGTAAGTTTTAGAGAGAGACATGTGGGCAGGTACATTTTACCCTCCCCCTCTGTAGGTGGCACTGTGCTGTTGACCTATGCAGCCTCTGTAGGTGTTACCAGGGTAGCAATGGTTTGATTGGACACTGCAACACTGGGTAACCTTGGTGGCCATCTTTGGTGTGGGCAGTGCTAGTAACTAGCAGTGCTTTCTCTAGTTGGTGCACAGTTGTGAAGTTGTTAGAATAGGGACAGGATCCAAGATGTACTATTGAAGCCCTTTGAAGAAGCATAAAGAAGCAGGCAGTGTTGAAGGTCATAGATACAGTGGTTGGCCAAGGAAACTTAATGCAGCAGATGAAAGATACATCATGCTTACTTACTTTCAACATGTTAAGGTGTCCAGCAGTGCCTTCAGCACAGAACTGGTGGAAACCAATGGGATCCAAGTGCACCATCTACTGTCCAGAGAATATGCTTGACTAGAACCATTATTATTATTATTTCAGGTACTTGTATAGCGCCATCAATTTATGCAGCGCTTTACATATATATTTATAGCACCTGGTTACTTCAAAGTACCGGTGCTATTTAAACTTAGAGGGAGATCAGAGTGTTAATTGAACTCTGATCCAGTTAATGTGTTCAAACTTGGGTCTCTGTCTCAGCTTGGCTGTGCTGTGTTCTCATTCTGTTGTTGCTGGGGTGCTCTTCTTATCCCAGGGCAGTAGGTGGCAACAGTGGAGTCAAGGTTTGGGTGCTCTTCCCCAGCAGCCAATCAGGAGGGTTGAGCCTTGCTGTGCATGCTGGGGGACGGTATTTATGGGGCAGACACCATTGGTTCTGGGTCTTCTTCTTGGACTGCGGCACCCACCTTTAGGGTGACTGCACCACGGCGCCCCGGCATTATTGCCTACCGGGCCGGGGCGTGCATGCCACGTGGTGTTCCTGGTTCCAGGAGCATGTTGGTCCGGAACATTTGAGCTGTGGCAGGGAGCCCAGTGTTCGACCAGGTTCCCAATCCTGAAGATCCCAAGCGGTATAGCTGTTCGGTGGGGAGTCCATCTGAGGAGAGCTAATGAGAGGCTGGCGATCCAATAGGGTCTCGACAAACCACCAGAGATCGAGGTATCCGGACACTGAGAGGCTGGTCACCTGTCAGTCGGTACCTGAAAGCAACTTGAAGGAGATCCAGGCGTTATTCTATCAAGAAAGTTCATCTCTGTAACCACAATCAGGAAGGCCTGTGGCAGAGGTTTCTCTCTGAGTTCAATCCAGGAGAGTCTGTGGCAGAGACTCTTCCCAAAAAGGTTCCAGTCCATTCCAGGAGGGTCTGTGGCAGAGACATTTTTTCTTAAAAGTTTGAGCGGTACTCTGGCTGCCAGGTCAGTGAGAGAGGCCTGTCCAGGTACGCTATTCCCACTCAGGCAGGAGTGGCGCAAGAAGTGTTACACGTGGGAGCAGGATTGTTTCCCTATTGCTACGCATGAATTCGCTATTCTTCTTCTCCTTCTTCACCACAGGTTTTAATGTTTTTACCCGGCTGGGTAATAAAGAGCACAGCAAAAGACACCTGTCGTGGACATTCCGTTACTACTGCTAAATGCACCATACACCCCTAGGAGCCATAAGCTAACATGCCACCCAAAAAAAAACAGCAGCTTGTTCGGGTATAGTGCTACATATATATTTTATACATTCACATCAACCCCAACCTCAAGGAGCTTACAATCTAAGGTCCCTAACTCACATTCATACATATACATACTAGGGAAAATTTAGCCGGTTCCAATTAACCTACCAGCATGTCTTAGGAGTGTGGGAGGAAACCCGAGTACCTGTTGGAAACCCACTCAGGCACAGGGACAACATGCAAACTCCAGGCAGGTGGTGTCGTGGTACCCCATTGGGGTCTTCCATAGAGGTGACAGGCTGGGCGCACTGTGTGTGGATTGAAAAGAGAAAACAGAAGGAGGCTACAAGTGTGATCACATCACTTTGAATCTCTTTGCACTGGGCCACTTTATCTTACCCTCTTTTTGCACATTTTGCACTTTCTGAAGAGACGATTTATTTACCAGCACTGTTTTGCACTGGACTGTTTTATGAAATATTGATTCATCATTGCACCTTTGATGTTTATTTTCACAGTTACATAACGTCTCACTGAAGTTTTGCCCACTTTTATATTTTTACTGTTATGATATTTTTATTGCATCTTTATTGATTACTTATTGTGATATTGCACAGATTATTCATTATATAGAGTGTATTTATATATCGCTGCTTCATCGTATATATTTATAAAAAGTAGAAAGGCTCTTAAACTATGGGTGAAAATATTTTTCTAGTAGTTTTCTAAATATTTACAGGTCACAAGTAAGGCAAGAGTACATAATTTTGCATGGCAATCCTAGGCAATAAAATTTCAGTGTATTGCATAATAAAATATATAACAACATGAATTATTATAATTTAATTCATGACAAGCTAATTACCAAGAAGGTCAAAGGAATATCGGTGTATGCGTTATGAGAACCACCTGTGATGCATAATCCCTTGTGAATGTTCCTCCATGTGACCTGCCCTAACCATCGTGAGATGATTATGAGGTGATTGAAGGATGGGAAGGGTCAAGTCACCAAACACAAATGGGTGAAAGCAGTTGAAGACAGAGGCCTTTTACTTTTGACAGGTGTTTTAGCAACCCGGTAAAACAAATACATCCCTTTGAATACTTGGCTAGTAAAGATCTGTAGGTAGATTGAGAATAGATGGATACCCCCAGTGCAACATACAGTATCCCACAAAAGTGAGTACACCCCTCACATTTTTGTAAATATTTTATTACATCTTTTCATGTGACAACACTGAAGAAATGACACTTTGCTACAATGTAGTGAGTGTACAGCTTGTATAACAGTGAAAATTTGCTTTCCCCTCAAAATATCTCAACATAGCCATTTAACCACTGGCAACAAAAGTGAGTACACGTGAAAATGTCCAAATTGGGCCCAATTAGCCATTTTCCCGTGTCATGTGATTTGTTGGTGTTATAAGGTCTTGGGTGTGAATGGGGAGTAGGTGTGTTAAATTTGGTGTTATCGTCCTCACTCTCTCATACTGGTCACTGGAAGTTCAACATGGCACCTTATGGCAAAGAACTCTCTGATGATCTGAAAAAAAGAATTGTTGCTCTACATAAAGATGGTCTAGGCTGCCAAGACCCTGAAACTGAGCTGCAGCATGGTGGCCAAGACCATAAAGCAGTTTAACAGGACAGGTTCCACTAAAAACAGGCCTCATCATGGTCAACCAAAGAGGTTAAGTGCACGTGCTCAGCATCATATCCAGAGGTTGTCTTTGGGAAATAGACATATAAGTGCTGCCAGTATTTCTGCAGATGTTGAAGGGGTGAGGGGGTCAGCCTGTCAGTGCTCATACCATATGCTGCACACTTCATAAAATTGGTCTGCATGGCTGTCATCCCAGAAGGAAGCCTCTTCTAAAGATGATCTACAAGAAAGCCCACAAACAGTTTTCTGAAGACAAGCAGACCAAGGACATGGATTACTGGAACCATGTCCAGTGGTCTGATGAGACCAAGATAAACTTATTTGGTTTAGATGGTGTCAAGTGGGTGTGTGGCGGCAACCAGGTGAGGAGTACAAAGACAGGTGCAAGGTTTCTAACATCCACCAGCTCCGTGATGTCATCATGGAGAAGTGGAAGAGGACTCCAGTGGCAACCTGTGAAGATCTGGTGAATTCCATGCCCAAGAGGGTAAAGGCAGTGCTGGAAAATAATGGTGGCCACACAAAATATTGACACTTTGGGCCCAATTTGGACATTTTCACTTAGGGGTGTGCTCACTTTTGTTGCCAGCAGTTTAGACATTAATGGCTGTGTGTTGAGTTATTTTGAGGGGACAGAAAATGTACACTGTTATACAATCTGTACACTCACTAATTTACATTATAGCAAAGTTTAATTTCTTCAGTGTTGTCACATGAAAAGATATAATAAAATATTTACAAAAATGTGAGGGGTGTACTCACTTTTGTGAGATACTGTAAATACAATATATTAGCACTAGATTCTGTAAATGCATAAGGCATGAAATTCAACGCAGAAAACACACATACTTAGTAGAACAAGCCATCTCATAAACCCCTACCACATATGATGTTTGACATATATCAACTGAAAAAGAGTCTTTTAGTCATATGACGTCATCCCAGAACGAGAGCCGCACCGCCCCGCCGTCATTTGACGGTGGGCAGGCGGCAACTAGTTAACTACCGGTATATATTTAATACATATATATATATATATATATATATATATATATATATATATATATATATATATATATATATATATATATAGATATATATATATGTATATATATTATATTGTATTTTATAGTCCATGATAAAATAAGGACACATATAAAAACCAGTATATATAACTTTAGAAGGCAAAGACCATGCAAACAAGTTTTGGTTATGGATTGGTCAGTTGAAGTAGATTACAGGATACTGTACATCATACTGTACATGCCAGTCTATCCAAGGTCTACAAGATTCCATTAGTGAGATTTCACTTGACTGCTTCTGAATTCATGTTACTGTGGCAGTCATCACAGGGGGTTATTTTTTTGCTTCTACACTTATTTATCTATCTGACATTATTTAATACTTAGTAAACGAGCAGGACAACTTTACTTGGTTTTGCATTGTGCGGTAGTAGAACTGGGAACTCCAGTGGAATATCTTACGACTGGAGAAATAATACAAATTATTGGATGATTCTACACAACACTGCCCATTAAAAGCCGATAGTCTTGGTTGGCCCTTAATGACCAGCAATAGAGAAGTGGCTACTGCAGTAAAACCTCGTACACACGATCAGTCCATCCGATGAGAACGGTCTGATGGACCGCTGTCGTCGGTTAACCGATGAAGCTGACTGATGGTCCGTCGCGCCCACACACCATCGGTTAAAAAAACGATCGTGTCAGAAGGCGGTAAAGTAAAACACAACGACGTGCTGAAAAAAACGAAGTTCAATGCTTCCAAGCATGCGTCGACTTGATTCTGAGCATGCATGGATTTTTAACCGATGGTTGTGCCTACTAACGATCAATTTTTTTCCCATCGGTTAGGAATTCATCGGTTAAATTTAAAGCAAGTTTTTTTTTTAACCAATAACCTATGGGGCCCACACACGATCGGTTTTGACTGATGAAAACGGTCCATCAGACCGTTGTCCTCTGGTTAACCTATCGTGTGTACAAGGCCTAACAAGACTAGTCGGTAGATATAGCTCACTTTTTATAAAGATAGGACTGTACTCTAGCAGTACATACAGACCTCTGTATCCAAAGGTGATCAATTTTACTTTCTGATTTGCGGCAATAGAGATCTAGATAAAATAGCCTGGAGATTCAATAGCCCATTATTCTCTCACAGCCTAAATATTTTGCTTAACTAAGATGCCTTTACCCTCCTTTCCAACCATTGGCAGTTCAAATTGCACAGAAATTATCTAGCTCTGCACCTATAACCACACAGAGCATAAGTAAACTCCCCATGAAATCCCAGCTAGCCAGGCGATAATAAAATAAGGTCAAATTGTTTCATTACAAACGTTTGGAATACCATTTGCCCAGAGAAAGAATAACTTGCCTCACTGAATACATTCTAACCCATATATTTTCTCTTAAAACACATACATTATCCACATGCTATATTACCACACGTATTCTCCATTCTAAAAATAAATACAGCATGCATGTGTTTATTTAATATTACATTGCTGGTTTTAACGTTTTCCTGTATTTAAAATTCACAAAGGACTCTCGCTAACCCCAATGATGTAAAGCTGATATTTGAAAAAGAAAAGTAAGCCAAATAATAAAGTACATTCTTTAGAATAAAAATGGGTCCCAGGGATTTACTTAAGATCCGTATGTCATGCATGTCATGTTATGTTTAATATTTACAACATTTTAATATGTTGCAGGCTTTTACCTACTGTATCAGGACAGGATTTATAGCAGAAGTACCAGTAGGGTCAATTATTTTCATGCTGTTCTCCTGTATTCCTGGCTGCCTCCTGCTTGTTTTATGTTGGACCTGTTCCACTTTATTATCGCGGTCAAGTATGCGGCAGAGTTCATGGATTTTAGCTTGCACTTTCTAAACTTGTTAAAGTAGACCAGTAAATGAATAAGTATCGGCAGAGCAGGCCAGATCTACCTCTATTTAAGCTTAGCTGTGTGTGCTGGAAGCCAAACTTCAGCTATGATCTGACAGCTTATGTTTGTGTATAACTTGTGGTTAGCTGATAAAAATGTGTGTTCGATTACAAGTGAGCCCACAGAGTAACTGAGATGAAGCTGAGCCTTCGTGTTCTCATCTATATCTTTTTTAGACAGAGATTAGTTACTTAAAGAGACTCTGCCATGAAATAAAATATATGCAAATTTTGCAAAAGCGTTAGATACAGTTCCGCACACACGGCTCATGTGTAAGGTAAGGTCTACAGGATTGGATATATTAGTTTGTAAATGGATAGAAAACTGGCTAAAAGACAGAATTCAGAGAGTCGTGGTTAATGATTCTTACTCTGAATGGTCAAAGGTTATCAGTGGTGTACCCCAAGGTTCAGTGCTGGGATCCTTACTTTTTAATATCTTTATAAATGATATTGGGTCTGAGATCAAAAGTAACATTTCTGTCTTTGCAGATGACACCACGCTATGCAGTGGAATAACGTCTTTACAGGATGTCTCCAATTTACAAGTCGACCTCAATGCTCTGTCTGATTGGGCGACTGAGTGGCAGATGAGGTTTAATGTTGATAAATGTAAAGTTATGCACTTGGGGACTAAGAATATGCATGCATCATACGTACTAGGGGGAGTACAACTGTAGTGGAGAACGATCTTGGGGTTTTGGTAGATCATAAGCTCAATAATAACATGCAATGCCAAGCTGCGGTTTCCAAAGCGAGCAAAGTCTCTTCTTGTATTAAGAGAGGTATGGACTCCAGAGAGAGAGAGAGATAATTTTGCCCCAGTACAAATCATTAGTAAGACCTCATCTGGAATATGCAGTTCAGTTTTGGGCCCCAGTTCTCAAAAAGGATGTCGGAGAACTGGGGAAAGTGCAGAGAAGGGCAACCAAACTAATAAGAGGAATGGAGGAGCTCAGCTATGAGAAAATATTAGAAGAACTAAAATGATTCACTTTTGAGAAGAGGAGAATAAGGGGGGATATGATCAACATGTACAAATATATAAGGGGTCCATATAGTGAACTTGGTGTTGAGTTATTCACTTTACAATCAACACTGAGGACAAGGGGGCACTCTCTACGTCTAGAGGAAAAGAGATTTCACCTCCAAATACGGAAAGGTTTCTTCACAGTAAGAGCTGTGAAAATGTGGAACAGACTCCCTCCAGACGTGGTTCTGGCCAGCTCAGTAGATTGCTTTAAGAAAGGCCTGGATTCTTTCCTAAATGTACAGAATATAACTGAGTACTGACATTTATAGGTAAAGTTGATCCAGGGTAAATCCGATTGCCTCTCGGGGGATCAGGAAGGAATTTTTTCCCCTGCTGTAGCAAATTGGATCATGCTCTGCTGGGTTTTTTTTTTTTTGCCTTCCTCTGGATCAACTGTGGGTATGGAGTTGGGTGTATGGGGTTGTATTGTGTTTTTTATTTTGTTTGTATATTTACATTTTTTGGTGGTTGAACTGGATGGACTTGTGTCTTTTTTTCAACCTGACTAACTATGTAACTATGTAACTATGTAAAGTGCATACAGTACCTGTAGCAGCATCCAAAAAATTGCCGTTACCACTGAATCAATTCTGACAGGCATAGGTGTGCACAGCCTATTGCATAAGGGTGTGTACCTCAAAGCTCAAACATGTGTGCATTTGTATATACTGTATACTGATGGTGTCAGTAGAGCAGTGGATGGTGTCAGTAGAACAGTGGACAGTGTCAGTAGTTTTTATTTGTATTATTTTATTTTTTATTATTTTTTACAATTATTATTAAAAATAAATAAAAAATTAGGAGCCCTGCTAGGGGGATTTGGTGAAATATCAGGGGTTTAAACAGGGGGAATCTGCACCACACAGGGTGATTAGGGTGTGCCCAGGCACACCTGGCACACCCTGTGCGCACGCCTATGCTGACAGGCAACTTTGATAATGGCAAAGCTTAACTGCTCCTTTCTGATAGTGACAAAGCTTACCTTCTCCTTTCTGCCTCTTGTACATTCCTATAGGCCAGTCATTTAGCCCATTAGTGTAATGAGGGTGGTAGCAAACTTCAACACTACCTGGAGGTTTCAGTGCTTAGTCCATCGTAACTGCATGGTATTGGGGGCTACTGCAGGTATGTTCAGACACTTTTAGATACCTGTATTATTAGTAGTATTGTTATTATACAGGGTTTATATGGCGCCAACAGTTTGTGCAGAGCTTTACAACATGGGGACAGACAGTACAGTTACAATACAATTCAGTACAGGAGGGATCAGAGAGCCCTGCTCGTTAGAGCTTACAGTCTAGAAGGGAGGGTCAAGTGGAACAAAAGGTAACAGCTGTGTAGGATGAGCTGATGGGGAAAATAAAAATACAGTTGTTAGGTGAGGGATAGGGTTCTCTGAAGAGAAAGGTTTTAAGGGATCATCTTAAAGCTAATAGAGTAGGTGGATGAGTCTGGCAGCAGCATTCATGATGAATTGAAGGGGAGATAGACTATGTAGATGTAAGCCAATAAGGAGGGAGTTGCAGTATTCGAGGCGAGAGATAACCAGGGAGTGAATTAAGAGAATTAAGTGAATTAAGGGGCGTATTTTGGAGATGTTGCGGAAGTTGAGGCGGCAAGATTTGGACAGTGATTGGACGTGGGGCTTAAAGCACAGTTCCGAGTCCAGGATTACACCTTGGCATGTAGGGATGGGCTTATAGTTGTGCCATCGATTTTGACAGAGATATCAGGGGAAGAGGCACACGGGGGAGGAAAAATTATAAGTTTGGTTTTGGATAGATTAAGTTTGAGGAAGTGGTGTGACATCCAGACTGATATATCTGATAGTAAATTAGTGATACATGAGGAGGCTGAAGGAGTGAGCTGAGGGGTATGCTTTTTGATGCACAGATCTTGTAAGTAACCAATTTAGATATTAAATATATTTTATCCAAGCGGTACACACTATGTGAGTGTCTTTTCATTCTTGGTACTCTATTCTGATCCCCTTGACTGTCTGACATATCGGGCCAGATTCACGTAGCTCAGCGGAACTATAGATCCGCTCGATCTACGTGAATTAAGAGTAAGTATACGACGGAAAACCGCTACGGAAAACCGCTACGGAAACCGCTACGGAAACAACGTAAAAACAATGCGACGGGTCCGCGTACGTTCGTGAATTTGCGTATCTCGCTGATTTACATATTATTTATCGTAATTATTATTATTATTATTATTATTTATCGTAAATAAAAAAAGATCCGACAGTGTAACACAGTGTAACACTGTTCGATCTAGCCCTATCTATGCGTATCTGATTCTATGAATCAGGCGCTTAGATAGGACCAGTTTACGTCAGAGATACGATGGTGTATCTGTAGATACACCGTCGTATCTCTTTGTGAATCTGGCCCATCGAGTCTATCCACTGTTGTTACCTGTCCGTGGTATTGGAGAGTGATACAGACCGGGAGTGAGACCATATCTATAGGCTTGGTTCAGCTTGCCTCTGGTAAGAGAGTATTTCGTATGGTGGTGGTGCACGTGTGGTATTTGGTGCAATATTGAGGTTCACCCCCCCCTCTTTTACTCGTGATCTACCCATAGAGTGCTGCACTTCTATTGATTATTGGACTGATCCATCAAATTCATTATTGGCTGGACCTTCCTTCTTCATGATTATTTATGGTGTACATACTGATTTTTGCATATTCATTTATTGTTATTTCATTATATATTTTCTGGTCGAGTCCATCTTTCACTTTATTCACTCAATCTTTTGCACAGCTCCCTTTCTATGTACAGTCAGGTCCATAAATATTGGGACATTGAAACAATTCTAATCTGTTTGGCTCTATACACCAACACAATGGATTTGAAATTAAATGAACAAGATGTTCTTTAATTGCAGACTTTCAGCTATAATTTGAGGGTATTTACATCCAAATCAGGTGAATGGTGTAGGAATTACAACAGTTTGTATATGTGCCTCCCCCTTTTTAAGGGACCAAAAGTAATGGGACAATTGGCTGCTCAGCTGTTCCATGGCCAGGTGTGTGTTATTCCCTCATTATCCCATTTACAAGGAGCAGATAAAAGGTCCAGAGTTCATTTCAAATGTGCTATTTGCATTTGGAATCTGTTGCTGTCAACTCTCAGGCCCCGTACACACGGTCGGTTTGGTCCGATGAGAATGAACCGAAGTTCATTTTCATCGGACCAAACCGACCGTGTGTATAGGCTATCAGTCTGGTTTCCTTCGGTCCAAAATTTCTAAACATGCTTCGAAACCGAACCGATGGACCGCTGCCCCATCGGACCAAACCGATGGTTAGTACAGAAAAGCATCGGTTCAAAACCCGCGCATGCTCAGAATCAAGTCGACGCATGCTTGGAAGCATTGAACTTCGTTTTATTCAGCATGTCGTGTGTTTTACGTCACCGCGTTCTGACCCGATCGGAATTTGGACTGATGGTGTCTACGCATATCAGGCCGTCAGGCCACTTCAGAGATGAACCGCTGAAAACGGACCGACGGGCCAGTCTCATCGGTTTGGTCCGACCGTGTGTATAAGGCCTCAATATGAGATCCAAAGAGCTGTCACTATCAGTGAAGCAAGTCATCATTAGGCCTAAAAAAACAAAACAAACCCATCAGAGAGATAGCAAAAACATTAGGTGTGGCCAAATCAACTGTTTGGAATATCCTTAAAAAGAAAGAATGCATCAGTAAACTCAGCAACACCAAAAGACCCGGAAGACCATAGAAAACAACTGTGGTGGATGACCAAATAATTCTTTCCCTGGTGAAGAAAACACCCTTCACAACAGTTGGCCAGATCAAGAACACTCTCCAGGAGGCACAGTAGGTGTATGTGTGTCAAAGTCAACAATCAAGAAAATACTTTACCAGAGTGAATACCACAAGATGTAAACCATTGGTGAGCCTCAAAAACAGGAAGGTCAGATTAGAGTTTGCCAAACAACATCTAAAAAAGCCTTCACAGTTCTGGAACAACATCCTATGGACAGATGAGACCAAGATCAACTTGTACCAGAGTGATGGGAAGAGAAAAATATGGAGAAGGAAAGGAACTGCTCATAATCCAAAGCATACCACCTCATCAGTGACGCATGGTGGTGGTAGTCAGGCCCGGATTTACTCCCTTTGCCGCCCCCCCGCCAAAAAAAAGACTGAAAGTCCCCCAACCCGTGCCCATCATTGCCGCCTCACTGTGCCCATCATTGCAGCCTTACCGTGCCCTCATTGCAGCATCACCATCACTGCCGCCTTACTGTGCCCTCATTTTCAGCCCCCCTAACCATCATTACAGCCCATCTCACCATCATTACAGCCCCCCTTACCATCATTGCAGCCCCCCTCACCATCATTGCAGCCTTACTGTGCCAAACAATGTTACCCTTAGCAGTCAGTGTGTGCATCTCCTGCTCCTGCTGTGTCACAGAGCTCACTATGAAAAGTTTGGGTGCGCTGTGATCCTTCTAGACCAGCTTGTGTGATATACAGAACACTGCCTCTATCACACAAGCTGGTTAAGGAGGAGGGCGGGAATTTTATCACAGCGCGCCTGAACTTTTTACAGTGAGCTCTGTGACACAGCAGTCTCCCGCTGTGTGTTACAACTGGCACGGCCCCTGCACCCACTGCCGCCCTGATGCCTGGCCGCGGTGGCCTTGTCAAGAATCTGGCCCTGGTGGTAGTGTCATGGCGTGGGCATGTATGGCTGCTTATGGAACTGGTTCTCTTGTATTTATTGATGATGTGACGGCTGACAAAAGCAGCAGGATGAATTCTGAAGTGTTTTGGGCAATATTATCTGCTCATATTCAGCCAAATGCTTAAGAACTCATTGGACGGCGCTTCACATTGAAGATGGACAATGACCCGAAGCATACTGCGAAAGCAACCAAAGAGTTTTTTAATGGAAAGAAGTGAAATGTTGTGCAATGGCCAAGTCAATCACCTGACCTGAATCCGATTGAGCATGCATTTCACTTGCTGAAGACAAAACAGAAGGGAAAATGCCACAAGAACAAGCAGGAACTGAAGACAGTTGCAGTAGAGGCCTGGCAGAGCATCACCAGGGATGAAACCCAGCGTCTAGTGATGTCTATGCGTTCCAGACTTCAGGCTGTAATTTACTGCAAAGAATTTGCAACCAAGTATTAAAAAGTGAAAGTTTGATTTATGATTGTTAATCTGTCCCATTACTTTTGGTCCCTTAAAAAGTGGGAGGCACATATACAAACTGATGTAATTTCTACACCGTTCACCTGATTTGGATGTAAATACCCTCAAATTAAATCTGAAAGTCTGCAGTTAAAACACATCTTGTTCGTTAATTTCAAATCCATGGTGGTGGTGTATAGATAAATATTAGAATTGTGTCAATGTCCCAATATTTATGGATCTGACTGTATGTGTGGCAAAAATAAAGCCATGTAAAAAGTCACATTTTGAAATATACAAAGGTAGGCCCATTTTATCAACTTTTATCAAGAAAAGTCCAGATTTGCATGTAGATCCAGCAGCCTACATCTCTAAATCTACAAATTGTAACTAGGGTTGACCTTTATTAGTTCAGTTTTTCACTATTCGTAAAGTATTATAGTATAAGTAATTACACAAGCTTGGGACAAGTTTATCTTAAAATAAACCTAGCTTCAGATACTGTATATTTTCTCATCTTACAATGACAGGTATTTATTACCTTTCAGAGAAATTTCAGCATTTCTTCTGACTGTGCATTTACAGTATCTGACAATCATGGTAATATAAGGGTAGCTCAATGGCAATTATAACAATACACTTGCAACAAATGCAGGCAACACGCTATGGCAATTGAGACAGCAGGTTGTACACAAACGTTGTAAGCAGTCATGGCAATACATGGGAAACAAACTGAAAGGCCAGACAATCCATGGGTGGGCAACAAACAGGCAATTGTGACACTATGTAAACAACAAATTTTAGGACGGATAACAGACAATCATGACAATGCATGTCTAATAAGTGGTTGCACATTATCATACAGGGGCAACAAGAGGTGATTGTTATAATAGACAACAAATAGACTACATGGTATATGCAATACGTAGCAATAGAACGTAGTAACAAATTGGAGCCCAGTCTACGTGGCCTGTCCCACCTATCCTTACCTTTATTCCAGGTCTCCAAACTGGTCATAAATATCTACTGTTGACATATGCACAAGGTTTTTTTTTATTCTATATCTGTGATTACAATTACATTTCTTATTTTGTAGGTTCCCCTACCTACAGAACGAGGTAAAACAGTTTATTGTTATGTCCATCGGTCCATAAGTATTGACCATGCAGAAACGTCAAGCACGCTGTGTCCAGTAACCCATAGCGAGCAATCAAAACGCATTATTAAACAGTAAATCAAATTATACGCGCCCAATCCTGATTTCTACTATATCATATTTGGTTACTAGTGCACATACATCATTTTTGGTATAAAATAAACTCTGGAATGCCACAGATTTGGAGGTCTTGTGAGAAGGACACCCGCAAAACTCCCATACCATACAAGGACCTCTATTTATGATATTTTCATAAAAAAAGTAACCATGTGCTAGTAAAAGCAGGGTCATATAACCTAAAAGCCATTTTAATATGGTAAACATGATATTTCATACATTTAAAGGAATAAAACATAATGTAAATGTTTTCACAACAAATCCCTTCTAAGTTAGCAAAACTGCAGCATAAAGCAACACCAGATGTATTAAACAAATAAAATAATCCAAAACCTGTTTTGGGTAGATTTTATTTGATATGTTCTACTATTAACAACCCACAAACCTCTATATGTAAACCCATAAGTGTTGTGCATATTTTTCACAGATGGCGCTTACTTCCTTTGGAATACTGATGACATAATTTGCTGGTTTTGTGTTCCTGTAAAATATTACTGGATTTACACAGACAAAAAGGTACTATTTGGATCCAATTCTGCATTGAATGTGTTTGTATATTCCTCTTTTAACTAGGTGTGAGCTACTAATGAAAGACCCATGGAGAAAATTGCAGCATATTACACCAGCATAATTCTTTCAGCCAAACAAATGGTCAGAATTCCATGGCACAGCTTTAGAAAGCATGCGCCCAGGTGTGCCCTGAGTGGAAAGTTCACTCTACATCTGGAATTCCTAATTCCCTGCAAATGACCTACCCAATGCATCCTGTGATGCCCATCTCGGTATCATTATCCCGTATTATTTTTTTGTCATCATATCTTCTATGATTAAAGGGGTTGTAAAGGTAAATTGTGTTTCCCCTAAATAGCTTCCTTTACCTTAGTGCAGTCCTCCTTCACTTACCTTGATTTTGCTTTTAAATGTCCTTATTTCTTCTGGGAGGGAGCGAGCAGGAGTGTCAGGATGCCCACTAACACACAGCTCTTTTCTCTATCTGCAAAGTAGAGAGTGTCCTGACACTCCTGCTCGCCCCCTCCCCCCTCAAGAGGCTTTCTCCACACCAGAGAAAAAGCCTTGCATTACGGTGTGTAGTTACAGACAGAAGAACAGGAAGTGAGGATTTCTCAGAAGAAATAAGGACATTTAAAAGCAAAATGGAAGGATGAGGTAAGTGAAGGAGGACTGCACTAAGGTAAAGGAAGCTATTTAGGGAAAAAATATTTTACCTTTACCACTCCTTTAACCACTTCAGCCTCGGACCATTTTGCTGGTCAATGACTGGGCCACTTTTTGCGATTTGGCACTGTGTCGCTTTAACGTGCGACGTGGCTCCCAAACAAAATTGGCGTCCTCTTTTTCCCACAAATAGAGCCTTTTTTTGGTGATATTTGATCAACTCTGCGGTTTTTATTTTTTGCGCTATAAACAAAAATAGAGCAACTTTTTGCTATAATAAATATCCCCCAAAAATATATAAAAAAACATTTTTTTTCCTCAGTTTAGGCCGATACGTATTCTTCTACATATTTTACGTAAAAAAAATTGCAATAAGCATTTATTGATTGGTTTGCACAACAGTTATAGCGTCTACAAAATAGGGGATAGTTTTATGGCATTTTTATTAATATTTTTATTTTTACTAGAAATGGCGGCGATCAGCGATTTTTATCGGTACTGCTACCTTATGGCGAACACTTCAGACACTTTTGACACATTTTTGGGACCATTGGCATTTTTATAGCGATCAGTGCTATAAAAATGCATTGATTACTGTAAAAATGCCACTGGAGGGGAAGGGGTTTAACACTAGGGGGCGAGGAAGGGGTTAATTATGTTCCCTAGGTGTGTTCTAACTGAAGGTGGGTGGGACTGACTAGGAGAAATGACAGATTGCTGTTCATACATTGTATGAACAGACGAACAGTAATTTCTCCCTCTGACAGGACCGAGAGCTGTGTGTTTACACACACAGCTCCTGGTTCTCGCTCTGTAACGAGCGATCGCGGGTGCCCGGCGGTGATCGCGCCCGCCGGGCACGCGCACGCTCCCAGTGGCTGAAATGCAAAATTACGTAATATTACGTGATTTTGCGCAGCCGAGCCGACCTGCCGCCGTAAAACTGCGGCAGCTGGTCGGCAAGTGGTTAAAGAGTATCTTCTTGTAAGAACAAAAATTTCATATATTGTTGCATACTGATTCCTGGCTTTGGCAACTGCATTTGTTTTATTATATTCAGCTTGTTTTGCTTTATTATGTTCCACAGTTTTTTGGGGTTTTTTTGTACTCATTGAACAGATTATTATATTATTTCAATGGTATATTCAATTGACCCGAATGAGCAAGTAAGAGATGCTCATTGGGATTTTCATACTCTTTAAGCATTTCTGATAAAGTGGCCTGTTCCCTATGAATACTTAAATCTCTTATATAGTAGGTAAACTGCAAGAGCTGTAGAGAAAAAAAAAAGAATGAATGGGCTTTTTGCTGAGATCTTGGAAAAAAGCTAATTCATTCTCATTGTTTTCTACACAGATCTGGTGCTACCCTATGCTAAAGAAGTCCCGCCTACGGACGTAACGCGTACGGAGGAGAGGGGTCATGTCTGACGTCACCCGCGGCCATCTTCTTGGTTTGAAACATACTGTTACATGCCTGTTTACCTGCACTCGGTTTGAGTGCACATTTTGTAAGTAGATTATTTTATCTTTCTAAATAAATTTGAAAGCGGAGAGCACTAGATTGTCCCCTTTTGTCATTTATATGTTCTAGGAGATCATAGGCTGAATTTTTGCAATCGTTACCCCAGGAGTGGGATAATAAGCTGAGTAACCTGTCTCAGGTCGATATTATGAGGTGAGAGGCTTGAGTATCTCAGGTGGACGGATCTTTATCACGCTTTACCATCTCGTCCTATATTGCACTAAGGAGGCCCTTTTTACTTGTTTACATACAAGAACTAATACCATTGGATCAATCTATATGGACTATTCATTTATTAATGTATTGCGCTGCATCTTTTGTTAAATGTCATCAGTGAGCCAGCAGTGGAAATCTGAAAGAAGAAGCTGGTCACCAAAGTCAAAATTATTGCGCAGGAGCATAGGAGGTGGCGAGGGCATGAATTAGCATGTGGAAAAAGATAAATAGATGGAAAAAGTCAATATAATTAGATGTGTTTATCTTAAAATAACTGTTATAGTAATGATGGCAATTTCAAATGAGGAGGAGAAGGGAAAGGAACGCTTTAAGATGTTTAGATTTACCACTTTCTTTGTGTAATCAAGGATAGAACATCTAGACTGCCCTGGACCCCTACAACTCAAACACTCTATTAGGCAAATAGCAATCTCATCATAAAATGCGCCTTTTTGGCTCACCTATTGCATCTTGTTATTGATGACCCAATGTGATGGGCAGCATCAAATGTCAAAAGAAAAGCACTTTAGCTGCATTGTGTTGGTCAGAACTACCACCTTCCAAGATGAAGCTGGTATTGGTAAAGTTTTCAAGGCTTCAAGACATCCTAGAAGATATTTTAAGTTATACTCTTCTTTGTTTTATTTTCTGTGGTCATTTTATCCACATATAATTCAATACAGGTAACCTAAGTATGTAGCCTGGGACTTTTTATCAAACATAAACTGGTTATGTAGAAAGGGTTCTTTAAGAGCTTGCCTTATTAACAACCATTGTTTAAGGGAACATCTCTAATACGTGAAAGAGAAGGCACCTCTCACAGAGGTCTTCGAGTGAGGTCCTCTTGTAAAGTAGTTGATGTGTTCACTAGCCATGAAAGTTATCTTTAATTGAGGCATAATGGTTTAGAAAGCAATTATCCTATTTATTGAGCTTGTTTGCATGTCGGAGGTCAGACACTAGTGCTTGGCAACTTTTGGTAATTTAACATTCAAAAAGACATTTCAGTTTTTGTTGTAATTAATGAAGCATCAAGGAATGTGTTCCCTGCACAAAGAAAAGTGGCTTTAAACTGCTTCATATGAGCTGTGTAATTCCCCAATTGAAAATCTGTTCCAGATTCAGCATCCTCATTCATTACCTGTGTGTTGGTTTACATTGTTTTGTATTAGATAGAAAATTAATTTGACCTTCTTCTTAATGAAAGATATCACACAGGATTTATAAAGGACATACAATTCTAGATCTTTGAGTGTAAAATATATATATTTTTTAAACTTTGCTAAGAAAATGCAAATTCACTTTATGATGTACTTTTATTTCAAATGAGTATTTCAAGCATATGTCAAGTCAATGTTTTTTTTTTTTTTTTTTTTTCATTTTGGATGGAGTGAGGAGGGATTAGAACTCCCTGATGGGTTTTTACTGCCATCCTGGACTTAGAGAAAATTCTTCTCACTTACTGTCCCAATGATAACAGTTTCACCAAACAGGAAGCAAGGGAAAATCTCCAACAACAACATAGACAGAATTTTTTTTTTTTTTTTATCAAGATGGGGAGGGAAAAACCCTTGACAACTCTTTATTGCTGTTTCCGTGTAAGATTTTCCCTCACTTTCTGTCTGGTGAAACCATTATCACAGTGACAGTAAATGAGAATAAATCTTTCTAACAGATCTTTGGATAGCAGTACAGTAGAAAAAAAAACCCTACTGAGGTTCTAATCCTTTTCCACTCTAAGAAAAACTAAAATGTTTTAGTCATTTGACTCACTCAAAGTTTACATGAACCCCAACAAAAAACTTATTTTATTGTATTTTTTCTATTTGAAACTGTTAAAAAAAAACATACAGTGTGTATGTATATATGCATACATACATATACACATACTTTTTTATACATAGTTACATATATAGTCTTCTGTATATTGTTTAAGATTGAACCACCCCTCATCCAACTTGAGGTGCTTTTCAGGCGCTGTTGCGCTAAAAATAGCTGTACCCAAGTCGATCGATAGATCGACTTGGGTACATTTAGCCTGCCCATAGATGGTTCAACGTTTGGCCGGTTCAGCAGGGACCATTGGAACCATCTATGGCTTTACAGTCTTTTAAGATTCTCATCCTGTTTGGACCTTAGTCAAGTCAGTTGGTGAGACCCTTGTAAATTTTTTAAGGCGTGTGGGGAAGAGTCAAAATAAATGGGCACACCTGATAAAGAGGGTAAGGGAAGAAAAATAAAAGGGGGGAAAGGGATCGGTGAAAATAGAAAATGGGGTAAGAAGCAGGGAGAAAGAGAAAAGTGTTAAGGGCATTAGGTATTTTTCATACAGTGAATCTGAAAAGTATTCATAGCGCTTCACTTTTTACACATTTTGTTATGTTACAGACTTATTCTAAAATTGATTAAATTCACTATTTTCCTCAAAATTCTGCAAACAATACCCTATAATGACAACATGAAAGGAGTTTGTTTTAAATCTTTGCATATTTATTAAAAACTAAAAAAATCACATTTGCCATGACACTCAAAATTGAGCTCAGGTGCATCCTGTTTCCACTGATCATCTTTAATGTTATGTTTCTACAACTTGATTGGAGTCTACCTGTGGTAAATTCAGTTGATTGGACATGATTTGGAAAGGCACACACCTGTCTATATAAGGTCCCACAGTTAACAATGCATGTCAGAGCACAAACCAAGCCATGAAGTCCAAGGAGGAGTTTGTAGTCCTCCGAGACAGGATTGTATCGAGGCACAGATCTGGGGAAGGGCAAAGACATATTTTTGCAGAATTAAAAGTCCCAATGAGTACAATGGCCTCCATCATCTGTAAATGGAAGAAATTTGGAACCACCAGGAATCTTCCTAGAATGGACTGCCCAGCCAAACTGAGTGACCAAGAACCCGATGGTCACGCTGACACGCTGTGTTAGAGTGGGCAGACAGAAGCCACTCCTCAGTAAAAGGCACATGACAGCCCACCTGGAGTTTGCCAAAAGGTGGGGATTTTGTTTCTCATGGTCTGAGGAAACAAAGATTGAACTCTTTGGCAGGGGTGACTCATCCATTAAGGGTGAATGGGCGCTGCCCCCTCTATCCACACCACCCCCTATATGGTTAATGGATAGATTCATGCTTAGAAAAGCAAATAAATATTCACTTTTCTAACACTGAATCGCCTCTCTGCCAATCAGGAAGCGCGGGTCTGATACCCATTTCTTAATTGGCTGAAAGGTCAGGCGATCCTATTGGATGCCTAGGAGGAGGGGAGGAGATGCACAGCGGAAACTGCTGTGATCTCAGAAGAGAAGAGGACACAGGAGACGCTGCCAGATGCTCGCCACAGCCTGATCCCCTGCCCAATGTGCCCACTGATCTGCTGTGTGCCAGCTGATCCTCGCCGATGTGTGCCCGCCGATCCCCACCGTCAATGGGGAAAGTGCCAGTGGACCGGCAGACAGCGGGAGGGTTTTAGGTGCTGTGGGGGGTGGTTGTTTGCTATCCCCCAAACAAAAAAACACCAGCCACCACTGCTTTTTGCCCTGAATGGCAAGCGCCATGTCTGGAGGAAACTAGGCACCGCTCATCATCTGGCCAATACCATCCCTACAGTGAAGCATAGTGGTGGCAGCAGCATTCTGTGGGAAAAAATTTCAGTGGCAGGAACTGAAAGAGTAATCAGGATTGAGGGACGATGAATGCAGCAATGTACAGAGACATCCTTGATGAAAACCTGCTCCAGAGAGCTCAGGACCTCCGACTGGGGTGAAGGTTCATCTTCTAACAGGACAACAACCCTAAGCACACTGCCAAGATAACAAAGGAGTGGCTATGGGACAACTCTGTGAATGTCCTTGAGTAGTCTAGACAGTGCCCAGACTTGAACATCTCTTGAGAGATCTGAAAATGGCTGTGCACAATGCTCCCCATCCAATCTGATGAAGCTTGAGAGGTCCTGCAAAGAAGATCGGGAAATACTGCCCAAAAATAGGTGTGCCAAGCTTGCAGCATCATACTCAAAAATACTTGAGTAATTGGTGCCTCCAGCGATGCCCACACATGTCTAAGCCGTCCAGGACACTCCTCCTGAGACACAACTGTGGCGCCATTGGCTCCTGCGGCTGTCAATGTCAGTCAGCCCCTTTAGGGGAGAGAGCAGGCAAGGCCTGGGTGGGGCTCAATATCTGAATGGACACACAGAGTTGTGACTCAGCTCCAGTGCCCCAATAAGAAGCACTCGATAGGAGGGAGGAGCCAGGAGCAGCAAAGAGAGACCAGAGAAGAGGAGGATCCCGGATGCCCTGTTTAAATCCAATTGCACAGAGGAGGTACGTTTAACATGTTTGTTATTTAAAAAAATAAACAAGCCTTTACATTTACTTTAAGTAACTTTGAATGTGGCATGTTTGTTGTGCCAGTATTTCAAAAACTGCTGAACTAATGGGATTTTCACATGCAACCATCTCTAGGGTTTACAGAAAATGACCCCAAAAAATATGTGGCAGTTATATGGAGGAAAATGCCTTGTTGATGTCAGATGAGCAGACTGGTATAGGATGATAGAAAGGCAACAGTAACTCAAATAACCACTTGTTACAACCAAGGTATGCAGAATACCATCTCTGAACACACAACACATCAAACCTTGAAGCAGATGGGGCTACAGCACCAGAAGACCACACTGGGTGCCACTCTTGTCAGCTAAGAACAGGAAACTGAGACTACAATTCACACAGGCTGACCAAAATGGGACAATAGAAGATTGGAAAAATGTTGCCTGGTCTGATGAGTCTCGATTTCAGCTGTGACATTCAGATGGTAGGGTCAGAATTTGACGTAAACAACTTGAAACCATGGATTCATCCTGCCTTGTATCAATGGTTCAGGCTGGTGGTGTAATGGTGTGGTGGATGTTTTCTTGGCACATTTTTGGCCCCATAGGACCAATTGAGCATCATTTAAACACCACTGTCTTGCTGACCATGTCCATCCCTTTATGACTACAGTGTACCCATCTTCTGATGGCTCCTTCCAGCAGAACAATGCACCATGTCACAAAGCTCAAATCATCTCACCGCTGGTTTCTTGACCATAAAAATGAGGTCACTGTACTTCAATGGCCTCCACAGTCACCAGATCTCAATCCAATAGAGCACCTGTGGGATGTGGTGGAACGGGAGATGCACATCACGGATATGCAGCTGACAAATCTGCAGCAACTGCGTGATGCTATCATGTCACTATGGACAAAAATCTCTAATGCCGTGAACACACGATCATTTTTCGGCATGTAAAAAACAATGTTTTTCAGCCTCTAGAAAAAACAAAGTTTTTTCCAACTTCATCATTAAAACGACGTTGCCCACACACGATCGTTAAAAAAAAAAATGCTCTAGCAAAGCGCGGTGGCGTACAACACGTATGACGGCACTATAAAGGGGAAGTTCCATTCGGATGACGCCACCCTTTGGGCTGCTTTAGCTGATTTCGTGTTAGTAAAAGACGATTTGCGCTTTTCTGTCTGTTACAGAGTGATGAATGTGCTTACTCCATTACGAACGGTAGTGTTACCAGAACGAGCGCTCCCGTCTCATAACTTGCTTCTGAGCATGCGCGGGGTTTTAACGTCGTTTTAGCCCACACACGACCATTTTTTACAACCCGAAAAACTACATTGTTTTAAACGTCGTTAAAAAATGCAGCATGTTCGAATTTCTTTTTTTATGTTTTTCAGAAAAATGATGTGAAGCCCACACATGATCATTTTAAATGAAATTTTTTAAAAACGTTGTTTTTTCCATGCCGAAAAATGATCGTGTGTACGCGGCATGAGGAATGTTTTCAACATTGAATATATGCCACCAAGAATTAAGGCAGTTCTGAAGGCAAAAGTGGGTCCAACCCAGTACAAGGTGTACCTAATAAAGTGGCCAGTGAGTGTAGTTACAAGCCAATCTACACAAAGTTTTGGGCTGTTAGAGAAAACCCAGAGCAAAGTCGTCTAAACACAAACACAACATATATGCTTCATCCAAGTACAATCAGCTGGGTACTGAGCTTTGTCACATGATAGGCTAGGTCTAGATTTTTCCTCTTTTTCCTCTTTTTCTTTTTTTAAACAGAAATTTAATAGTTCCGCCAAAGGGAGTGATGGCAACAAAATCAGTCGGGGGGTCTAAACTTTAGGGGTAGATCACATGTCTCAAAGGTCAAGGGAAGACTCTGGTAAGTAAAAAGGTAGGTTAGCGTTTTTTTTCTCTTAGGCCCCGTACACACGAGAATACATGTCCGATGAAAACGGTCCGTGGACCGTTTTCATCGGACATGTCTCCTGGGAGCTTTTGGTCTGATGTGTGTACACACCATCAGACCAAAATTCCCGCGGACAGAGAACGCGGTGAAGTAGAAGACACCGACGTTCTCAAACACGGAAGTGCAATGCTTCCACGCATGCGTCGAATCATGGAAACAGCCTTCAACCTGGAAACAGGCTGAAGGCTCTCTCACTCAGGTGATACAGGCAATAGACATCCGTATTAGAAATCCTTTTATATATACTTTCTAAAATGTTGCAGGTGTTTCTATTGTTCTCATACTTCAGGGCCTCTGAAAATGTGAAAGGTAGTTGCTGGTTCCTCCAATGTAGACAGTCTCAGTCCTGTCCGTCCAGCTCAGCATACCTCTCACACTGAGCTCTCACGCTCTCCTCTAGACTACTATATTTTATCTTTCTACAATTTTATATTTCAAAGTTAACACAAAAATAAAGTAGAAGCTTGTGTATAGTGCTAAAATGTGTCACAACTTAAACCAGCACTTCAAATGAGAACTAATTATTTTGCATCATGAAACATAAACGATGGTGTAACGCAATAAAAATCTTAATTACATAAAGACAAAGCATAAGACCCCATACACATTATTACATTTTCTGCAGATTTTTGTCTTCAAATTTACCAAAACCATGTAGTGCGAGAGCCTGCCTGATTGCATTCAAATTGAAACTCTTAAGGTTTGACCTCATATTATATGGTTTGGGTAAATCTGAAGACAAAAATCTGCAGAAAAGCTAATAGTGTGTATGGGGTCTTACATTTATTAATTAAAAGTTGCTGGGATACAGTGGATGCAACAATACAGAATATACTGTAAGGGATTGTGAGCAAGGTGGTATAAATAATTAAAAAATTCTAATAGGGTAATGGGGACTAAAGATTTTGCATTTTATACTACGTTTAGGTTCTCTTCAAAATAAAATCTAACAGAGGTAATGTCATTATGAGTTTAGTTCGGTAACATAATCATGTTGAATTTAGGAAACGATTGTCAATAGAATAATCAAGACTCTCCAATGACATGCTGTCTGGAACTCATATGTAGCCTTGATAATTACATTAATGCAAACCAGTTCACTATGACATATGACCAAAGTTATCGACACCCAAATTCTGATGGAACATGGTGTAATAATGGATAGTGGTTATGTACAGTAGGTGCTACAAATCTAGCATTAAGAAAAATGGGGCGTAGAGAGGTCTAAGTGCGCAAAAGCACTTTATATTCTGATAAATTCGAGCCATCCTGGCAGGCAGCTTAACATCCCAGATAGCAAGGATAACTTGCCACAAATTTGGTGCAGTGTTGAATTGTAAGTCTGTTAACTTGCTGCACATTTTACTGGCAAGTTGTACACTTGCAGAGCACTTAAAGAACAAGTTCTAGTTGACATTTTTTAAATTTGTATCAAATTTGCTTTGAAAGGCTCTAGCAAGAGCAAAGTTGCAGTGGTGAGTCTACAAAAGAGCTCTGCAAGTTTACAGCATGAAAATTCAGCCACAGTGACCCCTGTGGTGGGATGATTATTGCACAACATAACTGAACCAGAACTTGCAGCAGACTTGTAGAATGTTTGCAAAGAAAGTTGATCTGGAGTCATGCGAACTTGCTACAATTGTGCAACAAACTTGTGAAGCCTGACAAGTCTAGCAATAGCTTAGCAAATCTTTCAAACTTGCAGCAATTGATTGCTATTTAGGATTCAGATTTCCAGTTGGGAAGTAGGAATCTTCAAATGTTCATGCGCAAGGAAGGGTTTCCATCAAAATAAAAATTTTATATGAATGTCAGACAGTAAAACATTCCCAGGGTTTTTATAATTAAGCTACATTATACGTAGACACATTTTTGCATTTTGATGATGGTCATTAAGCTTATTACTTTGTTTTATAGCCACAATAAGCCATTTGAGAGGTGAGTGCCTAAAGAAGAATGGTAGGAAGGTACAGCCAATACATTTTTCTATTTTTTAGATTTAGGCTGGGGAAGTATTAGAACCCCTGTTGCATCCTATAGTGATATCCGGGGCTTAATTACAAATATTTTCTCTTACTTTCTGTCCGGTGACAAGTTTTATAGAAGCAGACCATACATGGTCGAATTTCGAAAGAATTTTCTTTTGAAAGTCAGAAAATTTCTGCGTTTTGTGATCCGATGGTGCCACCATTGATTTCGAAATTCGATCAACCAAGCCTTCAATTTAACAAGTTTCTACAAGTTCCTTCAGTTTCAAGTTCCTACAGAAAAATATTTTTGTGTCTGGAAATCTTCTTTTATTTCCAAGAATTTGATTTTCTTGCACATTTCTTTTTCGATTACATTTCTTGCACAATTCTACCATCATTGAATAGAAAATCGTTGGTTTTTCCAAAAATTTCCAACATGTCCGATTATTAAAATTCAATGGCCGCACGAAAATCAACTGTTGCTGCAGCCCACTAGTGGTGTGCAATACGAATGAAATTTTTTAGATAAGATTTTCGACCCATGTATGGCCTGCCTAAGACAGAAATTGAGGGGAAAATCTCCAACAGCAACACAGACACAGACAGAATATGTTCACCGCGGCTTCCGGGTATGGAATCTGCGGGACTGGGCGTTCCTAATTGATTGGCATGCTTCCGACCGGCGCATACAGCGCGTCACGAGTTGCCGAAAGAAGCCGAACGTCAGTGCGCAGGCGCCGTATAAAGCCGTCTCGCAGTCCGGCTTCTTTCGGCAACTCGTGACGCGCTGTATGCGCCGGTCGGAAGCATGTCAATCAATTAGGAACGCCCAGTCCCGCAGATTCCATACCCGGAAGCCGCGGTGAACATATATATATAAAACGGTATGTACGGCAAGGAGATTAAAAAAAACAGCCGATTGTCATTCTAACAACTCGGCTGAATGTAATGTTAAAACATTTTTTGGGGGTGAACCCCCGCTTTAATAACATAAACTAACAAACAAAATAACACTTCTTTTTAGCAGAGTAGCAGAAGGTAAGAATAGCTGTCAACTGTCCATTGGGAAGTAAAGGAAAGATAAAGGCACTCAATCTCATAAAGCAATAGGATCTTCTCAATCAGGTTATAAGCAATGTAAATGATTCCCCTCTAGGAGTGGAGACTGAAGGTTGGTTCTTTGTTGCAGCAGAGACTGATGTACAGGAGGTAAGTGCCAAAAACAGAATCTATGAAGTCCAAATTCAATTTATTAAGCCTCTTATATCATAAAAAAGCAACATGTTTCAAGAGTTCAAATGGTCTTCCAGCATCAGAGCTGGGTACTAATAAACTGTTTGTAGTGGACTAATAAAATTTGAGGGATCCTGAGAACTCCCATAGAATAGCAAAGAATCTTATACGTATATGTTGCCTGGGTTGCTTGGTTAGGCACCATCATACCTAAAATTCCAAAACAAGTTTCCTCCAACATAGAACTTTGAAAGGTGCCTAATAATGCCATTGCTATGCCATACTGTTAAACTGTATCCATTTATTGTAAAAATATAAAAATATGTGGCATATTTCACCTAACAATACTTCCATTTCATTTGTGTAAACATAAAAAGCATGAAGGTATTCATGCATATAAAAATATAACACATACAAATTCGACATACTATATATGTTTCACAACATATCATTATTCGTCCCACTCTACTCAATGTAACTTGACTTAACCAGGGGTAGTAGAATGATATATCACCCCATAGAATTTAGTAAAAATTGGCAAGATGGGCAAAGCACACATTCAACAGGAGCTGTGACACCACCGCGACTTGTTTTGTCACCATTAGCAGCAACTTTCTCAGCAGCAGCACCTTGAGCCAGATCTCCTATTGCATGTGTATTTTACCCATCATGACTCTCTTCTATGGATGCAAGCAGGATTAAGAGCAAGTCTAGCATAGTGGAACTCCTGTGAGATGATGTTCACTTGGATGGGGTGAAGTACATTACTATAATATATGGGCACACAGATGCTGGCACACTGGGCACCTATGCCATGGATCTTGATTGATATATTGTGCAATCATAGAATCTATGGGGTTAATTAATTATTTTTTTATTATTATTCTATATCAACATCTTTCCATGGTATGTGGTGGACATATTTTTTTATTATTTTAACCACTTCAGCCCCGTGCCATTTGGCTGCCCAAAGACCAGAGCATTTTTTGCGATTTGGCACTGCGTCGATTTAACTGACAATTGCGCGGCCGTGCATGGCTCCCAAACAAAATTGACGTCCAAATAGAGCTTTCTTTTGGTGATATTTAAATGACTTCTGAGGTTTTTATTTTTGGAAAATAAAGCAATATTTTTTACTTTTTGATATAAAAAATATCCCCCAAAAATATTTAAAAAAAATGTTTTCCTCAGTTTAGGCCGATACATATTCTTCTACGTATTTTTGGTAAAAAAATTGCAATAAGTGTTTATTGATTGGTTTGCACAAAAGTTATAACGTCTACAAATAGGGGATAGTTTTATGGCATTTTTATTATATATTTTTTTTTACTAGTAATGGCGGCGATCTGCTATTTTTATCAGGACTGCGACTTTATGATGGACACATCGGACACTTTTGACAAATTTTTGGGATTATTGTCATTTTTACAGCGATCAGTGCTATAAAAATGCACTGATTACTGTACAAATTACACTGGCAGTGAAGGGGTTAACCAGTAGGGCAGGCATGTCCAAAGTCCGGCCCGCGGGCCAATCGCGGCCCATGTTCCGGTTTTGAACAGCACGCCTGGTTGTTTGGATATATATATCTTTTGTGGCCCCCGATAATCTCCCAGTGCCGGGGCCACAAAGATGTAAATGCCTTGGAGGACAGGGAAGAGGCGGGATGAGCACTGTACACACACACAGGAGAATTTCCTGTGTACGGCCGGCCTCTGCAATAAGAAGTCCCGTCTCCGGCGCTGCCATTGGATGACTGTTCTGTCCATCAAAGGAGACGGGACTTTCTATTAAAGAGGCCGCCGTTTAAACAGGAAATGTTCCTGTAGATCAGTGGTTCTCAACCTTCTAGCGCCGTGACCCCTTGATAAAATTTCCAAAGTTGTGGGGACCCCTAACAGTAAAACAATTTGCGTGGCAAGACAAGTAATTTGCGCCCCTAACCCACAGACATATAGCGCTCCCTGAGTCCCTTCCACTCGTACAGTGTTAAAACCCCTTATGGTACATTTTAGGATGTACCACTCTTTCTCTTTGTTCTCCTTTCTTTCCATTGCATCTCTCTGTATCCTAATTTCTTGTTTTTTCCCCCATCCCTCTCTCTAGCAGTCTTTCTTGTTATTTCTCTTATTCTTTCTCTCCCTTTTTCTTGGTTCCTCCCCCTTTTCCTCTCCCTTCCATGTATTCTCTATTTTTATTCCTTCACTTACTCCTTGGTGGGAGGCCACAGGAACATACCAGCTGGGCGGCCACAGGCTCCAAAGACAGCCCTGCTGGGGGGCCGCAAAAGGCTGGGAGAGCGGTGTGGGCTTCAGGAACAGCCCAGGATTCGGTGACCCCTGGCAAATCTTCATTTGACCCCCGAGGGGGTCCCGACCCCCAGGTTGAGAACCACTGCTGTAGATAATCTTTGATGCTCGTGAGTGCATTTCTGGCAGTAGTGCTGCATTCCTGGCAATAGTGCTGCATTCCTGGCAATGGTGAGTGCATTCCTGGCAATAGTGCTGCATTTGTGGCAATAGTGCTGCATTCCTGGCAATGATGAGTGCATTCCTGGCAATAGTGCTGCATCCCTGGCAATGGCGCTGCATTCCTGGCAATGGTGTGGCATTCCTGGCAATGGTGTGGCATTCCTGGCAATGGTGAGTGCATTCCTGGCAATGGTGCTGCATTCCTGGCAATGGTGCTGCATTCCTGGCAATAGTGAGTGAATTCCTGGCAATGGTGAGTGCATTAATGGCAATAGTGTTTCATTCGTGGCAATAGTGCTGCATTCCTGCCAATGGTGAGTGCATTCCTGACAATGGTGCTGCATTCCTGGCAATGGTGTGGCATTCCTGGCAATGGTGTGGCAGTCCTGACAATGGTGCGGCATTCCTGGCAATGGTGAGTGCATTCCTGGCAATAATGCTGCATTGCTGGCAATCGTGCTGCATTCCTGGCAATAGGGCTGCATTCCTGGCAATGGCGTTGCATTCCTGGCAATGGTGAATGCATTGCTGGCAATGGTGCTGCATTCCTGGCAATGGTGTGGCATTCCTGGCAATGGTGCGGAATTCCTGACAATGGTTAGTGCATTCCTGGCAATAGTGCTGCATTCCTGACAATGGTGCTGCACTCCTGGCAATAGTGCTGCATTCCTGGCAATAGTGCTGCATTCCTGGCAATAGTGAGTGCATTTCTGGCAATGCTGAGTACATTAATGGCAATAGCGCTGCATTTGTGGCAATAGTGCTGCATTCCTGGCAATGGTGAGTGCATTCCTGGCAATAGTGCTGCATTCCTGGCAATAATGCTGCATTCCTGACAATGGTGAGGCATTCCTGGCACTGGGGAGTGCATTCCTGGCAATGGTGAGTGCATTACTGGCAATGGTGAGTGCATTCCTGACAATGGTGGGTGCATTCCTGGCAATGGTGCGGCATTCCTGGCAATGGTGAGTGCATTCCTGGCAATGGTGAGTGCTTTCCTGTCAATGGTGAGGCTACATTCATGGCAATGGTGGATCTGCATATGGGCACCTGTGAGGCTACAGATGGGCACTGACCCTTATTTTGCATCACAGTTCTTTATTTAAAATTAAAAAAAAAATGAAAGTCTGCTCTTATAGTGAAGGTACGCCAATAAATACAGTATATCCAAATAATATGCCCGAGCTCATCTCTTTACTCACACACAGCCACAAAGGCAAGACAATTCTTCTTGGGCAGTGTATTGGTGCTTGAACAAACACACTTAGATTACATTTCGATGGTTCAAAGAATGTCAGGCAAAATGGTCGGCCCTCACGCATTTTCACTTCATCAAATCTGGCCCTCTTTGAAAAAGTTTGGAAACCCCTGCAGTAGGGGATACTGAAGGGGTTAAGTGTGTCCTAGGGATGAGTTCTAACTGTGGGGGGGATGGCCTATGTGTGACACGACACTGATCACCGCTCCCGATTACAGGGAGCGGTGATCAGTGTCCTGTCACTAGGCAGAACGGGGAAATGCTTGTTTACATCAGCATTTCCCCGTTCTTCCTCTCCGTGATACAATCACGGGTGTCCCAGAATGCAGCGTCTTAAATGGCAACGTATATATACGTACATCTGCCCAGCCGCGCCATTCTTCCAACGAATATCGGTGTGAGACGGTCGCCAAGCGGTTAATGTTTTGAACATTTGTGGCCTAGGGAATATTAATACCATTATTCTAATAAGACATTTTGGTTGATTTTGTAATAGGTAGTAAAGTAAATGTTCATTATAAAACACATTTTCCTTTGTTTATTATATTTGTTTATTTTTGATGCTAGCTGAAACTTTATAGGCTGTTGTTCATTTCATTATTCAAAAAAACACAACATTCTAATGGCATAATAATATTTCCCAAAATCTTATCTGGAGGGCTTCCAGCTCCTGTAGTAGTTACTGCTGTGTATAGCAGCTTGATAATCCTATGGATGCAATCAAAGAAACTATATATTGCATTTAACAGGTTTAAAATTGGCGAACAATGAGCTTTCTCCAAGCTTGTGAGAGCCAAGCATGGTTTTAGGTGCCTTGAGTTTTTTTATTCTGAACAGCTAACCTTTAAGGAATACCTATGTCTCTTTACTGGTGTATATTAAAAAATTAGAAACATACTTTATATTTACTATCACCTTTTAATCGTTCTGCTGTCTGAAGCACTTTTCTTTGAGCCTGGTACATCTGTGACAACATTAATAAATTGTCTCAGGCTGGAGAACACAGGATAGTTGTAGAGAGATCAGGTTAGCATGCCACCTGTTTTAAATTACCCAGAATCCATTATTTGACCTCTTAATTGGATAAACTAGTGCCAGATTCACTCTATTTTAGATCATTCTGTTACAAAACTACTGCATTGAATCTCTATCTAGGGATAGTTATTCTTGTTATCTTGCTTTTACATTAATAACAAATCTTTTAAACATCTATGGCTGTCACAGAGATGTGATATGGAATTTAAATTATTTATGAAGTGATTTTACATTTATTGCCCATAACATAAACACAGGACCATAATAATCGATATAATGATAAACAGAACAGGTTAAAGTGTATCTCCTGCAGACAGCCATGCAAAACTTTAGACCCATTAATGCAGTAGCAAGGTATGGTAACATCATTGTGCAATAATATAATTGCAGGTGTACCACAGGTTACTTATTTTTAAAAGCGTTATCCCAACCATGACTGTATACCATACTTCTTAATTTCAGAAGGATCAGCTGACCCAGAAATATAGGCTTAATTTAATTGTACATCTCATTTTTTTTTTCAAATATCCAGCTTGGTGCCACCCTCTTACCTTCAGTGCTTTCCTACCGGTCTTTTAATTTAACAGGTAGGAAAAGTCAAGATTTGCATGTAGGGCCTCGTACACACGACCGAGAAAATCGTCGGGCGAGACACATCATTTTCCTCTACGAGTTCCTTGTTAGGCTTGTCGAGAAACTCGACAAGCTTGCTTTGCGTACACACAATCAAGACAAAATCTCCTCAAACGCGGTGATGTACAACACATATAATGGCTGGGGAAGTTCGATTCCACTGGCACAACCCTTGGGGCTGCTTTTGCTAATCTCATGTTACTGTGTGTTAACTAAAAGTTTGGTCGGAGATGATTTGCACTTTTCAGTCTGTTACAGCGTGAAAAATGTGTTATCTCCATTACAAATGCTACTTTTACTCCCGTCTCATACTTTATTCTGAGCATGCAACGGTTTCTTAGCATACACACACTCGAGTTTCTCGTCGAAAACCAGCCCGATGAGGAACACGACGAGGAAATTGAGACTCCCGTCGAGGAAAAGAGAACTTGTTCTCTTTTTTCCTCATCGAGTTCCTCGACGGTTTCCTCCATGAAAAACATACACACGACCGCTTTCCTCGGCAAAAAAGCTCTGCCACCAAGTTTCTTGATGGATTCTGTCGAGTTTCTCAGTCGTGTGTACGAGGCCTAACTTTAGATACAGCTCCATGAATTGATCTGGTTTGTGACAGATTTACTGTTGTTTTTTTTCTCGTCAATAGTTTTTACAGAGTATTTTGCCATACATAAAATTGAACAGTCACATTTCAAGTTTCATAAAAGTGGTTGTAAACCCTTTATGCTACAGGTAAGCCTATAATAAGGCTTACCTGTAGCTACCTAGGCTATCTCCTAAACCTGCACGGTTTAGGAGATATCCCCCTGTCCCCTGCATGTGCCGATGTCATCGGCACATGCACACTAGAGCAAACTTAAGCAATGGCGCGTATGTGACAGTGTGCCGTTACCGGCGGCTCCCGCATGCATGTGCGGGAGTGACGTCGTCGCGGCTCCAGGCCAATCACAGCGCTGGAACCGCGATACCCGGAAGTAACCCCCAGGAGAGATGACGCCGGCCGGAGTGGGATACGAGGACCGCTGTGGGGGGGCTTTGATGTGAGGTAAGTAATTCAGAATGACTTAGTATGCATACTAGCTCATTATGCCTTTGTTTTGCAGGTTTTTTTTTAAAGGGTTTACTTTAACTGACAAAGTTTAACATAGCATGGGACCTTTTCTAGATAATTGACTTCACAGCAGTAGTAAACTCCGCTTTTGAACTTGTACCTACAGGTAAGCCTAAAATATATTTGTTTCCCTAAATTTTTAAGAAAAAATACGTTTCTTTCAGTAAATTTTGTAAATAAGTAATTTTTCTCCTTCACTGATGGGCTCTAATGAGGCGGCACTGATGAGCACTGATGAGGTGGCACTTATGGGCACTGATGAGGTGGTACTTATGGGCACTGATTAGGTGGCACTGATAAGGAGCCACGAATATGCAGCACTTATGGACACTGATATGTGGCACTGATGAGCACTGATAGGCGGCACTGATGGGTGGCACTGGTGGGCACAGATAGGCGGCACGGATAGGCAGCTCTGATGAGCAATGATGGGTGGCATTGATGGGCAGCAGTGATGGACATTGATGGGCAGCACTGATAGCCAGCACTGACTGGCATCACTAATGACCACTGATTGCTGGCACTTGTGGACACTGATTGCTGGCACTGGTGGGCACTAATTGCTAGCAGTGGTGGGCACTCTCTGCTTGCACTAGTAGGCACTTATTGCTGGCACTGTGGGGGCTTTATTTTAATCAGGGCCTTGATGATCATAATATTACAGGTTTTATTACACAGGTATCTGCTCCCTCCTCCCCCCTGAAAGGTGCCAAATGTGACACCGGAGAGGGGAAGAATTCCAAAAAGGTGGAACTCCACTTTAAGTATTGCCTCATCTGGGTGAATAGATACAGGGGTGCCCAACAGCACATGTAACATCTGTTTAAATGCTTTTCCAGAGATTGAGCTATCAGGCAGGTCCAGCCATGGAAATATGTGCCTGAGCAGCTAGGGTAAAAAAGGCAGGTGGAAAATAAGTATCAATGCAATAACATGTAGAAATTCATTTTCAAAATTGGGCAATGTGTTTCAGTTCTATAGCAGTCTAGAGATCTGTTTTCCATTTATGCACAAAGG
Source organism: Rana temporaria (assembly GCF_905171775.1). Lineage (NCBI taxonomy): Eukaryota > Metazoa > Chordata > Amphibia > Anura > Ranidae > Rana > Rana temporaria. The sequence goes on from NC_053489.1 coordinate 104,395,880, forward strand.
CTTGTCTCATGAGTTGAGAGCCTTTAAGAAACAAGATATAAAGAAAGAACATAAGGCCTGGCATGGAGATCATCCCAATATTTCTGTTCAAAATGGGTCTTAGTCGCCCCATTTGCTAGCTGGTGGATTCTTGAGATAACAAATTATTTGATTTAGCTTGCAAGTAACTGAACAGTTCTGCATTTGGAAGTTTACGGGAAGTTTGCAGAACCTGAAGCAGTTTCATCCTGTTTGCGGGTATAAAGTGAAGGAGGTAGGTAAGCGTGTAGTTGATCCAGCTTTGGAACCCTGAAGTACATGAGGGGAAGATGGGGTAAAAAAAGACCTCTCAAGTATATAGGTCCATCTTACAACTTCAGGAAATCAGTCGATACAGGGTTTCACAAAAGTGACTTTCAAAAGGAGTCAGAGTAGATTGTCTATCCTTAAAGGGTCACAGCAGTCACCAGCTTACAGGAATACCCATTGGAGCAAGGTACTTGATTAATGTAGCTAGTTGAGCAGAACTTTAGATTTGAGGTGGTTGACTTGTAGGCCTGAGATTTTGCCAAATTCGGTGAAGAGGGTAGTCAAGTTTGGTATTGGTATTGGTAAGGGCAAACATTAAGGAGGAATGAGGACCACCTTGCCTAGTACCTCTGAATATTGGGAACACAGCAGATTTGAAGCTAATGTATTTAACGTGTGCGGTCAGAGAGGAGCAAAGAGCCGAGACACAGCTGAAGTGCAGTCTGAAGCCTCGTACATACGACCGAGTTTCTCAGCAAAAACCAGCAATAAACTTGCTGGGAGATATTTTTTTGCCAAGGAAACCGGTCATGTGTATATTTTCGTTGAGGAAACTGTTGAGAAACTCGACGAGCCAAAAGAGAGCATGTTCTCTATTTCCTTGACGGGAATGAAGAAAATTGGCTTGTCGAGTTCCTCGACAGCCTAACAAGGAACTCGACGAGGAAAACGATGTGTTTTGCCCGTCGAGTTCCTCGGTCGTGTGTAGGAGGCTTGAATCTTCATTTCTCCTGGAAATGAAATAAGTAAGTAAAAAGCGTTAAATGTTTTTTTAATGTAAATGACAATAGCATAAATGGTATATTCTGCTTAGTTGCTTCCTCAATTAAGAGACTAATCCTGTGGATTTTATTGCCCACTTGACACCAGGGTATGAAACCTATTTTGTCTGCATGAATAAACTTCCTAAATCAGACCTGACAGTAAGTGGGGCGGTATCTAGGCTCAGATTGTGCATGATATAGTTTTGAATTGAATATTGTATGTAGTTGGTAAGAGTTGCCCAAAAGGAGGGGAGGCTAGGAGTCACATCATTGTTGTCTAGCCAAGTGATGGCTGCAAATGCAGAATCTACAACGAACAGTAGTAAGGTGTGGGGGATGAATATATAATCAATACATGATAATGCTGTGTGGGGATCAAAAGTCAATCTGTCAATCAGGTCTCTTTGAGCCAAGAGGACATGAAAAAACGTAATTAGAATGCAGGGATGTGGCAATTTAGGGGTGCATATTAGTCAAGGCAAAGAAGTCTGTGAAAAATGTGGTGCTAGTTGTGATTGGGGGTGCAATAAGTCACAATTGTTGTTTCCTGATCATGCAGGGGCCCTATTAGGATAAGGAATTGGCTAGAGGTGTTTTTGATTTTTTTCTCTTCAAGTAAATAAGGTCAATCTCCCCTGTGTTTTTTTGTTTCTAATAGTGTGATGTAACCCACAGCAAACATTCATCTTTCAGCAGCACATTTTCAAAGCAGATATCTGATTGGATGTCACATTTTACAGAGCAAGACTGATTTAAAAGTCATGCTGATGAATGAAACCTTGTATGCATTTTTTATGTATATTTGTGTGCATTATGAAGGCTATGCTGTTTATTACTAAATGCTTGATAATGGAATGTGACTATGTAATATATACACGTCCAAGTATAGTATGATCCTTGATTGCATGTCTGTGGGTGGGGGGTGGCTAGAAAACAACTGACAATTGAATGATGCCTTAATTTGACATCTTCTAGCCATGAAAGGGTCTGTAGCACATGTAATCTTCTAGCACAGTCCATTGAAAGACTGGCCTGTGAGATTAATTCTGCCATCGCAATGAGTTTGAATCAGCTCTTAACTCACATTGAGATGAAAGGCACAAAGCCTCTCGCCAGGACTGGTCAGCAAAACCCACTGAGATCAACCAACTGGGGAGGATTATGGTATGTTCATCTGCTGGCTCTCTGGCAAGACAGGCAGTCTCAAAAGAAAAACAATAATTAGTGATAATTGCTTGTGTCCAAACATAAGCATTAAAGCCTTTTCTCTCTTTGGTACTTTGTGAGCTGGAATGAAAAAGACACCCCCTGTTTTGACAGCTGGAGAGGCGAACAGAATTGGTGACAAATGAAGTGAGATGTCCCCAGACATTAGTACAAGAGAACACTAGTGTTCAGGGAAGGGGGGCAGGCAGAACAGCTTTGAGTAGGATACTTAGATACAGACAGTGGAGGACTGGGAATCAGAGGTGAGAAAATAAGGAATGGGAGACCCTGTCAAGAATCCACCTAATACAAACGCACAGCAGAGAAGAAAGTGAAGAGAGTTACAAGAGAATGACAGCACAGGCTATCCACTTTCTCCTTCTACTCTGAGTCTGTCTGAATAATATAGGTACCCTTAGCAAAAGCAGAAATAACACCTATGATGCAGCCTGTCACTATCAATAGCACAGTTTTGGTTTCTTCTCCCCTTAGCTTTAGTTGTATCTGTAGTTCCCGTTAGTAGATCCATTACTTTTTTACTTACTGTAACAGAATGACAGCGCTGTGAACAGGGTAGTCTTAACTAGACATGTCATTTTTGGATGGCGTTAAGTAAGCGACAAATACATTTAAAGTGGTTGTAAACCTTTGTGTTTTTTCACCTAACGCAACCTTTGCATTAAGGTGAAAAAACACCTTGCAGGCCCCCCCCCCCCCCCCGAGCCCCCGTTTTACTTACAAGGGCGCGATCCTGCGTCGCTCTCCCCATGCCTGATCAGCTCTTCAATGGATAAATTGATAGCAGCGCAGCCATTGGCTCCCGCTTCTGTCAATCAAATCCAATGATGCGGCTTCCGGGGGGGCCGGGCCAAGTCATAGAATGGGCGGCTATGGACGTCGATTGTATGGCACAGGAGCGCAGCCGCAAGCTAACCCTCTCGGGATAGAGCTTCCCAAAAGGGGGTTAGCCCTTGTGGGGAGGAGCCACGAGAGCTGCCGTGGGACCCCAGAAGAGGACGATCTGGGCCACTTTGTGAAAAATGAACTGCACAGTGGAGGTAAGTATGATGGGGCAGATTCAGAAAGAATGGCCTAACTTTCGGCAGGCGTAGCGCATCTCATATACGCTACGCCGCCGTAACTTAGCCCTAAGTTACGGCGGCGTAGCGTAAATGGGCCAGCGTAAGCCTGCGTAATTCAAATTATCAAGGCAATGGGTGTGTTGTATTACAATGAGCCGTGACCCCATGCAAATTAGGGGCCGAACGAACGGCGCATTCGCGCGCATGCTCAGAATCACGTCGCAAATACTCCCTAAGATACGTCGGCTCAATGCTTTGTCGACGTGAACGTAACCTACACCCATTCCCATTCACGTACAACTTACGCAAACGATGTAAAATACGACGCTGTTCCGACTTACACCTGCTTCATGAGGGGTAAAGTTACGCCGGTTGTACGCCTTACGTAAACAGCGTATATTAATACGCCGGGCGCAAGTACGTTCGTGAATCGGCGTATCTAGCTTATTTGCATATTCGAAGCGGAAATATACGGAAGCGCCCCTAGCGGCCAGCGTAAATATGCACCCCAAGACACGACGGCGTAGGAAAATTACCTCAGTCGTATCTTGGCCGAATTCAAGCGTAACTGATTCTAAGAATCAGGCGCATAGATACGACGGCGCTCATTCGGACATACAACGGCGTATCAGTAGATACGCCGTCGTAAGTCCTTTGTGAATCTGCCCCGATATGTTTGTTATTTAAAAAAAAAAAAGTGAACCTTTAGTGTCACTTTAAGCCCAACTACAACTAACACACTTACAGCAACAGTATTTTTTCTTTTGGACAAAACAAAGAAATGGATGAAATGAATAAAGGTAATGAATAAAAAAAGTAACCATTGTAAGCTTTCCTGTCAATATAATATTTTGTTCAAATCTCTGGAACTGGCACTTTTGATGGACAACTCGGTCTGTGCATAAATTTGTATAATATAATAGATAAGGGAATGTAAATGAAAAGAGGAATTCATATACTGATTCATATACTGAATACTATCATTACAGATATTGAAGTAGAAGCCTGGGCTAGAACTAACTAAGCTTTTTTTTATCAAGAAAAGTGTTAATTATATAAGTCAGCAGGTGCAAAGCACAAAAAGAAAGCAATTATATATACATACACACACCGATTGAGACATGTGCCAGCATCACACAAACAATACAAAAGATGATGATCAGTGTCACAATAGTTGAACTGCAGAAAGCAGACATACCTGACAACCATGAAACAAGGATATAATGAGCACATAACATCAAGAAGAAAATAAAATAAAAAAAACTTGGACTGGTCGAAGAGTCAGGGCTCTACTAGGGCTCTACCAACCCGCTGGGGTTGATTTATTAAAGGCAAATAGACTGTGCACTTTGCAAAGTTGCAGTTGCTTCAAAGCTTAGTAAATTAGGTAAAGCTTCACTTTGCAAAGAATACCCAATCACGTGCAAGGGAAATTGTAAAAAATGTTTTGCTTGCACATGATTAGATGATGGAAGTCAGCAGAGCTTCTGCTCACTTACTAAGCTCTGGACCAACTGCACTAACAGATTACAACTGCGCATTGCAAATTTCACAGTCTATTTGCCTTTAGTAAATCAACCCAATGAACCCAAACCCAATCAACCAAGTCCCCAATGATGGACAGAAATGGAGGTTGTGGTGTGCATGTGTAGTCTTGGCAGAGACGATTTTAACAAGAGGCTGTGTGGTACCCACTGCCCAGTACAGCACACAGCTGAGATTTCAGCAGATCAAGAACAGATGAGTATAAGGCCAAGCGTGGACAGACTTTTGCTTGTCCATGACTGCTTCTCTCCCCGTACATGTCTTTCATAATGCAAAAGCTTGACAGCAGGTCAAAATTCACCTGCAGAAGCATCTCAAAAGGAAGCTGCATTTGCTGTCATAAGATTATGTGGCTCCGATACTAAATCTTAACATGACATTTCATATCTCTTAAAGTTTTCAAAGGTCTTGAGCACAAGTGTAAATTTTGCCGTGCAAATTTTGCTGTGCTGCATTCCATGAGATGGCGGAAGGAGCTAAATTCCACAGACTTGTACAACAGTGACTGCAGGCATGTAGTACCAGTATCTTTGGCAAAAACGTTTGCTTCCTCGCCAGGCATTTTGTAATGAATAACTGGCACTGGTAGGAAGCAGAGGAGGAGAATTATGTCCTGGCAGTCAGAGTGAGGGAGTTTTCAGCATTTATTCCTCAACTTTCATCACCATAAGAGAACATGAAGCTTCAGTGTATATTGTGGGTTCATGAAACAGAAGAAAAGGATGGCCATGGTATTGTTGGGCACTTCTCAAATAAGGCATGAGCACTGGACTTCAGCCAGATATAAAAAAATATAATTTATACATTAATGAATTCCTTAAAAATACTTTTATTTAAAAAAATGCAGACTAGGACACGGCGCGACCCCTATCTCTGTAAAGAACCACGGCCATGGCTCTGCAACCAGATGTTTGTGTGAAACGCATCTACATGACCTTGTGTTGGTATCTTTGATGTCATCACTTTGAACAATAAAAGGCTATCGGAATTCCTGGATGTGCAGTCATTTCTTTTCTTACCTGCAACCATGTGATGGACTGTGCCTAATCACAGCCGGTCACATGTAAACATGGAAATGCTGGTAATCAGCTCTCATCGCCTCACACTGACAGAGTGTGTGATGAGGAGAGGCAATCAGTGGCATCTTCTCGAAAGGGGACATTGAGACATGTAATCAGGGAACTGATCATCAGTTCCCTGATTACAATAAAGCACCACCAGTGGCACCAATCAATGCCCGCCAGTCCCAGCAATCAGTTTCCACAAGTGCCACCAATCAGTGGCCATTAGTGATGCCAGTCAGTGCTGGCTATCAGTGCCGCCTATCATTGCTGCCCATCAATGCTCATCATTGCTGCCCATCAATGCCCATCATTGCTGCCCATCAATGCCCATCAGTGCCCATCAGTGCTGTCCATGAGAGCCTATCAGTGCTGCCTATCAGTTCCCATCAGTGTCACCTATCAGTGCCCACCAGTGAGGCCCATCACTGCTCATCAGTGCCACATATCAGTGACACCTATCAGTGCCCATAAGTGCGGCAATTTAGCGCCTCCTCATCAGTGCCACCTAATTAGTGCCCATAAGTGCTGCCTCATCAGTGCTCATAAGTGTCATCTCATCAGTGCCCATCAGTCCCGCCTCATCAGTGCACATCAGTGAAAGAGAAAACGTTCTTGTTTACAAAATTTACTGACAAAAACTAAGAAATTTTTTTTTTTCAACATTTTCGATCATTTTTAAGAGAATGATAAATTTCACATGGTTACAGTGTAGCATGACCATGCAATTGTCATTCAAAGTGTGACAGTGCTAAAAACTAGGGCTGTGGAAATTAACTATTAATTCATCGATTAATCTTTAATTTTTTTGATCGATCAAAATTTTTCGACCGATCAAAATTATTTTGATTAGTACTCACCTCTCCGCCGGCTTCCGGGCCTTCAGGGAGTTCCATCGGAGATCCGCTGACGTCACGGACAACGGCGGGGCTTACCATATCCATCTGAAGGGCTCCTTTGCTGTGCCTTCATATCTGCATGCCGACGGGGCTGTTACACTTTCCTCTATCAACCTGGGATTCTACAACCATCTACTGGGAGTTGTGATAGTTCCCTTCACGGGACATCTACATGCCGACGGACTGATGTTAACTTCTCCTCATCTGGATTCAGCAGTGGCATTGTTGTACACATTTTTATACCAGTATCATACTTAGCTACATGTTTTTATGACTGCTTTTGTTACCGGTTGGTATTACTCGCACCATTTTTACAGTTTATGTAGCTACATCGATTTTATCTCCAGTGCAATATTTATTTTGTTACCTACTTGAAGACTTTAAAAGTTTTAATGCTATACCCATCCAGTGCTGCCTTTGTGTGTTTTTTGTATCCTGCTATCCATTTTTCCAGTGGCTGGTAGCTGCATTAGGAATTAGCCTGCAAGGAGGAGATCAGCTAAAAGTAGTTGGATCTGTATGTGCGTTATAATTAATCGAAATTAGTCGATTAATCGATTAAAAAAAAATCGATTAATCGAACACAAAAATTTTGATCAGTAACAGCCCTACTAAAAACTGAAAATTGGCCTGGGCAGAAAGGGGGTGAAAGTGCCCTGTAGGCAAGTGGTTAAATGAGTAAAGCTTAATTGCTCCTTTCCCTCTAACTCACACAGTTTTACAAGTAAAGGGAGTTCTAATTCTAGTTTTTACCTGCAGAGACACCTGCTGTTGACAGTTGGTATCACAGCTATGTCCAGTCAGCTACAATAGCATTCTATAAATATATTACATTTGATTGATCAAAATTATTAAAATACTTGAGATGATCAAGTAAAACTTGGGAAAGAGTTCCATAGAAGAGGGATGAGGATATGGGAATCTCTTCTTGTCCTTTTTGTACTCTATAAGTTGCTTACAATTAGTTATGGTTTATTACATTGATGAGCTGATATGACTCTGGAATTCCTTGACAATATAAATGAATAACATAACTATTGGTATGCGCTGGATGCTTGCTGCTGGAAGCAAAGGTTTCTCAATTTCAAATGCTGGTCAAATTAAATATCTAATGCTTCCTTGAGGCCCCTGTTCACAAGTCCTTAAAAATGCTTTTTGTGAATTAAGTTATTTGGTTTCTAAATATTGCTCAACATGCAAATAATCCTATCCGTGATCATGGGACGTTCTTGTCTAATTGTGAAAAAAAAAACAATTGACCAAAATAAATAGGAAATTACATTTCCATGCAATCCCTCCAATCACAAACATTAAAAGAGATTAGTTGCTTTTATCACAATTCACAAACATCTTAAGACCTTATGTCTGAACTGAACAGCATCCTTAAGTTAAAGTGAGCACTATAAACTGAAATTACACCTTGTTTTGCCAGGTAGATTGCAGGCTAATTTTATGTGATGGCTCAAGGCAAAACAATAGGCTGTTTACAAGAGCAAAGCCAATCTTTATGTTGCCCGCAGTCCAGACACTGTGTAAGCCTTGTCATCTTGTTTTGTGTTTGCCAAGCAAGGACATTGTGAAAGCTTTGACAGAGAACAAAGGCAGGGATAGTGCAAGGGCACAAGAAGTGCAGACTCCTGGCGGAGAGGAGGATGAGAAACACAAAAAGGAAACCAATAATCTTTAAAGAAGACCTCTGTTAAGTATTATTTTGGTCTAACCTGGTAACATAGCCTTAAAGTAGTTCAGACTAGAACCACCATTTAAAAAAGAAAAAAGAAAAACTTAAACTGTGCTTTGGCTTTGCAGGGGAAACACTTTAAACACAAAATAAAACACATTAAATAAACACTTTAATACTTACTGTAACTTCCCTTTGTTACCTCACTATTCTAGTCACCACAAAGAGTATGGAGCAAAAGCAACTAAGCACTCTTTAGCTTAAAGCGGGAGTTCACCCGGAAAAAAAAAATTAACATTAGATTGAGGCTAATTATGGGAAGCACAATCGGGTGGTTTTTTTTAAATGTGCTTCCCACAATTAGCCTCATTCTAATGTTAAAAATGTGTTTTTCGGGTGAACCACCGCTTTAAAATGAGTCTTGGTTTGTCTTTGTGAAGCTGTAATGATGGGCCATATTCTGAGTAAAGTTACGATGGAGTAACTCAGGATACTCCATCGTAACTCCCTTTTTTGGCCCGTGTATCTATGCTCCTGATTCTCAGAATCATTTTTGCATAGATACACTTAAGATCCGCCATCTGTAAGTCACTTACACTGGCGGATCTTAAATGCAATGACGCCGGCCGCCGCTAGATGGCATTTAAGTGAAGGAGTCATTTGCGTATGCAAATGATCCTTCTACGCCGATTCACGAACGAGTTCGCGTCGCGTAACCGTCGCTAACGTCGTTTGCGTAAGCGGAAACTTACCCCTGCTATATGAGGGGTAAGTTTCCGCAAGTCTCGCGTAGGCCATGTTACGGATGGCGTCGAGTCCCCGTCGTGTTTTTTCATCGGATACGTCGTTTACGTAAGTCGTTCTTGAATACGACTTTACGTCAATGACGCACACGTCGGCGTCATTGACGTTTTCCGCCGAGAACTGGAGCATGCGCACTGGGCTTTTTGCAGCCCGGCGCATGCCCAGTTCTTTTGTATCGGGGGCGCGCTTCATTTGAATAGAAGCCGCCCCCTTGGAGATCCGCCAGGCTACACCGGGACACTTACACTCCGCTGTCCCAACTTATGGAGCAAGTGGTTGGGGAATACAACACCTGCTCCAGTAAGTTGGGACAGCGGAGTGTAAGTGCCCTAAGCGAAGCAGGCGGATATTTACTCAGAATATGGCCCGATGTTTTTATCTGTGGATTGTTACAATTAAACTTCTGGACCATGAGTATCTTACCAAAAATGTTGTACCTGTTTCAGGCATTGCCAATTGCTATTTTAGCAGCCTATCTCCGCCAAGTATGTACTCTACTAATGAAATTCATATGGGCGGGGAAACGGCCAAGAACTAAGAGAGAATTGATGATGTTACCCAGGTGCTCTGGGGGGATAGCTATCCCAAATATAGATAAATACTATCGAGCGATTCACCTAGCAAGGCTAGTGGACTGGTGCAGACATGCAGAATTCAAATGTTGGATAGGTTTGGAGCAACAACATAGCCCGGTCCCCTTACGCAGAGCACCATGGTGCTATACGGCATTGCCGTCCCTTTTAAAGAGACATCCTACCATCGGTCCGACACTGCGAATTACAGCTAAGATATGCCAAGACCCCAAATTTTCATCAGGCAAATCACCTTTGTATCCCGTTTTGGGGAATCCTAATTTTTTACCAAGTATGGAAGTAGGAGCGTTTAGCAATCTGAAGGAAAAAGGAGTTATTATTGAATTGGCAATGAACTCCTCGATCTGCACGCGGATCCAGGAGTTCAATTATAAACTTCTGACACAATTGTATTATACACCAGCAAAGCTTTATACATTTTCCACTGAAAACTCGGAATGTTGTTGGAGATGTGGGATAGAGCGCATAACCTTACTGCATATATTTTGGACGTGTGAAAAAATACAGCAATATTGGTCGGAGATCCGGAGAATCTCTCAAAGATTCACAGAATTCTTGATACCAGATGATCCCGCTTTTTTTCTGCTTCATTGCTCACAGATCCGGTGCAGACATATAAAAGTCATATAAAAATGTCATTTAATTAACGCAGCTAAAATGGGGGTGACCTTAAGGTGGAGGAATTCTAGACCACCTTCAGTTGCAGGTTGGCTCAATAGAGTACGAGACATAGGAGCCATAGAGGATCTGGTCCTTTCAGCTCAAAATAACAGAGAACAATATTCTCAAATATGGACAGGATGGAACTCATTTATGTATTCGGAAGAGGGGAAGTTGCTCTTAGAGGAGATAGGTGAGGATTGAGGGGTGGAGGTGCCCCAGTACGAGATGCGTACCTGCACGGGAGGCGAAATAGAATATTGATATATCCATCTCTTCCTGGGAGAAAAGGGGGGGTTAGTAAGAGGGAGGGTTATGTTTTTTTTTTGTTTTTTTTGGGGGGGGGGAGAAAAAGGGGAGGGAGGAATAGAGAAATGTCGATCATATATCCTTTGTTTTAAAGATCAATACAAAAGTAGAGAGAGAAATAAAGGTAAACATAGGTAAATACATATTGTAAAACAGTATAGAACATTGGGTAAATCTATGGATATCTAGAATTGGGGATGATAGATGTATGTGTATTTATATGTAGTTTGATGAAATGTGAATATGACTATGTATCTTCCCCTCTTTTTTTTTAATCATTCTGTTGTGTTTCCGGAATAATTCCTCCTTTTTCTTTATATAAAATAAAAGAGATGAATACTAAAAAAAAAAACTTCTGGACCTTCTATATAGTAATGTGTGGTCTTTCATTTCCATACCTCTACGTCGATTCTAGTTGCAGCTTACACAAGACCCCAGAGGACTTTTCCCCACACCCATGTCATAGGGCTGGACTGTCCTGGATCTAGAGGGGAAAGCTGGGGTAGGTTTTGCCTACCCAGATTTTAATTACTCTGCCCCCCAGGTCTCTAAAGCCTCATACACACAATCGGACTTCCATCATGCAAATGTTGGTCCGAAAGGTGTTGGCCGTGAACTTGTTCTGCATACACACGGCAGAATAATTTCAGCCAACATTCATCAAATCACTTGGTTTTTCAGCTCTTTACCATCACCCTTTGAGCAACTTCTGCTATTGTTGTCTGATGTTTACCATTGGTTCTGAGCATGCGTGTTTTGTCCGACGAAACACATTTGTTGTCGGAAAGTTTTTAGAGCATGCACAGCCAACATTTGTCCTGGAAATTCCGACAACAATTGTCCAATGAAGCATACAGAAGATAGGATTGTCTGATAAAACAAGTCCGTCGGACCGTTGTTGTTGGAAAGTCCTATTGTGTGTATGGGCCTTAAGAATGCATTAACTGATCTGGCTGATGAGCCAGTCTGATGGGGACAATTGATGTAAGGTGGCAATCTGATGGGGACAGTTTGTGTAAGAGGACACTCTGATTTGGGCAGTTGATGTAAAGGGGCACTGATGGGGACATCTGATGTACGGGGCTACTCTGAGGGTGGGCAATTGATTTAAAGAGGGCACTCTAATGGAACAACTGATATAAGGGGGCACTTAGATAGGGACATCTAATAGAAGGGGAACGGGTTCTTTTTATTCATCCTAATCTAATGACAGCCTGATACATATTAGTGTTCCCTAATTACTCCTGCATTGCCTCTGCACTACTTGTCAAAGACATAACTTCCGGGTTGTGACTTAGGGTACAGAAGCATGCCCCCCCCCCCCCCCGACTTTATTTACTGCACCCCAGATCAGATAGCCTAGATACGACCTTGGGACTGGACCAATCAACAAGCAACAGATCTGTCATATGAGAGGAAGGGGAGTAAGTCACAAGATGTCCATGCCCTGAAGTGGCAGGTATTTCTCTTTGCCCCCAGTGGCAAACCGTTCAGCAGGAAAGCAAAGGAAATCTGAATATGTGCAGGAGGAAAGTGGGGCATTAAAGGAAGGCTGTTGTTTTGCCCTGCATAGGCTAAGCACAGGTTCCCATCAAAGTGTGCCCAAAGTCAAAACGTATTTTTTTTACATTTTAAAAAGAGTAGGTAAGGGTTTTCCATTCTGTCTTTTTTATTTATTTTTTGTCTGTGTGCCTGCTTGGGAGATTCACCTTCAGTGTTTCCCCTAGTGAAACACTGGGGAAAGTTAAAGAAAATCCAAAACATTTAGTTGTCTACATTTTCTGTAATTAAGATGGAAAACAATATAATTTCTTTGGTAAACCAACTGAGACCCACTGATCAACAAGACCCACTGATCAACACTTTAAGGCTTAATTTTACTTACTTTTTATAATTAATAAAAAACATTTAAAAAAAATATTTATTAAAAACCATATTAGGTTTAATACTCCATTATTTGACCTGTTTGCCTTCACTTCTCAGTTTGAGCCTGAGAAATTTCAAAGGGGTAGTTTGTGCTCTTTAAAAGGAATCCTGGCTGGAGTGGCTGAAATCGAGACCTGGCATTGAATCTGCAAAACCTCACCTCAACATGTTTAATTCAGGCCATGCAAATGTTAATAAAAATTTGTGTGTGTTTTTATATCACCGTAGCTCTTTGTGAATAGTGATAAGCTTGGGTTTAGGTTTAGGTTTGGGCTTGGGTTTGGTCCAAATTTGTCTGATACTGGAAGCTAGCTGTCCTTGCTGGTCTATTGTTGCTGTGGCCATATTAAGTCAACATGGCACAAACATCCCCATATATATATATGTGCAAGGCCTGTACAGTATACATCTGAGGCTAATAATTAGGTCTGACTAACAGGTAAGATGTGGATTTGGGGTGGAGGCTTTATCCTACTTCAAAGCATCTAAGCTCCAGGACCCAGAAATTAAATTATTAAGATCTTAGAAAACAAAAACATTCTTGAAGTCTTTTACCATGTGTATGTGAGAAACCTACATGAGACTGTTAACAAGTCTGCCAGCCATTCCCTTCATATGTATATATATATATATATATATATATATATATATATATATATATATATATATATATATATGGGATGCACCGATATATCGGTGCCGATACATATGGGCCGAAAACAGCTGTTTTGGCGACATGCCGAAACAGCTTTAAAATTGCCGATATGGGCATCGGGTGCCCGTAAAAAAAATGGTCGCTGGGCTGTCGCGGCTCCGTCCTCTGCACAAGCCAATAAGTGTCACTGCCTCCTGAGTCCTCCTGACTCGATCGGCTATTCAAAAATGGCGCCGGGTGGCGCCATTACGTATCTGCTTATGCGTCGCCCGGCTGAGCGGACACAAGCTTTCCCGAGCCCGGCCAGCTTCGGGCTCGGGAAAGCTCGTATCCGCTCGGCCGGGCGGTGCATAAGCAGATACGTAATGGTGCCACCCGGCGCCATTTTTGAATAGCCGATCGAGTCAGGAGGGACACTTTGGCAGTGTCACTCGTTGGCTCGTGTAGTGCACTCACCATAGGCAGAGGACGGAGCAGTGACAGTCCAGTCCAGCAGAGCCCAGCACAGAGCCCAGCACAGCACAGAGCCCAGCAGCACAGAGCCCAGCAGCACAGAGCCCAGCCATGTCCAGCACAGCCCAGCCATGTCCAGCACAGCCCAGCCATGTCCAGCACAGCACAGCCATGTCCAGCACAGCACAGCCATGTCCAGCACAGCCCAGCTTTAAGGTAATAAAGAAGCTGGTGGTGGCAGTAGGTGATGTTGGCAGGAGGTGGTGGGGGCATGAGGTGATGGTGGAAGAAGGTAATGGTGGCACCGTGGTAGGAGGTGGGTGAGGTAATGCTGGCAGGAGGTGGTGAGGCAGGAGGTGATGGTGGCAAGAGCCGATTGTGGCAAGAGGTGGGGGTGGTGGGTGCAGGAGGTGGTGGCGAGAGCAGGAGGTGATGGCGGCAAGAGATGACAGGAGGTGATGGTGGCAGGGGGTGGTGGGGGCAGGAGGTGATGGTGGCAGGAGGTGGGGGTGGTGTTTTAACATACAAATATAAAAAAGAAAAGTCATTTTCGGTTTCGGTCTGACATTTTTTTTATTTCGGTTTGGTTTTGGTTCTGAAATTTCCATTTCGGTGCACCGCTAATATATATATATATATATATATATATATATATATATATATATACACACCCACCGGCCACTTTATGAGGTACACCTGTTCAATTGCTTGGTAGCACAAATTGCTAATCAGCCAATCACATGGCAGCAATCAATGCATTTAGGCATCTAGACGTGGTGAAGATGACTTGCTGAAGTTCAAACCGAGTGTCAGAATGGGGAAGAAAGGAGATTTAAGTAACTTTTAATGCGGCATGGTTGATGGTGCCAGACGGGCTGGTCTGAGTATTTCAAAAACTGCTGATCTACTGAGATTTTCAGGCACAACCATCCCTAGGATTTACAGAGAATAGTCAGAAAAAGAGGAGAATGGGCAGACTGGTTTAAGACGATAGAAAGGCAACGGTAACTCATATAACCATTTGTTACAACCAAGGTATATGCAAAATACCATCTTTGAAAGCACAACACTTTGAACCTTAAAGCAGATGGACTACAGCAGCAGTAGACCACACCGTGTGCCACTCCTGTCAGTTAAGAACAGGAAACTGAGGCTACAATTCGCACAGGCTCACCAAAATTGGACAATAGAAGATTGGAAAAACATTGCCTGGTCTAACGAGTCTTGATATCAGCTGCGTCATTCAGATGATAGGGTCAGAACTTGGCAGAAACAACATAAAAGCTTAGATCCTGGTTCAGGCTGGTGGTGTAATGGTGTGTGGGATATTTTCTTTGCACACTTTGGGGCCATTATTACTACCGTAATTGAGCATTGTTTAAACACCACAGCCTATCTGAGTATTATTGCTGACCATGACCGTCCCTTTATGACTACACTGTATCCATCTTCTAATGGCTACTTCTAGTTGGATAATGCACCATGTCAAAAAAGTCAAATCATCTCAAACTGGTTTATTGAACAGAACAATGAGTTCACTGTACTCCAATGGCCTCCACAGTCACCAGATCTCAATCCAATAGAGCACCTTTGGGATGGGGTGGAACGGGGGTCAAGTCCTGGGGAAAAAAGTGTGGGAACTCCCACCCAAGATCCACTCCCCCACCAAAAAAAAATAATTATACGCTCATATGCATAATTACTAAACCGCATGTTCTTTCTAAATCCCGCGATAATTCACGGCAGACCTCCGCAATGTCTCCTGGGAACAATGACAAAAGCTCCCAGGAGACATTGCGGCATCGAGGAAGTGACGGAATACCCGCACACTACCCGATGAATCCATATACAGGAAGCGGCCAGTAACATAAAGGATTACTAAGGTTCGCCTGCCCCTGACAGTGACTCGAGCTGGGCATCCCCGCTAAGTGAAGGATTGGCTCGGGCCGCTCGGCTGCTCTAGTCCTGCAAAGGGAGCTGCGTTCCTGCTGTGAAATAAGTGCAGGGACTCCGTTTCCACGCGTTCCCGCAGGACTTGAGCCCTGGGGTGGAAAGAGAGATTTGCATCATGGATGTGCAGCCACCAAATCTGCAGCAACTGCATGATGTTATCATGTCAATATGGACCAAAATCTTTGATGAATGTTATCAACACTGTGTTGAATCTATGCCATGAAGAATTATGGCAGTTCTGAAGGCAAAAGGGGGTCCAACTCGGTACTAGCAAGGTGTACCTAATAAAGTGGCTAGCGAGTGTGTATACCGTATTTATCGCGGTATAGTGTGCTCCCGCGTATACCGCGCACCCCTAAAGTTGCCCCCGAAATTCCTGTAAAAAAAAATGTTATATGATTTTATTACTTACAGTTTTGGTGTCTTCCCAGCGTCCATCGTCCGGTCCGGCGTCCATCTGCAGCCTCGGTGGTGTCCTCTCGGCTTCTCCAGCGCGCGCTTCAAGTCCAGTCCCCGCTTCCTGCGCTCAGTTCGAACTCCTCCGCCGACATATACCGAGTGCAGTACACTCGGGTACATTCGGCAAGGCTTGGCTTCGCTCGCGCTCATGCTCTGTGACGTTTATGCGTGAGAACGAGCGAAGCCGAGCCTAGCCGAATGTACCCGAGTGTACTGCACTCGGTATATGTCGGCACAGGAATTCAAACTGAGCGCGGGAAGCGGCTATCGGCGTATATCGCGCACCCACGATTTTCCCCTTATTTTAAGGAGAAAAAAGTGCGCGATATACGCCGATAAATACGGTATATATAATATTCTGGTAAAGAGGAATGCATTACCTTCTCCCTGGGTTTGATTTACTGTAATGGACATTTTGTGAAGTAAGCTTGTGGTCATAAATATCATGTCATGTTTAGGGAAATTTGACCAACTAGAACTTCTTTCAGCAGTTGCATTTTGAAAGTGCCCTCTAAATGCAGCAAGTTAATTAATTTAATGAAACTTGCTGCACTTATGCCTCATACACACGGCCGGACTTTCTGGCCATGTGTCTCGGAAAGTCCGGCCGTGTAGTAGCCTCCATCTGACATCTGACGGACCTTAGATAGAGAACCTGTACTTCCGATGGACTCACGGCAGACTATTGTACGGTCAAAAGTCCAACCGTGTGTACGAGGCATAAGAGGGCGCTGTTCTCTGTCTTTCCTATGTTCTAGAGTCTCTTCTAACTTTCCCAAAGACAGCACATCATTCTCCCCACACAGAGATATTGATTTATGTGGACTTGTTTTACTGCCCTGTTTGATTGCCCAGCCCATCTCCCTATCCCATATTTTGTTGCTAGTAATATACAGCCATATTACCCTGTTGTTTTGTATGGCATTTTCTTTGGTAAATCATTCGATATGGCACTCAATTTGTAGTGGGTAATTCAAGAGAACGTACTCGCTAACTATTTTATAGGGGCCTCTGAGGTTACCTAGATTCCTGAGAACTTAATATTATTATTATTATTATTATTATTATTATTGTTATACAGGATTTATATGGCACCAACAGTTTGCTCAGCGTTTTACAACATGAGGGCAGATAGAACAGTTACAATACAATTCAATACAGGAGGAATCAGAGGGCCCTACTCAATAAAGAATATCTGTATATTGTACACACACACACACACATAATACACACGGCCCCCAACATATAAGTATATAGTGCTGGTGGGAGTGATGTACATGTGTGTGTACTTGGCTAGACAGAGGGAGGGAGATGACAGCTGCTGAATCCTTGTTATATATTCACTGTAAATGTTTCCACAGCAGACATAATTACTTCATCATCACAATACAGGACATACTGATCTGCATAACAGATCACAAATGCAGCAATACAAATATGTTGTCAAGCCAGTGACATTAATCAAGACAGAAAACTGCTTTAAATAGCCTATTAAATTATGAATACAAAACATTGAACAATCCACAAAAGACCTGTGTTTACTGTCCAAAGATTTCGATTTTTTTTTTTTCATTATAGCACATCATATTCAGTTATTATGGTTTAATTGAAATAAAACTATAAGTACTATACATAGAACTTCACTGGACAGATTCAGGAGTGCATTGTCAGTTTGAAGCACAATAAAAAAGAACTATACTGCCAAGACATAACAATAACTATATTAACTGGATGACTAAAATGTTTAAATATTTAGATTACCAATCTTAAAGGAGAAGAAAATTGGGAGATTTCAGCATAATTATATTTTTCTATAGATAGCCTCAAGAACTGTGAAAGAGCACCGAGTTCCCTAACCAGAAAGCATTGATAATGTGGTATCATGTAAAAAAACTCCAACTGATTGAGTAGATTATAGAAAATATGCAACTGCATTTACTCTTTCTGACTCAACTGTGCCATGTTTGAATTGCGTGATTTACATCAGCCATTTTCTATGGTGATATAGTTGATCATATATAAACCTATGGATAACTGATATGCTAAATGATCTAAATGAACATGTTCAATGTATATGTATATCACATTCAATATGTCTATATATATAATATTTCTACTGACCATATTGACTCTTATGACACGTACACACGATCAGAAATTCTGTCAGTAAAAGTCAGATGTGAGCTTTTGGTCGGAAATTCCGACCGTGTGTAGGCTCCATCGCAAAAAATTGAGAGCTGGTTCTCAATTTTTCAGACGGGAAAAGTTCTTGGAGGAAATTTCGATCGTCTGTATGCAATTCCGACAGAGAAAAATCCTATGCGTGCTCGGAATCAAGTCGACGCATGCTCGGAAGCATTGAACTTACTTTTTCTCGGCTCGTCGTAGTGTTGTACAACACCGCGTTCTTGACGGACAGAATTTGGTGTGACCGTGTGTATGCAACACAAGTTTGAGCCGGAATTCAGTCGGAAAAAAATCCACAAATTTCGGATTTTCTGATCGTGTGTACGTGGCATTTGAAATAAAATAGAAAAATTACAATTGATCAAAATGTAATATATGTTTTTAATTTGAGAGCTGTACTCACACTGCCTAATACATATTTTTTTAATTGCTGTAAAAAGGAATTGGTAGAATCCTTTGTGTTGGACAAAGTTACATCCCAATAAGTATACATAGCCATAGACATGAGATTGTAGTTGCATCTTTTGGCACCAAGGGGCTATGTATATTAGTTGTAATAATGTATCAAGAGACAATAGGCTCTTCTAATACAGTACAACAATCTTTATGAATTCCTTAAATTAGACAATCATTTTTAAATTAAATTGTATTTCAAGTGTCATTAACAACTTGAGCAGTCAAGCTGCCTTTCATTGACCCAATCAATGCAGACAACCTACTTGCATTTGTGAAATTAATCTTACAGTCATTGGATTTTTCCACTTATGTTTTGTTATTCAAAATGAAATTGCATTCCACTCTTGTATTTGTATAGAGTGTCTCCTACACAGCTTCATAAAAATGTGAGTGCAAGAAGATAGCCCAAATATTATTATTGCAGATGTATATGTGTGTGAGTTCAATACTGTACTAACATCACTTGCTAAGAAAAACATCAGTAAATTGACACTAGCTAATCATAACACACGCTGTGACAGGGGTGATTAATTATAGATTGCAACATCAGACAAGAGGAAAACATTGCAGTGAAGACTGCTAGTGGAGCAGTCATTACAGATGGGGAACAGATTACTCAGAATCACACATTCAAATAGTAAGAACACACAAGACACTGGGTGTCACAAGTGCTATTGGAAGTTAAGAAAAAAAAAGGGAAACCCTCTGTATACTAGGGGACTCATTTACTAAAGGAGTGGAGAACATTCACACAGCAAGTTAAATATTCAGTTAGCTTAGAGAATAAAATAATGATGTGTTAACTTTAACCATCCCATCATGTGCAACTCAACCCTGTAGATTTTTATTTTCTTTTTTTCAATATGTTTTTTATTGTGAGTTTTGTTGAAAACACAATAATAGTATGCTGTTACTTACATAGTAAATTGCAATAACAATTCTTAGACATCAAGACAGGAGTGTGAACATTTAAGAATGACAAGACTACAGTTAAACCTTTGTTGATGTTCCAATATACTTTTTTATTTTTTTATTTCATTACAGATGATTGAGTTTTTAAACAAAACTTCAGCTTATTTATTTATTTTTCCCTAAATGGACAACCAATACTACTAGTAAATCAAGACCAATATGCGTGACGTGTGTTGTGTGTGAGTGAGTGTGTGTATATAATCAGTATGTAAATATATATATATATATATACATCAATGCAAAATAGATTGTTAGAATGATAATATAATTTTATATAGATATATACATCAATGCAAGATCGTTAGATAGTTAGATAGATAGAATAATAGAAGAACTGTATATAACCATATCAATGCAAGATAGAGAGATAGGTAGGTAGATAGATAGATAGATAGATAGATAGATAGATAGATAGATAGATAGATAGATAGGAGTACTGGGCCAGATTCACACAAGAGATATGACGGTGTATCTCCTGATACGCTGTCGTATCTTTGAGATACGATTGTCGTATCTACAGTATGAGCCTGATTCATAGAATCAGTTACGCATAGATAGCCCTAAGATCCAACAGGTGTAACTGTGTTACACCGTCGGATCTTAGGCTGCAATTCTAGGCCGGCCGCTAGGTGGCGATTCCATTGCGGTCGGCGTAGAATATGCAAATGACTAGTTACGCCGATTCACGAACGTCCGCTTTGCCCGTCGATCTAAATTTACGTTGTTTGCGTAGAGATGCGTCGCGTAAAACTAAGCCTGCCCTCTAGGTGGTGTAACCCATGTTAAGTATGGCTGTCAAAATTTGAAATTTCACGTTGTTTGCGTAAGTCGTCCGTGAATGGCGCTGGACACCATTTACGTTAACGTCGAAACCAATGACGTCCTTGCGACGTCATTTAGCGCAATGCACGTCGGGTAATTTTACGGACGGAGCATGTGCAGTACACTCGGTGCGGGAACGTGCCAAATTTAAAAGGTGCCCGCCCTATTTGAATTAGGCGGGCTTGCGCCGAGCGGATTTAGGCTACACCGCCGCAACTTTACAGGTAAGTGCTTTGTGAATCAGGCACTTACGCTGTAAACCTGCGGCGGTGTAATGTAAATGGGATACGTTACGCCGCCGCAGCGTAACGTAATTCTATGTGAATCTGGCCCACTGTATATAACTGCATCAATACAAGATAGACCAAGATAGATAGAAAGAATGATAGAAGAATTGTATATATATATATATATATATATATATATATACACACACACACAGATATACATATATATTGATATATATATATATATATATATATATATATATATATATATATATATATATATATATATATATATATATCACAAAATAACAACTCTACAACTTAAAAAATCAGTTTTTCTAGTACACATTTTTCTAGGTTTAAGGCTTAAAATATATTATTTTAAATGCTACTAATAATGTTAAAACATATACTTATAAATGGGCCCTTATTTAAATACAGTCTGCAGTGTATTTACCTTCTGTATAAGTTAAGAGCAAACATTTGCTCCGTGTTATCAGCCTTTTTAGGCTAAAAGGTTAATGAAGACTGTTCACAGTCTCCTTCGGTGGGATTACTAACAGGAAGACAGATGTGTGCAGGGAAAAGTTTCTCCTTATAGCCAGAGCTGTATGTCAATTATCTTCAATTCTGATCAACCCTTAAAATATTTGCATACATACCTATTAATGTTTACAGCAACATATTAAGAGCACATGCCTTTTAATACGTTGTGTAAATCTGACATTTAAAAGGTCCCTGTGGTGCTGAATTTGCTTTCATTTGAATAGCAGGTTTTATCAGTTGTGAAGACTTGTACCGCTTAAGCTATCTAGAAATGTGGAAGGTTTAGGGTGCAGCTGATACTCTTTATTTTTTTTATTTTTTTTCTTTGGTTGTGAACAAGACCGTTGAGGCTGAAACGCGTATACCTCTGCTGTATTTTTATCCTTATGGAGATATAATAAATTCGGACAGATTTAAAGAGCATGTATGAAGTTGCCGATTGTCATTCATCCATTTACAACTTTTGCTGTTCGATTTCCTTTAGATTTACCTTCATCTATGCAGTACAAGGACCTGCCTGATTGCATACAAATTTAAAGTGTTTAGGTTTGACCGCCTATTATCTGGTCCTGGTAAACCTAAAGGAAAAAAATCGAAAGAAAATTGTATAGTGTGTATCCAGCTTTACACAAATTTATACTATACTGACGTACAAAGAAAGTAAAGATAGTGCAAACTTGAAGTGGTCCACTATATTTCAGAAAAATTGAAACAGCTTTATGTTGTAAAATATCTATTTAATTTAGGAGTTGTTTATGCTGTTAAACAACTGTACAATACAAGTTTTATCATTTATTAGTGACTTTCCAAGCTCGGCAGCATTTCACACACTTGCTTGCTGCCGTGAATTCCTCTTGCTCACTGTAGTAGAAAATGCCCCACACTTCCCTACCAGCCCTGTTAAGAACTTCATCGTTAATCTTTGACACATGATGCAATATTTTAGTGAACTCAATTAGATCTAAACCTCACCTGTTCAACAGTTTAAAATGTTGTCGCCACTTGAGAAACACACTATCATTTTTATGAGTCCAATAAACCCCAGCCATTGTGAAATAGGAGCTAAGGCTTAAAATTCCTTTCATTCTGTACAGACCAATTCACAACTTGCTATGTCATTGTAACAGGTAAGGAGCTGGAAGGAAAGGTTTTCTGCTAGAGCAGTGTGTGCAAAGTGCAGCCAAGTGTTTCCAGATCTGATGTTTAGATAACATTTATATCAGACTACAACTGTCACCTTGCCTACACCAACTACGTTTTGCCCTTTAATAACGTTAATAACCAATCAATCAATTTGTTTAACCGTGTTTTCTCCCAATCATGTTAAGAAGAAAAAAACATTTTACTAATGTCAACGAGTGATTGGGCAGAAACTCAGTCTTAAAACTGGAGGAAGAGTATAAATGAGGCCTTTACCAATGGCATACAAATTATAAAGTTCAACTTCAATATATATTTCATCACAATAGAAATAGGTGTGCAGATAGATAGATAGATAGATAGATAGATAGATAGATAGATAGATAGATAGATAGATAGTTCAATACATATGTAAGGCTGGCCATACATTATACAATTTTCTTCTACAACCTTCCTTTAGATTTACCAAAACCATATAATAGGAGGTCACACCTAAACATTTTCAACTTTGTATGTAATCAGGCAGGCCCTTGTACTACATAGTTGAACGTAAATCTAAAGGAAATTGTATAATGTAGGGCCAGTTTAAATACTGTATATAATATAAGGTTTATAATTAGAGATGAATAGATGGATGTATGGATGTATTGATGGAGAGATAGATAGAAAGATAATTCAATATATATGTTAATACTATATATATCAGATTGCTAATTAGAGATAGACAGATAATTTGATGTACATGTATGGATAGATAGATAGATAGATAGATAGATAGATAGATAGATAATTCAATATGAATGTATGGATAGATAGATAGATAGATAGATAGATAGATAGATAGATAGATAGATAGATAGATAGATAGATAGATAGATAAATAGATATATAGATAGATAGATAGATAGATAGATAGATAGATAGACAGATAACTCAATATATATGTAAATACTGTATATATCAGCTTGCCAATTAGAGATAGATAGATAGATAGATAGATAGATAGATAGATAGATAGATAGATAGATAGATAGATAATTCAATATAAATGTATGGGTAGATAGGTAGATCGATATACAGATAATTCAAAACAAATGTATGGATAGATAGATAGATAGATAGATAGATAGATAGATAGATAGACCGAGATATAAATAGATAGATAGTTAAATATATGTGTAAATGCTGTGTATGACAGACAGACAGACATATAGATAGATATATAGATCGATCAATCGATAGATAGATAGATAGATAGATAGATAGATAGATAGATAGATAGATAGATAGATAGATAGATAGACTAGAGAGATATACTAGAGAGATAGCTAGATAGATGTAATAGATAGATAGACTAGAGAGATAGATCGATTGATAGATTAGAGAGATAGATAGATAGATAGATAGATAGATAGATAGATAGATAGATAGATAGATAGATAGATTAATACGGATATGTGTAAGAGATGCTGGTTTGGTAAAGAGATACTGTACATGTATGGTGATTAAAGAACAATTGTGTTTTATATCAGACAGATATTTAAAAGTGTATGTTTTGTTTGCTTTTCTATATAATGGTATGAAAAATTATAATTCACAAAGTGTTGCATCTTCTGTATTAGACAAAATGATGGAACCTCAATATCCAGATATTTGGAAATTGAGGTCTCAAGCGTATAGTGAAAATAAGTAAACATTAAGATAAGTTGTATCCATTTTACTGAAATAGGGCACATATATATATATATATAAACATGATCTTGGATCCGATAGGCATCTTTTACTTAAGTCTAACAAGCAAGCTGTGTTTTGTTCATTCTACCTCACCAGCAATTCCTATACATTACATATTCACATGGCTAGGCTGTAATCTACTATGGTGATGCCATAAGAAAGTGTTTCAGAAAAGGATATTTCATTCCGAATAATTTTCTATACATTTTTTCTGTATTTAAATTGCTATTATAGAAATTTGAAGTTCTAATAATATAGAATAGTTGGTATAATAGATACGCTGAAATTTGTTTTTAGCAAAGACAATTTTTTTTTAAATTAGATTTTTTGAGAAAATCTAAAATAAATCAATCTCCCATTTACCATTGATATAGATTAATAAATAATGTCAGTAACCAACTCACTTGAAAGTAGTAAAATACTTTAATTATAATGGTGCAAGACTTT
Organism: Rana temporaria; assembly: GCF_905171775.1. Taxonomy (NCBI): domain Eukaryota; kingdom Metazoa; phylum Chordata; class Amphibia; order Anura; family Ranidae; genus Rana; species Rana temporaria. Next base: position 104,420,749 of record NC_053489.1, read on the forward strand.
TTAAACCTTACAGCGACTCGTTAGTTCATACTGTTCGCCAGCATTGATGATAATGCCAGTGAAGTTATACAAAGATTTTCTACAGCCAGTTTGCATGTGCAAATATTGGCTGTGATGTGGGAATTTTTAAGAAGGGGTGGTTGTAAGCCTCTTTTGGTATGTAGTCACTTCATACTTGTTTTAGCATTTTACACATTAAATAAAAAAAACATAGATTTTATTATCAACTAAATATACTGGTCCCTGATCATGTAAGTATGATTTTAAATGTATAATTTTCAAATGTTCAGATTAATAATGTAATTCAAAAAGTATAAAAATTTAACTATAGCTATAGTATACATGGAATCAAAACAGGTTCATTAAAATTGTCCAGGATAAGTCTTTTATTTTTTGTAATCACAAATTTCTAGCCTAATTGCTCCACATAAATTAGGTAAAATGATTCAAAAAGTGTATGAAAAAACTGTAAAAATTATTTATAGTTTTAACATGGAAATGTGTTCTAGACTTTGGTGAATTTCCTTCCGCACAGTTCCAGACCAGGTATGTGCATACATTTCACATGCTCACAGAGATTGATGTCACGACAAACGAACATACAACGTTAGTAAATCAAGTAAAATGTGTTTATATCACAAAGTAAAAGTTGTAGATTGAGCAGCATAATCTAAAGTACATATGGCTTTAATAGAGCGTGGGCAGTCCATGCTGCTTTCTATGAAAGGTTGTCTCTTTTTGCAGTTACTGTAATACTTTTTTTAAATGAACAAATTGTAATATGACTATAAAAGGCGGATTCAGATTCAAAAAGCTCAATATATTACTGATCTTTTTTGTATGTATGAAAGCATGTTATGATCAAATTCACAGTAATGATGGTATTCCCAAACCTTAAATTTTAGGTAGGTTGTTAAAGTGATAATTAGGAGATTATCAGTTAGAACAGGAACTTATTGCAAAGATATAATTGAATCTGACTGACTGACCTGTTTTTTCCATGCACAGACTAATCATTAAAGAAACTTGTGCATTTCTAAGAATATAACAGCTATTATAATTTTAATAATAATATTTGTATGGATTTTTTCTTTTCTTTTTTTTTACAGAAATTTAGTAAAATAAAAACGACCATTTCTTTCAACTGTACACAGTAAAGCATTGAAGAAAATGACAACCAAGCTAAGCTTAATAATATGAATTGTTGTGTACACATGTTATGTAGATGTGAAATATGTAGCTGTTTTTTAAACCCATTTAAATAATGTTATGGCAAATATTGATTTTCCTGCTTCATATTAACAAAAAGTTTTTAATGAATATAAGATATGCATAAAACTAAGCTAACTATATAAAAAAATTACTATAATATTAATAATTTTTGGAGTATTTCTTGTAATGTTTGCATTTCATACTAAAATATGTCAACAAGAAAGCTCAGTACCATAGAAATAATACTGCATTCAAAGTCCATTCTTAAATTTTCATAAGTTCATAATAAACAGTCATTTATATGTCTTCAAAATATCGTAGAAAACAACATTTCGGCCAGGAAAATAACTATTCTCAGATGATTGTTTAGTCTCATTATTGCTTTAATGTATATTTTAGAAATCAAATTATTACTGTAAATTCATCCTGTTGTACAACAATAAGTCTAATTTATATCAATATTGTAATTCGTATCAATATATATTTACACTGTTTGTCATAATACGATTTTATTTTAGGTTAAAATAATTAATGTTATTTTTCATGGTAAGTATAGGTAGTGTAGAGCTGAACTAAAATAGGTATGTAGATATAGACCTGAATAGAAATTGTATGCATCCAAAAAGAAAACAAAATTGGGGGTGTGTGCTTTCAATGCTGTCATTTTAAATTACTAAACACCTTAGGGTAACTTAAAAAAAAAGTCCTTACTATAAATGAATGCTTCAAGTTGACACAGGCTCTCTTGGCCACCGTGAAAAATACCAGAATCAACCTTAGACCGAAAACAATATAAAAGGTGTACTTTACATACTAAAGTAGGTAAACAAGACATTGGGGTTAATTTACTAAGGGCGAATCGACTGCGCACTTTAAAAAAGTTCAGTTGCTCCAGAGCTTAGTAAATGAGAGAGAGCTCTGCTGACTTCTATCATCCAATGATGTTCAAGCAAAAAAATCATTTTTTTTTTTTCCTTGCATGTGATTGCTTGTTCTTTGTGAAGTGAAGCTTTACCTCATTTACTAAGCTCTGGAGCAAGTGCACTTGCAGAGAGCAACTGCCCTTTCAAAAGTGCACAGTCTATTTGCCTTTAGTAAAGCAACCCCTAAAATTTGCTCTAATAAACTGAATCTGTCACAAATGAAAAAAGGTCTTGGGCGTTCACCTGTTAATGAATTAAAAAAAAAGTTACATTTTAATTGAATCTATCAAAGAAATGCAACATTCTCTTTGGAAACAGCGGTGTTGAATAATTATTTGCCCTGTTCAGGCACAGAGCAGTATCAACAAGTCCAGGATCAATGCAACCATCTGCAAAACTGTTAGAGATTTAAATACTGTAAATGGCATCGGATCCACTGATTTTCCACCCCTGATTACTCGGCTTTAGCAGCATGGATTCAAAAAGTAAAATATTTCTTCAGGGTCTCACTCTGCTATTCAAGATCACAATCTTCCTTGACATACTACAGATTTTTTTTTTATGTTATTATGTATATCAAACGCATACACACACAATACAACTTAGCAATACCAATTATCCCAAAAATAAAATATGCAAAGATATAGAAGCTAATGTATTTTTTATTTTTTTATTATTATTATCTTTTTTTCTCAATTAAAAAATGCAGATACAACAAAATTGCTGAGCAAGGGTTCAAATAACCATCCACTAAACCACATCCTAAAATGAAAAGTTATGGTCATAATTTGTAAACCATTATTTCCTTCAATATTTGTGGGTTACTCCCTACTATATTTTGAGTCAGATAATTGAATACTATAGTGAAGCTAAAGTGGCTAAACGTATGTTTATTTTTTACGATCCTTTAATATTGATTAGGAAAATCGCTCAGAGTTGCAAGTAGATCCCTTAATTTAAAAGGGCAAGGATTTTTTTTTGGGCTAGTTTTAATTGTATTACCTAAGAACTAAACAGTTTTTTCACCTCTATTAAAAAACAAAATGATATTTGATTTTTGACATGAATCAAAGTATCTAAATGCAAAACCTAACCTAGATAGTAAAGAATGTTTCTAAATATTTGCTAGTAAGTTAATATATTCTATAATAACATATATATATATATATATATATATATATATATATATATATATATATATATATATATATATATATATATATATATATATATCGATAGATAGATAGATAGATAGATAGATAGATAGATAGATAGATAGATAGATAGATAGATAGAGGAAAAGAGAAAAATAGCTAAATAGTTTATCCAAATAATCCCTGATTTACTTCAACCACTTTTTTAAAAGAACCATATAAATGTGTTGTAAACATTTAATCCAAACTAAATAAATGCAAATTGGGGTTTGCCTTTTATTTAACAGATTTATTTTTTCTGTTTTAACATTGAAGATCTGGAACTCAAGTTCAATACATTTAAAGTATGAGCAATCGATGTTCATTGGTAAATATATGTATAACTCCCAAACGGTACAATTTTAATATATCGCTGCAAACCTGTATTTGTTTGAGGATGCAATAGGATTAAGGTTATTTTCTCTTTTAATCCTTATGGATTTTGTAGTAAACAAAGGCTTACAAGGCTTTGTAAGTGATATATATTCTCATAATGACGTACTCTCCCTCATTATTATTATCATGTTTCCAAATTAATACACCTTGGTTATAATAATACAAGGCATTTCTACATTTTTTATTTCAATGAGGGCTAAGAAGATACTTTACTAAAGGAATAATTTTCCCCTAGCACGTGTTCACTGCAAAATACCTGTCTGATTTTTTTATATATTTTTTTTCAATAATTTTAATTTAAAATGTATATATCAAATTCCAAGACAAAAGATTGTTTACATAGGATAGGTATTTCAGTATACCAAAAGATACATCAATGTACTAGAAGTATGGACATAATGATACATTCCAAGTAATATACCTGTTATATTTCTTAGCTCTATGAGCTATATCGTGATAAACTACAAAAAGAAATTATAACAAAAGAGTTGGCATATTCTAGGGTCCCTGTCGCTCCATTAAACTCAATGAGGAGGAGGAGGAGGGAACCACAACCTGATTTATTTTTTAATCTCCGGTGCTTTACTAGGCTATGGAGAAAATTATACCTCTCATGCTGACACTTTCTTGCAATAAGTTATTTTTATGAAAAGAAAAAAAAACAAGTAAACTTATGTGAACATTATTGGATGTTTGAACTAAACAACGTTTTTCATGGCCGTTGTAAATATGACTTCTTCTATAAATCACCCTTCTTATTGGCAGAAACTTTCTGCCATTAAAGTGATTACAGACCACCTTGGTTTTTGTAAAAACCTGCGCCAACCTATTGCCAGTTATCTAATTAAACAATGACAGCAAGGTTTATTCAATTTTCTTTTGTATATTTACCTTGTCAAAGATATGAAGAGGATGTATACCACATAAGATCTAAGCATTAGCACTGTGACTTTTATTCCTACAATGCAAGATTTAAATTTATTTTTTTCTTGGTTTAAATTTTAGATTTCAAACAATGACCGGTCTTACTAATTAATGTTCAGATCTGTCACTGATAAAAGTAGTTAAATCATTTGTTATTTTTCACAGCCCACGTGTTTCTCTAGATTTACTCATTTTTGCACTGTGCCCACACAACTGTACAATAAAGAAAGCCTCTGGCATGCCTTCAAACACTTTCAACGTCCTTTACAACAATGTCCCCACTCGCAGTCACTTCCAGCTGGACTTGGGAGAAAACAATGAAAATTGTTTAACACAGACGGCCATGTCTAGGGCTCTTGTTTGTGAAAGGTTCAAAGCCGTGTGTGAGTTCTTTGGCAAATTACTGAATTGTTCTATTGTCGTGAAGATTTTTTCTTTTTTTTTTGGTGGACTTTTATTCAATTTATTGTGCTGTGAAATATTGAATGTTTAAGATATTAAAACCAAGAGACAAGAAAAATAGACATGCACTTTATTACACTCTTTTGTTATAATTTTTTTTTATAAAATTTAGCAATAGGCACATGTGTGTTTTTTCGCTTCATATATTTTTCTTAGAAAATGACGGATGATTTTACATTTTTTTTTTCCCGCCTGTGAACTCTTGCACCCTCCCTCCCGCGCTCATAGTTTTCTTTCTGTGTGCATGTCTTACCTAAGTATGGGAAAATAGAAGAAGAGTTTAAATGAGGAATAAATCACCTACAGATGTGAATTTTGGCTCCTTGTACACCAAATTATCTTCATTAGAATCAACTTCTACTGTAAATGGCACAGGATCCAGACAGAAACTTGCATGGTAATGACAGGAACTGTCATCAACTTTTTTACTTTGTACAGGCAGACAATAAAGAGAAAATGCATAATAACTGCTACTTTCATGCTATGGGCAAAATATTTTAAACATGCACCTTGCACCTATTTTTATTGGCTTGCTGCTCTGCGGTTGAGATATCTTTTATACAGCTCATCAAGGAGGAATTAAAGTATTTTTACAGCCCTAATGATCACTGGTTGTGCTGAAAAGCTGAACTCCATCGGTACATTTGGTACAATAAAATATGGTTCTGCAAGAGTTGTCAGGATGTACAATTTTGGTCAGTGCTAATGACAATCATACATTTCTGGGCACCTGAAATAAAATTCAGGATTGCTTTCATTTAGAGAGGAAGTAAACTTCTATCTTTCAATTTTACCTATAGGTAAGCCTATAATAAGGCTTACCTATAGGTAGTGTAAATAACTCCTAAACATGCACCGTTTAGGAGGTATTTACTATACCCACAGCCAGTGACATCACTGGTGCATGCGCTCTGAAGGAACGGCCACCCGTGCCGTTCCTTCAGAGCCCTCTGCCGTGACCAGCGGGACCGGCATGCATGATAGTGATGTTTTGTCCAGCTAGTCACAGAGCCAAAGTCCACAAACCCAGAAGCAAGGCGGGTGAAGATGGAAGCTGTCTCCAGCGATGACATTGCATCCCTGGAAGGCTTTGTTTTCAGCTAAGTTATACATAATGTGCTAGTATGCGATGCATACTAGCACATTATGCCTTTGCCTTGCAGGTAAGAAAAAAAAACATCCAGTGGTTTCCAACCGCTTTAATAAAAGCCATAATCCCCACCTCGGCTGGCAAGCTGGCTGTTCTGACAATTAACAGAGGGGTTGTTTCCTGGAATATATATTTTTTTTTCATTTTAGGGATACTGTATATCCCTACTGGTTCCTCAACTTCAAATACATCTGTCCTAATAAAACAGAAAAGATCTACCCTCTACAGTCTGAAAATGAACCTGACAAGTCAGCATTGATGTCAGTACATATTCTACCACAACAGACTTACCAAGGTTTTGTCACATACAGGAATTTGCACCAATGTGGGCGGACTATTTTTTTGTCTCTAGTCCTGCTATATGGCAATTTGATAGCTTAAAGTGATAGTAAAGTCTCACTTTTTGAAGATAACAAGATAACAAACAGGTATATACTTACCTGCTCTGTGCAATTGTCCCAAAAAAGTGTCAAAAGTGTCCGATCTGTCCGCCGCATCTGATCACTGCCATTACTAGTAAAAAAAATTATAATAATAAAAATGCCATAAACATATTTTGTAGCTGCTATAACTTTTGCGCAAACCAATCAATATACGCTCATTGCGATTTTTGTTTTACCAAAATATGTAGATTGCATATCGGCCTAAACTGATGAATACATTTTTTTTTTATTATTTGGATATTTATTATAGCAAAAAGTACAAAATATTGTGTTGTTTTCAAAATTGTGGCTCTTTTTTTGTTTATAGCGCAAAAATAAAAACCACAGAGGTGATCAAACGCCGCCGAAAGAAAGCTCTGTTTGTGGGGAAAAAGGACTTACAGTTTGTTTGGGTACACCTTTGCATGACTGCGCAATTGTCAGTTAAAGTGACACAGTGCCGTATCGCAAAAAATGGCCAGGTCAGGAAGGGGGCAAATCCTTCCGAGGCTGAAGTGGTTAAAACAGTTTAAAATATTGCAGAGGCCAGGGAGTGAAATTGAGGACACAAGCCACAAGAAATGTAAACATACATGTTTTTCTTTTACAAGCCCAAGGTTCTTTTACAAGTTACACACATAGATAAGTCAGTGCTTGCATCAAGCTGAGTGTTAGCACGCCAGCCTGTTGGACATCATAAGGGAATGGTAATGGTCAAAGGAGTTAAAATTGACTAATGAAAGTCCATATGGTCCATGTTATAGAACCTGGAGAGGCAGCCCAGTGGAAAGTAAGAAGCAACTTCTGAAACAGCTGGGGATAAAACACAGGCGCCAATCTAAGTGTAGTATAAGAGTAAATTTATTGCACAAATGAATGTAGGAATTCACAAAGTAAAGTAACAAAGGCATTGGGTACAAATGGCAGTGTGTCAATGGAGAAGTTGCATCTGTGAGACTTCTCATTGATTGCTTAGAGCGGGGAAGCACCGATGGTTGCCGACACTTCCTTGGAGATGACATCACTTCCGGGACGTGCCTTTGTTACTTCACTCTTGTGAGTACCTACATTAATTTGTGCAATAAATCTACTCTTATACTACACTTAGATTGGCGTGCTTTATGCCCATCTTTTACAAGTGACCCTGTGTTGACTTTGTCACTTTAGGATGCTCCAAATAACTGGTCCTGGGAAGGAGAAGTAGAGTGTGTCTTTAAAGTGTATCTAAATTTAAAAGCAAAAATTGTATATATTGCTGCTACATTAGTTTTCTTTTTATAGGCCTTATTTTCACCTGATGATCTGCCAAGTAACACACTTCCTGTCTCAGGCCCCTTTCACACTGGGGCGGGAGGCGCGGTGGAGGTATAGCGGTACTAAAAATAGCGGCGCTATACCGTCGGAATTGCCTCGGGATTCGGCCGATAGCCGTGTGGTATTAACCCCCGCTAGCGGCCGATAAAGAGTTAATACCGCCCGCAATGCGCCTCTGCAGAGGCGCATTGCGGGCGGTATTACCGCGGTTTCCCATTGTTTTAAATGGGAAGGAGCGGTATACATACTGCTCCTCTCACCGCTCCAAAGATGCTGCTTGCGGGAGATTTTTTTCTCTCCTGCCAGTGCATTGCCTCACTGTGAAAGCCCTTGGGCTTTCACATTGAGGTTGCTGGGCAGGAGTTTTTCAGGCGGTATAGCAGCGCTATTTTTAGCTCCTCAGTGTGAAAGTGGCCTTAGGGTGTCTCCTCTCTATGGAGCCTTGGTTACCAGTATTGGCAACCTGTACAGAGGGTAGTGTAAGATGCATTAACAGATTTAGTTGACCTTGACAAACAAATTAAATCTGAACTCTAGCTAGCACTCAGCATTTACCATAACAGTTTATTGGGATAAAGGTTGTAACATCTTGGGCTCTTAAAGAAAGCTGAAAAACAACAGACTTACTAGCCAGAACCCAAGGCAAAAATAAACGGAAAAAGTAAAAAAAGAAAGAAAACTAATACAACACCACATTTAAAGATGGGTAAACTGCTATATATTAAAGAGGAGTTCCGGGCCCCCACATAAAATTAAAAGTCACCAGCTACTAATACTGTAGCTGCTGACTTGTGATATTAGGACACTTACCTGTCCAGGGTTTTAGATCGGCTGTTGGGTGCTGCTTCCGCCATTTGTAGTAAGGTAACCCGGTATTGCAGTCCCGGTTCCCTACTGTGCATGCACGGAGCCACGCTGCGCTTTCTACTTGGCCCAGTGGTAGAGGAAGGAGTAGGGGGGGCTGAAATTTCAGGGGACGGTACCAGGGTCACGTCTCCCAGATATGGGGACAAGTACCTGTCAAAAACAGGTACGTGTCGCCCCCTGAAAGGTGCCAAATGTGGCACCGGAGGGGGAGGAGTCACAGGGGAACTCTGCTTTAACTTTTTGCCTCTGGGTTAAGATAAGCTCTCTGAAACAGTGTAATGTGTACTGGATAAAAACCCTGGTACTTACCTGTCCCAAGGCTGGGCAAAGGAAAACGTGCAGTAACCCACAACAAGAGTCAGGACCGTAATTTATAATTAGTTGCTATGGAGTACAGTGTCCCATACTAGCATAATTTGATGCACCAACTCCCATTGCCCACCCTACTTCACCCACTATTTTCACCAAGAAGCCCTCTGTGGTTTTTGAATGGGCTATGTGGCTCAGCAGTCGTACTTATATAAAGTAAAGGGACTGTGCTATTTTTTGTGCTGACACAGACTACCTGCCCAACTCACCATAGTATTTTCACAAGAAGAAGCACCAGTGACTGCAATTAATTGGGCTGGCATTGGCAGCGAAGGAATATACAATTTTTAAACTTGCACTGCCAGATTTATCCCAGCTGCAGCTGCCACCCCAGATAGCAAGCAATTGTGCTGCAAGTTTGAAAATGACTTGCTAAGCTATTGCTAGACTTGCCAGGCTTCACAAGTGTCTTGCACAATTGCAGCAAGTCTGCATTGCATGACTCCAGACCAACTTTATTTGCAAATATCTGCTGCAAGTTCTGGTTCAGTTATGTTGTGCAATAGTCATCCCATTACAGGGGTCAATGTGGCTGAATTTTAATGCTGTAGACTTGCAGAGCTCTTGCAGTAGACTCACCACTGCAACTTTGCTCTTGCTGGAGACTTGCCAGGCAAATTTGCTACAAATTGGAAAAGTGACAACTAGAATTTGTTCTTCAAGTGTTCTGCAAGTGTACAACTTGCCAGTGAAAATGTGCAGCAAATTTGTGGCAAGTTATCCTTGCTATCTAGGTAGCTTCTCTTTCAGTTCAGATGACCCAAATGTTGTGCTGATGGGGGAAGGCAAGCGGGTCTGAAGGCTTCTCAATGCAGCATGGAGGATGGGAGACCAGAGCAGATCATCCCTGTGGTTGGACAATCTGGGAAACAACAGGGTCATTCCCAATGTCTACACCCTCCATGTGGGTGTGATATTTAGACAGCAAAGTTACGAGTTTTACAAAATTCTGGGTAGTGTCTTTTTTTTTTTTTTTTTATTTCATTCTTTATTTGTCTTTTTTTCTTTATACACATTTGATTATTTAAACAAATCTTTCATATCAAAAAAGTTCCAAGAACCAACATCCTTACTTGTTTGTTACTTAGTCTTAGTGTGCGATACATCTATTATAAAAATTAAGAGTATACATTGATTATCTTATTTATATAAAGGGAAAGGGAAACAACATCCCGTGAAAAGGAAGAGAAAGAGAAGGGGAGAAAAAAAAAAAGAAAGAGAAAAGAAAAAAGAGAGAAAGATAAAAATGCTCAGATCATCCCCATTACAGGGGGCTGTTCTTATATCTATTCACAATGTGGTTGGTACCTAAAATTTTCGTTCTTAACTTTATATATCTAAACCCTCCCCCCATTTTTCTCTCTCCCCTGGTGGGGTTTCGAAGCCGACCTCGGCTTTCCTAAGTGACACATGTCTAGCTTTATTTTTAAGAATTATTTTATTTCTACCTCGTCCCAGTTATATTTCTTACCCACTAGAGGGGTAGGTCCTTCTGTTCCAGCCAAGGTCTCCACATCTCCTCAAACTCCTTAAGGTTACCTCTTTTTGTATAGACTGCTCTTTCTTTACATATCGTCTCATTTACTGCTCCCTCCCATTCCCTTATTGTTGGAGGTGTTGTCGCCTGCCATCTTAACATTATTAATTTCCTTGCCTGGAACAGACATCTCAATAATACTACTGTGGTGCTTTTCTTCTCATTCCGTTCCCTTCTATATCCCAGTACACATAGTGTGGCTTCTGCCTCCAGAGGTACACCAAATGTCTCCCCTATGACACTTACTACTCCCTCCCAATAACGAAACAGTTTTGGGCATCGCCACACCATGTGTACTAGGTCTCCGGTCCCCTGGCATCTAGGGCATTTGTCATTTGTTCTTCTCCCAAAGTTGAACAGACGTTTAGGTGTATAATAAGCTCGATTCACCAGCATCAGATGGGAGACCTTCTGTGGGGGTGAGACCGAAACTTTCGGCCCCATCTCCAGAACCCTCCGCCACTGATCCTGTGTCATTTCCCCCAAGTCCTCCTCCCATTTCTCTTTTGTTTTTAGCAGATGCCGGCCCATATTAGCCTTTTTACCCATCTGTTTGTATAATTCAGAGATGAGTCCCTTGGTTGGTCCTACCTTGCCTAGTTCTTGGAAAAGGGGCATTTCGCACCACACTAGTGTTTGTGTCCTAAACTGGGCTTCAAGGGCATGCCCCACCTGTATATAAGTGAAAAATGAATATTGAGGTATCTTAAATTCCTCTCTTAGATCCTGAAATTTCCTATATTTATCCTCTTTATACAGTTGTTTCAACCTTTTGATACCGTTTATTTCCCATGTTCTGACCTTTCCTATCTGGAGGACTTCCTTCAGTTTATTGTTATTCCACAGAGGGGAGAGTTCAGAAAACCCGGTATAGCCCATCAATTTTTTAACCGATTTCCATATTTTGGTTATCATTTTTGTTGTTGGATTCCTATATCTAAAGGAATCAGCCTCTAGTGCTTCAAAGATAGTGTCGTGAGAGACCCCGTTCATCATTATCATCCCATTAGGGGTACCTCCTCCTGGGATATTACCTCCCCCTATTTGTTGCAGTTGTGCAGAAAAATAATATATCTCGGGTTGGGGCACTGCAAGTCCTCCCTCCCCCATCGGGAGTTGTAATGTGCGAAGGCGTATCCTAGCCTGTCCCCCTTTCCAAATTAGCTCCCTAAAGAGAGATTCAATTTTATTGAACCATTTTTTTCCAATCCATATTGGGGAATTGTGCATTATGTATAAAAGTTGTGGTTGCCAAATCATTTTGATTAAGCTACACCTGCCCGCCACTGACAGATGGAGACGTTTCCAAATATAAATTTTTTGTTTGAACTTAGCAAGTAGAGGGATGAGATTTTTATAAATGTATTGATTAGGGTTTTTCGTCACCAATATCCCCAGATATCTCATTGTATCCACCACTGATAACTGTGGCAATCCACGTATTGCCGTTTCTCCCAGTGGATCTATCGGCAGTAACTCGGACTTCCCCCAGTTTATTTCTAATCCCGAAAAACTCCCAAATTCCTCCACCAAGCTCATTGCTTTTGTCAGAGATTGTTCCGTGTCTCCCAGGAAGAGCAGGATATCGTCGGCATAAAGCGCGATTTTTTCTTCTCCCGTCATTCTCTGGAAGCCGGATATCTCGATATTTGACCTAATAGCAATTGCCAGAGGTTCCATCGCTAGGGCGAAGAGCAGGGGTGACAAGGGGCACCCCTGTCTTGTCCCCCTCTCGAGGACAATTTTTTTTGAGAATTCATTATTTATTTTTAACTTAGCACTAGGATTATCATAGAGCATTTTTATCCACCCTGAAAAAGTCGGGCCAAACCCAAATTTATCCAGCACCCTCCAAATATACCCCCATTCTACGCTATCAAAGGCTTTAGTCACATCTAGTGACAATACGGCCCTTGCTCCCTCGTTCTGTGTTGGGGTTTGTAAATTTAGAAATGTCCTCCTGATGTTCATACTGGTAGATCTATTAGCTATAAACCCCGTCTGGTCTGGGTGAATTAATTTTGAAATAACCCTATTAAGCCTTGTTGCCAAGACCTTTGCTATAATTTTAGCGTCAGAGCACAAAAGGGATATAGGTCTATATGCCACAGGGTCCAGTGGATCTTTCCCATCTTTTGGTATAATTATAACCGTTGCTTCCAGCATTGAGGCAGGGAGTTTACCTTCTACCGCCGCTCCATTTAATGTTTTTATAAGCTCAGGTAACAATATATCTCCATAATATTTGTACATTTCTACTGGGAGCCCATCTGGTCCTGGCGATTTTTGATTCGCCATACCTGCTACTGCCACCTGTAACTCCCCAAGTGTTATTGGGTTTTCTAATTCTTCCCTTTCTAATTGGGATATAAACGGGATTTCTAGTCTCTCCAGGAAGTCCTCCATTTCTTTCTCCATTCCCCTCTTTTGTGTAGTGTACAATTTTTGATAGTATGCCCAAAAAATCTGCACTATCTCTGAGGTGTCCGAAGTTATCGCACCACTTGTTAATCTGATGGACCGAACGCCGGAGGAGGAAGAGTTAGATTTTACCACCTGCGCCAGCATCCTTCCAACACTTTCCCCTTCTGCAAATGAGGATTGTCGCAAAAAAAGTTGTCTGGTCTCTACTTCCCTTGTAATTACCAATTTATACGCTTGTTGTTTTTCAAGCCATATTTTCTTTCCCTTCGGCGTTGGGTCCCCCACATAGTTATTTTCTGCCTCTAACACCTCTCTACGGGATTTTTCCTCCGCCTCTCTTGCTTTTTTATTAAATTTTGCTATCTGCTGGATCAGGACACCTCGTAGGTACGCCTTCAGGGTGTCCCATAATATCCCAGTGCCCGAGGTGCCTTCATTGATATCTACAAATTCCTTCAGTTTGGGCAGAACTTCATCCGACTTTTTTATTAACTCACACCAGTGTGCATTAATTTTCCAATCTCTCTGAATTTTTTGTCCACCTTGATTTAGGGTAAGAACCATAGGAGAGTGGTCAGACACTCCTCTTGGCAAATATATTACTTTTCCCACCATCTGTAGTGCTAAATAATTCCCCAGAGCCATATCAATCCTCGAGAGTGTATTGTGTGTACTTGAGTAACAAGAATATTGTTGAATCCCCGGATTCCTCACTCTCCACAAGTCTAACAGACCAACCTCTTCCAAAAATTGACCCAGGCGGCTATTTTTCATGAGGTCTGGGACCAACGGTATGGGAAACCTATCCACTCTTCGGTCCAAGACCTCATTGAAATCTCCTACTACCAACACCGGTATCTCTTCCTTCCCCATTATAAATTCATTTAATCTGAGCATAATATCAATCCTAAAGGGCGGGGGGACATATATATTTGCTATTATATACATTTTGTTGTCTATTATACAATGCAAAAAAATAAATCGACCATATTCATCTATGCTGACCTGTCTGCAGGAAAACCCCACTCCAGCTCTCACCAGGATACTCACTCCTCTAGAATATGTAGAGTGCACTGAGTGGTACTGAGTAGGGTATTTTTTACTCTGTAATAGGTAACTTGTATTTTTCATTAGATGGGTTTCCTGCAGACACATCAGCCCTATTCCATGTTTTTCCAGCGTGGCAAAGACTGCAGCCCTTTTAGCTGCAGTTCCCAGGCCTCTAACATTCCATGAGCTTAAGTTTAACATTTTACTTTACATCTAGCAATCACGGATATACCATAGGGGGACAGGGGCATCCATCCCAGAACATAATTTATGTAGCTATTCATTACCCTAGTTATCTATGTGTGTAAATAGTCTTTACTAATTTTACCGTGTCTATTAGAACTTGTGAACTGACATCCCCAAAAAATGTATGTGCTATTTTAGTGTTATTTCCATGTAGGTTTTCAAACTCTATTTTCCCATACAAAATTTATACCCCTTATAAAATACTTTAGCATTTTCCCATTTTCCCAATCCTTTGTGCATTATCATTACCTTCTATACTTTTCTTTGGTTCGTGTTTTACATATATTTTACTTATTACAGTGAACATTTTTTCCCTGTGTATCATGTACTTATCTTCCCTTCCCCTCCCACCCTTCCTCCCTCTCCTCCCCCTCCCTCCCTTCCCCCCCCCCTCCGCACCTACCCAGGTGTTCCCCTAAGGGGTTTCCTATGGCCGTTTCCCATATCATCCTTTCCTCTCTTAACATACTTTCATACACTCCCCCCTTCCCCCCCCCTTCCCACTTCTCCCACCCCTCCTCATTCACAATCCTCCCTTCTCTATTCAACTCTTGACCAATTCCTCTCACTCATTTAAGTGTGCACCTTTCCTCCCACCTCCCCCCCCACTATCCGTGCAAGTTACAAATTAAACCCCTTACTCCTAGCTCCCCCCTCCCTCCTTTAATTGCGTTTCCATCCATAATGCTGCATCTTCAGGTTTATCAAAAAATAATGTCATTCCCAGTGCAGCCACCCGTAGCCTCGCTGGGTATAGTAAAGCATATGGAAGTTTAGCCCTCTGCATTTTCCGTTTAACCTCCAGAAACCCCGCCCTCCTCTTCTGTAACTGGGGAGAAAAATCAGGGTAAAATGAAACTTTAGCGCCTTCAAAAAAAACCTCTCCCATTTCTCTACTCTTTCTCAATAGGGACTCTTTATCTCGGTAATTCAAAAATTTTAGTAGCATTAATCTTGGACGCCCCCCGGTGGGGGGAGGCTTAAAGGGGACTCTATGCGCTCTTTCTATTGTGAATGCTTGTGAGAAGCTTTCTCTACCAAATAGTTTTACAAACCAGTTTTCCAAAAATTCTATTGGTCTAGCCCCCTCGCAATTCTCCGGTAGCCCCACCAGCCTAACATTGTCCCTCCGGAGTCTATTTTCTATTTCATCCATTTTCTCTTCTAATGTCTCCACTTGGGTCTTCATGTTCTTAACATCTTGTTTAAGAGGGTGCATTTCATCTTCCATTTGTGAGATCCTCCCCTCTGCTTCTGATATCCTTTCATTAGTTTTCCTTAATTCCTGTCCCACTGAGACCAGTTCTTCCTTGACGCTTTTCATTTGGTCACACAGTTCTCCCAGTGCCTTTTTACATTCATTCACCACTAGGAATACATCTTTTATTGTGGGAGCATCTTCAGACCTGGGGGTTACTTTTGGATCCATAACTATGGGCGCTGCGTTCTTATTAACTGCAGTTTTACTTACTGCCGCTGCCGCTGTTTGGCCTTGGCTTCGTCTCTCTGTGTTTATTTTGGCAGAGGCCTGGGATATTGAGCCATTTTTAATGGGGGTCTGTTCTGATAAAAGGACATATTTTTCTAATTTGGCTGCTGCTACCGCAGCTACCCCCACCTTGTCTTTTGCTGACCTTAATGCTTGCGGCCCAGACATTATAGAGAGAAAAAAAAAAACTTCTGTTTCTTTTCCCCTTTCCTCCTTTTCCCCTTTAAAGAAGAGAAAGAACAATCAAAAAGGAAAAACAAAATAAATTGACCATTAATGCTCAATCTCCAGCTGATCCTGATCCTGATGAGCAGTATATAGTCACAATGCGACCAGTAATGGCTATTAGAACAATAACTCTGTATTTCAAGCGTATAATGAAGAAGTCTCTTTTATCCTCGATACGGTATGCAGTATGCGTGTTCTTACTTTACTTCACTTTACTTCCTTGTGCAGCTGAATTCGTTTAGTTTAGTTTTAGGATTTTAATCAGTCCATTTATCAATGCACATCACCGCACAGTACAGCACCATTAATTCATTTAAAACCGGCGTAAGTCCAGCAACTCACATAGGGCCTCCATAGGTAGCAACAAAGCCAATCAATGGCGCAGTGTTCAATCGTTTGGAAGTGCTAGACAACAAGTCCAAAGGCAGTTCAGAGGCAGGATGTCACACCAGCCGTGTGCCAGAGGTCATAAATAGATAATGATCAGTAGCCCTGCTTTACAAGTGTAAAGTGGAGAAGTCTCAGTTTTCCTCAATGCAGTGTACAATGTATATACTCTCACTTCACTTTACTTCATTTTACTTCACTGAGCAGTTACTTTATTAGGCATATAGCCAAACCATGTCTCTATGCACAGCACAGCACAGCACTATTGGTACCTTTGATATATATCCAGTCCAGACAGCATACCACAGTACAGGCCCATTCAAGGCACAATGTAATCCATACGTCACTATTTGTGCAGGGTTTTACTCACTTTTATGGTGTTTTTTGCAGGTTTTCCCCACTGCTTCTCCTCCTTTAAACAAGACTGTGACTGTGAGACTGTGAGACTGTGAGGCTTTTAATATAGCGATACAGGGGGGGAGTAAGTCCTCCTTATCAATTTGGTTCAGCTCTGCAGGGTAAGGCAGACCCCCTGGCTATCTCCCGTGTCTCCCCAAGCCTCCAACAGCCAGGAAACGCCGATCCGCGCTGGGACTGACACGGCCGGTCACATGGGCTAGTCAGCTGACCATCGCCGTCCAATCATGCGGTTAGCTCGCCTGCTGCAGCTACGCCTCCACCCCGGGTCTCCTCCGCTCTCTCCCCGGCTCCAGAAGCTCCCCAGACGGGACGGAAAACGAGCAGGTAAGCAAAAAAAGAAAAAAAAGGCCCCCCCCGCAGGGCACAGGACATCAACAGCTCCCGACCAGCGATGCAGGTAAACCGCCTCTATCAGAAAGGCTATGGAACAGATACGGCGTGGTAGGGAAGAGAAATAAGTTCAGCAGGTAGGGGGACCAGACTCCAGCAATTTAAGCAGCGCTCCCAGCATGGCCATTTCATATGCCTGTAGGGGGGGAGAGATACATGGGAGGCCTAGGCACACACCTCTCCACTTCTCACATCTCTGCCTCGCTCACTCTCCACGCTCCACACTCCTACATCCGGCCACACCCCCATGCTCTGGGTAGTGTCTTTGATACCTTGAGTTGTTGACTGTCTGGGAATGTGGACAGCTATGGTGAGGATGTTCTTGAGACCAATTCTCATAAAAACAGGGCTCCCAGAGTTGCTGTCCCTCCTCATTCCAGTCCTGCATACATCTTATCTGGAGATGTTCTAAGTTGGTAAGGTCTTGAAAAGATGATATTTAACATAATAATGTTATTTTTGAAATAAATGTACTATGTAATTGTAACAGGCGCTCCTCGCACCATCATAATGTGTTCCGGCATGGAGCACATACGGCGACCGCGCGATAACGTCATCACGCGGTGCCACGTGCATTCCACCGTGGAACGCGGAAGTGCGCCGTAGCTTGCGGCTGTTTTCTTTGAATCAGTGCTTATGCACTGCACCTGCCTCTATGCTATAAACAGAGCGGTGTGCTGACTGCACACCGTTCTATTATTGTCAGCCGTAGCTCGGCCACGCTACAACCAATGGTGCCATCGTTCCCCATGCTGCAACTCTGACCAGCCTGCAACTCCTGCATTAATGCTGCTACATTTACTGTAACAGACTGCCGTTGCCGGGGACAACCTTAAGACCCTCTTTCTGACACCCTACACTACGGAATCCCTTGTTGCTATACTGGAGCCCTGCAAACGGATAAGTAGCAATTGTTTCACTTGTAGTACTATAAAAAGATCAACTGCATATATTCCACCTAAAACAATTGCTGTTATTTATTATGGCTTCTAGCTATTAACATACTACTTGGGACAGACTGTTGTGCCTATGACTGTTTGCTAAGGAACATCTTAAAGGAACATCTACTCTCAAATTACCTGAGCTATATTAGCCTCTCATATACAACTATTAGTTGTCTTAACAACTCCTATTTACTACGTGCTTGACATAAGTGTCATTTGTTTATGGGCCTTGCCCTAACTTGCTGAACATGTTCGCTCTAACTTTTCTATGCTAAGGGTTGATGGTATTTTTATAACAACTCCCTTAGTGGCCTAATGCATTTCTATATGTTTTAGTGGTATAATGTAGAGAACCCCCAAACTCCTGTTTGTGTGGAGTGATGCCTGGGGGCCCGTACTGATATGGAATCTTCAAGCGTATCCTATAATTTTAAACGCTAAGCTCTGGTCGCATGTTGTAATGCGTCCAACCTTAGTATCTTAACACCCTTCTTTATGTGAGAGAGAGATGATGTAGAGAACCCCCAAACTCCTGTTTGCATGGAGTGACGCCTGGGGTCCAATATTGAATTCTCACATAAAGAAGTGCATTGAAATCCTTGCTAGCCACAGTTGTGGTTTACTCCGTTCACCAGAGCTGTTACAGTAATCCAAATATGTGTATGTTGGGTCTTTTAGAGGTTCTGGAAAATTAAGTTAATTTGAGAGTGGGGCCTAGTAGATCATTGTACATTGCTGGAAGATTGCACAAAAGTGGATTTCATCAAACAGTGGTGGAATGTAGTCAATGTAAAGCAGAACTAAACCCTTCCATCTTTTACAGCCAAAAAAGCTGCCATTATAGCTGCTTCACTGCTTTATTTTGTTAGTGTCTTTAAATATGCTAGTGTATGTAATGCCCCCCCCCTCCCCAGATTAACAGTACTGCTGTCCAAAGGTGGCCCTGTGTTCCTTCATCTAGAGTGGAAGCATTCTAATACAGAAAATGTGACATGGCCAGATCACCAGGTGAATGGAAAAGAAGCCTAAAATAAAGAAAATTTAGTTTTTTCACATCTGATTGGCAAGCTGCAATATATTACATTTGGGATTTTGGGTTTAATACCACTTTAAGTTGTTGGAGCCCAGGCCATTGTCAAATGACGGCCACAAGGTGGCTCTACAGGTCCGGGAGGCCGTCTATTGACGTCCTCAGGCCTCCCGGACACTGGGGGGAGATTAACTACTCGTTAACCCTCAATCCTAAGAGCTATTAAACTTATATAGTACAACATTAAATATGTAAAAAATATTTTATAAATTCATTTTAAACTCAACTCAAAAATAATAGTATGTTATAATACCAATTAGAAAACATACAAACAAAAATACAGGAAATTTAAATAGATTAAAAAATAAATAAAATAATATAAGATAAAAAAAAAGAAGAAAAATATGTGAAAAAATAAGTAAAATTTCAAAATAAAAATACATTTATGATGATTACCAATAAACAATAACTTATCATTATAATAATATTATAATAATCAAAATATGGTGCATGGAAGATATCCAAACCATATTTTTTGGTTCTCTTGGTTCCATGGCCTAAAACGTGACAGTTAAAAATACATTTAAAATCTTGACCACTGGGCACTTAAACCCCCTTCGTAACCAGATACATTTCCAGCTTTCGGTGCTCTCACAATTCGAATGACAATTACTCAGTCATACAACACTGTAGCCATATGAAATTTTTTTTCCTTTTTTTCACATAAATAGAGCTTTCTTTTGGTGGTATTTAATCACCATTGGGTTTTTTATTTTTTGCGCTATAAAAAAAGAAAAAAACAGAAAATTCTGTAAAAAAAATGAATTTTTCTTGTTTCTGTTATAAAATTAGTAATTTTTCTTCATAAATTTTGGCCAACTTTTATACTTCTACATATTTTTGGTAAAAATAAGTACAAATCAGTGTATATTATTTGGTCTTTGTGAAAGTTATAGAGTCCACAGGCTATGGTGCCAATATCTGAAAATTGATTACACCTGAAGTACTATCATTTCTTGAGACCCTAACATGCCAGAAAAGTACAATAGAAGACATTCCAAGGTATTTAGAAAGAGGCATGGTGAGTTTTTTGAAGTTGTAATTTTTTCCCCACAATTCTTTGCAAAATCAAGATTCTTTTTCTTTTTTCTTTCACACAATTGTCATATTAGCAGGTTATTTCTCACACACAGCATATGCATACCACAAATTACACCCCAAAACACATTCTGCTGTTCCTCCCAAGTATGGCGATACCACATGTGTGAGACTTTTACACAGCGTGGCTACATACAGAGGCCCAACATGTAGGGAGCACCATCAGGCATTCTGGAGCAGCCAAGCCAATTCTGACATTCCTCTCCTACATGTAAAAATCATAATTTATTTGCTAGAAAATTACATTTAACCCCAAAACATTATTTATATATATATATATATATATACAGCTTTTTATCTCGCACGGTATTTTCGCAGAAATTTTTCGAGCGCGTGTTTTGTGCTTAAACAAAAACAAAACAGTAAAGTTAGCCCAATGTTTTTGCATAATATAAAAGACGAAGTTACGCCGAATAAATAGATACCCAACATGTCACCCTTCAAAATTGCACACGCTCGTGGAATGGCGCCAAACTTCGCTTCTTAAAAATCCCCTTACGCGACGCTTTAATTATTTTTATTGGTTACATGTTTTTAGTTACAGAGGAGGTCTAGGGCCAAAATGATTGCTCTCGCTCTAACATTCGCAGCGATACCTCACATGTGTAGCTTAAAGCGGTAGTTCACCCTCACTGACATGATTTTTCCATCGAGACAGGCATTGTAGCGCGAGCTACAGTATGCCTGTCCCGATTTTTTTACCCCCGTACTCACTGTGTACTCGTACATTAAAGATTTCGGCTCCCGCGGGGAATGGGCGTGCCTATGGAGAGGGAGGATGATTGACGGCCGGCCCTGGCACGTCACTCTCCCCGAAGACAGCCGGAGTAGGTCTCGGCTCTTCACGGCGCCTGCGCACAGGCTATGCGCAGGCGCCGTGAAGAGCCAAGCCTATTTCGGCTATTTCCGGAGAAGCGTGACGCGCCAGAGCCGGCCGTCAATCATCCTCTGTCTCCATAGGCACGCCCATTCCCCGAGGGGAGTCGGTATCTTCGATGTACGAGTACAAGGTGAGTACGGGGATAAAAAAATCGGGACAGGCATACTGTAGCTCGCGCTACAATGCCTGATTTTATGGTAGAAGAAAAAAAATTTTTTTTTTTGCGTTTATAGGGTGAACCCCCGCTTTAAACACTGTTTTCATATGTCGGCGGGAATTACGTATGCGTTTGCTTCTGCATGCGAGCACTTTAAAAAAAATAAATACAATTATTGTTCATTTTACTTTATTTATTTTAGTTTGACACTTTTTTCCCCCAAACATACATTTTTTTTTATTCCTATTATAAGGAATGTAAACATCCCTTGTAATAGGAATATAGCATGACAGGTCCTCTTTACAGTGAGATGTGGGGTCAATAAGACCCCACATCTCACCTCTAGGCTGGGAAGCCTGAAAAAAAATGATCCTGGCTTTGATTGTAACGGTGAGTCGGTAAAAGCACCGGAGGGTGGCGGGGGGGACATATTGTGGAGTATTGCAGAGTATTGGAGTATTGCAAGGCATTGGAGTATTGCAGGTGTGAGGGTGGGACCCTGTGCTGTGTGAGAAATTGCTGGTTTACGCCAAATTCTGGAGAAAGGGACACGCTAATTGGACAGCTGTGTGTCCAGCTATATAGTTCTGATCTGACATGGCTCAGGGCCCCACCCCACAGACAGGAGGTCTGTGCTGGGAGTCAGGTGACTCCCAAATCTCTCTGAGAGAA
This sequence comes from Rana temporaria, assembly GCF_905171775.1. Taxonomy (NCBI): domain Eukaryota; kingdom Metazoa; phylum Chordata; class Amphibia; order Anura; family Ranidae; genus Rana; species Rana temporaria. The sequence continues at coordinate 104,442,993 of NC_053489.1, forward strand.
GTCAGAGAGTGGATGCATCTTTGCAGGAGGCAGATGTCATTAAGGACTGGAGAAAGCGAGGTTTGAGCTTGACTCCAGGAAACTGTTCTGAGGGACAGAAATTGCGCAGCAAGACGCTGACAGAAGAAGCTAGGTGTGTGCTTACCGTTGGTAAACGAGTAATTCTGAGAAGCAGAACTTGGGCCTAAGCTAAAGGCCTGAAACAGCCGGATGGCAAGTGTGTGAAAGCCAGGAATGGTGGAACCCCCTGCGAGGACTACTATTGTATTTGTGAACTTTCGTGTTTTTAAATAAAAGTGGGCTACCAGGCCCTTAAAAACTCAGTTCTGGATTGGTGTACTCACTGGAAAACGCATCTATCGCTGGAGTCTAATAACCCCAATCTTACACAGGGTATTGACGAGTATTGCAGGCTGTTGCGTAGTATTGCAGGGTATTGCGGAGTATTGCTGAGTATTGGGGTATTGCGGAGTATTGGGGTATTGCAGGGTATTGCAGAGGATTGCAGTGTATTGCGTGGTTTTGCGGGGTATTGCAGGGTATTGCAGAATATTGCAGAGTATTGCACAGGGTATTGCAGAGTATTGTGCAGGGTATTGCACAGAGTATTGTGCAGGGTATTGCACAGAGTATTGTGCAGGGTATTGCAGAGTATTTTGCAGGGTATTGCAGAGTATTGTGCAGGGTATTGCACAGTATTTCACAGGGTATTGCACAGTATTGGGCAGGGATGGATGGCTGGATCTGTGACTGCAATTGTCACAGATCCAGCCCACAGCACTGCTGCTGCCTCTGCTCTCCCCCTCTCCTCTCACACTGTACCGATTGGTACAGAGAGGAGAGGGAGAAACCGGCATCACCACATGATGCCGGTTTGTGTTCATTTGACGGAGAGAACACATCTGGGCCACTGTCCCGAATAAGCAAGATGTCATCAATATATCTGCCATTGAATACCAAATGTCTGGCAAAGGGATTGTTGGCCCAGATGTGCTCACCCTCCCAGTAGCCCATAGCTAGATTTGCATAGGCCGGAGCAAAATTTGCACCAATGGCTGTGCCTCTGAGTTGCAAATAAAATTGGTCTAAAATAGTGAAATAATTGTACGTTAGGGAAAATCTGACACGGTCTACCAAAAAATGTACTTGTCTAGAATTGATCTCACCACTTCTAGTCAAAAAATATTGTACCGCCCTGATACCTATATCATGGGGGATAGATGTGTATGATGAGGAAACATCTACAAGGCCCACATATAGTTATCTTCCCAGGAGTAATGTTTCAACATCTCTATAACATGCCTAATATAAGATGGTAATTTGCATACTATGGCTTGTAGGAAGGAATCACTATACATAGATACACCACTTGTAAAACTGTTGCTAGCCACTATGGAGGGGTAACTAGTGATTTGTGGACCTTTGGGAGATGATAGAAGTAAGGGGTGCTACAGACTTGGGAAAGTAAAAAAGATTTTTCATCTTCAAGCACCATATGTCTCCACACATCATCCACCAGAGTTTTAAGCTCTATTTTGAAACCTGGAAGAGGGTCAGATAACAACCGCTGATAGGTATCCGTATCTGACAGAAGCCGTGGCCCTCCTGGAGATAGTCCTTTCTATTTTGAACTACCAAACTACCACCCTTATTAGCCTGTTTGACAATAATGTCTTTATTGGCTGTAAGTGCCAGTTGTTCTGACTCTGTCATGTTACACTGTGTCTTGGTGGTTGGAGCATCGCATAGCTTAACTAAATCTCTACATACAGCTTGGTAGTATGTCTCTATTTAGGGGCCCTTCGAATGGACAGGATTGAAATTAGATTTTGGTTTTAAATTGGTGTGTGTAATATCAGGATCTAGGAATAACCTCAGGGATTGGTTCTCTGAATTACTCTTTAACCATAATTCTTGTAATATAATAAGAATATTATCATAATTTGAAGAAATGGATTCCTCTGCCACTTCTGGATGGGAAGAAGCATATTGGGACTTGATTTTATTGGTTTCAGCATAGTGTCACTTGATAGTATGTAACCGTCCAAATTTGTTGAGGTCCTTGATGAGACAGAATTTATTCAGTTTGGTAGGAGAGAAACTTAGACCCTTCTTTAGCAGGGAGAGTTCTGCACCTTACATTTATTTTTCTAACATTAGCTAGGGATGGAGATGCGATTTTCAGGAGTGTAACAGAGTGCCTCCACAGATCTACCACCAACAGTTAATTTATGCATTGTCATTTTTTGACTAGCTGACCCAGTTTGATGTGGTCCGCACCCAGTTTGGTGGTATTTTGGTTTGGTAGGCATGTATTGGTTTCACCCCTGTTTTTTGTCTTTCCAGTGCTCTCATTTGCCAGACCAACTATAGATAGGTCTAGGTTGCCATCTGCTCCCTGTCTATTGATTAGCACACCTGTGTTCCTCCTTTGGAGGCTTTAAAAATCATAGTTAGGACTGCAGCTACACAGAGTGCCTTGACGCTTGGCCTGCAGCTTCCCAGGTATTTGCAAATAACTGCAACTAAACCTCTGTTTTAATTACATACAGTTAGACAGATTAATTTGGTTCAGTGCTTCTTGGGCTGGTATTTTTGAGCCTGGTCATTATGGAAACAATTTTTATATTTTCCATATATATACTTAATTGCATACTGCTATAATCGCATCTCATTTAAAGTCTCAACCCTCCATTTTTCACACCCTTACAGGGATGGAGGCCTGTGGTGGTGCATACCACATGCCTCATACAAAGTCCCAACCCCATTTTATTTTTCTAACATTAGCTAGGGATGGAGATGCGATTTTCAGGAGTGTAACAGAGTGCCTCCACAGATCTACCACCAACAGTTAATTTATGCATTGTCACTTTTTGACTAGCTGACCCAGTTTGATATGATCCGCACCCAGTTTGGTGGTATTTTGGTTTGGTAGGCATGTATTGGTTTCACCCCTGTTTTTTGTCTTTCCAGTGCTCTTATTTGCCAGACCAACTATAGATAGGGGCAGGTCTAGGTTGCCATCTGCTCCCTGTCTATTGATTAGCACACCTGTGCTCCTCCTTTGGAGGCTTTAAAAATCATAGTTAGGACTGCAGCTACACAGAGTGCCTTGACGCTTGGCCTGCAGCTTCCCAGGTATTTGCAAATAACTGCAATTAAACCTCTGTTTTAATTACATACAGTTAGACAGATTAATTTGGTTCAGTGCTTCTTGGGCTGGTATTTTTGAGCCTGGTCATTATGGAAACAATTTTTATATTTTCCATATATATATACTTAATCGCATACTGCTATAATCGCGTCTCATTTAAAGTCCAACCCTCCATTTTTTACACCCTTATAGGGATGGAGGCCTGTGGTGGTGCTACCACATGCCTCATACAAAGTCCCAACCCCATTTTATTTTTCTGACAATAATGTCTTTATTAGCTGTAAGTGCCAGTTGTTCTGACTCTGTCATATTACACTGTGTCTTGGTGGTTGGAGCATCGCATAGCTTAACTAAATCTCTACATACTGCTTGGTAGTATGTCTCTATTTAGGGGCCCTTCGAATGAACAGGATTGAAATTAGATTTTGGTTTAAAATTGGTGTGTGTAATATCAGGATCTAGGAATAACCCCAGGGATTGGTTCTCTGAATTACTCTCTAACCATAGTTCTTGTAATATAATAAGAATATTATCATCATTTGAAGAAATGGATTCCTCTGCCACTTCGGGATGGGAAGAAGCATATTGGGACTTGATTTTATTGGCTTCAGCATAGTGGGCCAGATTCACAAAAGAGATACGACGGCGTATCTCCTGATACGCCGTCGTATCTCTGTGATCCGCCCGTCGTAACTATGCGGCTGATTCATAGAATCAGTTACGCATAGATAGCCCTAAGATCCGACAGGTGTAATTGACTTACACCGTCGGATCTTAGGATGCAATTCTAGGCCGGCCGCTAGGTGGCGATTCCATTGCGGTCGGCGTAGAATATGCAAATGACTAGTTACGGCGATTCACGAACGTACGATTTACCCGTCGCTCTAAATTTACGTTGTTTCCGTCGAGATATGCCACGTAAAACTAAGGCTGCCCTCTAGGTGGTGTAACCCATGTTAAGTATGGCCGTCGTTCCCGTGTCGAAATTTTAAAATTCACGTTGTTTGCGTAAGTCGTCCGTGAATGGCGCTGGACACCATTTACGTTAACGTCGAAACCAATGACGTCCTTGCGACGTCATTTAGCGCAATGCACGTTGGGTTATTTAACGGACGGAGCATGCGCAGTACGTTCGGCGCGGGAACGCGCCTAATTTAAATGGTGCCCGCCCCATTTGAATTAGGCGGGCTTGCGCCGAGCGGATTTAAGTTACACCGCGGCAAGTTTACAGGTAAGAGCTTTGTGAATCAGGCACTTACGCTGTAAACCTGTGGCGGTGTAACGTAAATGGGATACGTTATGCCGCCGCAGCGTAACAAAATTGTACGTGAATCTGGCCCAGTGTCACTTGATAGTATGTAACCGTCCAAATTTGTTGAGGTCCTTGATGAGACAGAATTTATTCAGTTTGGTAGGAGAGAAACTTAAACCCTTCTTTAGCAGGGAGAGTTCTGCACCTCTGGGTGTATGAAGATAGATTGTAAATTTTCGTAGTACTTTCAGCTTTGTTGTATCTGTTTTGTCTTTCTTGTTTAATCTACCACCTCGTCGACCTTGTCAATTTTTTTTTTGAGCTCCCCTTGGGGATGTACTAAAAACAAGGGTCATCTGGAGGAAGTAGACTGTCATCACTACTGGAGATGGTATTAACTAGACTGTCATTACTACTTGAGATGGTATTAATTGATTGGGGAACTATGATTTTTGGATGGGCTCCCTCTATTATATACAGTATCTATTCTATATTGGTAGAGAAAAAGTGATGTTATCTATGGGCCCCCCTGATGATGGTAACTGTATAGCCCCATCAATCGGGGAATCAGAAAGTATTATCTGAATACTGGGTGTGGAATCTTTGTCATTGAGGCAATTGGTATCTTGCTAGTACATTCCAGAGAAGGTGAAAATGTTTCTGGACCTGGGATTGACCATCCTGGAATATGAGATTATGATTTGACTTTCTTATTTACTAGAGCGTCTTCATTCCTCTTTACATTCTCCTTCAACACATTGTACCAATTGGGATATAAACATGAGGTTTTATATTTGATAACTTCTTTCTCTTTATCTTGTACCTGTTGTTGCGCAATTATAAATTTACATTCCCTCTGTTTTGTAAGGAGTTTTATCCATTTTACAGTGCAAAATTCTGCCAGAAGTTGCCATTCTTTCGTTAGATCCTCATCTAAGAATCTGCATTTCTTTTTGATGCGCAACCCTCTAGGAGTGATACCTAATTCAAGAGGTGGGTGGTTTCATACTGTTTGGCATTCTGTAATTGTAACATCAAAAACCTTTGTGTGAGGTGGTTTGTTCTCAACAGTGGGTGGGCCACTGTTAACCTGAATATCAATTTGAGAATCATTATTGCTAGTAATGATATTGTTAAAAATCATTCATGGTGGCAATGAAAAAAATTATGTATACAAAATATATAATTTTTTTATGTGTGATAAAACACACTTATATACACAAACAAACTTACATTTAACAACGACTACAAAAGTCTTATTAGTAATACACAGGCAAGTAATCTAGTTAAAACACACGATGTGATAATAAGTCAATTGCAAACAGTCTTGAATCTCTGCTGTATGGATATATATAAGTATAACTGAAACATATACAGTATTAGGCCATCGATATAAGCAAAAGACTGTAATGGTTGATGGCTCAGTGTGATCCAAAGCAGAGCTGCCATAGCTGACAAAAACAACACAATGTTCCAGGTGCAGGCCGTATGGTAAACTACCGATAACTGTTTTTTGTTTTTTTTTTTGTTTTTTTTTTTTTTTTATTTATTTTTTCACCTATTTTTCATTTATTTTTATCTTATTTTATTTATTTTTTTATCTATTTTAATTTCCTGTATTTTGTTTATATGCTTTCTAATTGGCATTATAACATATTATTATTTTTAAAAAGAATTTAAAATGAATTTATTAAATATATTTATACATATTTAATGTTGTACTATATACTGTAAGTTTAACCTCCCTGGCGGTCTTCCCGAGACTGACTCGGGGTTTGATTTTCCTGCTACGATCGGTAACCCCGAGTCAGTCTCGGGCTCGCCTCGCTGAATCCACAGGCACTTTTTACTTACCTTGTCCCTGGATCCAGCGATGCCACCGCGCTGTGTGAGCGAGCGGGACCTCGCTCGATTCACATAGTGCTTCCGTGTGACGCCGATCTCCGTTCCCTGCGACGTTACGACGCACGGGGACGGAGAACGGCGCCAAATTTAAAAACGTAAACAAACACTTTACATACAGTATACTGTAATCTTATAGATTACAGTACTGTATGTAAAAAAAACACACCCCCCTTGTCCCTAGTGGTCTGTCCTGTGTCATGCATGTCATTTTATATAATAAAAACGTTTCTTTCTCCCTGCAAACTGTAGATTGTCCATAGCAACCAAAAGTGTCCCTTTATGTCAAAAATAGTTTTAGATCAGCTAAAAAACAGCGATAATAAATTATAATTGTGCGATAGCGATTTGTGGGGAAATTCGTCATAAAAAAAAAAAAATAATGACAGCAACAATTCTGCAACTGAGCAAATTTCAGTGATTTTAATTTGATTACATTATTGAATAATTTTTATTATAATTATATTATTATTTGTTATAATTATTTATAATTATTTATTATATTATAATTTATAATTTTGTTTTTAAAAAAATGTCATACCCGGGATGCCTATTAGAATCTTGTTTGGTCAGATTTAAGTGAGTTATTTCTAAAAATTACAGACCTACAATATAAAACGCCAAATTTCCTTGCAAATAATGGTACCGCTTTCAGCACCTTTTTTCTGACAGAATCATACCGCCAGGGAGGTTAATAGCCCTTTGGATAGAGGGTTAACAATGGGTTAATCTCCGTTTGTGTTCAGGTACTGCCCTGCCCACTCCCGCCTTCATCTGTAAGGGCTTTAAATTCTTCAGTTGCGGTGAGAGAAACGCATCGTCAGGGCAACTAGCTTCTCCTGCATTGCATGCTGGTTTGACTGGCAGGTCCCTCTTGTCTGACCCTTTTGCCCTGACATTGCGGTGATGTCACACGGGAGCGCCTGTGAACTCCGGCTTGGCTCCCAGCATCCAGGGCTTTACACTATAGGTGTGATGTATGATTACAGCGGATTGTTTCCTTCCTTCTGCCCACTGGACCCAGCAGACATTAGCCCATCTTCATTCATCTACACTGGCCTCGTATTGTATGTACTGTAATTTGTTTTAAATAAACTTTTTAGCCTTTACATTGGCTTGGCACTGTTTGACTGGAGGCTTCACATCCTCATTGAGTTCTGAATATAGTGCTCTCTGCATCTGTTAAGTTAGGCTGCTTTCACATTGAGGCGTGCAGCCGCAGTGACGGTAAAGCCGCGCTATCTCTAGCGCGGCTATACCGTCGTATTTACCGCGATATTCGGGCGCTAGCGGTGAGGTTTTAACCCCCGCTAGCGGCCGAAAAAGGGTTAATACCGCCCGCGTTGCGGGCGCTATTGCCGCGGTATTACCACGCTTTTCCAATTGATTTTTCATGCGGTATAGCAGCGCTATTTTTAGCGCTGTACCGCATGAAAAACGCCTCAATGTGAAAGGGGCCTTATGGAAATAATTTTTCCCCTCTGCGTGATTCACAATGTAGCTCCAAAAGTAAAACGCAAATGTTTTTTTTCAAGCTTATCCAACCACTCTGTTACATTACATAAAGGTCGCACCAATGTGATATTAATTTAATCAGCAGACTTTGTAAAAGGGGTTGTAAAGGTAAAAGTTTTTTTACCTTAATGCATCCTATGCATTAAGGTAAAAAAACATCTGACAGCACCGGCCACCCCCGAGCCCCCGTTTTACTTACCTCACCGTTCGGGCGCGTGCTTGTCATCTTGCTCGGTTCCCAGCCTGCCCGTTGATTGGCTAGGCTGGGCGGATTGATAGCAGCGCAGCCATTGGCTGACGCTGCTGTCAATCACAGCAGATGACGCGGCGCGCCGGGGGGCGGGGACGAGTGATACAGTCGGCGGCTATGGCCGCTGCTGTATCACAAGCTTTCCACCATGCGAGGGAGCTCGCATGAACGTGGAAAGCTTTTGCGAGGAGGAGCCGAGACAGCCGCCGAGGGACCCCAGAAGACGGGGTTAGGGGACACTCTGTGCAAAACGATCTGCACAGTGGAGGTAAGTATAACATGTATGTTATTTTTTTTTTTTTTAATTGTGCCTTTAGTGTTCCTTTAAGTATATATTGTACGCGTTGCAGGTATGTAAATGTATGTAAAAATTTCATTTTTTTCTAATGTTTACAATTTTTGCCCCAAGATAAAAAGGAAATACAAATATATGTGTATATATAGTGGGTAAAAATATACTGTATTTCTAGAGGTGCTATTGACATTAAATGTTCACTACATGTCAGTAACAACCCATGCAAAAAAATGGAATGTCACAGGGAAAAAGTATTGAACATGCTAACTGAAATGTATTTAATATTTTGTACAAAATCTTTTGATGGCAATGACAGCTTCAGGACACCTCCTGTAGTGGCATGCATTGCTCAGGTATGATTGTGGCCCATTCTTCCACATAAACAGTCTTCAAATCTTGAAGTTTATGTGAGCCTTTTCTATGAACACTGATCTTTAGTTCTTTACATATATTTCCTATAGGATTCAAGTCAGGTGATTGACTGGGCCATTCTAGCACAGCCAATTTGACCATTCAAATTACTGATACATTTCAGCTAGTATCTTGGCTTTCCATGCCTTTTTGCACCTCCCTTTCTTCGTGTTTCAATACTTTTCCCCTGTGCCATTCCATTTTATTACACATAACTTGATTTCTGAGCATATTTGTTTTGATTTCTTTGTATGTATGGATTGCATGGGTTGTCACCGACTAGGTAACTATGTGGTGAAAAGTTCAATTCAATAGCACTTTTACAAAAATATTTACCTAGAAAAATGGTGACGTGCTCAATACTATAGTATAATTTAGTATAGTATAATAGTATAGTATAATAGTAATTTTACCAGCTATATATATATATATATATATATATATATATATATATATATATATATATATATACATATATATATATATACATATATATATATATATATATATATATATATATATATATATATACATATATATATACACACATACAAATTTGCAAGGAAATGCAAGCACTATCTAAAATTATGTATAATATGTTAGGGTAGACTACAAATTGTCAGGTCACCTGAGGCCAGGTGACAGATGCACACCGTTGGAGTCAGTAGTGCACCGCTAAGGTAGTGGACCCTACGGCTGACTGCTGTGGATGGAACTCTCGGTGGTTAAGGAATGCAGGTCACCTGGAGCAACAACACAGATCCCACAGGGAGCTAGACCCTAAGGTTCCCCAGGGCGCAGAGTCTAAGACCCAGCAGGTGTTCACCAGAGCCTCTAGTGGTGAGGATGGACTATGCTGCCACTGGCTCCAGGTCGCGGCCCCCAGAGTCTCCCAGCTCACGCTCACAGTAGGCTACAGGAGGATAGAGAGGAAGCAGCAGCCCATGATAACAACAGATAGGGGATAATCCAAAGGTTGGGGCGACTAGCAGACAAGGATAAACATAGAACATGCCAAAGGTCAGGGTCACAAGCAGTCAGGGATAGTCGAGAACAAGCCAAGATTGGCAACTGGAATCAGACGTAGAAGGCACAAATAAATCACACACAAAAGCTAACACACAATGTTGATCAGTGGGGCTAGCTTGCAGTTGTCATGAATATGCAACAAGCCTGTCTGGTTACCTGATCTCCATGTGTCCATTAGAGGCTGACCCTGTTCTGGTTTCCCTTTTTATCACTTCCTCTTCCTGTATGGCTCCACCCTAGTCCATCCCAGGAAGCCTATATTAACCGTTGCTCTACAGGTCTGCAGTGCTGTTCAACAGTGTTCCTATGCTTAGTTCCTGTCTGCAGTATAGTTGCTAGTTCCTGTTTGCAGAGTGCTTCGTTCATCTTCCGTGTACCGTTTTGGCTTGTTCCCGACTTCCTTGTCTGCCTGTGCCCCTGACTATTTGCATGTCCCACGGTTATCCTTGTCTGCCTGTTGCCCTGACCTCGGCTTGCCCATCACCACGGTTTGTCCTGCTGACTGCTTCCCCTTTCTCCCTGCGGAGTGTGACTTGAGGAATCTCGGGGATGCGACCTGGACCCAGGTGCGGCCAAGACCATCCCTACCATCAAGGGCTCTGGTGAATACAAAACTGGGTCTTAGACTCCGCGCCCTGGGTGATCTTAGGTTCACGCTTCGTCTCTGCTAGCAGTAGTCGGCCATAGGATTCACCACCCTGTGGTGCATCCCTGACCCCTACGGGGTGCACTTGTCACCTGGCCACAGGTGACCTGACAGTTTGAACAGCCATGAATCCGGCCGACATGCCGCTCCCCGCAGATGATCCATTACAGTGCATTGTTCGCAGACTCGAGACGCATGAAGCTAATCAGGATCAGGTGATGCGTTTCCTTCAGGATCTGGCTTCCCGCTTTGATCAGCTTCAGACCTCGCTGGGAACCCCGAATCCGCAACCCCAAGTACAACCAGCAGCTGCACCTGTTGCACCAGTCGCAGAGTCGCATTCACTGAAGTTATCACCTCCAATCCGTTTTTCTGGAGACTCCAAAGCCTGCAGGGGATTCCTTAGACAATGCACTATTCATTTTGAGCTCCTGCCCCAGTACTTCTTGTCTGATCGGGCCAAGATAGCCTATATCATTTCTCTCCTCTCCGGGGAAGCCTTAGCCTGGGCTGCCCCTCTGTGGGAATTGAATGATCCAGTGGTTTCTAGCCTGCCTGTTTTCTTGAAACTTTTTCGGAATATCTTTGAAGAACCGGCTCGTGTCTCTTCAGCAGCCAGCGCCCTTTTACGTCTCCGCCAAGAATCCCGTTCAGTGGGACAATACTCTCTTCAGTTCCGTATCCACTCAGCTGAACTGAGTTGGAACAATGAGGCCTTAGTCGCAACCTTTTTGCATGAAGAACCATCCCCACTGATCTGGACGGAGTGATCTCCTTGTGTAATCAGATCGATATTCGCTTTCAGGAAAGGACCCTAGAAAAGCGACGCCAACATCCCTTGGCCCTTAGTCAGCCTGAGCTCCCCTCTCTTCGACCCGTGGAGCATCCCTTGCCAACTGAGGAACCCATGCAGCTGGGTCGGACCAGACTATCCCCTGAGGAACGTGCCAGGCGCAGAACTCTAGGCCTGTGTCTATACTGTGGGGGCAAAAGTCATTTTCGTGACACTTGCCCTCTTCGCCCCGAGAAACGCTCGGGTTCAATACATCTGGAAGGTGGAGTATTGGATCCAGAAATATCTCCTTCACCTTCTCGTCTTTTTCTTCCTGTGTCCCTTCATTTTGGTGCTTCTTCTCATTCGGTCTCGGCATATCTGGATTCCGGAGCCGCTGGCAATTTCATAGACTGGGAAGTCGCATCGTCCATGAGACTTACCCTTTTGCCCCTCACCACACCATTGGTGGTCTCGGCGATTGATGGCACTGTTCTCCCGGGGGGTCCTATTCGCTTCCAGACAGTCCCTGTTAAGATGTCAGTAGGCACACTTCACCAGGAGTGGATATCCTTCCTTGTTCTACCTAAAACCTCAGCTCCTATCGTTTTGGGTCTTCCTTGGTTAAGACTCCATTCTCCTCACATTGACTGGACTGCCGGACAGATCCTGGCTTGGGGTCCCTCCTGTTCCACGTCTTGCCTACCCAAGGTTGCCCCAAAAGAGAAACTTCCTGTTGCCACCATTCCAGAATCTTTTGCTCGTCCTTCCACATGTAGTGGTGTCCGGAATGTGTCCTGCAATAGTCAGGCTGATGCACTTTCTAGCCAATGTAGCACTCTGGATGAGGAGCCCGTCTGTGAACCTGAGCCGATCATTCACTCCAGTTTACCGTTGACTGTCCCTAAAACGCACAGCCAGGCTAACTTGTCTGCGAGTTCTGCAGTCACTACGCCTTGTGATGCGATTCGGGTAATCACTACACCTGACTATGCTATTCAATCGGCCTCTGCATCAGCTATGCCAGGTCAACCCATGCCCAGTGAGTCTCCTACCTTTTCTTGTTCAGGCCCTCCTGCAACCTGTCTAAGGGGCTCAATCCATCCTTTGGATAGATTGCCTCATTCGGCCAAATGGGGTTTTCTACCTTGTTTTCAGGGCTCTCTGCATTCTGCTGGTTTCCCTGCTATCCAGCTTGACTCCTGTGCCCTGTCACCTTCTAACCAACCTGACTTCAGGGTTCCTCTGACCTCTGCCCAGTCTGATGGTCCTGTGCTTAATCCCCAGTTCATCTTTAAGGGTCTGCTTGATCCTCCTCGGATTCCTGTTGACCCTCTCATGCCCTTACTTATTCCTAAAAGGCCTTTGGTCCTCAATAAATCCTCTCCTCCTGTCCCTACTTCGGTTCTGGTCAATGAGGATACTCAAGTTCTGGATTCTCGTCTCTGCGGAGGCATTCTTCAGTACCTTGTGCTTTGGAGAGGATTTGGTCCTGAGGAGGCGTCTTGGATTTCTGCATCTGAGATCTTTGCGCCCCATTTGTCGAGGAGGTTTCTTCTGGGATTCCCCTTTAGCCCTGGCTCCAGGCTGGGGAGGGGGAGGGGCCTTAAGAGGGAGGGTACTGTCATGAATATGTAACAAGCCTGTCTGGTTACCTGATCTCCATGTGTCCATTAGAGGCTGACCCTGTTCTGGTTTCCCTTTTTATCACTTCCTCTTCCTGTATGGCTCCACCCTAGTCCATCCCAGGAAGCCTATATTAACCGTTGCTCTACAGGTCTGCAGTGCTGTTCAACAGTGTTCCTATGCTTAGTTCCTGTCTGCAGTATAGTTGCTAGTTCCTGTTTGCAGAGTGCTTCGTTCAACTTCCGTGTACCGTTTTGGCTTGTTCCCGACTTCCTTGTCTGCCTGTGCCCCTGACTATTTGCATGTCCCACGGTTATCCTTGTCTGCCTGTTGCCCTGACCTCGGCTTGCCCATCACCACGGTTTGTCCTGCTGACTGCTTCCCCTTTCTCCCTGCGGAGTGTGACTTGAGGAATCTCGGGGATGCGACCTGGACCCAGTTGCGGCCAAGACCATCCCTACCATCAAGGGCTCTGGTGAATACAAAACTGGGTCTTAGACTCCGCGCCCTGGGTGATCTTAGGTTCACACTTCGTCTCTGCTAGCAGTAGTCGGCCATAGGATTCACCACCCTGTGGTGCATCCCTGACCCCTACGGGGTGCACTTGTCACCTGTCCACAGGTGACCTGACAGCAGTGCACAGGTTAATATAGAGTTCTCTGATAGGGGCTGGGGTGGAGCCATGCTTTGAGGAGAGATTACTTAAGCAGCCTGGTGAGAGTGATTGGCCTCTAAAGGTGAACACATGGAGGAGAGGTAAGCTGACAGACAAACATTACTGCATATCCTTGACACACATCTAATGCCGCATTGACATACACGGTCACACAAATGTTGTCAAAAATTCCAAACGTCAAGAACGCGGTGACGTACAACACTACGATGAGCCGAGAAAAATTAAGTTCAATGATTCCGAGTATGCATAGGATTTTTGTCCATCGGAATTGCATACAGAACTTTTGCTGTCGGAAAAATTGAGAACCAGCTCTCAAACTTTTCTTGTCAGAAATTCCGACAGCAAATGTCTGATGGAGCCTACACACAGTCGGAATTTCCGATCGTGTTTACGCGATATAAGATTTGGAACCGAGACAAAATGAAATAAATAAACGAGTGTTTAATCATTTGAGTATCAGCCTGTAATATCCACTCATTACCAGGTAATTTTTCAGTTTTTGGTGCTGTGATACTTGATTGATAAATACTAGGTCATGCATCACTGTATCCAAATAAATTTTATATATTTTTTTTCTTTTTCAATAGTTTTCATAGATGTTTTAGAAACAAAAGCTCACATGCATAATCTATCATACATATGTTTAATCATTTAAGGTCATATTCAAATAGTTTACAGTAGTTTTCTAGACAGTGGCATATGCCTACTTATGGGGTTGTTTCTATATTCTGTTATATGAGGACTAAAAAGTTTATCTATCATTATCAATGACAGTTTAGTGGTTATCAGTGGAAACAGGATGGACAAAGACGTCCAAGACCTTTTGCTATCGCTGCTAGAAATACAAATGAGATGAGTTTTCTAGTGTCTCAGTACCTCCTCCAGTGGTTAACTCAGAAGAGCTTGCCAGGGCTTTTTGAGGTTTTGAGTTAAAGATTAAATAAAATGATAAACCTGTATCCAAAACCTTAACTTTTGGACATGTCCACCATATGTGATAATCTGTTCCCTCCTGTCCACAGCCCCTAAAACACTTAGTGGGCACATGCAGGGCCGATGTTAGAAATCATGGGGCCCCGTACAGCGTACCTGACAGGGCCCCTTGGTCCTGCCCACAACCCCACCCCTGGCTCCGCCCCTGACCCCATGCTGTCACGAAATCTGGGTGACACTGTTGGGGATTTAATCAAAATTGAAGGCATACTGAACCAGCATGGCTACCACAGCATCTTGCAGCGGCATGCTATTCCATCCGGTTTGCGTTTAGTTGGACCATCATTTATTTTTCAACAGGACAATGACCCCAAACACACCTCCAGGCTATGTAAGGGCAATTTGACCAAGAAGGAGAGTGATGGGGTGCTGCGCCAGGTGACTACCTCTTGAAGGTCATCAAGAGAATGCCAAGAGTGTGCCAAGCAGTAATCAAAGCAAAATGTGGCTACTTTGAAGAACCTAGAATATGAAATATATTTTCAGTTGTTTCACACTTTTTTGTTATGTATAATTCCACATGTGTTAATTCATAGTTTTGATGCCTTCAGTGTAAATCTACAATTTTCATAGTCATGAAAATAAAGAAAACTCTTTGAATAAGAAGGTGTGTCCAAACTTTTGGTCTGTACTGTATATATATTTAATTGCATATTGCGAAAAACGCATCTCATTTAAAGTCCCAAAACCTCCCCCCCTTCTATCCATTTACAGGGATGGAGGCCTATGTTTGTTTATCATATGCCTCATGTAAAGTCCCAACCTTATCCCCCCTTTTTTTACATTATCCAGTAATAATTATTCACATTCAACTAGATTTGTTCTGTAAAGTTGAAGACATTGTGTAGCTTCTCCAAGCCACAGTTTCAATGTCCTGGATAATTACTGCCAGCACCTGACAAGCAGTTAGGAGGTGATATGTTTAATCATCAAAATGCCGACCCACTGTTGCGCAAACACATGCATTGCACACAGTTGCAGGGCTAATTCATTGTGGCTCCATTCACTTGAATGGGTCACTTTGAGCGGTGGTACTGTCCGCTGAATGTGACATGTTGTTAATTTTTTTCTGTGGCAAAGCATCACATCTATGGCATGTGTACTGCCCTAAGCAGCTGTAAGCCTTCATTTAGGTGGGTGGTCAGGGGGCTGTAAAACTGTGGCTGAATCATCTTCTTTTAGCACACGGCCACTCATTTAAACAAGCCTTAAAAAGTGTTGCTTTGTGATGCTTGTTGAACCTGACCTCCATAGAATACTGATATTTATGGCTAGCTTTATACATTCATAGCTCAATGGTATTTCCCCTTCCTTAAAGACTAGCCAATTTGCCATTTGTGTACAACATTCAGGACTGTGCCCCATTCCTTAACGGTGTGGTCATAATTGTCCATTCAATATTTAACATACCTCCACCACTGATCGACGTCTAGATCGCTAACCATACAAGAACTCAAAATGATAAACATGTAGAAAAACAAAAGATGGATTTTATATAGCTTATTTGTTTTTAATGTTTTGCTTAAAAACAAATGACTCCATGTTTACAGGATGGATAAACAGAGCAGAGAACATATACATGTTCCTGAGAGGTCATATGAAGTATCTTTTCTTAAGAGGGATTGCAACATGTTGTGAATCACTTCAAATAAATCATTGGAATATACTCCTGTCTAATGTAAAACATACAAGTTTCCATAGGCAGAACAATGGCCAGAAAAAATGAGTCAATATAAATCATGGGCAACACAAACCTTTCCTCTCCTTCTAGCAGTCAGTAGTATATAAAGCCAAAGAGGAAGAGACAGATTTATGATGGCTCTATCTAGGAGAACATCTTTTTATCAAATCTAAACTTTTTGTAACAGCTATTTGACATGGAGTCCACTTTAATGTTTGCTTTAAAAATTCTTCTTACTTGTAAAAGTCCAACAAAAGGGTAACCTCTCCTGTGAAGATATGTGGATGAGATTCCTTATCGCAAACAGCTGGATTTCACATTACAATGAAACATAAATATGAGCAATGGGAAATAGAACAATATAAATCATTTTCGTTGTTTTTAAGAATGAGACACTGAGCATGTTGTGTCCTGTGATCTATTGTAATGACTTTAACAGTATGCTTAAAGGTGCATGCAAAATTAGATAAATAGATGGATAGGTAGATAGATAGATAGATAGATAGATAGATAGATAGATAGATAGATAGATAGATAGATAGATAGATAGATCTGGGTTAGATCCGACAGGCGTATGGCTTCGTACGCCTTCGGATCTTAGATGCAATACTTCGGCGTCCGCTGGGTGGAGTTCTCGTCGTTTTCCGCATCGAGTATGCAAATTAGCTATTTCCGACGATCCACGAACGTACGCGCGGCCATCGCATTCTCTTACGTCTTACGTCTCTAGTCGGCTTTTTCCGGCGTATAGTTAAAGCTGCTGTTTTGCGGCGTATAGTTAGACTTGCCATGTTAAGTATGGCCGTCGTTCCCGCGTTTATTTTGAATGTTTTTTTTGCGTAAGTCGTCCATGAATCGGGATGGACGTAATTCACGTCTATGTTAAAAAATATGACGTCCTTGGGACGTCATTTAGCGCAATGCACGGCGGGAAATTTAGGGACGGCGCATGCGCAGTTCATTCGGCGCGGGGACGTGCTTCATTTAAATGAAACACGCCCCCTACTCACCGATTTGAATTAGGCGCCCTTACGCCGCGAGAGATAGACTACGCCGCCGTAACTTACGACGCAAATTCTTTGTGGATTCGAAGTTTAAACAAGTCAGTTACAGTGGCGGATCTCCTATACGCTGCGCCGGTGCAGATCTCTGTGGATCTGCCCCTAAAACTTTCCGCCAAGAAAAATTATTGATACAGTGGATATATACAGTGCCTTGAAAAAGTATTAATACCCCTTGAAAAAAACATAAACATAAATGTCTTTTAGGCCGGATTCACACTAGTGCTGTGCGAATTTCAGCTCTCTTATCTCTGCAGAGGGATAAGAGAACTGTTTAGCAGATCAGCTCCGTTTTAGATGCGAATTTGGAGACTTGGTAGAGAGGAGGGGGAGGGGGGAAGTGTATTGAGGTGAATGAGACAAATCCTGAAGAGAAATGAACACATCTGCGAATTAGATGCGTGCCCATAGAAGATAATGCGCCTGAATTCGCACCTGAGCCTCACCGCAGTGCCTAGAAAACGCACACGTTTTTTCGGCAATGCGCAGTGTGAATGCATCGCACATATGTGAACCAGCCCCATTGAAATCAATGTATTTTATAATGTTATGCGAATTGGATGCGGTTTAAGCCGCACTCAATTCGCATAGGTGTGAACCCGGCCTTAATGGGCTGCTTCTCTGATGTGGGAAAGGGGTATGAATACTTTTTCAAGGCACTTTAGATAAGATGGATGGATAAATAAATTATAAGACGGATAGATAGATAGATAGATAGATAGATAGATAGATAGATAGATAGATAGATAGATAGATAGATAGATAGATAGATTTCTAATGATAAATTAATAGATAGCTAGATAGATAAAAAAAAATAGATGGATAGATAGAAGGAAAGAAAAAGGGGGGGGCTTTCTGCCAAGAAAAATAATTGTTAGAAAAGTACAGTATCTGCAACTTTTGAGGTTATTAATGTATTTTCCATATTTAATGTGGACATGTCTAATACAAGATTACAGTATGTTCCTACAGAATGAACTGGATCCTCCTACTGTATTTACTTGTTATGAAGACCTCTGCTGGTGAGCTGTAGAACTGCAGTTCTGAACTACTAAAAGCGGTATTAACCACTTGCTTACTGGGCACTTAATCCCCTTCCTGCCCAGGACAATTTTCAGCTTTTAGTGCTGTCATACTTTGATTGACAATTGCGCGGTCATGCAACGCTCTACCTAAATTACATTTTTATATTTCCCCGCCCCCCCCCCACAAATAGAGCTTTCCTTTGGTGGTATTTAATCACTGCTTTTTTTTTTTTGCTATTTAAAAAAAAAAAACATGAGTACTTATAGGCTGCACTGATAGGCGCTGATAAGGTGGCACTGATTGACACTGATAGGTGGCACTGGTGGGCACTGATGAGGCAGCACTGGTGGGCACTGATAGGTGGCATTGATGGGCACTGAGAGGTGGCACTGATGGGTGGCACTGATGGGCAGCACAAGATGGAATCGATAGTTTGCACTGAATGGCACTGATAGGTGGCACTGATGGGCACTGGTAGGTGACACCGATAGGCATCACTGATAGGTGGCACTGATGACAAGGCACTTATATGCACTGATTGGCAGCACTGATGGGCATTGTTGGGTGGTACTGGTGGGAATGGATAGGTGGCACTGATATGCACTGGCAGGTGGCACTGGTGGGGCACAGACCGCTGTTCCTTTGACAGAAGCTGGTGATCTTTTGTTTTGTTGATCTTTTGTTTATATCACATGCAGCTGTCATTGGCTGACAGCTGATCACGTGGTAAGGGGCCAGGATCAGATATGTGATCAGCCGAGTCTCATTGACTCAGTGATCACACAGCGCACAGGCAGCTGATGCACAGGAAATTAAGGCTTGTGCTGTAGCCATCATTTGGCTATAACGCGGGCGGGAAGGGGTTAAACACAAAAACAAGAATGTAATCTATCGCAGCTTACCAATCCTTAGATGTTGCTATTTGCATTTGATTTCTTTTTTAGTCTTCTGTATTCCTACTTGGTGAGCTGATCAGTAGGTTGGATTGAACTTTCTTTAACCACTTAAGCCCCGGACCATTTGGCTGGACAAAGACCAGGCCACTTTTTGCAATTCGGCACTGCGTCGATTTAACTGACAATTGCGCAGTCTTGCGACGTGGCTCCCAAACAAAATGTAAGACTTTTTTTTCCCCACTAATAGAGCTTTCTTTTGGTGATATTTGATCATCTCTCTGGTTTTTATTTTTTGCACTATAAACAAAAATAGAGCGACAATTTTGAAACAAATTCAATATTTTTTACTTGTTGCTGTAATAAATATGCCCAAAAAATATATATTAAAAGAAAGTTTTCCTAACTTTATGTATTCTTCTACATATTTTTGGTAAAAAAATCACAATAAGCGTTTACTGATTGGTTTGCGCAAAAGCTATAGCGTCTACAAAATAGGGAATCGTTTATGGCATTTTTATTAATAATTTTTTTTTTTTACTAGTAATGGTGACAATCAGCAAATTTTTATCATGACTGCGACATTACGGCGGACACATCAGACACTTTTGACATCATTTTGGGGCAATTGTAATTTTTACAGCGATCAGTGCTATAAAAATGCACTGTTTACTGTAAAAATTACACTGGCAGTGAAGGGGTTAACTTCAGCTAACTTCAGACATCGAGTCCACAGGTCCCGCGGGCACGGTCACGGCACTCGCTACCACACGGCGGCAAATTAAAGGGGACGTACCTGCACACCCATTTGCCCAGCCGTGCCATTCTGTCAACGTAAATGATCGTGCGGCAGTACTTAAGCGGTTACTAAAACAATCTGTCTGGATTTGAGACAAACCATTTACCACTAACAAAGGTGCTTGCAATGGTCAGTGTTTATTCATTTTGGTAAAAACAGTGCTGCTGTCCAAGGGTGACACTGTAGCTTTACCATAGAATGGAGCTACCCTAAAACAGGAAGTTTTTTACTGGCAGGATCAGCAGGTGAAAATAATTAAAAAAAGAGCCTAAAAAAAGAAAAAATGCAACCAACACATTTAACTGCTTCCTGCCAGCCACTGTCCTGCCTGGCCATAAATGTATAGCAGGCGAGCAGGACAAGTGGCATTCTGGAAGGATGTACTTGTATGTCCTAACAACTCATGCACCTTCTCCACACCTTTGGGGGGCGCTTAGTGGTGCGATCCACTGGACACAGTGGATCACAGATCGGGCTACAGGGCCACTGTCATTGGCCCTGTATTATGTGATCACTGTGACCAATCACAGCAATCACAGTACTGGTAGTAAACAAACGCTGTCATTCATACAGCCATTTTATACTACTGTGATCGCTGTGATTGGTCATAGCGATCACATGACACATGGGCAATGAAATCGCCCTGTACCATGCTGCTTATACAGTCAATATGCAGCTTTTGGTGCACAGGGATCGGCCCTGGTGTCACCAGAGCCAGTGCAGCCAGCTGCAGTGCTCCCCACCATTGGAGTGTTGCTGTTGCCTGCCACCTGTACTGACCCTGGCGTGTCTATTGACCATCTTTCTGCCCCTTTTCTAGACCGATCCCTTGCCTGTTCTTCCCTTCTCTTGCCTGATGACCATGCCTCTGCATGCATACTTGTGAGACACCAATCCCAGCCATCCCCTGTGGACAACTGCACTCCTGGAACCACAGGAACTCTTTTGTTCACCCTTTCTTCAGCTTCCTGAACTTCCTGGCTAATGAACATGGCATTCCTGGGGGCAGGTGATGCTATAGGTGGTTTTCTCTGACCACTTGTATAGAGGCAACCATTATAGTACATTGGTTTTGATACAATTGGTTGACGTTTTGTGAGTCCAGAGTCCAGGATTACACCTAGGACCTTGGCATGGGGGGACGGATTGATAGTTGAGCCGTTGATTTTGACAGAGAAATCAGGGGAAGAGGAACGTGGGGGAGGAAATATCATGAGGTCAGTTTTTGATAGGTTGAGTTTGAGGAAGTGATGTGACATCCAGGCTGATATGTCTGTTAGTAAGTTGGTGACACGTGAGAAGACTGATGGATTGAGCTGAGGGGTGGAGAGATGATATTGAAAGCCATGGGAGGCAATCAACTGATCCAGAGAGAAGGAGTAGATTGAAAAAAGGAGAGGTCCAAGAACAGAACTTTGGGGGACCCCAATATAGAAAGGAGGAAAAGAGGGGGTAGTAGAGTTGCAAGTGGCATTAAAAGTGCGTTGGGATAGGTAGAATGAGAACCAGTGAAGAGCACAGTCATTGAGATCAAGGGAGTGGAGTTTTTTTAGGAGGATGGGTTGGTCCACTGTGTCAAAGGCAGCAGAAAGGTCCATGAGGAGTAGTACATAATAGTGTCCCTTGGTTTTAGCCATTAGTAGGTAGTTTGTGAGTTTAGGAAGAGCAGTTTTCATAGAGTGTTGAAGGACTGAAGGGGATCAAGCAGTTTGTTTTTAGTCAGATGGTCGCTCAGTCAGTTGTAGACCAGTCGTTTAAGGAGTTTGGAGGAGAAGGGGAGTAAAGAGGTGGGGCGTAGGTTGTGAAGATTAGTGGGGTCCAGTGAGGGCTTTTTAGGTATAGGGGTGACTAAAAAGGGTGATGTTTTGGAGAGTTGGGGAAGATTCCAGAACAGAGGGAGAGATTGAAGATGTGAGTTAGAGAGTATAGAATAGAGTCAGAGGGTGAGCGTAGCATTTGCGAGCGAGCAGGATCCAGGGGGCAGGTGGTTTGAAGGGTGTTAGAAAGAAGTTCAGCAACCATGTTAATACTAGCAGGGTTGAACAATAGAAGTAATAGAAGTAATGATTGTGCATGTGGACATGTTAGGTGGGGGAGGTTTTTGCGCATTGGAGATCGCCTCAGGAATTGTATCAATCTTATTTTTGAAGTGAATGACGATTTCCTGGGCAGTGTGTGAGTTAGTGGGTGGAAGCAGTGGAGGACAGAGTAGAGAATTAAATGTAGAGAAAAGTTGACGGGGACTAGATGAGACAGTGTTAATGAGAGTGATAATGAGTGTTCTGCTTGGCATTAAGGAGGCAGGAATAGTATTTTAGGAGGGCAGAATTATATTGGTTGAAGTCTTCCTGGGACTTAGTCTTATGCCACAGGCGCTCTAGAGCAAGGCTATGTTTACCGAGACTTTTGGTAGCGTCTGTTTGCCAGGGTTGTAGTGGTCGGGGCCTGATTCTGTGTGTAGTGAGGGGGCGAGCTTGTCTAGGGAGGATCACAGTGAGCTGTTATAGACGGAAGTGGCTAGTTTGGGGCAGGACAGGGGTGAGATTTTGTCATAGAGATGGTCAGTAGCAGAGAAGAGAAGGGGTGAGGTGGCGAAGGTTTCTACAGGTAACTGTTTGGCGGTTGGAGGGAGAGGAGGTGGAAGACAGGAAGAGAGCAAAACTAATAAGGTGGTGATCAGAGAGTGGGAGAGGATTTTTGAAGAGGTTGCACGGAGTGCATAGATAGGAGAAGACAAGGTCAAGGGTGTTGCCATTGGAGTATGTAGGAGCCTGTATCCTTTGCTTCAGGTTGAGAGATGATGTTTGACTGAGAAGT
The DNA here is from genome assembly GCF_905171775.1 of Rana temporaria. Lineage (NCBI taxonomy): Eukaryota > Metazoa > Chordata > Amphibia > Anura > Ranidae > Rana > Rana temporaria. The sequence continues at coordinate 104,465,791 of NC_053489.1, forward strand.
TTAGAAGCAGTAGTAGTATTAGCATTAACAGGGATGTTGAAGTCGCAGAGAATGATTGTGGGGATTTCAGAAGAGAAAAAGTAGGGTAGCCAGGCAGAGAAGTCATCAAGGAAGGTTGATACCGATCCAGGGGGCCGGTAGATGACAGCAATTCTTAGAGAAACAGGAGAAAATAGACAAATACAATGTGCCTCAAAAGAGGAGGTGGGTGAATTACCTGATAGGTGCTGCATGGGGCTAGAATAACTCCCACTTCGCCTCCCTTCTGTCTACTTGATATGAAGGAGTGAGTCCAGAGAAGGCCACCATATCAATCAAAAAGTGCTTTACAGTGCTAAACCTTTCATCCAATGCCTAATTTTCTGCATTTGTAAATTCCAAAATCCAATATAAAGGGATATTAGTGGTTAAAAAATAAAGCCCTTGTGGGTTTAACCAATCATTTGTTTGTACAATTCTCCTTTAAGGGGGTGTGGCAGAGGGTGTGTCCTATCCCTACATACTTTTGCTTATAGTTGTCCCTCATTACCGTCTCAGAAAGTTGGGAAGCATGGAATAAGCCTAGCCATGCTGTTGGCGCTAAAGGCTACCATTATATTAGGCTGGATAGGATGTGTAGCAGAATGACCTACGGTTTTGCTATGTAGATGATTAGTTAAAAAATTTCACGACAGGCTCAGTTTAGGAACACACATTATCTCTTGGCAACCTTGGAAATGAAAATACATTGCAGTATATAGGAGGAGATAAGGGAGGTTACCCGATCATTGCACTAATCTGCAATCATGTGCATATTAACTGCTCTAAAAACAAACTGCAGATAAGAGCTGCTGAACACGGTGCATTAGCCATGTATACATACATTAGTTATCAGTTCTAGATCAGAACACAGCACACTGATAGGAAGCTGCCTGCTCTCAACAAGGGTGTTAGTCTTGCATTTTAATCTTTCTGTTTTATCAGATAATGGATATTACTGACCCTTCCACCACAGTTCTCAGTCAAATCACACCATTTTTGCCTCCTGTATATATATATATATATATATATATATATATATATACACACACACATATATATATATATATATATATATATATATATATATATATATATATATATATATATATATATGAAATGAACAGAAGAGAAATCCAAATCAAATCAATATTTGGTGTGGCTATCCTTTGCCTTCAAATCAGCATCAATCCTTCTAGGTGCACACAGTGCTTGTGCACACAATTTTTGAGGGAACTTGGCAGGTAGGTTGTTCCAAACATCTTGAACAACTAAGCACAGATCTTCTGTGGATGTAGGCTGCCTTAGATCGTTCTGTCTCTTCATGTAATCCCAGACAGACTTGATGATGTTCAGATCAGGGCTTTGAGTGGGCCAAACCATCATTTTCAGTTATCTTCTTCTTTACCCTGAAGATACTGTAGATCCTAATGACATTGGTTGTATGTTTGGAGTCATTGTCCTGCTGCAGAATAAATTTGGAGCCAGTCACACGCCTCCCTGATGGTATGGCATGGTGGATAAGCATCTGCCTGTATTTCTTAACATTGAGGACACCCTTGATCTTGACAACTGCCGTTCTGCCTGTGTAACGAACAATCAGCAGGTGCTGGTGGACATCGAGTCTGCGGTACCCACTGATTGGCTGTTACTTCGCATAATTACAGCAGGAGCGAACCTCTGGCACCGCATTTGTGCCCACTACCCTAAGTGCGGGATCACGTGTATATATACAGTAATGATCCTGTGCACAGTGGCCGCACTGTAGCAGTAAAACTGCTATAGGGAGGTTGTGAAGCAGTTAAAGAAAAAGTACAGTGCGATGTGCCATGATCGATGCATTAGCACTGCTGTCAGCTGCTGGCTGTCCTACTGAACCTGTCCTAAATGTGTTTTTAGAAATGCAAGCAGCACAAAAAAAAATAAAAGATTTTTACCTGGTATCAGCCTCTTGTAATTCCTGTACAGCAGGGCTGGAGTGAGGGAGGAAAAAGCAGTACAAGGAGGCAATCAGTTAATGTGTTGGCAAGAAGCATGCGTAAAGGAGGAGAAAGCAAAGTGACTGAGACATGAGCTCATCACTCCCGAGTCACAGCCTGGGGTGGGTTCAGTATGAGGACATCTAGTGGCAGAAAAAAATTACTGTAGGGATCATTTTGGAGTAAGAGCTGGTTTTATTTATTTATTTCTATTATTATTTGACTGGAGTTCTGCCTTAATGTTCCCTATAACATAGCAAATCTTTACTTTTTGATTTCAGCACAACTTTAGGTAAATGTTCACATACGCAACACGCCAGAAACATAATACGTGCACTGTTTTTGCTCTTGTCTTTATGCTATACAGGACCACCTGACATTTTCCAATATCTGGGAAGTGGAGTACACCCTTCAGCTGCATTTTAACAATTAAACAATGAAAGCAAACATAGGATGCTGCAGTTACATTGATATGAAACCCACATATCTCAGCTGCACTCCTATTCTTGTAACCAGCAGACCTACAGTATATGTTTGTCCTCAACCTTCAGTACATTCCACAGGACATACCACTTCCCTGGGCTGCCAAGCCAAGAAAAGCCAAAAGTGTTGAATGAGAATACGGCCAAATATATCAGGTAACTTCATTTTCTTCACTAGCTGTAATGTGTCTATTGTTTTAGCGGTTTTGTAGGTAGTGTTATTTTAACCGCGATGATAATGGAAAATTGAGCCTGATGGAAAGTGGAAAAAGTTTGCCTTCACAACTGTCAACTGATTTCACAGAGCAGACATTACACTTCCGTCATAGCGTTTAACGTTAACCCTTTTTCCATAACCTTTATAGGTTCTAAAATCACAGAAATCTACCATTTATAATCACAAGATCTATCATTTATAATTGTAATTATAAATATAATCCTTCCATCTCATTTTATATGGGTGTTGCTGTCTTTCTAGAACAGTTTGGTCCTAAAAATAGTGGGAAATCTTGCTTGCAATTAATTCAAGAATACAGATCAGGAGTTCTGATTTCACTGACTGCATGCTTGTCAGAGGTTCTGAAAACTTTGAAGACACTGAAAGACAGCTACCGTGTTTCTCCGAAAATAAGACCGGGTCTTATATTCATTTTTGCCACAAAAAAACACACTAGGGCTTATTTTCGGGGTAGGGCTTATTTAATTACGGCATTAAAGTGGTTGTAACCCTAAAAACCAAAACAAACAAAATAAAAACAGTTCCTTTTAAAGCATGATGGATAGCACAGAGCATGTGCTGCATCATTTACCCCTCTCCATTTTCTAAAAATCAATCATGAATAAATCAATAAAAAAGTTCCTGTGTCACCTCCCCCCTCCCACTGTCAGATGCAGAAGTCAGTTTAATTATTAAAAAAAAACATCTTGCTTAAAATCCTTATCAAATACTTTTAATAAAAATATTATACTGGTACATTAGTGTGTCAACTACTCCACTGTCCACAGTTTTATACCATAAAAATACCTTTTAGCAGCTCCCCTGGGCATTCACGTGTGATCTGCTCTTCTTCTCCGAGATCCCCGCTGACGTCAGCCCGCTCCGAGTACTGCAGAGGGAGGGGCCGTAGACATCAGTGGGGAGGAGAGGAAGAGAGAGAAGAGCCAAGATCACGCAGATGTCGGCCCCCTCCACACGATTTGAAGAGGAAGGGGCTGCAGACATCAGTGCGGGGGAGAGGATGAGAGAGAAGAGCCAAGATCCAGCTGACGTTAGCGGGGAGGAGAGGATGAAAGAGAAGAGCCGAGATCCCGCTGACGTCAGCCCGCTCGATACACAGAAGAGAACGGGGCTGCAGACATCAGTCGGGACGAGAAAAGAGGACCTCCGGTGGCTGTAAAACATTACATTATTAAACAGTAATACACGGAGACACTGCACCAGTATACAGTAATGGATTACAGGTTTTTTAGTGAAGTTTGATAGGGCTTATTTTCGGGGTAGGGCTTATATTGCAGCCCACCCTGATAATCGCTCTAGGTCTTACTTTCGGGGTAGGGCTTATTTTCGGGGAAACGCGGTAGCTAGAATTTACAGGCACTTTACAATAGCAGACTACTATGTTTTATTCTCTGTAAATGTTTCCTTTAATCAAAAAACAAACAAATAAAATGTATCCTCAAGGCAAAAAAAAAGCTACAATATACAGTATGTATGTGTTATGAAGGAACTGTTGTTGCTTACAGCTACAACATCACTTAGACACCCATAAATTACTTGACCCATTCCAGTCCGGTTTCCGTCCGGGTCACGGGACAGAAACAGCACTGCTCAAAATATGGGATGACGCTCTAGAGGACACAGACGAAGGAGAATCTTGTCTTCTAGTACTGCTGGACCTAAGCGTAGCTTTTTATACGGTAGACCACAAATTATTGCTGACACGGCTAGTCGAAGTAGCCGGAGTTGCGGAATGTGATTTATCTTGGTTCTCCTCCTTCTTGGAAAACCGATCACAAATAGTGAAACTGGGCCCTTTCACTTCTGAAAAACACACAGTGTCATGCGGAGTCCCCCAGGGATCCCCTCTGTCGCCTGTTCTTTTCAATATCTATCTCCGCCCTCTTTTTTAAATCATCAGCAACCAGAAGTTACTTTACCATTCTTATGCAGACGACACACAACTATATTTTCGCATCTGCAACAAAAAGGATCATTATCTCGGACTAGAGAAATGCCTTTCTTTGATAGAAAAGTGGATGACAAAGAGTTACCTTAAACTCAATGGCTCAAAAACAGAACTTCTCCTGTTTAAGGCCAATCGGAAGATTCATCCCGCAACAACATGGACGCCCCCGCCCATTCTGGGTCAATCCATCACCCCCAGCACCAAAGTCAAAAGTCTCGGAGTCATCTTCGACACCTACATGACAATGGATGCACAAATAGGGTCAGTAGTCAACGGATCGCACCATCTGCTGCGCCTTCTATGCAGACTCACTCCCTTTATCCCAAAAAAAGACTAAGCAGTCGTGGTGGGGACACTTATCAACTCCAGACTTGACTATGCAAATGCCCCCTATCTTGGACTCCCAAAATACCAAATCACTCGTCTGCAAGTCGTTCAAAATACGGCCGCTCGACTTGTGACTGGGAAAAAAACATGGGAATCAATCTCACCTTCATTGAGATCCCTTCATTGGTTGCCCGTAAAAGACTGAATCACTTTCAAGGCACTCGGTCTAACGCATAAGTGTATTCTGGGAAATGCCCCCCAATATCTATGTGATTGAATGAATGAATGAAAAACTTATATAGCGCGGCACATGCTAACTAAATCGCCTCTGGGCGCTTGCGAGAAACTAAAAGCTCACAACACCAATCGCATTCTGCGATCCACTAACCAAAATCTACTACAGATACCCAAAGCCAGATACAAGTCCAAAGGAGAACGAAGATTTGCGGTCCAAGGACCCAGACTATGGAACGCTCCACCAACCACCATCCGATTGGAGGTAAACCACCTGGCCTTCAGGAGAAAGATCAAGACCCATCTCTTCTGAGGGCCCAGGGAATGGATACCAAGCGCCCAGAGGCGATTCAGTTCGCATGTGTTGCGCTATATAAGTTTCTCACTCACTCACATATATGAAAATGTGAGAAGGGGGAGATACTGCGCTGATCTAAATATCAAGTGAGCAGCCACACAAGCAATATGACAAAAATTGAAAATAAAATAGTGGAACGATATGCAGCGCTAAAAATTCTTATAAAGAACAAATTATGCATCAATGTGATGATAACACAATAACCTGTGAATGAGTGTCCATTTACAACAACCAGCACAAAAAGAAAAACACAAAGAAAAAAGTCCATCAATATGGGGTGTATGACCACATCCTCATCTTTGGAAAAACTTTCTGCACGGTAGAATCGAAAATAGATGGAATACTCTTACCAGATGTCGTGGATCTGCTTGTCAGCGACAACAGATCACAAAGGCATGTAAGGGATCGGCTCGGCTCTGCTCGGCTGGATGTTGGTACAGTGGTAGACTCACCACGGGGTATCCTGTTGGGTGGCTGTAGGCCTGGACTGGAACCTCACCGTAGGTGTACTCGCTCCAACTCGAATCCGTGGACAGGAACCAAGAGTCCGATTCTTTAAACACCAACTGGTGGTGCAAACAGTGGTGTCCACTGATGCAAGGTGCACACTGGTATGGAGTTTTGAAAAAACTTTGTATCCAAGCAAGTCATGCAGGGAAGAGAAAGAAAACAATGCTCCGGATGGTGCAGGTAAAAGAGGATAGGTTTTATTGGAATAAAACCAATGACATGAAAGTGATCACTTCAGTAAAAAATTAAATAAAAGCAATATGGGGTGCAGGTATAGCAAGCCCGACGCGTTTCGTCCAAATGGACTTCAACTGGGGCATCTGGTTGATGTCCATTTGGACGAAACGCGTCGGGCTTGCTATACCTGCACCCCATATTGCTTTTATTTAATTTTTTACTGAAGTGATCACTTTCATGTCATTGGTTTTATTCCAATAAAACCTATCCTCTTTTACCTGCACCATCCGGAGCATTGTTTTCTTTCTCTTCCCTGCATGACTTGCTTGGATACAAAGTTTTTTCAAAACTCCATACCAGTGTGCACCTTGCATCAGTGGACACCACTGTTTGCACCACCAGTTGGTGTTTAAAGAATCGGACTCTTGGTTCCTGTCCACGGATTCGAGTTGGAGCGAGTACACCTACGGTGAGGTTCCAGTCCAGGCCTACAGCCACCCAACAGGATACCCCGTGGTGAGTCTACCACTGTACCAACATCCAGCCGAGCAGAGCCGAGCCGATCCCTTACATGCCTTTGTGATCTGTTGTCGCTGACAAGCAGATCCACGACATCTGGTAAGAGTATTCCATCTATTTTCGATTCTACCGTGCAGAAAGTTTTTCCAAAGATGAGGATGTGGTCATACACCCCATATTGATGGACTTTTTTCTTTGTGTTTTTCTTTTTGTGCTGGTTGTTGTAAATGGACACTCATTCACAGGTTATTGTGTTATCATCACATTGATGCATAATTTGTTCTTTATAAGAATTTTTAGCGCTGCATATCGTTCCACCACATATATGAAAGAAGAAAAAAATACATAAAAACTAGACTGAAGCTCAGCCTCAATATGGAAGTTTTTGATGTATCCCTAAATGGATGTACAACGGGTAAAATAAATATTGAACACGTCACCAATTTTCTAGGTAAATATATTTCTAAAGGTGACATTGACATGAAATTTTCACCACATGACGGTAACATTTCATGAAAAAAAAAGGTGTAAAAAATAAATTAAAATATAATAAAAAATAAAAAAATTAATAACACCCCCATTCCTCATATACTGTATATACAGTGCCTTGAAAAAGTTTTCATACCCCTAGAAATTGTCCAGATTTTGTCATGTTAAAACCAAAAACCTAAATGAATTTTATTGGATTTTTTTGTGATAGACCAGCACAAAGTGGAACATAATTGTAAAGTGGAGGGAAACTGATAAATGGTTTTCCAAATTTTTTACATATAAATATCTGAAGTGTGGAGTGCATTTGTATTCAGCCCCCTTTACTCTGATACCTCTAGCTTAAATCTAGTGGAACCAATTGCCTTAAACTGACAGGCTGGGCAAGGAGAGTATTAATCAGAGAAGCAGCCAAGAGGCCCACGGTAACTCTGGAGGAGCTGCAGAGATCCACTTCCGGTGGGAGAATCTGTCCACAGGACAACTATTAGTCGTGCACTCCACAAATCTGGTCTTTATGGAAGAGTAGCAAGAAGAAAACCTTTGTTGAAAGAAAGCCATAAGAAGTCCTGTTTGCAGTTTGCGAGAAGCCATGTGGGGGACACAGCAAACGTGGAAGAAGCTACTCTTGTCAGATGAAACCAAAATTGAACTTTTTGGCCTTAAAGCAAAACGTGTGGCAGAAAACTAACACTACACATCACGCTGAACACACCATCCCCACTGTGAAACATGGTGGTGGCAGCATCATGTTGTGGGGATGCTTTTCTTCAGCAGGTACAGGGAAGATGGTTAGAGTTTATGGGAAGATGGATGTAGCCAAATGCAGGGTAATCTTAGAATAAAACCTGTTAGAGTCTGCAAAAGACTTGAGGCTGAGGCGAAGGGTCACTTTCCAGCAGGACAACGACCCTAAACATACAGCCAGAGCTACAATGGAATGGTTTAGATCAAGGCATATTCATGTGTTAGAATGGCACAGTCATAGTCCTGACCTAAATCTAATTGGAAACTGTGGCAAGACTTGAAAATTGCTGTTCACAGACGCTCTCCATCCAATCTGACAGAGCGTGAGCTATTTTGCAAAGAAGAATGGGCAAACACTTCTCTTTGTAGGTGTGCAAATCTGGTAGAGACATCCCCAAAAAGACTTGCAGCTGTAATTGCAGTGAAAGGTGTTGACTTTAGCCTCGTAAACACGATCAGATTTTCCGATGGGAATTGTGTGATGACAGGCTGTTGTCAGGAAAATCAGACAGTTTGTATGCTCCGTCAGAAAATTGTTGTCGGATTTTCCACGGACAAATGTTGGATAGCATGCTTTAAAATTTTCTGCCAACAATTGTGTGTTGTCGGATTTTCCGATCGTGTGTACACAAGTCTGTCGGACAAAACTCCAAAGTACAAATACGCATGCTCGGAAGCAACGCTCACCATAACACAACATTAGCAGAAGTTGACCAAAGGGTGGCGCTCAGGGCCACCATCAGGGGTAAGGGGCCCAGGCTGGGTCGGCTCCAGCAGTGGGCTGTACAACTACCCATTCAGAAGTAAAAGCTATGTATGCACTGCTGTAACTAGTAGCGCTGTTTGCACCGCCATCCGCACTGACACAGAAGCTGTGTTGTGTGCTGCCTGAGCCTGCCATGCTATTACACCGCTCGACCACCGGGCACACTGGCCAGGGCTATTGGGTTTGACTGAGGGAGGCTCTGTCAGCAGGGGGGGCGGGGCCGAGAGCTCCACTGATGCTCTGAGCCTGCCCTGCCCCGCCCCATGCACCATGTATGTCCTCGGAGCAGAGAAACCAAGTAGGAGCTGCTTCCCTGGATCGCCGGCCGCTGGGAGCCCCACCCCCTGACTTCTAATAGTCCCGCACCGCTGAGAGCGGGAGGTGAGCCCGGCTGGCCAGGTAGGTGTTTCCGCCCATATACACTACCTCACTGTTGTGCTAAACGGTTAAACCCTCCCTGTTGTTTACCCCCCTGTATAGCTGGTCGTTGCTGAAATGTAAACTTTTAAAAATGTCTACTTGATCATCTCCTGTAATATGTTACATCCACAGTCTCTGGTTATCTCCTGTAATCTATCCGCAGTCTCTGGTTATCTCCTGTAAACCATCCGCAGTCCCTGGTTATCTCCTGTAAACCATCCGCAGTCTCTGGTTATCTCCTGTAATCTATCCGCAGTCTCTGGTTATCTCCTGTAAACCATCCGCAGTCTCTGGTTATTTCCTGTAATCTATCCGCAGTCTCTGGTTATCTCCTGTAATCTATCCGTAGTCTCTGGTTATCTCCTGTAAACCATCCGCAGTCTCTGACTATCTCCTGTAAACCATCCGCAGTCTCTAACTATCTCCTGTAAACCATCCGCAGTCTCTGGTTATCTCTTGTAATCTATCCGTAGTCTCTGGTTATCTCTTGTAATCTATCCGTAGTCTCTGGTTATCTCCTGTAAACCATCCGCAGTCTCTGGTTATCTCCTGTAAACCATCCGCAGTCTCTGACTATCTCCTGTAAACCATCCGCAGTCTCTGACTATCTCCTGTAAACCATCCGCAGTCTCTAACTATCTCCTGTAAGCTATCCGCAGTCTCTGGTTATCTCCTGCAAGACATGGGATGGAGGAAGAGAACATGGGATGGGACTGGAGGAAGAGAACATGGGATGGGACTGGAGGAGGAGGACATGGGACTTGAGGAGGAGGACATGGGACTGGAGGAAGAGGACATGGGATGGGACTGGAGGAGGAGGAGGAGAAGGACATGGGATGGGACTGGAGGAGGAAGAGAACATGGGATGGGACTGGAGGAGGAAAAGAACATGTGATAGTACTGAAGGAGGAGGACATGGAATGGGACTGGAGGAGGAGGACATGGGACTGGAGGAAGAGGACATGGGATGGGACTGGAGGAGGAGGACATGGGATGGGACTTGAGGAGGAAGAGAACATGGGATGGGACTGGAGGAGGAAAAGAACATGGGATGGGACTGGAGGAGGAAGAGAACATGTGATGGTACTGGAGGAGGGGGACATGGGATGGAACTGGAGGAGGGGGACATGGGATGGGACTGAGGAGGAAGAGAACATGGGATGGGACTAGAGGAGGAAGAGAACATGTGATGGTACTGGAGGAGGGGGACATGGGATGGGACTGAGGAGGAAGAGAACATGGAATGGGACTAGAGGAGGAAGAGAACATGTGATGGTACTGGAGGAGGAGGACATGGGATGGGACTGGAGGAGGAGGACATGTGATGGGACTGGAGGAAGAGGACATGTGATGGGACTGGAGGAGGAGGGCATGTGATGAGACCGGAGGAGGAGGAGGCCATGGGATGGAACTGGAGGAGAAGGAGATGGGATGGGACTGGAGGAGGCCATGCGATGGGACTGAAGGAGGAGGACATAGGATGGAGGAGGAGGAGAACATGGGATGATACTGGAAGAGGAGTACATGGGATGGGACTGGAGAAGGAGGAGGACATAGGAGGGGACTGGAGGAGGAGGAGGACATAGGATGGAGAAGGAGGACATGGGATGGGGATGGGACAGGAGGAGGAGGAGGAAAACATGGGATGGGACTGGAGGAGGAAGAGGACAAGGGATGGAGGATAAAAAGTACATGGGATGGAGCGAATGGGAGAGCGAATGGTCCTCGTAGAAGGACATGGGATGGAAGAGGAGGACAATGATGACATGGGATGGGGGAATGGGACTGGAGAAGGAGGAGGACATGGAATGAGGCTTGGTGGGGCGGCTGGTGGGTGGATTTGGTGGGACGGCGAGTGGACGGGCCCTAGGGAATTTTGATAGTCAGGCCCAGGGGGGCCCAGGTCTAAAGCTATGTAAGGGGCCCCAAAATTTCTGATGGCTGTAAAGAGCTCAAAAACCACATAGCTTTGTGTTTGTTGGCCGACAATTCTTTGCCGTTTGTATGCAAGACAAGGTCCTGGCCAACGCCCTTCGGACAAAAGTTCTACACTGCATCCGATGAAAATCCCATCTTGTGTATGAGGCTTAAGGAGGGCTGAATACAAATACACGCCACACTTTTCACAAACGTATTTGTCGAAAAATTTGAAAACCATTTATCATTTTCCTTCCACTTTACAATTATGTGCCACTTTGCGTTGGTCCATCACATAAAATCCCAATAAAATACATTTAGGCCCAGATTCTCGTAGATGGGCGTAAAACTGCAGCGGCGTAACGTATGTCATTTACGTTACGCCGCCGAAAGTTTTACAGGCAAGTGCTTTATTCACAAAGAACTTGCCTGTAAAGTTGCGGCGGCGTAGTGTAAATCCCCCGGCGCAAGCTCGCCTAATTCAAATGAGCCGGGTAGGGGGCGTGGAGCATTTAAATTAGGCGCGTTCCCGCACCGAACGTACTGCGCATGCGCGGTCCCTAAAATTTCCCGACGTGCATTGCGCTCAATGACGTCGCAAGGACGTCATTGGTTTTGACGTGAACGTAAATGGCGTCCAGCCCCATTCACGGACGACTTACACAAACAACGTACATTTTTAAATTTCAACGCGGGAACGACAGCTATACTTAACATTGGTTGCCCCTCACATAGCAGGGGCAACTTTACACGTCGCAAATCTAACGTAAACTTTGTAACTTCACTGCGTCGACCGCGCGTACGTTCAGGAATTCGCGTATTTTGCTAATTTGCATACTCGACTGGGAAAACGACGGAGGCGACACCTAGCGGCGAAAAAAAAATTGCATTTAAGATCCAACAGCGTAAGAGCCTTACGCCTGTCGGATCTAATGGTTATCTATGCGTAACTGATTCTAAGAATCAGCCGCATAGATACGATGGCCCAGATTAGGACTTACGACGGCGTACATTGCGTTGCGCCGTCGTAAGCCCTTTGAGAATCTGGGCCTTAAGTTTTTGGTTGTAACATGACAAAATGTGGAAAATTTCAAAAGGTATGAATACTTTTTCAGGGCACTGTACAAAGAAACCAAAACAAAGAAGTTCAGAAATTAAGTTATATATAATAAAATGGAATGATCTAGGGCAGTGGTTCTCAACCTCTCTTGTGCTGTGACCCCTTGATAAAATTTCCCAAGTTGTGGGGACCCCTTACAGTAAAATTATTTTTATTTTTGAGAACTGTAGTGGGGACTTTTAATGGCAACTATAATCACAGGTAGTGTTACTCGCTTTGTCTCCAGTCTCACTGTGTCTCTGACTTTGTGGTTTCTCGTAGCAGTGACACCCATGCCAAAATCAGAAGATAGGGTCTCCTCCAGTCCTTCCCACTTCACATTCCTCACCAGTCAACTGACCTCTATTCTCTGTATCCAAGCCATGCCGTGAACTGAATGGGCGGCTGCGAAGAGACTGAGTGGGCGGCTGCAGGCTCCAGGAGCAGCCCAGCTGGGCGGCCACAGGCTCCATGGACAGCCCAGCGGGGCGGCCGCGAAAAGGCTGGGAGAGCAGCAAGGGTTTCAGGAACAACGCAGCTGGGCGGCCACAAGCTCCAGGAACAGCGCAGCTGGGCGGCCACAAAAAGGTTGGGAGAGCAGCACAGGCTTCAGGAACAGCCCAGGATTTGGTGACCCCTGGCAAATCGTCATTCGACCCCCGAGGGGGTCTCGACCCACAGGTTGAGAACCACTGATCTAGGGGAAAAGTATTGAACACGCTAACTGAAGTGTATACTTGGTACAAAATCCTTTGTTGTTAATGACAGCTTAAAATCTTGAAGGTTTCGTGGGCCTCTTCTATGAACTCTGATCTTTAGTTCTTTCCATAGATATTGGACTCAAGCATATTTATTTTCATTAAACCAAATGAGAGTTTCCTTGGCTTTGTGTTTGTGAGCATTGCTGAAATGTCCACCTTCATTTCATCTTCATCATCCTGGTAGATGACAGATTTTTATCAAGAATATCTCTGTACATTTTTCCATGGATCCTTCCTTCGATATGAAGAGTGCCAGTACCATATGTTCAAAAACAGTCGCACATCATGATGTTCCCACCTCCAAACTTCACTGTTGGTATTGTGTTTTTGGGCTGATGTGCATTGGCAGTTGACCTCCAAACACGGCGTGTATTAGTGTATTATGACACCCAAAGCAGTCCCGGACTGGCCATCGGGCAAACCGGGCATTCGCCCGGTGGGCCGCGGCCACCGAGAGGCCGCCAGGCAACAAGTCGCGCCGCTCATCTAGCCTCTCCGCGGCCGCCCGGTTGGACGTTAACACATAGGGGGAGGAGCCAGATGAGAAGCCTTCGGCCTCTCCACGGCCGGGGGGCGTGACTGCGAGAGGATAGGAGCTAGAGCAGACACCTGCTGCTACAACACCGGCCCGGATAGCAGAAAACGTGAGTACAGACCCCCCCTCCTGTAACCTGGATAGTAAGAGCAGTGGGGGTGGCTGCATATAAAAAATCTTTTTTTCCATCTCCCTTCTGCAGTATCGGAATGCCTGTGGCTTTGAGAGGTAGAGGAAAAGCAGGCATTCCAATACTGCAGAAGGGAGATGGAGAAAAATATTTTTTATATGCAGCCGCCCCCACTGCTCCTCCTACACCTCTCATACTCTTTGCCTCCTCGTGATCTCCCCATTGCTCTCTGCAACCCCCCCCCCCCCCCGTGCTCTCTGCAACCCCCCCCCCCGTGCTCTCTGCCACCCCCCCAGGGCTCTCCACCACCCCCCAGTGCTCTCAACCTCCCCAAGAGCTCTCTGCCACCCCCCCCAGTGTTCTCCACTTTCCCCATGCTCTCTGCCAGCCCCCAGTGCTCTCTGCCACCCCCAGTGCTCTCTGCCTCCCCCAGTGCTCTCTACCTCCCCCCAGTGCTCTCCACCTCCCCCCAGTGCTCTCCGCCACCCCCCAGTGCTCTCTGCCACTCCCCCAGTGCTCTCTGCCGCCACCCCCCAGTGCTCTCTGCCACCCCCCCAGTGCTCTCTGCCACCACACAGTGTTCTCTGCCACCCCCCAGTGCTCTCTGCCACCCCTCTAGTGTTCTTTGCCACCCCCCAGTGCTCTCTGCCACCCCCCAGGGCTCTCTGCCATCTCCAGTGCTCTCAACCTCCCCCCAGTGCTTTCACCCTCCCCCAGGGCTCTCTGCCACCCCCAGTGCTCTGCACCTCCCTCCATGCCCTCTGCCACCCCCCAGTGCTCTCTGCCACCCCCAGTGCTCTCTTCCACCCCTCCCCAGTGCTATCCACCCCCCAGTGCTCTCTGCCACCCCCCAGTGCTCTCCACCACCCCCCAGGGCTCTCTGCCACCCCCCCCCCCCCAGGGCTCTCTGCCACCCCCCCAGTGCTTTCAACCTCCCCACCAGTGCTCTCTGCCACCCCCCAGTGCTCTCAACCTCCCCCCCAGTGCCCTTAACCTCCCCCCAGTGCTCTCACCCTCCCCCCAGGGCTCTCTGCCACCCCCTAGTGCTTTCCACCTCCCCCATGCTCTCTGCCACCCCCCTAGTGCTCTTTGCCACCCCCCTCCAGTGTTCTCCACAACCCCCATGCTCTTTGCCACACACCCCCCAGTGCTCTTCAACTCCCTCCATGCTCTCTGCCACCCCCCAGTGCTCTCTGCCACCCCCAGGGTTATCTGCCACCCTCCAGGGCTCTCTGCCACCCCCTAGTGCTCTCTGCCACCCCCCTAGTGCTCTTTGCCACCCCTTTCAGTGTTCTCCACCACCCCCATGCTCTCTGTCACCCCCCCCCCAGTGCTCTCTGCCACCCTCCATGGCTCTCCACCTCCCCCCATGCTCTCTGCCACCCCCCAGTGATCTCCGCCTCCCCCATGCTCTCTGTCACCCCCCCCCCAGTGCTCTCTGCCACCCCCCAGTGCTCTCCATCTCCCCCCATGCTCTCTGCTGCCTCCCAGTGTTCTCCACCTCCCCCCCATGCTCTCCACTGCCCTCCCTGTGCTCTCCATCTCTCCCCATGCTCTCTGCCGCCCCCCAGTGCTCTCCACCTCCCCCCATGTTCTCTGCCGGAGGTGCCGGTTATCATGTCATGAGCTGCTCAATCCAAAATGCCCGGGCCCATTTTTTGTCCCAGTCCGGGCCTGACCCAAAGAGTTCTTTTTTAGTCTCATCTGACCAGACTATATTCTCCCAGTACTTTACAGGCTTGTCTAAATGTATTACAGCAAACATTAAACAAGCTTCAACATGCTTTTTCTTCAGCAATAGAGTCTTGTGAGGTTAACATGCATACAGGCCATGGCATTTGAGTGCGTTACTTATTGTTTTCTTTGAAACAATTGTACCTGTTAATTCCAGGTGTTTCTGAAGCTATTCACAAGTGGTCCTTGGCTCTTGGACAACTCTTCTAAAAATTATTTTCACTCCTCTATTAGAAATCTTGTGAGGAGCACTTGGTTATGGCCGGTTTATGGTGAAATTATATTCTTTCCATTTCCAGATTATGGCCCCAACAGTGCTCACTGGAACATTCAGAAGTTTAGAAAACCTTCTGTAAACAATGCCATCAGCATGTTTTGCAACAATAAGGTTGCAAAGGTCTTGAGAGAGCTCTTTGCTTTTACCCATCATGAGATGTTTCTTGTGTGACACCTTGGTAATAAGACACCTTTTTAAAGGCCAGCTGATAATAATTTGCACTGACAAAGGGGCATGATTGCTTTCTAACTAATGATAGATTTCAGCTGGTGTCTTGGCTTTCCATGACTTTTTGCACATGCGTGCAATAATGTGTGTCATTCCATTTTATTTAACATAACTTAGATTATGAACTTATTTGCTTTCTTTGTATGTATGGATTGCATTGGTTGTTACCGACATGTGGTGAACATTTCATGTCAGTGGCACCTTTAGAAATATCTTTACCTAGAAAAATTGGGACATGTTCAATACTTATTTTACTCATTGTGTATATGTATGTATGTATGTATGTATATGTGTGTATGTATATATATATATATATATATATATATATATATATATATATATATATATATATATATATATATATATAATTATTATTATTATTTTATATAAATTGCTTGCATATTGTGTTCTTTTTTTGTTAATAAAACCCTAATGCCGCGTACACACGGTCGTTTTATGTGATGAAAAAAAATGACGGTTTTAAAAACGTCACTTTAATTGACAGTGTGTGGGGGAAAACGTTGTTTTATGTCTTCTAAAAAACGACCAAAAAAAATTGAAGCATGCTTCAATTTTATGTGTCGTTTTTCAAAACGTCAACTTTTACTTCACAGAAATTGACCGTGTGTAGCAAAAACGTCGTTTAAAACAACGTTTTTTCATCCGCGCATGCCCAGAAGCTACTTATGAAGCGAGCTTCAATGGAAAAACGTGGTGGAACGTAACCTCGCTTTGCTAGAACATTGTGAGAAAAACGATGGTGTGTAGGCAACTTCGTCTTTGAAAATTGAAGTTTCAAAAACGTCGTTTTTTACTTCACAGAAAATGTCGTTTTTTTTCATCACATAAAGTGATGGTGTGTATGCGGCATTAGAAGTAACTAAAAAGAAAATAGTTTATGAAAGTGAATCTGCATAGGTGTACTAAATATAAACTTTTTAATCTGATAAAATGTTATCAGATCACCCTCTTCCTGTACACCACTGTCCCTTTTTGCTGCACTTTTGTTCCTTTCGATGAGCTGCAGACTGGTAGGGAGATGAAGGGTTGGATGCATCTCAAGGAAGGAGCTATTACGTGTCTGGTCCCAGGGCTGGATTGGGACAAAAATTTGCCCCTGGACTTCATTTAGACTGGCCCACTTTGACAGGTCTCTCCCACGGTGGCCGGACAACTCCCAAACAAACCCCCCCCCCCCCCCCCCCCCCCGGCCACCCAAGCCCCTTCTCCCCCTTCACTAGCCATTTTACTTTATTAGAGTAGAACAACTGGTACTGGTACTCTTATAGGCAGTACCAGTGGGGAAGCTAGACATTATTTCACCCGGGGAAAAGAATCAGTTTGGTGCCCCCCTTATGGGACAAGATTAGGCAGAAGTGAGAAACTCCCTGGCCATAGCTGTTGAGTCAGCTGTCTGTGCCCTCCCCCATGCTCCTCTGTCGTCCCCCCTGCTCATCTGGTCCTCCCCCTGCTTCTTTGTTCCCCCCAGGTGAGCGCTGTGGGCAGGGAGAGGAGGTGAGCGCTGCGGGAAGGGAGAGACAGAGGAGCGGAGGGGGGCGCCGGTCCGCTGTCACTGAGCCATCGGCCCACCGGGAAACTCCCTGTAGTCCCAATGGCCAGTCCATCCCTGTCTGGTCCTAGAAAAGTGACTATATACATTACCCTGGCACTGCAAACTCCTCAGCAACATCTCATAATGACAAGCAACAAAGCGATATTTGAAAACTATCAAACTAAAAACACAGTGGTATAGTGGTAAGCACGTCTGCCTTGCTGCACTAAGGTCGTCGGTTTGATTCCAAACCAAGATACTCCATGCATGGAGTTTGTATGTTCTCCCTGTGCTTGTATGGGTTTCTTCCATAAACATGCTGGTAGGTTAATTGGCTTCTGCCTAAATTGGCCCTAGTATGTGTGTATGTGAGATAGGGACTTAAGATTGTTAGCCCTTTGATGGTAAGGGTTTACGTTAAAATACAATATGTAAAGTGATATGCAATTGTTGGCGCTATATAAATACCAGGCTGTAATATATAATTAAAGCTGAAGACAAGGCAGGATTTTCTACCTGCAAAAGGTAATTGTTCCATGATGGCTCTGATTAGTTAAAGAGTACCTGCACTTTTGCTGAGAAAAAAACATTCCCCTCTAGGTGATCGATGTACTATACAAGGATTTTAACAAACTTTGCTGCAGATTCCTACCTTTTGTTATTCTGAAGAAATCCCTGTGTGTTTCTCTGTATCCATGTGGGGGGGAGTGAGTCTAATGGGAGTGGTTTCATAATTAACAATCAGCTGTGCACCTGCAGGGCTCTAATGAGGAAAGCTGCTGGGCCTGCATCCCTTTATCCGTGATTTGCTATTGGGAGAATTTCACCAAAAATTACATTTTTGTTGCAGGGTATACCTGAAATATGACTTATCTCTATCTTAGAACAGACTTCTATGAGCCATTCACATAAGAAGGAAGTGATGTTTCTGGGGAGCGTTCTGTACACATTTGGTGTACAGGACACCTCCAAGTAGCCATATTGCATTGCATTTTCAGAAAATTACAGCGGCTGCAGATTGAAAAGGAAAGGTACAGTTTTAATAACATTCAATTACAATATGACTTTGCAATTGTATACGCTATATTATTTTTTCTTTATTTGCTATTTTTCCCCACTATAGTGGAGTTACCTTTTAACCACTTGCTTACTGGGCACATATACTCCCTTCCTGCCCAGGCGAAATTTCAGCTTTCAGCACTGCGTCGCTTTAAGTTAAAATTGCGCGGTCGTGCGACGTGCCTCCCAAACAAAGTTGACGTTCTTTTTTTCCCACAAATGGTGGTGGTATTTGATCACCTCTGCGGTTTTTATTTTATGCGCTATAAACAAAAAAAGAGCGACAATTTTGAAAAAAAAACACAATATTTTTTACTTTTTGCTATAATAAATATCCCATTTAAAAAAAATATATATATATTTTTTTCTCAGTTTAGGCCGATATGTATTCTACAGTACATATTTTTGGTAAAAAAAAATAATAAAAAAATCGCAATAAGCGTATAGTGATTGGTTTGCGCAAAAGTTATAGTGGCTACAAAATAGGGGATAGAATTCTGACATTTTTATTATTATTTTTTTACTAGTAATACGGCGATCTGCAGATTTTGTCAGGACTGCGATATTATGGCGGACACATCTGACACGTTTGACACATTTTTGGGACCATTCACATTAATACAGCGAACAGCGCTATAAAAACGCACTGATTACTGTATAAATGTGACTGGCAGGGAAGGGGTTAACACTAGGGCAGGCGAGGAAGAGGTTAAATGTGGATCCTGGGAGTGATTTTTACTGTGGGGGGAGGGGACTGACTGGGGGAGGTGACCGATGCTGTGTCCCTGCTCTAAAACTGCCGATCGTGGGTACCTGGCAGAAATCGCGGCTGCCAGGCATGCGCATCGGCATCGCGGTGACACGCCGGGCCGCCGTCGCGCACGCGCCCCCCAGTGGCCGGAGGACCGACCCAAGGTCGTAAAAAGACAGCCTCCCGGATTTATAGAGCCACCTTGAGGCCGTCTTTTTACAGTGGCCCGGGTCTGAAGTAGTTAAACTATATGGGGTTGATTTACTAAAAGCAAATAGGCTGTTAATTTTTCATGAGAATTTTTAGGTAGCTTTTTTTTTTTTTTTTAAATCAGAAAAGTGTTTATTTATTCTTTCTTTTGAAAAAAGGAACACAGTAGCAGTACAGTATACCAGGAATGGAAAGCATTAATTGACGACAAAAAAGGAAACAAGGCCATTCAGGGTACAGAGTTGGTAAAACATAGAACCAAGAGACAGTACATATTCACAATGGCATCACTAAAGCGTTTCCTCCAAATCTCTGGCACACTGCTATGAACCACATTGAGCACAAAAGAAATATAAGGCGGTGAGTGATAATGAAAATAAAACAAAAAGAACAGGGAAAAAATAAAGAGAATAAAAACTAAAACAATAAGGGGTGGGGGAACCACCCCAGCCTGTTGCCAAAAGTATCACATATAATAGGCCATACATCCCGTGAGCTCCTCAACCATTAGTATAGAAAGATGATCCCATCTCTCTATTGCACACAACCCGGTCCTCAACCAATCAATAATCTGTCAAGTACCAGTTGTGGGGGGGCCACTTCCGGGGAACTCAGCCACCCCTGCCATATGTTGTCAAACTTTCGTGGCGCTTTTCTGTGCAAGTACGTGTTCTTCTCCCTTATAAGGATCCTGTTGACCTCCTGTATCCACTGCCGGCTCGACGGCACTCGGGCCGACAACCAATATCTCGCTATAAGCTTACGTGCCAAATACAAAAGTCTAAGCAAGGCAGTGTACACAGGAGGCTGGAACAGATCCTCGTCCACGCCACCCAGCAAGCACACCATTGGGCCTACCGGCAGCTGGACCTGATAGACAGAGTTAATGACCTTAATCACAGCGTTCCAGTATCTCACCAACTTGGGGCACCTCCACAACATGTGGATGAGGTCTCCCGGGTGTGCCTGACATTTGGGACATATGGGTGTATCACGCCTACCCCAACTGTGTAATTGTACTGGAGTCCGATATACCCTGTGAAGGATAAATAAATGCGACAATCTTTGGGCTGCTGAGACTGAAACCAAGGGCCCTGTACTCAGTATTTGTTCCCACTGCTCCCCATCTATCGGACCTATATCACTCTCCCATTTCCCTCTGCAGGGAAGGACATCTGGGGCTTGTAGGGGTGCTAGTAGTTGTAGGTACGTCCTGGAAATGAACCCCTTTTTCTCAGTTTCCTCGAAGACTGAGCTTAGGAAGCGAGATTCCTCCTGTCGCAATGTGGAACAGTGGCCCTGGGATCTTATCGCGTGAGCTAGCCTAAGATATTGGTATTTTGACCCGACCAGTAAAGGGAATTCCTCCTTCAGCCGTTCAAACGATTTCAGAACCACCCCATCGAAAATTTGACTTAAAAATCGGATGCCCGCTGTCTCCCACCTGGAGCAATCCTGAATTTTAACTAACTCGGTGTAAAATCTATTCCGCCAAATTGGCGTGCTGGGCAGAAAACCCCTGATCCCCATCCTCCTCCTAACCGCATTCCACAGTTTTTTTAAAAGGCAAATCGTGGGGCTATTGTCTGGAACCCCAGGGAAACCCATCTCCATATGAGACATTGCAGAGTACGAGGTGGTGGGGTCAATGAGCAGGGCCCTAGAAGGGTCCGTCACTGTCGGCTGGTCCCAACCAGCAAAGTGTTGTAATTGGGCTGCGTAAAAATACGCCTGGGCATGGGGAACGGCCATTCCCCCCTGATCCTTGGGGTATTGTAAAGTGGAGAGTTTTATTCTGGCTACCCGATTGTTCCAAATAAGGGACCGGAATTGGGAGTCTATGCGCTGAAACCAGCATTTCGGGATCCACACCGGGGCATTATGCAAAATGTACAGTAGCTGAGGGGCCCAGACCATTTTAATCAGGTTTATTCTCCCCGTTACTGTCAGTGGCAGTCTACACCAGGCAGAACATTTAGTTTTAAATTTACTTAGTAAAGGCTTAAGATTTAGGGACACATAATCTGTAGGATTTTTAGTAACTACAATTCCCAGATATTTAAATGATTCTACCATTTGTATTCTGGACGCTATCCCAGGCAATTCCGATGGAGGATCATCGAGTGGAAGGAGAACTGACTTATGCCAGTTAATGGCAAAGCCAGACAGCTCTCCAAATCTCTCAATGAGTTGCATCACAGCCAACAGGGATCCCTCCGTGTCCCCCAAATACAGCAGTGCGTCGTCCGCATACAGGGACAGTCTGGTCTCTCCATGCCTGCGTCGAAATCCCACTATATCAGGGGACGTGCGTATTACTTCGGCCAAGGGTTCCAATGCTAGGGCAAAAAGCAGGGGCGACAAAGGGCACCCCTGCCTAGTGCCCCGAAACAAAGGAAAGACCTCCGACATCTCGTCATTGATCCTAATTCTCGCTGACGGGGCTGCGTACAGAAGTTTTATCCACTTAATAAAGTTCTCCCCCAGGCCAAACACCGCTAACACTGACCAGAGATACCTCCACTCAACGCTGTCAAAAGCTTTGGCAGCGTCAAGCGAGAGAATCGCTCTATGTCCCGGGTTTTCCACCGGCAGCTGCAGATTCAGGAAGAGCCTCCTGATGTTCAGTGCCGTGGAGCGGGCGGGGATAAAGCCAGACTGGTCTACATGGACCAGCCTGGCTATAACCGTGGAGAGTCTTGTTGCCAGAACTCGTGCCAGGATTTTAACATCTGAATTTAGTAACGATATAGGCCTGTAAGAGTCAGGCTGCAGCGGGTCCTTACCAGGCTTAGGGAGTACCACCACCACAGCCTCACCCATAGAGGTTGGTAGTCCACTCTTCTCAAAGGAGTCATTAAGTACCTCCAGCAGCCCTGGCAAAAGCGTTCCTCCATACTTTTTATAAGTCTCTATGGGCAACCCATCTGCACCTGGTGCTTTACTGTTTGCCATTTGCGACACAGCCAGTGATATTTCCTCTAGTTTAAGTGGAGCGTTTAGCATCAATACCTCCTGAGCCGAAGCCTTAGGTAAGGCACATTGGCCCAGAAAGTTGGAGATCGCCTCCTCGGTGGGGTCCACCTTGGATGTATACACCTCCTTGAAGAATTCCGTAAATACCGAAGCAACTTGGGCCTGATCACTAACTGTGTCATCAAGCGGCGTTTGAATGGCTGCTATATGCGTCTTACCTTGCTGTGCTCTCGCAATCACTGCCAGGAGGTGCCCTGTATTTTCTCCTTCATTAAAATAAGTTTGTTGAATAAAAAAACGTTTATTTTCGGCTGCATTTAACGTGACTTGCTGATATAGCGTTTGAGCCTCCAACCACTTTCTCTCTGTAACCTCTGTGGGGTCCTGAATGTATTGTAGTTCTGCCTCCCCGGCCATACTCATAACTGTGTTTTCCCACTCTTTAGTTTTAGTTTTAATGTTGGATATCTGTTTAATAATGAGTCCCCTCAGGTGGGCCTTCAGGGCGTCCCATACCACCGCCAAGCTGGCGGTACCTTTGTTGACTGATAGGAAATTGGTGATTGCCTCAGAAATTGGATCAGGAACGGGGAATAATTCGTACCAAAACGGGTTTACTTTCCATAATCTAGTTTGTGTTTGTTGTGCAAACCTGACACCCATCACCAGGGGAGAATGGTCCGATATATTCCTAGGAACATACCGAACTGAGTCTGTCCTATCTTGTGCCCCTACATTCCCCAAGCAGAGGTCAATACGTGACAGGCAATGGTAAGTGGCCGAATAACATGAGTACACCCGTACCTCCGGATTCCTCTCCCTCCAGATGTCCCGTAGGCCCAGCTCATTAATCAATTTGGCAAAGGGAGTCACACCCCCCACATCAGCCCCACTCACCGATCGGGGTGAAAACCTGTCCAAGCATCTGTTTAACACATTGTTGAAATCGCCCAGCACCCATAATGGCACATTAGAATGCAGGGCCATAAATTGTGAGAGCTTTACTAAGCATTCAGGTGTGTACGGCGGGGGAATATAGATATTAGCTATGATACAACAAACCCCCATTACCCTACAGAGCAAGAACACATATCTCCCTTGGTCGTCTATAGCAGATTGTAGCAATTCAAAGGGTATTGTATTGGCTATTAAGATACTAACACCTCTGGAATATGCGGTATGAGTGGAGTGGAACTGAGTTTGGTATGAGCCTCTCTTTAGAGTAGCTAGGGTGTCCGGCTGCAGGTGAGTTTCCTGCAGGCAAACAACCGCCGCCGTATGCCTCTTCAGAGCAGTAAATAAGGCCACCCTCTTTACCCCGTCACTCAGCCCCCGCACATTCCAAGAGACAAAATTTAACACAGACGCCATAGTCTAAATGAGTAGCAAAAATAGACACAGGGCACTTAATATACAAGCAATGTAACATTGTAGTACAGGGCCTAATGCGCCAGAGCCATTCCCCTGAGTGCCGTGAATTCTCATAACTAGTCCAGCAACCAATTTGCACTCCAGCACAGATAGGTAAGTACATACCACCCACAGTTCTCGTACGTAGAAGTCCAGAAAGATGGCAGGTAGCGGGCACACCATATCGTGATTCCACAAGTAGGTACTGGCAACAGGCTGAAAAAAAAACAAAATCAAAAAGGGACAGAAAAACAAAAAACTTATAAAAAATAGGGGAAACAAAAAAAAGCAGCAAAAACAGAACACAGCTCAGCTGCAAAAACTGATCCTCGCAGGACAAGTGGGGAACTGGGGGGGCCCCAACGTCTCGATACAACATAACGATCGAAGGAGCTTGCATTCGTGCCCTTCACATCAGGACGCAATCAAACAGCTTCTTCCAGAGTTCCATCCATCCGCCTATACAGGAACATAAAACAAAAAAAAAACAAAAAAAAGGTTCTGTAGATGTAAATCCCCCCTTATCTTGACCCTACTCAGGGAAAACTCTAGACATCCGTGGCGGTGTAGGTGATGCTCAGTGAACAGGCGGGGGTGCCCCCCTTAACGAATGTTCCATTCTGTCCAACCAGGCGGACGCTGCGGCGGGATTCTCAAAGAAGTGGGTTTCATTGTTAGCAACGACTCGCAATTTAGCAGGGTAGAGCATAGCGTATACCACCTCATATTTTCTAAGGCGCCTCTTAACATCAGTAAACTGAGCCCGCCGACGTTGCACCTCTGCGGAAAAATCAGGATAAAAGGAGATTCTTGTATTATCAATTTTCATAAGGTCACCCTTGGTTCTAGCACACTGTAGGATAGCATCACGATCCTTGAAGTTTAGGAGTTTAAAGAGGAACGGGCGCGGGGGTGCGCCAGGCCTCGGAGGCCTAGCTGGGACTCTGTGAGCCCTTTCCACAGCGAACATTCTTGAGAAGGCCTGGTCCCCAAAAGTGCCAGTCAGCCAGTTTTCAATGAAGGCCACTGGATTCTTTCCCTCTGCCTTTTCTGGGATCCCCACTGCCCTTATATTATTCCTTCTTAGTCTATTCTCCATGTCCTCTAAACGGGCAGTGTGTCCAGAGGAATGGGACTGTAAGTGGTGTACTTCCCTCAATAATGGCGCCACATCATCCTCCACGTTGCTCATCCTCCCCTCTAGATCAGCGGTGCGGTCACGGAGTTTTTGCATATCATGTCTGAGTAAATTGACCTCCAGCTTCACCCCCTTAATTTCGGTGGTCAAAGCAGTGATAGCCACCTTGCAGGACGTGACTGCTGACAACACGTCTCTCAGAGTGGGTTCTGCCGTAGGCCCCGAAGGACCCGGCTCCTCAGCGGTTGCAGGGAGGGGGGCCTGTGTACTTACTGCGTCCCATGTAGCAGTATCCGCGGCGTCGTCGGACCAGACCAGCCCCGAGGCCTCCATCTCCTCACGCTCCAATCGGTCTGTGGATGGATGTTCAGACCGGGGAGGGATATCCTTGGCCCCCGGCTTGGTGAATAGCCGTATTGCTGCCTCCTTAGCCGAGCGCGTGGAGCGGGCGCCATCTTGTGCCGCGTGGTCCGCCGCGGCTGAGAGATCTTTCCCCCTCCGGGACATATTAGCGTGCCGTCTCCGGTCCACAGCAGGGTAGCGAGCCTGTCCGGGTCACACGGAGCCAAATAGTGAGGTTTGCGGGGGTCTAGGATAAGTATCTCAGGATCGAATACAGGATTCCCGGCGGAGCTAGAGCTCAGTGCGTCCTACCCCATCGGCTGCAAGCCACGCCCCCCTTTTTTTTTAGGTAGCTTATTGAATGAGGTGAAGCTCTGCTGCCTTCCATCATCCAATCCAATTGTGTTATTGCCCTTGTATGCGATTGGGTGAATTTTTTAGCATATTCACTAAGATATGGGAAAATTCCCTTGCAAAGGGAGTAGCCTATTTGCCTTTAAAATTATTAATGTACCCATTATTACTCTAGTGCCATTTAATGTCTACACTGAGAATATGCAGCAATTGTTGGCTGAACAGACTATTTGCATGCTGCAGCCTTCAGCAGTAATGTAGAATTTTTATGTAAGCCTTGTCTGTCTTTAGGGAGAAATATGAAATTCAGGAGGTCAGTCTGAGCCCCATCACCTCTAAAAGACACCAGTATATATAAAGTGGCTGTGTACTAGAAAAGCAGAGTCAGGTCAGGAATCGCGTTATTGTCAGCAGGTTGTCCTCACCATTGGTCACTCCCAGCTTGCATGCCAGGAAAACGCTGCCATGCAGAAGGAATCGCTGCGGCCGCCTGGAGTGTTTCTCAAGCCTCCTAGTGATGGGAGACAGAGATGAGGAAAATATGCTTAGTGCCGGTAATCAGTTGCTACATTTGTTTATTTAGGACTGCGGAGACACCGGACAGAGTGCTCAGCCACGTTAAGTGATCATTTCATACTCGGCTGAATGTGCAAAAGCCATCTTTCATGTATTAAATTGAATAAAGCTGTCTTGAAGGAAAGATAAATCCTCAAAGGAAGGAGCGAAGTGTGATTGCTCTAATTGAAACGCTTAAGAATTGCACACATGTGTTTTGTAATCTGCTCTGTTTCCTTTGTAAAATGCTTTTTAACCATTAACCAGTTCTGTTCCACATGAAAAATTCACAAATTGATGCAGCTCTATCCTCATTAACATATCTTATTTTTTTTTATTTTTTTTTTTATGCAAGTACCTGGATTTGACCTGATATCAGTCTCTTGAGGTCTCTGTACAACAGGGCTCAGCGCTGAAGAGTAATAAATAGCCAATCAGTTTATGATAAACCAACCAAAAGCACACTGATAGCAGGGGAAAGCAGAGTGACAGACAGGAGAGGGTTGAATGGCACTGGCCCTTACTCAATCTAGAAGATTGAGGACATCTAGTGACAGAAAAGAAATACAACCCTATAATGGCTCTAGATTGACAGTGAGTAAAGCTGCTTTCTTATTATATCATTTAAAGGCGCAGTCCGCTTTTTGCAAAAAAAAATTAAATACACCCCTATTGCAAAAAGAAAAAAAGTGTGCCTTTATTAGGTTTTTGTATTGGAACCTGTAAAAAGTATAACAACTACAATCAGTGTATTTCAGGTGCAATGCATAGGTTCCTGCAGACTATTACTTAAGCCCTAGGTCCACACAGAGAAATAGACCTTCAGTCATGGGGCTGAAGTTATCAATGGACGTCACCATGTTCCATTGAGAAGTATAAGCTCCTCTGGTAGATGAGAGTTGTTGTTTTTCCATTCACAGATCTTATGAATGGACTAGTGAAAAAATATACAGAATTCTGCAGGGGGCGAACACCAGAATTCAGGTAAGGGAGGGTGGGGTGCAGTTTGAGTTTTGGAAAGTGCAAATTGGCTTCATGTTCCAATTTACAACCTAAATTAAGGTATACCATGAAACATGATACACATGGTGAAATTAGCATATAACGTTGATGTCTAGCCAGGCTTTTTTTTTCTTAATTTATAGGACATCTAAAGGTTCCCTTTTTTTTTTTTTTTAACAAACATGTCATACTTACTTCCTCTGTGCAGTTGGTTTTGCACAGTGGTCCCAATCCTCCTCTTCTGGGGTCCCTCAGCGGTGCTCCTGGCTCCTCCTTTTCTCGAGTTCCCCTTGGGTCACTTGTGCGGGCACGCTCCTGTGTCCTGCAGCTGCGTCCATTGACTCACTTTATTGCCAGACATTAGACATTATTGGCTGTTTGTTGAGGTATTTTGAGGGAACATCAAATTTACACTGTTATACAAGCTGTACACTCACTACTTTACATTGTAGCAAAGTGTCATTTCATAGGAAAATAGTTACATAGTAGGTAAGGTTTGAAAAAAGACACAAGTCCATCAAGTTCAACCTATATGTGTGATTATATGTCAGTATTACATTGTATATCCCTGTATGTTGTGGTCGTTCAGGTGTTTATCTAATAGTTTTTTGAAACTATCAATGCTCCCCGCTGAGACCACCGCCTGTGGAAGGAAATTCCACATCCTTGCCGCTCTTACAGTAAAGAACCCTCTACATAGTTTTACTTCATTCTAATTTTATTGTAATATAACGTTATAAAGTATAGTACAAACATTGATGAGTTCATATAGATAATACAATTGTTTCATCTAGTCAGTTTCAGATATATTTGTCATATATGATTCAAGAGAAAGAAAAAATATATATATATATATATATATATATATATATATATATATATATATATATATATATATATATATATATATATGCAGGATATTGCAAAAAAAAAGAAACAGAACAAGACAGGACAAACCAAGACAAGATAAGACAGGACAAAACAAGACAAGACAAGACAGGACAAGACAAAAAAAAAAAAAAGAAAGGGGGAGGGAAAAAAAATGAATGGGAAAAGGTTGAGGGATGGCAGCAAATGCCACACTAATCGCAACTAATTTTTGTTTTATTTCCCTAAGGACTTTCTAATTTCTTATTATTTCTCTGTATACCTTCCAAGAGACGCAGATCCGGAGGTGTTCCTCCTGTGTATCTAATTCATGTGCTAAGAGTGATTCCATCTTTTCTATACAGTCCATTTCACTGACCCATTCCTTAACTGATGGAGTTTGTGTTGAGCACCAGTGCCGTGGTATAACTAGTCTTGCTGCTGTTAACCAGTGTCTCAAGAGACCCCTTTTAATGTTTTTATATGGTCCTGGTAAAATTGAAAGCAAAGTGATTTGTGGCGTGTTTGGTATTGGTTCCCCAGTAACCAAAAGTATATAATTGCATAATTTTTTCCCAAAAATTAAAAATTTGGGGGCATTCCCACCAGATGTGGAGCAATGAGCCTTTGGATGCATGGCACCTCCAACATAAATCTGATTTGTCTGGGTATATACGCTTTAATGACGTTGGGCTCCAGTACCACCTGGAAAGAAGTTTGTAGTTTGTCTCTCTCTACATAGTTTAAGGTTAAACCTCAAATTTTAATGAGAGGCTACGTGTCCTGTTAAACTCCCTTTTAAAAAAGTTTTATCCCTGTTGTGGGGTCACCAGTACGGTATTTGTAAATTGAAATCATATCCCCTCTCAAGCGTCTCTTCTCCAGAGAGAATAAATTCAGTGCTCACAACCTTTCCTCATAACCAACATCCCCCAGACCCTTTATTAGCTTTGTTGCCCTTCTTTGTACTCGCTCCATTTCCGGTACATCCTTCCTGAGCACTGGTGCCCAGAACTGGACAGCATACTCTAGGTGCGGCCGGACCAGAGTCTTGTAGAGCGGGAGAATTACTGTTTTATCTTTGGAGTTAATCCCCTTTTTAATGTATGCCAATATTCTGTTTGCTTTGTTAGCAGCAGCTTGGTGCTAAGCCACTCATCTGCTTGAACCTACTTGGACACCCAGGTCCTTTTTCATCCTAGATTCCCCCAGAGGTTCTCCCCCCTGTGCATAGATTTCAGTCATATTTTTGCCACCCAAATGCATTATTTTACATTTAATAAAATATTTACAAAAATGTGAGGTGTGTACTTTTGTGAGATACTGTTTATACAGTATATATATATATATATATATATATATATATATATATATATATATATATATATATATATATATATATATATATATATATACCTATATATATATATATATATATTATACATATATTATATATATTATATTATCAAAAGTATTGGAATGCCTGCCTTTACACGCACATGCACTTTAATGGCATCTCAGTGTTATAGTCCATAGGGTTCAGTATTGAGTTGGCCCACCCTTTGCAGCTATAACAGCTTCAACTCTTCTGGGAAGGCTGTCCACAAAGAGGGGTCTAGCGACCCCCATCCTAAAACTTCACCAGCCGCCACTGGATGTGAGGTAGATTTAATAAAGTCTTTCTTCCGGTGTAAAGTGTTTAGGTGATGAGTGGGTTAAAAGAACCATATGGTAAAAGGTAGGGAGTATATTGGTTTATGTTTGGGTAGGGTAGATAAGCAATGGGTTAGTGAGTGAGTGAGTGAAATATTCTGAGGCTGGGAGCACAAACTGTTTTTGCAGCTGGGAAAGGGTTTTAAGTTTGAGTTGGAGAACAGGTCTTGAATGTGTAGGATACCTTTGCTTGCCCACTATGATATAAAGAGGTCTGGCGTTAGTTGTGTGAGAACTCCTAGCAGGATGGGGGTGATATGGTTTGTGAGAGTGGTATTGCTATCCATGTGCTTTCCATGCCCGGGCTGAGGCTTTCATTGTAGTGGAAAGAGCATTCAGTACAATGGTGCCTAAAGGGATCCCTAAAATCCAAGTTTTTAGGTATGATCCTTCCAGACAGGGCCGGTACAAGGCAGGGGCGGAAGGGGGAAGTGCCCTGGGTGGTACCATTTGCTATAGGAGGGGGGGGTTCAGGTGAAGTTCTGCCACAGCCGCCAGTGTCATAGCCAGCAGCACTGTACAAATTGTGTGTGCCGAGTGCGCTCCTGCATCCATCACCTCCCTTCCCTGTCAGCTTCACTGTTTTCTCCCCCTACGGAGGAGTCTCGTTGTCCCTGCCAGTGGCGTGATATAACTCACAGCTGTAGGCCTCAGAGGAGCGCAGGGAGCTGTGTCAGCGCTGTTACCTAGAGGAGCCAAGGAGCCTGGCTCTAGCTGGAATCTAGAAGATGTGGAAACTGGAAAGCATTGTGTGACAGACAGTGTGCGCTTTACCACTATTTAAAGCGGAGCTCCGCTGAAAAAAATATATTAAAAGCCAGCAGCTACAAATACTGCAGCTGCTGACTTTTAATATTAGGACACTTACCTGTCTTGGAGTCCAGCGATGTCGGCAGCAGAAGACGAGCAATCGCTCGTCACTCTGCTGCCCCCACCGCCATCCTCGTGAGGGAACCAGTAAATGAAGCATTACGGCTTCACTGCCCAGTTCCCTACAGTGCATGCGCGAGTCGCACTGCACCATGCTCACTGGTCCCCACTGTGTTCTAGGAGCCGTGTGTTTCCCAGAACACAACGGGGGGGGGGACAGGATCTGACGTTCTGCCCGCAGTCTACCCGCAGACTGTGTGGCCGGAAGTGGGTGCAAATACCTGTCCCAGACAGGTATCTGCACCCCCCTCCCCCTGAAAGGTGCCAAATGTGACACCGGAGGGGGGGAGGGTTCCGATGAGTGGAAGTTCCACTTTAGGGTGGAGCTCCGCTTTAAGCAGTACTTTTCGGCTGCTAGCAGGGAACTTTTAACCCCCAGGAAGGGGCTAAAAGCGCCCATGTTGCTAGGCAGTGCCTGATCTCACAAATGTGCTTCTGGAAGAATGATCAAACATTCCCATAGACACACACCTAAACCTTGTGGACAGCCTTCCAAGAAGAGTTGAAGCTGTTATAGCTGCAGAGGGTGGGCCAACTAAATATTGAACCCTATGGACTAAGACTGGGAGGCCATTAATGTTCATGTGTGTGTAAAGGCAGACGTCAAAATACAGAAAGAAGTAAGACAGGGCTGGCATGACCAACACAAAGTGATGTTCACTAGACATGTGTATTCGTTTATGTCCGAATGCATTTTCGTCCGAATTTCAGGTATTTTCGTTATCGTTTTAACAAAAAACGAAATCGCAGAATCCAAAAACCGAAAGATCCGACATAAACAAATGCATTATTTTAATTTTCATTGCGACAACAGATCAATATAGATAGGAGATTTGACATGATGCTGACAATAACAATCTGTGTCTATCGAACCTGTGGTTGAATGTGCCTAACCTTAACTCTATTAGTCCGAGATTATTTTACATAGAGAGAAAAGATTCGACATTATAGAGAGAAAAGATTCGACATAGAGAGAAAAGATTCAACATTATAGAGAGAAAAGATTCAACATTATAGAGAGAAAAGATTCAACATTATAGAGAGAAAAGATTGCTGTTGGAATTGGGTGGGGGAAGTAAAATAAAAATAATGATGATGATGAATGTTATTGGCTGATTGTAACCAAAGAGGAGGAGCAGTACAATAGCTAGAAGTTTGAACTTGAACAAACGAATGTGAAAGTCGGCTGACTGTTGGGGTAGACAATTCAACAAGAACGACGAAGATTCGCCAAAGCAGTGAAAAACATACAAACATTGAGGGCCATATTCTTAAATAATTTACGCCGGCGTATCAGCAGATACGCCGACGTAAGTCCGATCCTATGTTTAAGTGTATTCTCAAACTGAGATACACTTAAACATGCATAAGATACGACGGCCTGCGCCGTTGTAACTTAGGCTGCAATATTTACGCTGACCGCTAGGTGGCGGTCAGCGTAGAATATGCAAATGACTAGTCACGCCGATTCTCTAACGTACGCTTGCCCGCCGTAGTGTTTTAACGTCGTTTCCGTAAGCGATACGCGGCTTAAAGATAAACATGCCCCCTAGGTGGTGTACTCAATGTTAAGTATGGCTGTCGATCCCGCGTCGAAATTTGAAAATTTAATGTCGTTTGCGTAAGTCGTCCGTGAATGGCGCTGGACGCCATTTACGTTGCAGTCAAAACAAATGACGTCCGTGAGACGTCATTTAGCGCAATGCACGTCGGGTAATTTACCCGACGGAGCATGCGCATTACGATCGGCGCGGGAGCGCGCCTAATTTAAATGATCCACGCCCCCTACCAGGATCATTTAAATTAGGAGGGCTTGCGCGGGTGGACTTTACGCGACGCCGCCGCAAGTTTACAGGTAAGTGGTTTGGGAATCAGGCACTTGCCACTTAAACTTGCGGCGGCGTAACGTAAAGGACATACGTTCCGCCGCCTCAGATCTTTAAGAATATGCCCCTGAATCTTTCATTGAAGGCTTATGGTGTCTGTCGAAAGTTCTAAGAGGATTCGACGGAGCAGCTAAACTGTACGACGCTGCAATCGTACATTTCCGGTCAAATGCATCCGCCCAAAGGGTATAGAATATTTTTAATGTTGGCTGACTAGTAATAATAATTAATAAATATAATTATTACTAGTCATACAACATTAGAATTCTACTATAGCTAGCTTGTAGATGGAACATTTGGCGGGAAATGTACGATTGCGAACAGTTTGACCCCATTCACACCTAGGCGTTTTTACGCCTGTAGCGCTACGCCGCTGCCGCCAGAGGGCTGAAAACAGATGTCCCTCTATGGAGATGGTTCACATCTCCACGCCGAATGCCGGACGCCTGTCGCCTGCCGTGTGAAAAAAGGTCCCGGACCTTTTTTTCAGGTGTCTTCGAGCGTTCGGCTAGGAGATGGCAATCATCTCCATAGAGGGGGTCATCTTGGGGCACATCTAGGCGGACAATACCGGCGTTTTGTCACCGCAAATCGCGGTACAAAACGCCGCTATTTTTACCGCGATTTGCGGCGACAAAACGCCGCGATTTCGTCCGCCTAGATGTGAATGCAGCCTTTAGCTGCTGCATCGATTATTTTTTGAACATTCGACAGACACCATAAGCCTTCAGTGACAGATTCTACCTTAACCACTTGCCGCCCGCCAATTGCAGATTGACGTTGGCAAAGTGGTTTCAATATCCTGAGTGGACGTCATATGACGTCCACGGGATATTGAGCCGCTGCGCGCCCCCGGGGGCACGCATCGCGGAGATCGTTGTTGCAGGGTGTCAGTCTGACACCCCGCAACACCGATCTAGGTAAAGAGCCTCCGACGGAGACTCTTTACCACGTGATCAGCCGTGTCCAATCATGACTGATCACGATGTAAACAGGAAAACGCGAGTAGAGGAGAGCCGATCGGCTTCTCCTCTGACAGGGGGGGGTTTGTGCTGATCTATTATCAGCACAGCCCCCCCGAGGATGCCCACACTGGACCACCAGGGATGCCACTAGACCACCAGGGATGCAAAACACAGGGATGCAAAACACACACTAGACCACCAGGGATGACAGAAATAATGGATGCCAATCAGTACCCGCAATGGATGCCAATCAGTGCCCACAATGGTACATAAGTACAACACATACGTGTCACCTATCAGTGTCCATCTATGCCACCTATCAGTGCCCATCCATGCCGCCTATCAGTGCCCATCCATGCCGCCTATCAGTGCCCATCCGTGCCGCCTATCCGTGCCGCCTATCCGTGCCCATCTATGCCGCCTATCAGTGCCCATCCATGCCGCCTATCAGTGCAGCATATTAGTGCCCATCATCAGTGCCCATCAATGCCACCTTATCAGTGCCACCTCATCGGTGCCCATCAGTGCCGCCTTATCAGTGCCCATCAGTGCAGTACCATCAGTGCCCATCAGTGAAGGAGAAAACGTACCTACTTACAATGTTTTATACCAGAACCAAAAAAAAATTTGTTTTTTTTTGCAAAAATAAAAATCCCAGAGGTGATCAAATACCACCAAAAGAAAGCTCTATTTGTGGGTACAAAATGATAACAATTTAGTTTGGGTACAGTGTAGCACGACCGCGCAATTGTCATTCAAAGTGCAACAGCACTAAAAGCTAAAAATTGGTCTGGGCGGGAAGTGCCCTGTATGGAAGTGGTTAATTAATTCGGATTTTTGGACGAATGCAATTTTTAACGAAAAACAAAATAAATAAAAACTAATTTCAGGAGTAACTAAATACATTTATTTTTCGGACGAAATTGATATTCCGAAACACAATATTTCAGTGTGCACATGTCTAATGTTCACTAAAAATGTTGCTTTATTCTCAATGCAATGCAGTTAAATGTCCCTTTACAACAATGATCGGGAAAGGAGGTCACTAAATGCAGAATATGTTGAACTGCCCATGAACGAGAAGTTTTACAGCAGTATAAAGCCATTCTGAGCTTCACTCCTTTCCACTAACAAGAAGATGAAAAGGCTAATGTGGGCACTGACAAAACTGGACAATTGAAGAATGGAAAAACATCTTCTGGTGTGATGAAACTTGGATTTCTGCTGTGACTTGTGAGTAGAAGGGTCACAATTTACTGTACACAGTGTGAACTCATGAATACATCCTGTCTTCTGTCAAAGCTTCAGGCTGTGGGTGGTGATGTAACTCTCGAGTACACACGATAATTTTTCGGCATGAAAAAAACAACGTTTTTAAAAAATGTCATTTAAAATGATCGTGTGTGGGCTTCACATCATTTTTCGGGTTCTGAAAAACGACAACATTTCTTTTCGAACATGCTGCATTTTTTTAACGACGTTTTAAACAATGTCGTTTTTCGGGTTGTAAAAAATGATCGTGTGTGGGCTAAAACGACGTTAAAAACTTGAGCATGCTCAGAAGCAAGTTATGAGACGGAAGCGCTCGTTCTGGTAAAACTACCATTCATAATGGAGTAAGCACATTCATCACGTTGTAACAGACAGAAAAGCCCGAATTGTCTTTTACCAACAGGAAATCAGCTAAAGCAGCCCCAAGGGTGGCGTCATCCGCATGGAACTTCTCCTTTATAGTGCCGTCGTACGTGTTGTACGTCACCGCGCTTTGCTAGAGCATTTTTTAAAAACGATCGTGTGTGGGCAATGTCGTTTTAATGATGGAGTTGGAAAAAAATACGTTGTTTTTTTCATGCCGAAAAATGATCGTGTGTACGCGGGATCATACTTTAAGTCTAAATGTGTCAAAATCACAAAGGAACGTTTGTAGCATTTTGTAGAATCTGTACGGAATACGTGTTTTCAGTGCTGGAAGCCTGTTGATGTTTTTGGCAGCACTGAAAGCTAATGCTGAATAAAAAGTGCATAGGCGTCTTTATTAACTCTTTACCACTTAACCACTTAAGACCTGGACCATTATGCAGCTAAAGGACCTTGCCCCTTTTTGCTTTTCAGCACTGCGTCGCTTTAACTGACGATTGCGCGGTCGTGCGACGTGGCTCCCAAACAAAATTGGCGTCCTTTTTTTCCACACATAGAGCTTTCTTTTGGTGGTATTTTGATTACCTCTGCTGTTTTTATTTTTTGCGCTATAAACAAAAAGAGCGACATTTTTGAAAAAAATTCAATATTTTTTACTTTTTGCTATAATAAATATCCCCACAAAAAAAAGATATAAAAAAACTTTTTTTCTCCTCAGTTTAGGCCGATACGTATTCTTCTACCTATTTTTGGTAGAAAAAAATCGCAATAAGCGTTTAACGATTGGTTTGTGCAAAATTTATAGCGTTTACAAAATAGGGGATAGTTTTATGGCATTTTTATTAATAATTTTTTTTTTACTACTAATGGCGGCGATCAGCATTTTTTTTCATGACTGTGACATTATGGCGGACACATCGGACAATTTTGACACATTTTTGGGACCATTGTAATTTTCACAGCAAAAAATGCTATAAAAATGCATTGACTACTGTGAAAATGACAATTGCAGTTTAGGAGTTAACCACTAGGGGGCGCTGTAGGGGTTATGTGTGACCTTATATGTGTTTCTAACTCTAGGGGGGGCGGGGCTGGACGTGTGACGTCATTGATCGTCTTTCCCTATATCAGGGAACAGACGATCAGTGACACTGTCACTGTGAAGAACGGGGAAGGTGTGTTTACACACACCTCTCCCCGTTCTTCAGCTCCTGTGACCGATCGCGGGACTCCGGTGGTGATCGGGTCCGCGGTCACGGAGCTTCGGACCTGGTCACGGGCGCGTGCCCGCGACCCACAGCTGGGCACTTAAAGGGAACGTACCCTTACGTGATTGTGCCCAGCCGTGCCATTCTGCCGACGTATATCGCTGTTAGGCGATCCTTAAGTGGCTAAGCCCTCACCCTAACACTTAAATATAAGCCTAAAGTCTAATCTAGTGTTTTCTCAACCAAGTTGAAAAATCGTTCTGGACAAACAAATCTAATAACCTTCTATGAGGAGGTGAGCTGCCATCTAGATAAAGGAAGGCCCGTAGACGTAGTGTATGTGGATTTTTCAAAAGCATTTGATACAGTTCCCCACAAACATTTACTATACAAGCTAAGGTCTGTCGGCATGGACCATAGGGTGAGTACCTGGATTGAAAACTGGCTACAGGGGTGAGTTCACAGGATAGTGAAAAATGGCGAGTACTCAGGTCCAATGTGGAAAATGGGGTCCCTCAGGGTTTTGTCCTAGGACCAATCCTATTTAATTTATTTATAAATGATCTGGAGAATGGGATAAACAGCCCAATCTCAGTATTTGTGGACGATACTAAGCTAAGCAGGGCAATAGCTTGTGGAAAGAAGATCTGAACAAATTAATGGGGTAAGCAACTACATGGCAAATGAGGTTTAATGTAGAAACATTAAAAAAAATGTATTTAGGTGGCAAAAACATGAATACAATTCACTCACTAGGGGGAGAACCTCTGGGGGAATCTAGGATGGAAAAGGACCTGGGGGTCCTAGTAGATGACAGACTCAGCAATGGCATGCAGTAAAAGAATATTGGCATGCAGTAAAAAGGGAATTAACTCCAGAGATAAAACGATATTGCTCCCACTCTACAAGCGCTGAATGTATTCTCTCTGGAGAAGAGACGCTTGAGAGGGGATTTGATTTCAATGTACAAATACCGTACTGGTGACCCCACAATAGGGATAAAACTTTTTCTCGAAAGGACATTCATTAAAATGAGAGGAAAAGCGATTTAACCGGAAACTGCGTAGAGGGTTTTTTTATGGTAAGAGTGGTAAGAATGTGTAATTCTCTTCCACAAGCAGTGGTTTCAGCAGGAAGCATAGATAATTTAAAAAAAACAATTAGATAGACACCTAAACGACCACAACATACAGGGATATACAATGTAATATTGATATAAAAGCACACACACACAGGTTGGACTTGATGGACTTGTGTCTTTTTTTCAACTTTACCAACTATGTAACTATGTAATTATGAGGTACCCTTTGTAAAGTCTCGAGGCACCCTATTCTAAAATGTAATAAACTAATTGAATAGTTTTACATAATGCAGCAACATCGGCATCCATAGGACACCGAACATTAGAGGTGATTTATTCTTCCAAAGCTAACACACCTTTGAACACGGGTGCTGACTAGTATTCCAATATTTCTCTTCTCCCTCACTCAGCTAATATGACCCCAGTGCTGATGGAGAGGGGCAGAAAAGGGGCAAACAAGGACGCTGTGCAGGGGCCTGATGTCCTCCTTATTAAAGCAGAGCTCCACCCTAAAGTGGAACTCCCGCTGATCGGAACCCTCCCCCCTCTGGTGTCACATTTGACACCGTTCAGGGGGGTGCAGATACCTGTCTAAAGACAGGTATTTGCACCCACTTCCGGCCACACAGTCTCGGGCAGACTGCGGGCATGACGTCACACCCCCCCCTCGTTGTGTTCTGGGAACACTCGGCTCCCAGTACACAGCGGGAGCCAATCGGCAGGCGTAGCGCGACTCGCGCATGCGCCGTAGGGATCCGGGCAGTGAAGCCAGAGCGCTTCACTTCCTGGTTCCCTCACCGAGGATGGCGGGGCGGGGGGGGGAAGCAGAGTGACGAGCGATCTCTCGTCCTCTGCTGCGAACGGCGCTGGACTCCAGGACAGGTAAGTGTCCTAATATTAAAAGTCAGCAGCTGCAGTATTTGTAGCTGCTGGCTTTTAATATTTTTTTTTCAGCGGACATCCGCTTTAACTAATGACGTCATGTGGTGTTAGGATGCTGGTGGCTAGCAGGTTGTAATGGTGCACAATGAAAACCTGTGGCTTTGTGTAACTAAAAGGCAGCCTTGTATACAATTTTTGGCAAATTAGTAGACATTTTACCAAGGTACTCCTGTAGGAACCTGAAGGCACCCTGGTTGAAAAAGGTTGGTCTAACCTTTAACATTTAGGGTCTGTTTAAATAAAAAAGGAGAAATGCAAAGCTATTTGTCCGGCGAAACTGCATGTACATTCGTTCTGTGCAAATTAACCAGCTTTGTGACAATGGGGCAAAGTTGAATGTTCTTGGGTATTGTCTATTTGGTTGAATGTTCTTAAAGTGGAGTTCCACAAATTTTTTTATGTTTGTCTGTGCTGCATGCTCTAATCTCATAGTGTTTAGAATGGACAATTTTTATTTAATTTGTTGCTTGTAAATACCTTTATTTTGTAGTCCTTCATTACTTCCTCCTCCTTATTTGCCTAGGCTATTTGCAAGGGTTTCTGGGATAGGCATCATGTTTCCCAGTAGTCCTTGCAAACCTGACTGAAACCTATTACATTGCTTGTGCACTGAGCATGTGCGAGATATGCAAAGCTGAAATCCAGGAAGTCATACAGTCTGGCTTCATGATGCCCACACTTAAGATGGCCACGGTCTATTTCTAGATTATAAACTATTTAAATGCTGTAACAACCTAACAAAACGGACCTTAGTTTACAGACTAACTTTACTAGAATACATTAAGCTTGTGTATTACAGGGGTATTTATATTTAAAAAGTGAAATTGTGGGTGGAACTCCCCTTTAAAAATATAAATAGCATAATTCAGCTCAATAATAATCCCACAATGTTGAAATATTGAAAAAATAAATGTACTGACTGCTCTGATGAGCCATGCAGAGTCGATAGGTTGCACAAACTGTCAGACCGCGTACACACAATCGGAAATTCCGACAAGAAAAGTCCGATGTGAGCTTTTGGTCGGAAATTCCGACCGTGTGTATGCTCCACCGGACTTTGGCTGTTGGAATTTCCACCAACAAAAGATTGAGAGCAGGTTCTCTATTTTTCAGACGGAAAAAGTTCCTATCGGAAAATCCGCTCATCTGTATGCAATTCCGACACGCAAAAAAACACGCATGCTCAGAATCAAGCAGAAGAGCCAAACTCAAGCCTATTGAACTTCATTGATCTCGTCGTACATCTTGTACGTCACCGGGTTGTTCCTGAAGGTCGGAATTTCCGACAAGATTTGTGCGACCGTGTGTATGCAACACAAGTTTGAGTCAACATTACATCAGAAAAAATCCACGTTTTTCTTGTCGGAGTTTCCAATTGTGTGTACGCGGCATTAGAAAAAGAAAAGTGAGTACCCTGCGCTGCCGAATTTAAGTGGATGGTAGATGCTGGCACGACTCATTCAAGAAAAGCAGTAAAAACAAAGGAATATATATGTGTAGCGCTTGAAATGACTAAACGAAAATCAAATACCATACAGTATAAAATTATGAAATTGTGACACGTATAACAATAATAAATTATTGTGCATAGATCATTTATGAGTCCCTCTAATGGGAGGAACAAGGAATGTGCCTTGCTGGCACGTGATGCAAGTGATCTGCTGCACCTGCTGATTGGTAACAAAACACAAAACTGTAGTGTCCAAATAAGTATTAAGTGAAAAAGTTCATCAACATCAAAAAGTCAATCAGGTGAGTAAGTGAAGTGAGTAAGTGACTTTTTGATGTTGATGAACTTTTTCACTTAATACTTATTTGGACACTACAGTTTTGTGTTTTGTTACCAATCAGCAGGTGCAGCAGATCACTTGCATCACGTGCCAGCAAGGCACATTCCTTGTTCCTCCCATTAGAGGGACTCATAAATGATCTATGCACAATAATTTATTATTGTTATAGATGCAAATGCGTGACTTCTTCAGTGTGATAATCCCACCACCGAGAACACGTTGACCGACAATGACATATGCCACTGAGGGTCAAACAAAGCTTTAAATGACGGATGTCATAAACGATCCTTGGCAGGAATCATGCGCCCAACCGGTCAGAATATCCACTGCCGCCCCATTTGCATGCAAGAGCTCTTTAAACTACAGCCAAATGTAAGTTTGATAGCTGTGAATAAAAATACAATTTTAATCTATCAAACGGAATTACGCTATGTGGCCACTCTTCTCTCTTTTCTACATACACCACCAGAGGCGATTAAGTTCGCATGTGTATAAGTTTTCATTCATTCATTCATTCATTCATTCAATATACTGAGCAAACCAGTTTGGGGATTCCATTACAAGTACAGTTTCCAGCTTGTTCCTATATACTCATCCCATTGAAAGATATTCTGACCGGTTGGGCGCATGATTCCTGCCCAGGATCGTTTATGACATCCGTCATTTAAAGCTTTGTTTGACCCTCAGTGGCATATGTCATTGTCGGTCAACGTGTTCCGGTAAGCCTGCATTTTTCTTGGTGGTGGGATTATCACACTGAAGAAGTCACGCATTTGCATCTATTCACTTACTCACCTGATTGACTTTTTGATGTGAACCTCCGCTTTTTGGATCGCTCCCCCCCTCCGGTGACAGATTTGGCACCTTTCAGGGGGGAGGGGGGTGCAGATACCTGTCTGAGAGGGTGCTGGCAATGCACAAGGCAACAAATGGAAAAAGAAAATATGGACAGCCGCACTCCAAAAAACCTTGATGGGTGTCTTTATTTAAAAAAGGAAAAATGCACTACAAGTCACAGCACACTACACGGGAGTAAAACCACTGACGCGTTTTGCACTATAAATTAGTGCTTGATTAAGCACTAATTTATAGTGCGAAACGCGTTAGTCCATATTTTCTTTTTCCAAAAAGCCTCCAGTTCCTGTAAATTCTTGGGCCGTCTTCCATGAACTGCACGTTTGAGATCTCCCCAGAGTGGCTCAATAAAATTGAGGTCAGGAGACTGAGATGGCCACTCCAGAACCTTCACATTATTCTGCTGTAGCCAATGACAGGTGGACTTGGCCTTGTGTTTTGGATCATTGTCACGTTGGAATGTCCAAGTATGTCCCATGTGCAGCTTCCTGACTGATGAATGCAAATGTTTATTTTTTTATAACATAAGGCATTCATCTTGCCATCAATTTTGACCAAATTTTCTGTGCCTTTGTAGCTCACACATCCCCAAAACATCAGCGATTCACCTCCGTGTTTCACAGTAGGAATGGTGTACCTTTCATCATAGGCCTTGTTGACTCCTCTCCAAATAGGTAGCTAGATTAAGAAACACTTACGACGGCGCATCACTAGATACTCCGTCGTAAGTCCGAATCTGCTCCGTCGTATCTTTAAGCGTATTCTCAAACTGAGATACGTTTAAGTCTTGCTAAGATACGACCGGCGTAAGTCTCCTACGCCGTCGTATCTTAGTTGCATATTTACGCTGGCCGCTAGGGGCGTGTACGTGGATTTACGCCGAAAATATGCAAATGAGCAAGATACGCCTATTCACGAACGTACTTGCGCCCTATACACTGTTTACGTAAGGCGTTTTTCCGGCGTGAAGATAAACCACCAAAAAGATGGCGCAGCCCATGCAAGGTATAGGCGACGGAACAGCCGTCGTATTTTACGTCATTTGCGTAAGCGTACGTGAATGGGGCTGGGCGTAGGTTACGTTCACGTCGACAGCAAGGAGTATTTGCGATGTGATTCTGAGCATGCGCCGTACCAACGGCCCTCATTTACATGGGGTCACGGGTATTTTACATGGAGCACGCCCCCTACCTGCCTAATTTGAATTAGGCGGGGTTACGCCGGCACATTTACACTACGCCGCCGTAACTTAGGACGCAAGTTCTTTGTGAATACAGTACCTGCCTCTCTAAGTTACGGCGGCGTAGTGTATCTGAGATACGCTACGCCCGCACAAACTAAAGCCAGTCTTTCTGAATCTGGCTAGTAGTGTTTATGGTTGTAGCCAAAAAGCAAAATTTTGGTCTCATCACGCCAAATGACTTTGTGCCAGAAGGTTTGAGGCTTATCTCTGTGCTGTTTAGCGTATTGTAAGTGGGACACTTTGTGGCATTTGCGTGTTAATGGCTTAATTCTGGTCACTCGACAATTCAGCCCATCTTTCTTCAAGTGACTCCTTATTGCAAAACACCCACACCACAGGTTTTCAGAGTCCTGTATTTCACCTGAAGTTATTTGTGGGTTTTTCTTTGCATCCCGAACAACTTTCCTGGCAGTTGTGGCTGAAATTTTAGTTGGTCTACCTGACCGTGGTTTGGTTTCAACAGAACCCCTCATTTTTCACTTCTTGATTAGAACTTGAACATTGCTGATTGTCATGTTCAATTCCTTGGTTATGTTTTTTATATCCCTTTCCTGTTTTATACAGTTCAACTACCTTTTCCCGCAGATCCTTTGACAATTCTTTTGCTTTCCCCATGACTCAGAATCCATAAAATGGTCATAAAATGTGATCT
Organism: Rana temporaria; assembly: GCF_905171775.1. Classification (NCBI taxonomy): domain Eukaryota; kingdom Metazoa; phylum Chordata; class Amphibia; order Anura; family Ranidae; genus Rana; species Rana temporaria. Next base: position 104,508,803 of record NC_053489.1, read on the forward strand.
GATCTTCATCTAAGTCACAACAATAGACAATCACAGTCTACTTAAACTAATAACACACAAAGAATTAATTGTTACCATGTTTTTATTGAACACACCATGTAAACATTCACAGTGAAGGTGGAAAAAGTAAGTGAACCCTTGGATTTAATAACTGGTTGAACCTCCTTTGGCAGCAATAACTTCAACCAAATGTTTCCTGTAGTTGCAGATCAGATGTGCACAATGGTTTAGGACAGTGGTTCTCAACCTTCTAATGCCGTGACCCCTTGATAAAATTTTCCAAGTTGTGGGGACCCCTAACAGTAAAATTATTTTCGTAGCGTGGGTTGTGAGCACCCTAGGCAAAACAAGTTATTTGCACCCCCAAACCCACAGACATTTTGCAATCCTTTCCACTTATACAGTATTAAAACCCCTATGGTACATTTTAGGATGTACAACTCTTTCTCTTTGTTCTCCTTTCTTTCTCTTTTATTTCCCTTTATTCTAATTTCTTTTTTTTTCCCCATCCCTCTCCAGCCGTCTTTCTTGTTCTTGTTCTCCCTTTTTCTTTCTTTCATCCCGCTCTTTTCCTCTATATTCCATGTATTCTCTATTTGTATTACTTCTCTTGCTCCTTGGTGGGGGGGGGGGGGGTGAGTGGCAGTGCTGGCGGAGAATTGGGATGAGTGGCAATGCTGATGAGTCAAAAAGGCTGGGAGAGCGGTGTGGGCTTCAGGACCAGCCCAGGATGTGGGGACCCCTGGCAAATCATCATTTGATCCCCAAGGGGGTCCCGACCCCCAGGTTGAGAACCACTGGTTTAGGAGTAATTATTGACCATTCCTCTTTACATAACTGTTTCAGTTCAGCAATGGGATGTCTGGTGTGAATTGCTTTCTTGAGGTTATGCCACAGGATCTCAATCAGGTTGAGGTTAGGACTCTGACTGGGCCACTCCAGAAGGCATATTTTCTTCTGTTTAAGCCATTCTGTTGTTGATTTACTTCTATGCTTTAGGTCGTTGTCCTGTTACAACGCCCATCTTCTGTTGAGCTTCAGCTGGTGGACAGATGGACTTAAGTTCTCCTGCAAAATGTCTTGATAAACTTGGGAATTCTTTTTTCGTTCGATGATAGCAATCCTTCCAGGCCCTGACGCAGCAAAGCAGCCCCAAACCATGATGCCCCCACCACCATACTTCACAGTTGGGATGAGGTTTTGATGTTGGTGTGATGTGCCTCTTTTTCTCCACACCTAGTGTTGTGTGTTTCTTCCAATCAACTCAACTTTGGTTTCATCTGTCCACAGAATATTTTGCCAGTACTGCTGTGGAACATCCAGGTGCTCTTGTGCAAACTGTAAACATGCAGAAATGTTTTTTTTGGACAGCAGTGGCTCCCTCTGTAGTATCCTCCCATGAAATCCATTCTTGTTTAGTGTTTTACTTATCGTAGATGCGCTAACAGGGATGTTATCATATGCCAGAGACTTTCGTAAGTCTTTAGCTGACACTCTAGGATTCTTCTTCACCTCTTCTTCACCTCATTGAGCAGTCTGTGCAGTCATCTTTACAGGACGAACACTCCTAATGGGGAAAAGCAGCAGTGCTGAACTTTCCCCATTTATAGACAATTTGTCTTACCGTGGACTGATGAACAGCAAGGCTTTTGGAGATACTTTTATAATCCTTTCCAGCTTGATGCAAGTCAACAATTCTTAATCGTAGGTCTTCTGAGAGCTCTTTTGTGCGAGGCATCATTCACATCAGGCAATGCTTCTTGTGAAAAGCAAACCCAGAACTGGTGTGTGTTTTTTATAGGACAGAGCAGCTGTAACCAACACCTCCAATCTCATCTCATTGATTGGACTCCAATTGGCTGACACCTCACTCCAATTAGCTCTTGGAGATGTCATTAGTCTAGGGGTTCACATACTTTTTCCACCTTCCCTGTGAATGTTTACATGGTGTGTTCAATAAAAACATGGTAACATTTAAATTCTTTGTGTGTTATTAGTTTAAGCAGACTGTGATTGTCTATTGTTGTGACTTAGATGAAGATCAGATCACATTTTATGACCAATTTGTGCAAAAATCCATATCATTCCAAAAGGGTTCACATACATTTTGTGGCAACTGTATATATATATATATATATATATATATATATATATATATATATATATATATATATATATATCATGGCGCAGCTTTATCTCTCTTTCTACTTCTGGCTCTGTGTATCGCACGCAAGCTGCTGCCTTGTATTTTTATTTTATTTACATTTGTAATTAGAGCAGTTTTTTGTATATATCCCATATAGCAAGAATAATTTGCCACAAATTTGTGGGAGTGTTGAATTGTAAGTCTGTAACTTGCTGCACATTTTCACTGGCAAGTTGTATACTTGTAGAGCACTTGAAGCACAAGTTTTAGTTGCCACTTTTCCAATTTGTAGAGAATTTGCGTAACAAGTCCCTTTGGTGGGCTGACTATTGCACAACATAACTGAAAAAGAATTTGCAGCAGACTTGCAAAGAAAGTTGATCTGGAGTCATGCAATGCAGACTTTCTGCAATTGTGCAACAGGCTTGTGCAGCCTGCAATAACTTAAAAAGTAATTTTTAAAATTGCAGCACAATTGCTTGCACAATTGCTTGCTATCTGGGATATATATATATATATATATATATATATATATATATATATATATATATATATATATATATATATATATATATATATATATATATATACAGTCCTCAAAATTGCACTCGCCTCCTCGCATTTGGCGAGGGAATTTATGTGCAGATGCGAGTGAGGAGCAGGGCTGGGCCAGTCTGACAGCTTTCTGACTGAAGCAGTGCAGGCTTTTTTTTTTTTTTTTAAAGGACATCAGAGCGGCCAGAGGGGGATTCCCTGATCGATACCGCAACCCCCCCCAGGGGGTGCGGCGTGCCGCTCCAGGTGCCACACACGGGGGGGTGTCAGGCCGGCTCCCCCCCCCCCCCGCAAATCAAAAAAAAGACAGCGCCGCCACGGGTTTAACATTGCGCTGATGACAACATCTGTAATTGAGAGCCCGAGCGGAGCAGGTAGTGGCTTTGCGGGGGGCGGGTGGGGGGTTGCGAGCTGTGCCCGAGCCAGTCGGCACATCTGAGACTGGCGCAACGATCCCCTTCTCTCACGTCTCAGTCTCGGGCAGCGGCTGTCAGCAGAGAAGCCGCCTCCCCCGCTCCTCCTTTATGTCTATACAGTGCTCTGCATGCAGGAGGAAGGGGAGGCGGCTTCTCTGCTCGGCTGACAGCCGCTGCCTGAGACTGATCAGAGCCGTGAGAGAAGGGGATTGTTGCGCCAGTCACAGATGTGCCGACTCGCAACCCCCCCCCCACCGCCCCCGCCAAGCCACTACCTCTGGCTCTTTGTCTGCGGTGTGTGTTCTGAGCCAGGTAGATTATAGGTCTGAATTGGGGGGGTCTGTATTGTAAGAAGGGGGGGTCTCGGGTCTGTATTGTAAGAAGGGGGGGTCTGTATTGTAGGAAGGGGGGGTCTGTATGGTAAGAAGGGGGGGGTCTGTATGGTAGGAAGGGGGGGTCTGTATGGTAGGAAGGGGGGGTGTCTGTATGGTAGGAAGGGGGGGTCTGTATGGTAGGAAGGGGGGGTCTGTACTGTAGGGGGGTCTGTACTGTAGAGGGGGTCTGTACTGTAGGGGGGTCTGTACTGTAGAGGGGGCCTGTACTGTAGAGGGGGTCTGTACTGTAGAGGGGGTATGTATGGTAGGAAGGGGGGGTCTGTATGGTAGGAAGGGGGGGTCTGTATTGTAGGAAGGGGGGTCTGTATTGTAGGGGGGTCTTCACCGTAGCGGGGGTCTGTACTGTAGCCAGGGTCTGTACTGTAGCGGGGGGTCTGTATGGTAGGAAGAGGGGGTCTGTATGGTAGGAAAGGGGGGTCTGTATGGTAGGAAGGGGGGTCTGTATTGTAGGAAAGGGGGTATGTATTGTAGGAAGGGGGGGTCTTCACCGTAGCGGGGGTCTGTACTGTAGGGGGGTCTGTACTGTAGAGGGGGTCTGTACTGTAGAGGGGGTCTGTATGGTAGGAAGGGGGGGTCTGTATTGTAGGAAGGGGGGTCTGTATTGTAGGAAGGGGGATCTGTATTGTAGGGGGGTCTTCACCGTAGCGGGGTCTGTACTGTAGGGAATTCTGTACTGTAGCGGGGGGGGAGGGTCTGTATGGTAGGAAGGGGGGGTCTGTATGGTAGGAAGGGGGGTCTGTATGGTAGGAAGGGGGGGTCTGTATTGTAGGGGGGGTCTTCACCGTAGCGGGGGTCTGTACTGTAGGGGGGGCTGTACTATAAAGGGGGTCTTCACTGCAGGTGGGCCTGCACTGTAGGGAGGGGGTCTGCACTGTAGGGGGTCTTTGTAACATGTAGGGGGCCCAGAACTGTTAAGGGGGGTGTCTGTGTAACATACAGGCATCTAGAGGTGCAGGGTGCTGTGTAATGTAAAGGGGTCCAGAGGTGCAAGGTGCCATGTAATGTAAAGGGTCTAGAGGTGCAGGGGCTGTGTAATGTAAAGGGGTCCAGAGGTGCAGGGTGCAGTGTAATGTACAGGGGTCCAGAGGTGCAGGGTGCAGTGTAATGTACAGGGGTCCAGAGGTACAATGGCTGTGTAATGTAAAGGGGCCCAGAGGTGCAGGGTGCTGTGTAATGTAAAGGGGTCCAGAGTGCTGTGTAATGTAAAGGGGTCCAGAGGTGCAAGGTGCCATGTAATGTAAAGGGTCCAGAGGTGCAGGGGCTGTGTAATGTAAAGGGGTCCAGAGGTGCAGGGTGCAGTGTAATGTACAGGGGTCCAGAGGTACAATGGCTGTGTAATGTAAAGGGGTCCAGAGGTGCAGGGTGCTGTGTAATGTAAAGGGGTCCAGAGTGCTGTGTAATGTAAAGGGGTCCAGAGGTGCAAGGTGCCATGTAATGTAAAGGGTCCAGAGGTGCAGGGGCTGTGTAATGTAAAGGGGTCCAGAGGTGCAGGGTGCAGTGTAATGTACAGGGGTCCAGAGGTACAATGGCTGTGTAATGTAAAGGGGTCCAGATGTGCAGGGCGCAGTGTAATGTAAAGGGGTCCAGAGTGCTGTGTAATGTAAAGGGGTCCAGAGGTGCAGAGTGCTGTGTAATGTAAAGGGGTCCAGAGTGCTGTGTAATGTAAAGGGGTCCAGAGGTGCAGTGTAGTGTAAAGGGGTGCTGTGTAATGTAAAGGGTCCAGGGGTACAAGGGCTTTGTAATGTAAAGGGGTCCAGAGGTGCAGGGTGCTGTGTAATGTAAAGGGGTCCAAAGGTGCAGGATGCAGTTTAATGTAAAGGGGTCCAGAGTGCTGTGTAATGTAAAGGGGTCCAGAGGTGCAGGGTGCCATGTAATGTAAAGGGGTCCAGAGGTGCAGTGTAGTGTAAAGGGGTGCAGGGTGCTGTGTAATGTAAAGGGTCCAGAGGTACAAGGGCTGTGTAATGTAATATTGTTGTTAATATTTATTTTTGTAACTTCATTCTGCATAAAACATTTAACAATGTAATTTCATGAGATCGTTTATGAGGGTGTGTTTAGGGGCGGGGCAGGGGAGGGGTTGGGTGGGGCAACTGGTGGCGAGTAACTTTCAAGGCCTGGCTAGTGGCTCGTGACTTCAAATTTTGAGCCCTGTGTATATTATATATATATATATATATATATATATATATATATATATATATATATATATATATATATATATATATATATATATATATCTGCACCCAGTTTGAGCTGCAAAGCAATTATTACCTGTGTTAAAGTTATTAAACTAATCAATAAAATCACAATGCTTTTGCTAGGGTCCTATTAGCGTTATTCCTGTATATAAATAACATTTTCTATGATTTTACGATTAACATATTTAAGATCTGCAGGGTTTCTTCTCTTGTTTATACCTCATTATATAACACTGAGATTGCTCTGGTGGTTTTAAAGAAAGAAATCCCTCTGCATTTTGAGACTAGTTTATTAACATGGTAAGGCACACAGTGGTTCCTTCAGAGTAAGGTATGAATCTACAAAAAGATTTACTAAAATTCTTGTAATATAATATTTTTGGATGAGATTGTTTGCTTTTTTTTTTTTGCTATGTTTTTTTATTTTTTTTGCTAAACTTTGGCATTAAACTTTCAAATATATATATTTTTTGCAATAATAAGCGGTATGTTTTCCTACCACTAGGTGGTGCTCCTCCATAAGGAATACTTATAGAGGTAGCATATTACCATCTACTGTAACATTTGCATCATGACATCCAAACAAGTTCCAACTTTTCTATCACATATAAAATAAAACAAAAAGTAGATGCAACATGCACACTGGGCTTAAAAAAACGTCTGTTCTTTTTGGAGTAAACAACGTCCATATAGAGCATTTTATGTACAAAGTTTAGACGAGTTTAGGAGAGTTTTTCATTTTTTCTGCCAGTGAGCTCCAATCAGAAACGCGAATGAGAAGGGTTTTTTTATATCTCTCGTTGTTCTCAAAAATATGCCTGTAAACGTCCTAATGTGTATGGACACAAAGGATAACATTGAGTTGCTTCTACAGGCAGAACACAAAACTCCTGTAGAAGCAACATTTTTTATTCCAGTGTGCATGGAGCCTGAAGGTTTGCTTCTTTTTTTTTTTGCAGTGCTCAGAAAAATAAATACACTGTTACAACAATAATAAAGTGCTCAGCAAATACAAGTGTCCGTTAACATATTATAACCCTCAACAAACATTTTCTACGTAAAATAAAAATGATATAAAAAATTATTGGAATATGTCGTCAAACATTGTAGTATCTATAAAGTTCATGTGATCCCACATAGAGTGATAGCTTACAGGCTGAGCCCCCTCGCCCCAAAGCACACACTTCCCCATGTTGAGGGCATGCATCCTGATATGGCTCAGAAGGGGAGTGCTCGCTCATCCCCTCTCTTTCATGACCTGCCGGGCTACATGCTCAGATAAGGGTCTGGTATGGATTTTGGGGGGCATGCCATTTTTTCATTTTTTGGGGGGCATGGGGGGATCTCCTCCAAATCCATACTAGACCCCAGGCCATTCTTTTTGGGCGTTTTTTTTTTTTTTTTTTTTGCCGGCAATGTTTTTTTTTTTTTACATTCAGCTAGCAGCTGACGACTCATCGGTTGTTAAGGACGTTGTCAGCGGATATAAAAATGTACATCCGTATCTGTTTTTGATCAGTTTTTGCAACAAAAAAAAAAGTGACTGAACTGATCAAAAAAAAACTGAACGTCCATGTGGAACCAGCCTAATAGGAGGTCTAAAATCGGTGTTGGGTTAAATTCGTCCATTGACTCTGGTTATACCCATCAGCTTAGTAGATGCAAAAGCTTAACCACTTTCGGACCACCCGCTGTCATTATACGGTGGTACTTTGAAGAGGAATATCATTGTTATGGCAGCAGCTAGCTGCTATAAGCCTGATATCCTCTTCTTCAGCAGGTGGTCCGCGTTGGATTCACCACAAGATCCCTTTTATCGTGTCGGGAGAGGGGCCCCCCTCCCACCATGCTCCGGTGCCCTCCACCACCCACTGGAGGCGGAGGCGATGAGATCCTGTGTCATCTGTGGTATGGAGCTGAGTGAGGGTAAGATGGCCCCCACCCAGCTGCATACCAATACAGTGCGTAACCGACGTCAAAACGTCACTTCCGCCCATAGCTCTTAAAGCAACATTTTAAAAATAAATAAATTCGAACGACATTTTTTTTTTTTTTTTTTTTATTGCTTTTTTGTGTAGATATGAGATCTGAGGCCTTTTTGACCTATATATTTAAGAGGTTCTTTCATGCTTTTTTTCTATTAGAAGCGAAGAAGCGAATGCATATGTGAGTAGCACCCACATATGAAAACGGTGTTCAAACCACACATGTGAGGTATCGCAGCGATCGTTAGAGCGAGACCAATAATTCTAGCCCTAGACCTCCTCTGTGACTCAAAACATGCAACCTAAAAAAAAATGTAAACGTTGCATATGGAGATTTTTAAGGGATAAAGTTTGTAGCCATTTTACGAGCGTGACATGTTGGGTATCAATTTACTCGGCGTAACATTATCTTTCACAATATAGAAAACATTTGGGCTAACTTTACTGTTGTCTTATTTTTTCATTCAAAAAAGTGTACTTTTTCCCAAAAAAGTGCGATTGTAAGACGGCTGCGCAAATACCGTGTGATAGAAAGTATAGCAACGACCGCCATTTTATTTTCTAGGGTGTTAGAAAAAATATATATAATGTTTGGGGGTTCTAAGTAATTTTCTAGCAAAATGATGCGTTGCATCCAATATGCATCCAATATGAGGGTACAGACATTGCAAATATAACCTACTACCCCTGCACTTTGTGAAGACCACTAACTAAAATAATGAGCAATATCGAGAGTTTTAAAAAATACACCAAAAGGAAAACACAAGTAGAATATTTTTTTATTTTAAACAAATTTAATCTAAGCAGCTCGGGGACTGAAAGAGAATTTTCATTGTGGAGAAATGTTACAAGAATTATTTAGACCACATCTGCCACTCAAAGCAGGCAGCTATTGAATTAGTTTCAGTTTGAGTTTGGCCCCATGTCCATCTCCCATGACGTGATTCTATACAGCCAACTCTTTAAGCAGAAGCATATTTAGAGGGATATCTAATGACTTTGTGGTCCTCAGTCCTGGTCAAGAGACATACTCACTGCACAGTACATAAGGTCAAGCAATGGCTGCCTGTTGTTAGCAGTGTGTGATCTCCATTGATTGCATACATGCATTGAGGAATACACATTGGCCCGGATTCACAAAGCACTTGCGCCGACGTATCTCGAGATACGCCGCGTAAGTGCAAATATGCGCCGTCGTATCTGTGCGCCGTGCCCACAAAACTAAGACACGCCTAAAAACAGGCTTCATTCCACAGAAGTAAATTGCCTACGCCGGCGTAGAGTGGGCGCATATTTATGCTTGACGCATGTGGCGCTCCCATTGATTTTCTATTCAAATATGCAAATGAGGGAGATACGCCGATTCACGATCGTACTTGCGCCCGACGCAGGCTACGACTGGTGCGTGTATGTTGTACGTACGGCGTAAAGTTATGCCCCATAAAGGAGGTGTAACTCAGCAGCATCCATGCAAAGGGCTGCACCAGGGAACACATGCCCGCGTATTTTACGTAGTTTACGTTGGACGTGAATATGACTTGGCGTAGGTTACGTACACGTCGTAGGCAGTGATCCGGCGTATCTTAGGCAGTTGTTCCGACGTGATTGTGACATGCAGACTGAGATGCGTCCATGGGACGGCGCATGCGGCGTTCGTTATACTATCTGTCTGGCGCTCGGCCCATCATTTGCAAGGGGTCACGCCTCATTTGCATGGCTCATGCCCACTTCCACCTACGCCGGCTTATGCCTAGGAAACCCAGCGCAGTTTTGGGAGGAAGTGCTTTGTGAATTCAATGCTTGCCTGTCTGCGCTGCGTTGGCGTAGCGTAAAGGAGATACGCTACGGCGGCATAAATGTGCGCCGCTGTCTGTGAATCCGGGCCATTATGTTTATAGTTCCTGGCAGCATAAAAATCAGTTAGGTATATGGAACAGATGCTTTCTCAGCAGCAGTTACAGTGCAAAGGGCAGACAAGCTGAATATAAATAGAGCAAGATTTACACTGGCCTGGGACTTTGATGATTGTTTTAAAAGCACGTGGTAAAAAAAAAAGCCAGAGGTAACAGTTTATATATTTTGTATTGCTATCCAATGCATTTAAAAATTCCAAGCATCTTTGTAGCTTTTGAAAAGTGTTGTGGTTAGTTTTTGCACAGGAGCATTAGCACAAAAGTTTTATTTATTTATTACAAGCAGGTACTTATATATCGCCAATTTACGCAGCACTTTACATATAAATTGTATATTGAACATTCACATCAGTCCCTGCCCTAAGGAACTTACAATTCAAGATCCCTAACTCACATTCATACTTACACATACTAGAGACAATTTGAACCAACAACCCTAGTGCTATTATTTATATATACATATATATATACACAGTATTATGTTTTGTTGCACCAGCACCTGAACATTTAGCCTACCCTAGTCTCTAATTCAAAACCACAACACTCTCTTATACTTGCTCAAACCTTCAATATAACCCCCAACTCCAACCCTAAATTTCAACCTAACCTTTACTATAACACCTTATCCTCAACCTGGTTCACAGTACTGGGAGCTTTCTCTCTGTGGTCACTAATCAAGGAGGTGTGATTACTGTGTGTTTAACCTCTTGACCACTGGGCACTTAAACCCCCTTCCTAACCAGACCAATTTTCAGCTTCCGGTGCTCTTACAATTGGAATGACAATTACTCAGTCATACAACATTGTGCCCATCTGAAATTTCCGTCCTTTTTTCCCCACAAATAGAGCTTTCTTTTGGTGGTATTTGATCGCCTCTGGGTTTTTTATTTTTTGCGCTAAAAAAGAAAAAACACTGACAATTCTGTAAAAAAATAAAAATAAATCTTGCTTCTGTCATATTAGCGGGTATTGCGGAGTATTGGGGGTATTGCGGAGTATTGGCGGTATTGCAGAGTCTGGGGAGCGTTATTGCAGAGTATGGGGGGGTTATTGCAGTGTATGGGGGGGGTTATTGCAGCGTATGGAGGGGTTATTGCAGAGTATGGGGGGGTTATTGCAGAGTATGGGGGGGGTTATTGCAGAGTATGGGGGGGTTATTGCAGCGTATGGGGGGTTATTGCAGCGTATGGGGGGGTTATTGCAGAGTATGGGGGGGTTATGGGGGTATTGCAGAGTATGGGGGGGTTATGGGGGGTTATTGCAGGGTATGGATTTTATTGCAGAGTATTGCGCAGGGAAGGATGGATGGCTGGATCTGTGACTGCAGTTGTCACAGATCCAGCCACAGCAGCTGCTGCTGCCTCCGCTCTCCCCCTCTCCTCTCACACTGTACCGATCGGTACAGAGAGGAGAGGGAGGAACCGGCGTCATTACATGACGTCGGTTTGTTTACAAGTGATCGCTCCGTCATTTGACGGAGCGATCACGTGGTAAACCGCCGCTATCAGCGGCGATTTACCGCGATCTGTGATGCGCCGGGTCTGCTCACAGATGATTCCGGAAGCGCGCCCGAGGTGGCGCGCGAGTGAAGGATTCTGGGAGGACGTCCCAGGGACGTCCTCCCGGAATAACTCCACCGCGCTGTAGACGTCTTTTGTCTATGGCGCGGTGGGGAAAAGGTTAAAACCCCTCAGCACCAATCAGTTTCGTTTTCCAAGCCATCACTGCCCTGTATTGGCTCTGTGGCTCTGTACATCACAGAAGCAGGAAACAACATGCAAAAACGAAACTAGAAACTGAAGGTACATTATATGATTGATTTTTATCTATTTTTAATCATTTTTAAAAGGAATCAGTTCACTATTATGTCTCTATACCCTGTAAACAGTCATTTCAGCAAACAAAAACAATTCCTTTACAACTCCTTTAAGAGATCTAAGTAGGCTTGATATTGTTCTCTAACAAGCCGCCCCAAGTTTCATACAGTGCATGCACAGTGCAAGCTCTCCCTGAAAGGCATGGGTGACATAGCCTACCCAGGGCAGTGCAAGTCATCAGGTAAACCAGGAAGTACAAAAATGTAATTTAATACCGCGTACATACGATCGTAAATTCCATCAAGAAAAGTCCGATGTGCGCTTTTGGTCCGAAATTTCGACCGTGTGTATGCTCCATCTGACTTTTTCTGTCGGAATTTCCACCAACAAAACACTGAGAGCTGGTTCTCAAATTTTCAGACGGAAAAAATTCCTATCAGAAATTCCGTTCGTCTCTAACAATTCCGGCGCGCACAATTTCGACGCATGCTCAGAAGCATTGAATTTAATTTTCTCGGCACGTCGTAGTGTTGTACGTCATCGCGTTCTTGACGGTTGAAAGTTCAGAGAACTTTTGTGTGACTGTGTGTATGCAAGCCAAGCTTGAGCTTGAGCGGAAATCCGTTTTTCCGCGGAAGATCAGATCGTGTGTACGCGGCATAAGTTCAACAAAAATGATCTGATTGTACAAATTCCATTCATGGATGGGCATGCAGTGAGTGCTTGTATTTCTGTGTTTGGTAAATGTCCACTGTAGGGTTAATACCACAATGACATTGGTTTGTAGAATAAAGGCAGTCAGACAGCAGATTACTACTGTCACATAGAGATTTTGGCGTATATGTCTAGTGATTTTCTTATTAGGCAGTGACACCAAATAGTTCTTCCAGACTTGAGTTTGCAATCTTTCCTTGAATCCACCGTTTATCCATCATCTGTGAAAACACTGAACAGGTCATGTGACACTTTGATGACCTTAAATAACAATGAATATGTACTACATCTGGCAGGTAATATAACTCAGACATGCAGTCTAATCCCACCACCTGCAAATGCTATACATCACATGTAACAATAACAGCAGATTTACAAGAAAAAGAGTAACTCCAGGGAATTGATTGCAATCATAATTTTCATCGCTAATTTTGGGAATCTGCTTTAAGTTAATTTTAGCATTTGAACACAGATAAAATAAACAAGGCGTGTTTATGAAATGCCAGCTGCCCTTTACATTATATATGCATTGTAAGCATTTTCCAAAACATGCATTTATCATGCTAAGGATAGAATATTGCTAGAATGATAAAAAGTGAAGTATTAGGACCCCTTCACAGCTGTACGTTGCAGTAACCCGTGTTACCACAGCCCACGCTAATGCTTGGCTATGCAGTGTGTTGCTGTACCATATGCAGTGCGTGCCAAAGGGCCTGTGCTGTGGTGACACTATGGTACACTGCATTAAAATGATACAGATTTTTTGTCATGCATTGGCAGCCCATTTAAAATGAATAATCTGCCTAAGTGTCTTGATTTTTCTGTTATTGATGTTGGCTGCACTTTAATTGTAGAAAAATGTTTGGGGCTATTATCGCCGCTTTATCCCCCATTTTGCCTCACAGGCTGCTCCCCTGACCAATTTGACCAAAGCAATTGTAGAAAGAAATGTTTGGACAGCCGCACTCTGGAAAAACCTTCTCGGTTGCCTTTTATTGATAAAAGTATTCAAACACCACACATCACAGCAAAGACAGGGGCATACAGCTGACATTTCGCACTACAATCAGTGCTAGAAGGTTTTTCCAGAGTGCGGCTGTCCAAACATTTCTTTCTACAATTGCTTCGTGCATTGCCGACACCTGGGTTTCTCTGAGAGGATACGGATTCATCCACATACCTAATTGGAGCGGTGACTATCTTCTGGCTGCACTTTAAATTGTGCCACAAACAAGAGTCTAATGCCGCGTACACACGGTCGGAATTTCCGACAACAAATGTTCGATGTGAGCTTGTTGTCGGAAAATCCAACCGTGTGTATGCTCCATCAGACATTTGCTGTCGGAATTTCCGCCAACAAAAATTTGAGAGCTGGTTCTCAAATTTTCCGACAACAAAAGTTGATGTCGGAAATTCCAACCGTGTGTTTAATGCACAACAATTCTACGCATTCTCGGAATCAATTCAACGCATTCTCGGAATCATTGAACTTCATTTGTCTCGGCTCGTCGTAGTATTGTACGTCATTGCGTTAACGTTCGCAATTTCCGACAACATTTGTGTGACCGGGTGTATGCAAGACAAGTTTGAGCGGACATCCGTCAGAAAAAAATCGACGGTTTTGTTGTCGGAATGTCGGCTTGTGGCATGTTACATGTTACACCCTAAAGCCTGGTACATGGCCTAAAGCCTGGTGCCAGTTGCACAAAAAAAACTGGCAGCTCCAGTCCAAAACACTGTACTAACCATGCGTGGTTAGTCCAGTGACCTCCCCCGATGAGCTGTTGTGTTCTGACAGGGGAACGCTCCAATCAGGGCTCTCTGCCATTGGCAGAGAGCGCTGATCATGGCCCGGATTCAGAGAGATCTGCCTATCTTTAGGCGGGCGTAGCATATCTCAGATACACTACGCCGCCGTAACTTAGAGCGGCAGGTCCCGTATTCAGAAACAACTTGCACTGTAAGGTACGGCGGCGTAGTGTATCTGACACGGCGGAAGCCCGCCTAATTCCAAATAGGCTGGTAGGGGGCGCGTTGTATGCTAAACAGTCGTGACCCCACGTAATTGACGCATGCGTCGTCCGTGAAAGTATCCCAGTGCGCATGCTCCAAATTACGCCGCAAATAGTCATTGCTTTAGATGTGAACGTAACTTACGCACAGCCCTATTCGCGTACCACTTACGCAAACGACGCAAAATTCGACGCTGGCCCGACGTCCATACCTAACATTGGCTACGCCTTATAGAGCAGGGGTAACTATTCGCTGAAAAAAGCCTTACGTAAACGACGTAAAAAAATGCGCCGGGCGCACGTATGTTTCTGAATCGGCGTATCTAGCTCATTACCATATTCGACGCGTAAATCTACGGAAGCGCCACCTAGCGGCCAGCGTAAATATGCAACTAAGAAAAGACGGCGTAAGAGACTTACGCCGCTCGTATCTAGGCAACGGTGAGGCGTATCTGATTCTATAAATCAGGCGCCGAGTTGCGACGGCCCGCATTTGGAGTTACAACGGCGTATCTGGAGATACGCCGTTGTAACTTCTTTCTGAATCCGGGCCCATAAGTCAGTTGGCTTTTGGTTTTCAAGTATGCACAGTCGGCTTGTGTCGGAAAGACCAAAATACACATGGGCAGTATGTCAGCTGTATTTTATAGAAGCGGCAGATGTCTCCCGACATTCTGCCCATGTGTACAGGACTTTAATATGGGTGTCACATGTTACATGCTCCAAAGGTGAACTTATCTTTAAAGCGGAGGTTCACCCAAAAATCAACTTTCTGCCATTAGATCCAGCATCTGCAGTATGCTGTTTTTTTTTTTTTTTTTGTACTTATCGTCTTATCAGCCGTTGTTATCCGGCTCCGAGCGGGGATTTCTGCGGGGAATAGGTGTTCCTAAGCCAAGCGGATTTGATTGGCGGGCTGCTAAAGGGCGTCACGCCTTCTGAAAATACCCGAAGTGACACTCGGGTGTTTACGGCGCCTGCGCAGTCAGCTCTACAAGGCAGGCGCCGTAAACACCCGAGTGTCACTTCGGGTATTTTCGGAAGGGGTGACGCGCTTTAGCAGCCCGTCAATCAAATCTGCTTGGCTTAGGAACACCTATTCCCCGCAGAAATCCCCGCTCGGAGCCGGATAACAACGGCTGATATAACGATAAGTACAAAAAAAAAAACAGCATACTGCAGATGTCAGCAGTATGCTGGATCTAATGGCAGAAAGTTGATTTTTGGGTGAACCTCCGCTTTAAAGGGGTTGTAAAGGTTTGTTTTTTATTTTCTTAAACTAGTGCATTGTTAGTTCACTTACCTTTTCCTTCGATTTCCCTTCTAAGTGTTTTTTTTCTTTGTTTTCTTTGTCTGAATTTCTCACTTCCTGTTACTCCTCAGTAAGCTGTTCAGTAAGCTGTTTTGGCTGACTAAACACCGCTCGGATGATGGTGGCAAGTTTACTGAGGAGAAACAGGAAGTGAGAAATTCAGACAAAGAAAAAAACCATTTAGAAGGGAAATCGAAGGAAAAGGTAAGTGAACCAACAATGCACTAGCTTAACTGCTTGCCCACCAGCCGCCGCAGTTTTACGGCGGCAGGTCGTCTCTGATGTGCGAGAGCACGTAGCTATACGTCACCTCGCACGTAGCTATACGTCACCTTGCCCAGCAGCCCTGACTCCTGTGCGCGTGCCCGGCGGGTGCGATCGCCGCCGGGCACCTGTGATTGCTCGTTACAGAGCGGGGAGCGGGAGCTGTGTGTGTAAACCTGCCACAAGTTGTGGATTGTCCACTTGTCACGTCACCAGGCCATGTCACCTGACCACATTACCTGCCACAAGTTGTGTATTGTCCACTTGCCACATGACCTGGCCAGGTCACCTGCCACATCACCTGCTCATGTCACCTGCCACAAGTTGTGGATTGTCCACTGGCCACGTCACCTGCCACATCACCTGGCCACGTCACCTACCACAAGTTGTGGATTGTCCACTTGCCACGTCACCTGGCCATGTCACCTGCCACAAGTTGTGGATTGGCCACGTCACCTGCCACAAGTTGTGGATTGTCCACAATGCAAAGCAAGCAATTACATTTTTTTTACGTTTTTTTATGGTTTTTCATAACTTGCCATCATTTTTGAGATTTCTAATGTAAAAAAATAGATCACCTTTAAAAACGCCTATAAACGCGGTACCGGCGTTTTGCTGCGTTTAGCGGCGTTTTGCTGCGTTTTACGTCTGAACCAATTTTTTTGCTTCTGAAAAACGAGCATAAACGCAACTGCCGAAAAATGCAGCAAAAACGTGACTGTATGCATGGACACATAGGATAACATTGAATGTGTTCAGGGGCAGTTGAAAAAACCGTCCAAATGCCTCTGAACACGCGTTTACCAGCGTCTCGTGTGCATGGGGCCTAAAACGTTTTTCCAAAAAAAAATGTAAAAAAAACAAACGTATTGATCAATCTAGGCCAATTTGTATTCTACTACATACTTTTGGTAAAAAATTCCCAATAAGCGTATATTGATTGGTTTGCACAAAAGTTACTGCGTTTACAAAATAGGGGATATATTTATGGCATTTTTATTATTTATTTATTTTTTACCAGCAATCAGCAGTTTTTAGCGGGACTGTGATATTGCAACAGACAAATTGGACACTTTAATTAAATTTTTAACACTTTTTTGGGAACCAGTGACAATATTACAGTAATTAGTGCTAAAAATATGCACTGTTACTGTACTAATGACACTGTCAGGGAAGGGGTTAACACCATGGGTGATCAAAGGGTTAAGTGTGTCCCTAGAGCAGGTGTCCTCAAACTACGGCTCGGGGGCCACATGCGGCCCGCGGAGGACTTTTATCCGGCCCCCACGACCCTGACAGGCATCGCGGGTTACACAGCGATCCCGCTTTGTCACGGAGATCAGTGTTAATGTTAACAGTTCAGGCACGCTGTGATAAATGTCCCGCCCTCCTCCTCCTAGACTAGCTCCAGTGTGATAGAGCCAGTGTTCTGTCTGTCACACAAGCTGGTCTAGGAGGAGGAGGGCGGGACATTTATCATAGCGCGCCAAAACTGTTACCAACAGTGTGAGCATCGTGACAGAGCCGGAACATCACAGCGCGATTGTGACAGCACAGTAAGAAGGCTGTGAGGGGCTTACAATGGTGAGGGAGGGGGGGCTGGCTTGCGATGGTGAGGGGGGCTGATGATTTTGTAATGATGATCGTGGGGGGGGGGCTGATGATGGTGAGGGGGGCTGATGATTTTGTAATGATGATGGTGGGGGGGCTGGCTTGCGATGGTTAGGGGGGCTGATGATTTTGTAATGATGATGGTGGGGGGGGGCTGATGATGGTGAGGGGGGCTGATGATTTTGTAATGATGATGGTGGGGGGGGCTGATGATGGTAAGGGGGGCTGATGATTTTGTAATGATGATGGTGGGGGGGGCTGATGATGGTGAGGGGGGCTGATGATTTTGTAATGATGATGATGATGGTGGGGGGGCTGATGATGATGATGGTGAGGGGGGCTGATGGTGATGTAATTATTGATTGTGATGGTGGGGCTGATGATGTAATGATGATGATGATGATGGTGGGGGGGGGCTGATGATGATGATGATGATAATGTAATGATGATGGTGGGGGGGGCTTATGATGATGATGATAAAGAGTGAGCAACTGTTAAGAATCTATAGACGATCGACAGTAAAAAGCGGCATGCAGGTACACCAGCCCAAACGCATATTATGCGCTTTGGTCAACACAAGATCGGCAGTAAAACACTGTCAAGAAATTTATGATTTCATCCTCCAACATGATCTAGACTGCCTCTTCATCACAGAAAGCTGGCTTACAGCAGACTGCAACACCATTCTGGGAGAACTGGTGCCAGCAAATTATCGCATCCAAATGCAGAACAGAGTGGGGCAAAGAGGGGAAGGCCTGGTGGTGATCCACAAGACGCACCTCGTGATCACCAAACCAGTCCTCCAAAACTCGCTTCCATTCATGGAAACCCTCACTCTACAGCTGCAAACAAATCCCCAAGACATGGTCCATATTTTACTCTGCTATAGACCACCAGGCCCAAAAACGCACCTCCTCACGTCATTGACAGAATTCATCTCCTCACACACCCTAAGCATCAAACATTTTTTGATGCTTGGAAATTTCAACCTCTGGGCCAACTCCTCGCTGGACCCCGTAGCCGACGCCTGCATAGACCATCTGGAAGGTTTAGGTCTGCAACAACTAATATTAGGCCCCACTCATGTCTCAGGTCGTACGCTAGATCTCATTTTCAAACAAGATTTGGAAATTGACGTCCTCGACAATGAGCCGCTACCATGGACCGATCACCATGCCATTAAATTCAAAATCACCAATAGCCCCAGCCCAAAAAAAATGACAAAACCGGTGACAACTCACTGGACTAGATCTCAGAAGAAGCTCCACTCGGAACTCAAAACAACATTAGGGAAAAAAATAAAAACAATCCAACAAAAACAAACAGCTACAGAAACACTTGACGCCATCAACAAGGCGCTGATACAGTCAGCTGACTTGGTGGCACCAAAACGCAAAACTTGCATCCGGAAAAACAACTCCAGCTGGTTTAATGACTGAAGCTGCTTGGAAAAGGAACTCTTCTGATAAAAACCACATCATTTACAAGACAATAACAAAGAAATACCACAAAGAAATCTTTATGGCCAAAAAAAAAACACTTCTCCAACATCATCGCAAATGCCCTAAACCGCCCCCGCAAACTCTTCAAGCTGGTTTCGCAGACTATGAATCCAGCTTGTTTAGAGGCCTACAACTCTGATTCACAATAATTTTGCAACGAATTGTCGGATTATTTCATTAATAAAATTGAAAAAATCCGCAAAAGTATTCAGCAAAATGGAATCGTCACTAACACTTCCCCCAAATCCCAAACCAAATACCCACTTAAATCCACCGCAACCACCAAAATTCACTCTAAAACCCATCACCATCAATGCCACCAAAAACATCATTGGGACTCTGTGTAACAGCACAGCACCCAATGACATCATTCCCACTAAACTGCTGAAAGAATGTGCCGATATACTGGCACCAGCTATCACGCAGCTCATCAATCAATCATTCAAGAAGGGCACGGTGCCCATCTTGCTGAAACAAGGGACAATAAAACCTATCCTAAAAAAAAACACCCTTGACCCCAAAGACCCAAACAACCGTAGGCCCATAACAGGTCTAAATGTTTTCTCCAAGGTAATGGAGAAAGAAGTTGTACAACAGCTACAACTGCATTTAGACACCCATAAATTACTCGACACGTTCCAATCAGGCTTCCGCCCGGGGCACGGAACAGAAACGGCGTTGCTCAAAATATGGGATGACGTGCTAGAGGCAGCAGATGAAGGAGAATCTTGTCTCCTGATCCTGCTGGACCTAAGCGCGGCTTTCGACACTGTAGACCATGGACTACTGCTAGCTAGGCTAGCTGAAGTGGCCAAAGTCGTGGAAGGTGATTAACTCTGGTTCTCCTCCTTCTTGGAAAACCGATCACAAACAGTGAAACTGGGATCTTTCAGCTCTGAAAAATGTACGGTATCATGCGGAGTCCCTCAGGGGTCGCCCTTGTCACCCGTATTGTTCAATATCTATCTCCGCCCCCTCTTTGAAATCATCAGGAACCAGAAGCTACTTTACCACTCCTATGCAGACGACACTCAACTGTATTTCCGCATCTGCAACAAAAAAGATCATTCTCTTGGACTAGAGAAATCCCTCTCTCTAATAGATAACTGGATGACATCCAGTTATCTTGAACTTAATGGTTCAAAAACAGAACTTCTTCTGTTTCACGCAAACCGAAAAAGTCACCCCGCGTCAACTTGGACTCCCCCGCCCATTCTGGGAAAAAATATCACCCCTAGTACCAAAGTCAAAAGTCTCGGAGTCATTTTCGACTCCTACATGACAATGGATGCACAAATAAGGTCTGTAGTCAGCAGATCGCACCATCTGTTGCGCCTACTATGCCAACTCACCCCTTTTATCCCGAAAGAGGACATTGCAGTCGTGGTGGGAACAATCATCAATTCCAGACTAGACTACGCAAATGCCCTCTATCTAGGACTCCCCAAATACCAAATCACTCGTCTGCAAGTCGTTCAAAACACGGCCGCTCGATTAGTGACTGGCAAAAAAAACATGGGAATCAATCTCACCTTCGCTGAGATCCCTTCATTGGCTGCCAGTAAAAGACAGAATCACTTTCAAGGCACTCTGCCCAACGCATAAGTGTATTCATGGAAACGCCCCCCAATATCTATGCAAAAAAATAAAAGCCCATAACCCAAATCTCATTCTGCGATCCACAAATCAAAACCTACTCCAAATACCCAAAGCCAGATACAAGTCCAAAGGAGATCGAAGATTTGCAGTCCAAGGACCTCGGCTGTGAA
Organism: Rana temporaria; assembly: GCF_905171775.1. NCBI lineage: Eukaryota > Metazoa > Chordata > Amphibia > Anura > Ranidae > Rana > Rana temporaria. The sequence goes on from NC_053489.1 coordinate 104,529,412, forward strand.
ATGCGCTACCAACTACCATCTGACTGGAGTCGGACCACTTGGCCTTCAGGAGAAAGATTAAAACCCATCTCTTCTGAGGTCAAGGGGGTTCCTTTCCCATGGAGTGGAAACAGCGCCCAGAGGCGATTCAGTTCGCATGTGCTGCGCTTTACAAGTTTTTCACTCACTCATAATGATGATTGGGGGGCTTGCAATGATCTTGATCGGCTTGCAATTAATGATTGTGAGGGGGGGCTTGCAATGAGGGGCTTACAATGATGATGGCGAGGGGAGGCTTGCAATGAGGGGATGATGATGGTGAGGTGCTTGTTCTTCATTTTAAATATTGTATTTGTTCCCATTTTGTTTTTTTCACTTCTAAATAACATATGTGCAGTGTGCATAGGAAATTGTTTTTTTTTTATAGTCCGGCCCTCTAACGGTCTGAGGGACAGTGAACCGGCCCCCTGTTTAAAAAGTTTGAGGACCCCTGCCCTAGAGGATGCTTTCTAACTGTGTGGGAGATGGACTCACTGTATGAACACAGAGATCCGTGTTCTTGCTTAGTAGGAACACAAGATCACTGAGTTTATCCCAGTCAGAACAGTGGTCTGCCTTGTTTACATTGGACTACCATTCTACCCCTCTGGGGAGCAATCGCAGGTGGCCGGCGAACATCGCGCCTGCCGGACCCGCTGATTGGCTCCCCCTCTGGCCCTGTGTGCTCCCCCACTGGTTATTATTAAAATTACATACAGGTAGGGTTGTCCCGATACCACTTTTTTGAGACCGAGTACAAGTACCGATACTCTTTTTCAAGTACTTGCCGATACCGAATACCGATACTTTTTTTTAATGTCATGTGACAGTGGCGGTATTTTTTTTTTTACACAATTTTTATTTTATACAATTTTTTTTTACAGTGGATTGTCAGTGTGTTTTTTTTAGAGGGGGGGTAGTGGATTGTCAGTGTGTTTTTTTTTTTTGTATTATTATTATTATTATTTACATATTATTTTTTAAATTATTTATTGCAATTTTTTTTTTTAATCAGCCCTGTTGGGGGGGGGGGGCTTTGGTGAGATATCAGGGGTCTTAACAGACCTTTGACATCTCCCCTTTAAGACAGAGAAAGGGACTAAGGACACAGATTCCCCAGTCCCTTTCTCTGCAGCCTCAGCTGAAATGAATGGAGAGAAGCTCCTCTCCATTCATAAACTGAAGCATCGTAAGCACAGGTTACGATGCTTAGTTATGTGAATGGACATAGTCAGTGACCATTCGGAAAAGGTAGGAGCCGGGTTTAGAGGCTCATACCTCCACTCTCCATCCTGACAAATTGAGGGGGGAGAGCGGCACGGAGGGGGGAGAAGACGGCATGGGGGGAGAGTGGCACGCAGGGGGAGAAGACAGCACGGGGGGACAAGACATCACAGGGGGACAAGACATCACAGGGGGACAAGACAGCACGGTGGGACAAGACAGCACTGGGGGAGAGCGGCACGGAGGGGGACAAGACACCACAGGGGGACAAGACAGCACGGGGGGAGAAGACAGCACGGGGGGAGAAGACAGCACGGGGGAGAAGACAGCAATATCCCTACATACAGGTATGTCGTTTCGCACAATAGGGCCAACCTGCCGAGGTATATGTACTGTGGCTGGTTGGCAAGTGGTTAAAGTGCAACAATAAAAACGAAAAAATTCCTTTTAATATAGTGCCTTGGGGTTCCCTTAGTCTGCCGGTAAAGTGGTGCATCTGTAGCATATATAGATCATGCTGCAGCAAAAATGAAATTTCGAAAGGAAAAAAAACAAGTCAAATGTAAAATCACTTGCGGTTGTAATTTGCGACACCCGGCTAATGAAAAAAGAAAAGAAAAAAACAGTGTGGGGTCCCCCAGGCCATACAAGGCCCTTTGGGATTAAAATTCCTATAATAATAAAAAAAAACAGTGTGGGGTCCCCCCAAAATCCATACCAGGCCCATATCTGAGCATGCAGCCTGGCAGGTCAGGAAAGGGGGGGACCGGCAAGCCCCTCCTGAACCTTACCAAGCCACACGCCCTCAACGTGCCCTACCAAAAAGCACCTTCTCCCTATGTTGATGGAGACAAGGGCCTCATCCCCACAACCATGGCTGGTGTTTGTGGTGGTCTGTGGGTGGGGGTTTTTTTTTCTCAGCTGTCAGCAGGGAAACCCATTGACAGCTGATGACTCATCGGTTGTTAAGGATGCCGCGGCCAGCTTCTCAGCCCCGCTCCTTAACAACCAGCTTATACTGTGCCCTGATTAAGCAAAGCTTTGCCCAAAGGTTTACCCAATCAGGGCGCAAAATGCACTGTGCATTGCAGGGCGTTTGGCAGGGCGAACACCTACCGAAACACCCTGCAAATTCAGGTGTTCCCCAAAAGGGGCGAACAGCCAATGTTTGGCCCAAACTGATGCTTGGGCCCAGTTGTTCCCCCAACTCTAAACAAATATAAGGCAGATGTTATCCCAATTCAGGTGCAAAAGTATAAATACACTTTAAGAAAGTTTTGCTGAACACAGTCATGCAACTAGCTGTTTCAGGAGATCAGCAACGGCAGCCCCCATATTTCTCTCAGTACAGGTTTCCTATATCTTTAAGGCAACTAAGGGCATATGATAATGACTTTTCAGTGACTGAATGGCTGGCAACTTTTGCAGTTGGTCTGGACAATGATAAACCCAGCAAAGTCTGACACAACCGGTTCTGTGTTCTCTCCTTTCATACAATGCAGGGGCCCGTTGTTGTGTTTTTCCTGTACCACGTACACAATAGCTGCCCGTTCTGTTTTCCTTAGCATGTTCTGCATATGTTTAGAAAATAAGAAAAGTAAATGAATATGTAGCAGTTTGTTAAATGCTGCTGTCAGTGGTTTCTGATTACAAGCAAATGGTATGAAAATACTATGGAAATAATTAACAAACTTGTGACTTCCTCTGTGTCACACATAAAAGGTACAATGCAGACGAACATGGATAATTAAAGCTGAACCCCAAGCATACAGCTAAATATACAGCTGAAAGACATTTAGTAGGTCTGTTATACCTACCAAAGAATTAGAATTTCTGTCTAGAGACCCTTAAAATTAGCCCCAACACTTAACCTACCATTCTACCAATTAACCCCATTTCTCCTCTAAACCCAACCATTTAAATGAACCCCATAACCACAGACCCTTTACCAAACCACATCTTAACCCTTTTCCTAATCTCTAAAGCCACGTACACACGACCATTTTTAATGTCCTAGAAAAAAAAGGTGTTTTTTTCGACGTGATTCTTGTCAAGCCTGCGTGAAAAAAAATGCTTGAGCAAAGCGTGGTGACGTACAACACGTACGACGGCACTATAAAGGGGAAGTTCCATTCAGATGGCGCCACCTTTTGGGCTGCTTTTGCTGATTTTGTGTTAGTAAAGGTTTGGTGAGAGACGATTCACGCTTTTCAGTCTTCGTGCTTTTCAGTCTGTTACAGCGTCACAAATGTGCTATCTCCATTACAAATGCTAGCCTACACACCACCGTTTTTCACGACGTTAAAATTTAGAGCATGTTCTAAATTTTTAATGCCCATTTTTAACTTCGAGAAAAATGCTCTGGAGCCTACACACAATCGTTTTTAATGATCATTTTAAAAAATTGCATTTTTCACGTCATGAAAAAATGTCATGTGTACGCAGCATCACACTATTCTAACTGTAGAATAGTCCTAACCTGTAAAATGAAACCCTATTACCTAACCAAATCCTTCCACTAATCTTAACCCTTAAAATGATATTGAATATTTTGGATTTTTAGTTCCAAACAGCAGCTGGAGTTCTAGGCTTCTTTTCATATATTTGCCAGTCTAACCTTAGCTGCTCTGTTGCACAACTCAGTTGCTGCTTACAGAGCTCAGTAGCTAAATTTTAAACCCACAACAGTATAAGTCAAATTAATTACTTTGTGTTTCTTGTCTGCGCTATATACAGTGTTCCCGAAAAGTCCTGGCCATTGAAATGACCTTAAAAGAGAATTCGAAGTGTCACAACACAGGTGCTTTAAACCCCTTCTTCGGCCACTAGCAGGGGTTAAAAGCGTGCCGCTATCAGGCGAAAAGCACAGCTTAAACAGAGGAAAAGCGCCACTAAAACAATCGGTGCTTTAAGATCGGCAGCCCCAGTGTGAAAGGGGTCTTAGTCAGTAAGTCAGTGCTCATTAGGAGCACTCACCCTTCATCATGTCTACCACCCTTCATCATGTCCCTACCATGAATTGGCCAATTGGTTGTGTTTGTCCCTCAGATAAAAGGTTCCCAGTCCTCCCCTGGTGTAATGGAATAAACCATGTTATAGTGGAATAGATCATTTTCTCTTAAATTAAATCTATGGTCAGACTTTAAATTTATAACATCAGAATTGCAATAACAATACAAACAATAGTTATATATGATAATCCAAAAATAGCTTATTTGAAAAATATCCTTTTATGTTGTGAGTTCTACTGTCCATCTCATTGCTGCTGACTTTTAAAATAAGGACACTTACCTGTCCAGGGCGCCCGCTATGTCAGCACCCGATCCCTCGTCTCTCGGATGCTGCTGCCGCCGCCATCTTTAGTAAGGGAATCAGGAATTGAAGCCATTCGGCTTCACTTCCTGGTTCCCTACTGCGCATTTGCGACTCGCGCTGCTGTCTTCTGGAACCTGTGTGTCTTCCAGAAGATAGCGGGGGGGATGGGAAGTGGCGTAGATACCCGCGGGTGGCTCGGGTATCTATGCCCGGAAGTGGGAGCAAAATACCTGTATTACACAGGTATCTGCTTCCCCCTGAAAGGTGTCAAATGTGACACCGGAGGGGGAGGGTTCCAAAAAGCGTAAGTTCCATTTTTGGGTGGAACTCCGCTTTAACTACTGTACAGTACTGTATTGTGAAAAAAAGGTGTAAACACAAAACTCCAGCTCATGTTATCATTTGCATAAGTACAGAACACAAATGAAAATTCTGTACTGTACAATACAATATAGCGTGTTGTATGGGTGGGGAGAGCTGGTCGTAAGTCCAAGTGATCGTTAAACAGGTAAGTCGTTAAACGAGTAGTATCTGTATATGATTTGAATTTTTTACCAGAGATATGCTTTAAATCTTATACTAAATCTTTAAGAGAAATGTATAAGAGGCCCCAACTGCCTCTGTCCTTCTCCCTTATCGAACACCCCCATACCTCTACACCCCCACCAACATCTTTAGGGGGTCTCTGACATTTTTTTTCTCCTTGGATCTTGTCTGCCCACTTCTGTCTCGTGTCTTGCACATCTGTTCTCACTTTCTCTGCATGAGATTGCATGTGATATTTCGGAGTTTTAGATTTTTGAACACGTTTTTTTCAATAGGATAATACAAGTCCCATGTATTCTGTTGTTTCCATAAGCATGATGAAATGAGCTCCTCAAAGTCTACTGTTTAGGTTTGAATAAACAGCCTTTTTAGACAGTACTATTCTTTTATTCTTTCTTTGATATACTGTTTAGTAGCATGTTTAATTTCCTTGTAAAGAGCTGAAAATCATTTCTCACATTAATTAATATGAAAGAACAGCACACATGCTAGCTTACAAATTTAGCAGCAATATGCACAAGGTTACCTTTGATTTACTTATTCACAAATGTACAACATTGTTCACAAAGTACATAAATAAACAAAACCTGCATATTTAATTTGGCCATTGGCTTGTAAGGTTAATTAGAATTGTATTTACGAAAACTCAATTAGTTTGAGTAACTATTTCAGTCATCTGCACCATATGGCGATAGAACCGCTGTACGTTTGACAATGACGTAGTCCGTGTGCTCTCTAGAGAGGCGATAAAAATATGCACTACACAGCGTCCCATTTATTATGACTCTCGTTATGGAGATCATTTCACAATGATCCATAATGTGTTTATAAAGTGCTGACCAGACACTGAATGGATGACAATCATTTACATCCAGTAAAACAAAACGGTATCAACATAAAGTACAAACACATCACAAAGAAACAGATGGGCTTCTGGTGGATGCAAGGAGCAATATTATTCATGAAATGACTACAAATGGGGTAAAACACAATGTTTGGCTTTTATAACTTTCATATGCCTAGGCTAGGCTGCACAGCTTCTGAATAATTGAATATGCAAAAGTTTAAAGAGGACCTGAATTTTAAAAGTAAGGATTCGGTACCTTTAAGGAAACATCTAAAAAAGTGTATTATGCCTGTGCACTATCCTGAAAGATTTACCTTAAAGTAGTGGACTTCTTGTGCCTAGGTACATAAAAACTGCTTAAAGTCATAAAACTTTGTATAGTCTTATGCAGGGCCGTCTTTAAGGCAGGGCAAAAGGGGAAGCAGCCATGGGCCCTGTCATTGTTGTGGGGCCCAAAGCAGCTGCCTGATACTTGCCAACTATCCCTGTTTAAATTCCCTTGTCCCTTGAAGTTTTAGTCCTGTGCTGTGCCCCGATATCTCAGTGTAAAGTGATGCTATTAATGCTGCCCAGCTCTGCCCTATTGTTGTGTACAGATGACTCACCTGCAGACCCTGTGTTTACATGTAAATAACCGTCATTCATATGTAAATAACAGGAGCATTCATATGTAAATAACGACAACATTCGTATGTAAATAGCCCGAGGACGGCAGCATTCATGTGTAAATAAAGGCGGCATTCATATGTATATCATGCCCCTCTGCAGTGAAGAGATGATGTGCTGTAACCTCTAGCAACCAATCAGTGAGCAGTATTACTGCACAGTAATCTCTAGCAACCAATCAACAAGAAGAAATCATGTGCTGTAACCTCTAGCAACTAATCAGTGAGCCGTAATGTGTGCTGTAACCTCTAGCAACCAGTCAGTAAGTGGTAATGATATGCTGTAACCTCTGGCAACCAATCGCAATAACTGCCTGATCTGATACAGTAAACTGATTTTCAGTCTAGCTGATATTTATCATATGTCTCAGAGCAAGTGGAGAGCAAAATTGCATGGGGGGGGCCCCAAGATTTTTTTTGCCCAGGGTTCAATCAACATTTAGGCCGGGTTCACACCTATGCAAATTAGTTGCGGCTTAAACCGCATCCAATTCGCATAAGATTATAAAATACATTGATTTCAATGAGGCTGGTTCACATATGTGCGATGCATTCGCACTGCGCATTGCCGAAAAAACGTGTGCGTTTTCTAGGCATTGCGGTGCGGCTCAGGTGCAAATTCAGGTCTATTATCTTCTATGGGCACGCATTTAATTTGCAGATGTGTTCATTTCTCTTCAGGATTTCTCTCATTTCTCTCAATACACTTCTCCCCTCCCCTCTCCTAGGTCTCCAAATTCGCAGCTAAAACGGAGCTGATCTGCTGAACAGTTCTCTTATCTCTCTGCAGAGATAAGAGAGCTGAAATTCGCACCGCACTAGTGTGAGTCCGGCCTAAAGACGGCCCTGGTCTTATGAGATTTGGTGTTATATTATGTCACTACTGTGCTACTCACCGCAGTACCATGTACTGTGTACGAAGTATCTATCAGTATGACAACCAAGTAACTGGCAGCTAGGCCCAGCAGCAGACACATGAGCAAGATCTTGGTGGCCTGTAGGTTATTATGGTACTCACTATGAGAATTGCCTACCTTACTTTAGTAAAAGCCAAAAGATCCCAGTCCGCTCCATAATATAATCAATAATGCAAACTTCTGTGTAAATATAATCCACCAAGATATTTGGGGTGAAATTGTAACATTTCAGTGACAGACAATCCATTCTTAGAATAAAAATACAGGGAAGGTATAAATTCATTATGTGGCTTTAGAGAAGTACAAAACCAATCTATATGGCAACCAAGGACTTGGATTTGCTATGTCATTTCATTGTCTTGTGCTGCTAAAGGGATTGTAAAGTCTCAAGGTTTTTCACCTTATAGAAAACCCACAAGAATAAATTGCATTAAGGTGAAAAAAATAAATTCTGCAGCTGCCCCCAGAGCTCCCCTTTTTCTTACCTGAACCCGATCTGATCCAGCAATGTGCACAAGCCCAGCAGCTCCAGCCACTGTCTCTCTCCTCATTGGACAGATTTATAACAGCAGGCGCCATTGGCTCCTGCTGCTTGCAATCAAATCCAGGGACATGGGAGGGGGGACGGGACCAATTCCTGCTGTCTGAGTCAATGGACGCAGCAAAGAAACTCTTTATTTTTTTTAATGAACCTTTACAATCACGTTAAAGCAAACACGTTAACAATAAAATAAGGTATTTAGGGACAGAAGTTACAACTTTTTTGCATTCTTGAGTAAAAGGCTAAAAAGGGTTTCATTACATTTGCTTACGTTATCTGCACTATATGCTAATACTGTTTAAGACATGTGAATATAAAGACTCCATTATTATGTTGGGTGCAATTAATGAAGAAAGGAATAAACATTGCCCAAACAAGATCAAGAGTCAGGATCCATGGGTTTCTCAAGGTTATAGCTGTTGTGCCACTACTGTTAGGAGTCAGACATTAAATAGATCTGGATGAGCCAGACTTGATTCATACTAAAGTATCTTACAAAAACTGGACTGTCCCGGATCCCAATAACTTCTTCACAAATCATGCATATACTTCAATAACCTCTGTTTAAACAAGAGGTTCCCTGAGGGCAACTGGAACATACTAATAAAAATCATGTCATGAAGAAGAGTGTTACTGGTAACAGTTCGTTGTATTGTGTAATGTAAAACAGAAGGAAATTGTCCCTTCGTCACATTCCAAGAGTAAATCCAAAGAAAACATCAGTGGAAGGAGCAATTATACCTTGTCAGCAAAATGATCGGAATGGACCAGTGTTCTCTGTAAGGGTCTGTTGAATATTGTGGTAGGCAGTGGCGGCTGGTGAAGTTTTAGGATGGGGGGCGCCAGACCCTGCTCTTCCTGTTTTTCCCATCCCACTTCTTATAAGTATATCTGCAGTCAATGTTGATGGAGGAAGGTCTTTATATACAGGAAGGAATAAGGTGGGTGTATATAGCTGTATACACTACACATGACTGATGTAATCACAATTTGTGTATATCTGTGTAGTGTATACAGCTATATACACCCATCTTCTTCCTTCCTGTATATAGAGAGTCTCTATATACAGGAAGAAAGAAGGTGGGTGTATATATCTAAAGAATTCAACACAAGGAGGAGTAGAAGCATTGCAGAATATAACCAAGTATCACATGGTGTTAAAAAAAAAACATATGATCTAAGACATGGATTACCATTAAGATATTCTGAAAAAGGGCACCGCTCAGGCCCAGAGTTCCATCCACCGTGCTGCAGCATCACTCCTGGCTTCTCACTGGCCAAAAACCAGAAGTGACGGAAGCACCACCCATGTCCTGTGGTGGTGGTGGTGGCAATTAAAAACAAGACAACAACAATGACACTAAGATAGGAGTGTTCAGGTGCATTGCGCCACAATGCAGGACATAACCAGGCAAATTAAGTGTCTCGTCTGATTGCATACACGTCACGCTTCCCATAGTGCACTGTGTCTGGCGCCCAAACACAGTGGACCCTTTATTTTTTTTTTATTTTTTTAAAGAGCCTTTTTTTGTGACAAGCTTTGAGGGGGGGGCACCCGTGCACCCCTATGGACGGTCTGCCACTGGTGGCAGGAGCTTTATAAAAAGAATAGCTAAAAAACAAACTTTATTCCTTCTGAGAGCACCTATACGTTCTCTATATTATTATATTTTCTACGGCCAAAAAATATATTACCCAGAATATGACTTCTGTACATAGTTACATAGTTAGTCAGGTTGAAAAAAGACAAAAGTCCATCTAGTTCAACCAATAAAAATCATACAAACCCATGTACACAATCTTATACTGTACCACAGTTGATCCAGAGGAAGGCAAAAAAAAAACAGCAAAGCATGATCCAATTTTCTCCAGCAGAGGGAAACAATCCTTCCCGATCCCCTAAGAGGCAATCGGATATTCCCTGTATCAACTTTACCTATAGATTTTAGTATCCAGTTATATTATGTACATTTAGGAAAGAATCCAGGTATTTTTTAAAGCAATCTACTGAGCTGGACAGAACCAGCTCTTGAGGGAGTGTATTCCACATTTTCAGAGCTCGTACTGTGAAGAAACCTGTAAATCCTTACTTAATGGAAGGTGGGACTTTTGTAACCTTTGAATTAATTAGTTTATTTCAGGAAATATTTCTGCATATGACGGTGGTGGGCCACTGTACGCATCTACACTCTGGAGCTGTTCATGCTGCCTTCTGAAACATGGAGATCTGTAAAGTTGGAGAAATAAAGGCAAAGTTGAGAATGTTTAATTCTTATCTTAGATAAAAAGATTAATCTAGTATGTTCTCTTAAAATAACCTTGCTAGTTTTTTTCAATTAAAAACTATAAAGCTTTAATGTCTGAAAATCCCTACTCTCCTACTGCCCCTTAACCCTTATAATTGCTAGATTTAAACAAAGAAAAATGAAAAGCCTCAAATACTTAACTGAATCCGTGGTTATGTCACAAAACAGGTCACTTTTTTTTTTTGTCTTGCAGAGTGTAATGCCGCTTACACACGATCATTTTTCGGGTTCTAAAAAATGATGTTTTTCAGGCTCTAGAAAAAACAAAGTTTTTTTCAACTTGATCATTAAAACGGCCTTGCCTACACACGATCGTGGAAAAAAATGCTCTAGCAAAGCGTGGTGATGTACAACACGTACAACGGCACTATAAAGGGGAAGTTCCATTCGGATGGCGCAACCCTTGGGGCTGCTTTAGCTGATTTTGTGTTAGTAAAAGACGATTCGCGCTTTTCTGTCTGTTACAGCGTGATGAATGTGCTTACTCCATTACGAACGGTAGTTTTACCAGAACGAGCGCTCCCGTCTCATAACTTGCTTCTAAACATGCGCAGATTTTTCACGTCGTTAAAGCCCACACACGAACATTTTTTACGACCCGAAAAACGACAGCGTTAAAAACGTTGTTAAAAAATAGAGCATGTTCGAATTTTTTTTTGCCCATTTTTTAGAACCCGAAAAATGCTCTGAAGCCCACACACAATCGTTTTTAATGACATTAAAAACAAAAGTAATTTTGTAGAACCCGACAAATGATCGTGTGTACGCGGTATAAGGGTCTGGTATCTGTTCCCCACATTGCTGCCCTGGTGATGTGGACACATCTCATTTGCTATCCAGTAGCAGGGTTCTCACAGGTTCCAGAAGACACCAGTGGCCTGATAACATCACTGCAAGGGGTTGCAAAAAGACTGGTTGGCACTGAACCCAGACTGCAGTAGTGGATCATTGGTTTACACACCTGGAAGAGGCACATGAATGGTCACATAATGACTCAGGAAAAAAAGTGGTTTTGAGTTTTTTTTTGTGTGGAATAGATGGAAGCAAGGTGGCAACATTGTGGAGTGGTAGTAGTTTTTCTAGGGGGGTCCATCTTGACCGATAACCTGGTACCATGTTATACATTTCTAAAAAGTAATTCAGTGTTAAGATGCTTAGCAATGAAAGGATACCCCCATACTGATGACAATGGGATTAATCACCTTGTCTAGTCTACATTTCTGTCCTATCCCTGCCCCTGGGTATCACTCATCCTTCTTTATAATACAAAATAATCAAACAACAAGACTTCATATCACAGGCATGTTATGCAGAGATCTCACTAGCAGACATAAGACATCCATACAGTTTCACCTCATCCAACATTTAAACATTTTCATTTTATTCATTCAATGACGTAGTACGCAAAAAAAAAAAAATCACTTATATATGAAGGGATTTATACATTAATATCAGGGGTAATCAATAAGGAAAGCTGGCACAGGACTCTGAAAAGAACAAGAACCACATTTTCTTGGTCAAACATTAATTAGATGTTTTCAGTTAACTGCAGAAATCCCCGAACTGTATGAGACTGCTTTACACTTCTTCAGAAGGCTTCCAAATTATTTATTTGTAAGAGATTGATGACAAAATGACAAAATAAGTTAAAATTCATTTTTTTGTCCATATTGCATCTTACAGTAGACATACGCTAGCTTGGGGCCAGATACACCATTAGGCACAGTAAACCTGTACCTATGGGCAGCAGAGCTATATAGCTTCCATGCTTTTAGTTGTTAGCCATATATTTTTTCTGTCTTAAACAGAAATTAACAAAATTAAAACAAAATTACCAAAAAAGGTCTTGCGTAAACTTCAACTCTAATGCTGCGTACACACCATCACTTTATGTGATGAAAAAAAACGACGTTTTAAATCATGAAATAAAACAACGTTTTTGAAACTTTATTTTCAAAAACGAAGTTGCCTACACACCATCGTTTTTTCAAAATGCTCTAGCAAAGCGCGGTTACGTTCAGCACTCTTTTCCATTGAAGCTAGCTTCATAACTTGCTTCTGAGCATGCGCGGGTTTAAAAACGTTGTTTTAAATGTCGTTTTGCCCACACACTATCATTTTAATTGACACAAAAAACGACGTTTTGAAAAACAACACAAAAAAATTGAAGCATGCTTAAATTTTTTGTTGTTGTTTTTCACAGGACATAAAACAACGTTTTCCCCCACACACGGTCATTTTAATTGACGTTTTTCATTACATAAAGTGATGGTGTGTACGCGGCATAAGGAAATTTGCACAGACTGAACAATACACACATACCTGTCATTTTCATTGTCCGTAAGTGTTAGGTTTGTAATTTCTTCTACAAATGATGGATTGTCCCTTGCATAAACACAGTGATATTCAGGAGGAAATACTGGAGATGCCATCACAATAGGAGTACTAGACCCACTGTTACTAGTAAAGACAGGTGCAGGCATGGGAGATGTCATTTCATTGGCATCTTGAGCACTATATGGAGGAGGAATGTACTGTACCACAGTAGCCCCATGAAAAGTTATTGGTTGGTTTATTCCAGTGAAAACAAATGACTGTCCAGCTGAATGCTGATCTGCCTCTAGTGCCGTATCCTCATTGCTATTACATGGCTTACATGACAGCAGTTTAAACTTGCATACAGATATCAGTGCAAAGGTCACCCCTACTGATAATAAAAGGGGTCCAAGCAACTGGGTCCACTCAAACCTATTCTTATCATCACGTTGGATCCATCCCATTGCAGTAAATGTGATTCCAACAAGTCCCACAAAGATTCCAGAGAAAAGCAAGGTGGCCCCAGCTTTATCACTTTCCGAGACTTGAACATCCAGCTGGGTGTTTGTGAATGGGGTAACGGAAAATATGTTGAGGGAGAAATCATCCACTGGAGGGTTCCTCTGTTCCATTCTTATTTGCTGGTTGCCTCTTGTTGCAGCCTAAAAAGAAATACTCAGCAGCTTGTCAAGCTAAAAGATCAGGAGGTACAACAAACACAAGACTCGCATGATTTGTACATAGAGAGTAGACTTTGGTAGGCAGGTATAAAGGTCTGAGCAGTGAAGCTTAAATATAAAGGACAATGGAATGTACTGTACATTTGAAGAATAACCAAGAAGATTGAGTATAAACTTACATGACCTGGAATATTTAAAAAAGCATGTTTTGAGAAAAATAGATACAATTTATGGACATTGGTAAGGGATCAGGGCAGCTTAGAAATTTTGGTGACTTTTTAATGACAGATCTGTCTTTTTTATTGGTGGAGTGTCTTGTATTTTGATATATTTTTGTAATACTAAAATATTTTGTTATACTTGTGGCAATGTGGACTACAGTCCTAATATTGTACAATTCCCTGTCATTCTTCACCTATAGACATATCCCTCTAGTGCTGGGTGGCAGTGACCTCACATCTGTGAGCCCGCCCGACCAGAAAGGATTGTGGGATTAGTAGTCTTTCAGACCAGTGTTTCTTTTGTGTGACATGACATCTGCACTACACATCCCAGGAATCCTTGCTATGTTCCGAAGAGACTCCTGGGAGGAACTATAAAAGGGTCCTGAGATCTGTGCCATGGTCTCTTCTTCCTGCGCAGGGCTGTCCACACATCTCCCTGTGCGAGGAAAGAGACTGCGGCCTACCACGCGGTGATCAAGTGATTCCAACCCGGCCCTGGAGGGCCCAATCCTCGTGCTGTTTGTTGGACATCCACACGGCACCCATCCAGCAGATCTACACTACGGTCGCCTGCATCCATCAGCCGTGGGTCATCGCTGGTCGCTTCGCTGAAGGACGTCTTTCTAGAATCGCTGTCTGCAAGGTGCAAGGTGTAAGCTGGTTTGGTCATTGGTGAGAAGGCAATTGCCTATCCTTTGCAACCTTTCTCTGCTACTTTATCTGAACACTGTGTACAGACATCTTTACCTCAGGAACACTTTATTGCAATACTGTTTGGAACACTGTACATAGACACCTTTACTTAAAACCACTTCAAGGTGTATCACTAGCCTGTTTAAACCCTTCGGCTATTACCACACTATTGTGCCTCATTGGATACAATCTAATGAGCTCCAACTGCCGGTGAAAACTATCAGGCCTGCATCTTGGACACTGCTGTTAATACCATCCTCTATTCTGTCTGATCTCTCATTAAGATACAAAGGTTGAATAGGCCGGCCTGGGGTTCCCCTTTAGTGTGTGACTGCCTGTCCTAGATAGATAACCTTACTTACCTTTCAGGTTATGCTCCAGGTGGTAATTCATTGTACATATATGTCAATTATGCTTTTGTGCTGTTTCTAAGCTGTCTTTTAGGGAAATTATTCTTTCGAGTCTGGGCTGTTATCCAGTACTCGGTTGACCAATTACCCTCCTCTGTGTATCAATATTACATTACTTACTCCAGTAAAAGCTTAGTTAACATAAACATATTTGACTTGTGTGAGATGTCATTTATAGGTGTTGTGAAAGATGTCTGAACCCAGAGTGTCAGGTGGGTTGCAATGTTCACAGGGTCACGGTGATGCAGAAGAACAGGTGAATCCAAGCAGTCCTCAAGGGGGCTGTGCTACATACTCATTATAGTTTGAGAGTGCAGTTTGCCCCTTTTTTTTAGTCTGTGTAATTTAGTGTTTCGGCCATGCACCACATTTGTATTGTAATGGATTGGTGTAGAATTAGATTAATTTAGAGAAACAGGATGTAGCAGTGGTGAGTTTTTTATATTTATTTACTTTAAAGTTAAACTATTATTGCGTACTTCAGCAAGGCAGTAAATCTTACAGAAAGGAAAAAATAATACAAAACTTGGAGGTACATCCATCATCACAATAATTGTAGAACAGGATAAGTCACAGCATATTTCAAGTAGAAAACAATAAATTAAGATAATGCATACCCGGGACATAATAAAGGGTGTCATTGAGATCAAAAGCATCTACCTAGCGGGGAGAATCACCTTAATAAATTAAGCCAGCAAAGCCGTATGCTATAAGATTATGCCACTTCCTAAGCAAGGTCTTGCCTGTGCAATTTTTTAGTTTTTCCCAAGACAGACCTTAAAACAAAAGAAAAAAACAAGAACCAAAAGTCAAGAGAGTAAACCGGTAGCACTTCCCCAGTACCCAAAATTACTAACAGTATATTGCCCTCTGACATGTGTCAAGTAGCATGTCCTATGGTATAGGTGTAAGAATTAGTAAACAGGGAAGACTTAATAGAGAGAGAGAAAAGAAAAGAAAAGGGGGAAGGGGGTAGTGGAGAAAATAGAGGTAATAATAATACAGCTGGGACCCCAGAGGCCGAGCCACCACCTTAACGACCCACACAATCCACTCTAGCTCCCTATACTGTGTTCATTCTAAGAAAGTGTACAGGATACATATGTGTTGTAGTCACTGGAATATTGGAAACTGTGCCAGTAGCACCTTGTTTTCCAGTACTGCTCCTGTTTCCATCTTATAGCTGCAATTAAAGGCTTAATTTTGGCAAATTTCCTTCAACACAGCAATCCACTGGCCCACGGATGGGGGGGCTGAGCATTTCCATTTTTGAGGGATACAGTTTTTTTTTATATTTTTTTATTTTTTATTTTATGAAGTCTCCACAACACCACCGACGAAGCATACATATCATGATGAATTCTGTGTTTTTTAACACTTTTTCTTTTTATGTATAATGTATTATGTGATATATACTTTATGACATATATTATTGTATAATATTGTAGGGTGGAATGTGTCTTCATTTACACTGTAGGATGGTATATTAATTCAAAAAATTTCACTTTTTAGATCCAGTGTACATGCACGTATATATCTTTCTTTTGCCTTTTTTAAGCATTCATTCTTTTAGAGTACTATCCACTACTCGATGGATGGGTACATGTCTTTTCTAGACATCCACATATTATTGCAAGCAGAGACAAATATATTTAGTTCACACCACAGTACACTCGTATCTACACACTAAACAATATATACAATCATATACATTCACATGTTCACGAGCATCTCTCTCTATGTTTACTTTACATATATACATCTACATACAGTGCCTTGCGAAAGTATTCGGCCCTCTTGAACTTTGCAACCTTTTGCCACATTTCAGGTTTCAAACATAAAGATATAAAACTGTAATTTTTTTTTTTTAAGAATCAACAACACGTACACAATCATGAAGTGGAACGAAATTTATTGGATATTTCAAACTTTTTTAACAAATAAAAAACTGAAAAATTGTGCGTGCAAAACTATTCAGCCCCCTTAAGTTAATACTTTGTAGCGCCACCTTTTGCTGCGATTACAGCTGTAAGTCGCTTGGGGTATGTCTCTATCAGTTTTGCACATCGAGAGACTGAAATTATTGGCCATTCCTCCTTGCAAAACAGCTCGAGCTCAGTGAGGTTGGATGGAGAGCATTTCTGAACAGCAGTTTTCAGTCCTTTCCACAGATTCTCGATTGGATTCAGGTCTGGACTTTGACTTGGCCATTCTAACACCTGGATATGTTTATTTGTGAACCATTCCATTGTAGATTTTTCTTTATGTTTTGGATCATTGTCTTGTTGGAAGACAAATCTCCATCCCAGTCTCAGGTCTTTTGCAGACTCCATCAGGTTTTCTTCCAGAATGGTCCTGTATTTGGCTCCATCTATCTTCCCATCAATTTTAACCATCTTCCCTGTCCCTGCTGAAGAAAAGCAGGCCCAAACCATGATGCTGCCACCACCATGTTTGACAGTGGGGATGGTGTGTTCAGGGTGATGAGCTGTGTTGCTTTTACGCCAAACATAACATTTTGCATTGTTGCCAAAAAAGTTCGATTTTGGTTTCATCTGACCAGAGCACCTTCTTCCACATGTTTGGTGTGTCTCCCAGGTGGCTTGTGGCAAACTTTAAACAACACTTTTTATGGATATCTTTAAGAAATGGCTTTCTTCTTGCCACTCTTCCATAAAGGCCAGATTTGTGCAGTATACAACTGATTGTTGTCCTATGGACAGAGTCTCCCACCTTAGCTGTAGATCTCTGCAGTTCATCCAGTGATCATGGGCCTCTTGGCTGCATCTCTGATCAGTCTTCTCCTTGTATGAGCTGGAAGTTTAGAGGGACGGCCAGGTCTTCGTAGATTTGTAGTGGTCTGATACTCCTTCCATTTCAATATTATCGCTTGCACAGTGCTCCTTGGGATGTTTAAAGCTTGGGAAATCTTTTTGTATCCAAATCCGGCTTTAAACTTCTCCACAAGAGTATCTCGGACCTGCCTGATGTGTTCCTTGTTCTTCATGATGCTCTCTGCGCTTTAAACGGACCTCTGAGGCCGAGTACTCACGAGCAGACAAGTCCGATGAAACCGGTCCGCGGACCGTTTTCATCGGACATGTCTGCCCGGGGACTGCCCGGGGACTTCTGTTCGATGGCTGTACACACCATCGAACAGAGGTCCGCGCGTAAACAATACGCGGGGCGTGTCCACGGTGTCGCCGCGACAATGACGCGGCGACGTGGGCGGCCTGCCTTTAAAATGCTTCCACGCATGCGTCAAAGTCATTCGACGCATGCGAGGGATGGCGGGCGGCCGGACATGTACGGTAGGGTCTGTACAGACGACCGTACATGTCCGGGCGGACAGGTTTCCAGCGGACTGTTTTAAAGCAAGTCCAGGAAACAGTTGTCTGCTGGAAACCTGTCCGATCCGCCCGAAAATGGTCCGCTCGGGCCTACACACGGCCAAACATGTCTGCTGAAACTGGTCCGCGGACCAGTTTCAGCAGACATGTTTGGTCGTGAGTACGGGGCCTGAGACTATCACAGTGCAGGTGCATTTATACGGAGACTTGATTACACAAAGGTGGATTCTATTTATCATCATTAGTCATTTAGGTCAACATTGGATCATTCAGAGATCCTCACTGAACTTCTGGAGAGAGTTTGCTGCACTGAAAGTAAAAGGGGCTGAATAATTTTGCACGCCCAATTTTTCAGTTTTTTATTTGTTAAAAAAGTTTGAAATATCCAATAAATTTTGTTCCACTTCATGATTGTGTCCCACTTGTTGATTCTTCAAAACAAATTACAGTTTTATATCTTTATGTTTGAAGCCTGAAATATGGCAAAAGGTCGCAAAGGGGGCCGAATACTTTCGCAAGGCACTGTACATTCTATGATTCGGCACCATTTAGCTTTTTTACGTATCTTCACTTATGTTCATTTGGGGTTAATATACTTATGACGCGTCTGTTTTTTTCCGACACACAATTATTACCTACAATATGAATATATATCCTTCTTTGCATTTTATGTGGTCGTTTACACACACACATAAATACCTATACGATAATTTTCTCACTAACTATATATCATGTCCATTGGTTCATCCACATGACCACTACTTCATAAAGAAAACATTGTTTGTATTTTAATTTAATTCACCAGACCTATGGACATACAGTGAGGAAAATAAGTATTTGAACACCCTGCTATTTTGCAAGTTCTCCCACTTGAGGGGTCTGAAATTGTCATCGTAGGTGCATGTCCACTGTGAGAGACATAATCAAAAAAAAACATTCCAGAAATCACAATTTATGATTTTTTAACTATTTATTTGTATGATACAGCTGCAAATAAGTATTTGAACACCTGTCTATCAGCTATAATTCTGACCCTCAAAGACCTGTTAGTCTGCCTTTAAAATGTCCACCTCCACTCCATTTATTATCCTAAATTAGATGCACCTGTTTGAGGTCATTAGCTGCATAAAGACACCTGTCCACCCCATACAATCAGTAAGAATCCAACTACTAACATGGCCAAGACCAAAGAGCTGTCCAAAGACACTAGAGACAAAATTGTACACCTCCACAAGGCTGGAAATGGGCTACGGGGAAATTGCCAAGCAGCTTAGTGAAAAAAGGTCTACTGTTGGAGCAATCATTAGAAAATGGAAGAAGCTAAACATGACTGTCAATCTCCCTCGGACTGGGGCTCCATGTAAAATCTCACCTCGTGGGGTCTCAATGATCCTAAGAAAGGTGAGAAATCAGCCCAGGACTACACGGGAGGAGCTGGTCAATGACCTGAAAAGAGCTGGGACCACCGTTTCCAAGGTTACTGTTGGTAATACACTAAGACCAGGGGCGGACTGACCATTCGGTCATTCGGTCATTGCCCGAGGGCCCGTGGTGGGGGGGGGCCCGGGCTGGCTCAGTCCGTCCCTGGAGGTGCCCGCAGCAGCTTCAGCTTCTAAACAATTAAAAAAACGGAGTCTGCACTCTGTATCCCCGAGATGCCTTGTATAAGAGGCTCGCTCGGGAGTTATGAGCTTCCCAGGATGGATGGCTCATCAGAGCCGTGAGCCGTGCGTTGTGGGGATGTACAGTGACAGGCGCTCCGGCCACCTCTCTCCCCTGTGGAATTCAGCTGAGGGGGGCGGGGCCATAAGTCACTGCCTCGGAGGACTGCATGTGAAGGAGCTGCTGCTGCTGGACTGGAGAGGCAGAGCTGACTGAATTGCACAGACACAGGAACGAATGGCATTCACAATGACCTGCCTTGTGTTGTGTGCAGATTAGCAGGTCAGTGTGATAAATAATGAAAGCCCTGTGATTGCAGTTACCGTGACAGTGTCTAATCTGTGTAATAAGAGCCATGCCCATGCTGATTGTTTCTTTACCTTCTTGCCCTGTGCTGTGTCTGTGCTTATTTACCAGGTAGCAGGTCATGTCAGGGGCTATTCATCCAGCCATCCATCCCGTTGTCTTGTCAAGATGGTTCCCCTATCGGATAGGTTCCCACCTCGACTGCGCAGGCGCTGCACTTGCGCAGTCGGAGGCTACGAAAATCTCCAAGCCCGAAGAGCTGTTTGTTAGCTGTAAACAGAGCATATGCAATGAACACTGCGCTCGCTCCCGACCCAATGCTTGGTGCTGGTTACACACGCCCCCAGTTTGTTGATATTCTCAATATGACATCCACCCCTTTGACAAAAGCACTGGACATCGAGTGGAGGAGCCGTGTATAACCAGCCCCAAGCATCGGGTCGGGAGCGAGCGCATTGCGCATGCTCCATTTACAGCGGACAAACAGCTGTTCAGCCTCGGAGATTTCCGTAGACTCTGACTGAGCATGCACAGTTGAGGTCGGAAACTATCAGATAGAGGAACCATATCGTCAGGACACCGGCCAGCTCATACCTCCCGACCCCCTCATATACAACAGCCACATCAACCTAGCTAGTGGGATTTAATGGTTCAAGGCACTGCTTTCTCGGGGGTACAGACTCTTTTTTTTATTGTGTATGATAAGCTGCCACTGCTGCGGGCACCTCCAGTGGCAGACTGAGCCGGCCCGGGCCCTGCCACCACGGTGCCGACTGACTGGTCAATCCGCCCCTGCACACTGATATCTGGTACACCGAATGCCACTCAGTGTATAGATATCAGTGTTATATATAGGGAATAGCACTTAGACCTGGTTCACATTGAAGCAATTTACCATGCGATTTGACATGTCAAATCGCATGGCAATGGCACTAACCGAATCGGTGTGATGCCCCATTCGTGGCGCCGATTCCCAAAAGTAGTTTCTGTACAACTTTTGGCGACTTCTTGGTGCAATTTCCATAGACATCTGTGCAGCAACCCTCACAGATGTCTCTGAAATCACCCGCCAAATTCACACTGACATGCGGGTATGAAATCATGCGAGTTTAGCTGAACTGTCTCGCACAATTTCATTCCCACTGTCAGTGCGAACCTGGACTAAAGAATGTTCCTTACATTGGTGATCAGTGGGAAGAATGTCCCTTACATTGGTGATCAGTGAGAAGAATGTCCCTTACATTGGTGATCAGTGGGAAGAATGTCCCTTACATTGGTGATCAGTGAGAAGAATGTCCCTTACATTGGTGATCAGTGAGAAGAATGTCCCTTACATTGGTGATCAGTGAGAAGAATGTTCCTTACATGTTCCTTACATTGGTGATCAGTGGGAAGAATGCTCCTTACATTGGTGATCAGTGGGAAGAATGTCCCTTACATTGGTGATCAGTGGGAAGAATGTTCCTGACATTGGTGATCGGTGAGAAGAATGTTCCTTACATTGGTGATCAGTGGGAAGAATGTTCCTTACATTGGTGATCAGTGAGAAGAATGTTCCTTACATTGGTGATCAGTGGGAAGAATGTTCCTTACATTGGTGATCAGTGGGAAGAATGTTCCTTACATTGGTGATCAGTGAGAAGAATGTTCCTTACATTGGTGATCAGTGAGAAGAATGTTCCTTACATTGGTGATCAGTGAGAAGAATGTTCCTTACATTGGTGATCAGTGGGAAGAATGTTCCTTACATTGGTGATCAGTGGGAAATATGATCCTTACATTGGTGATCAGTGAGAAGAATGTCCCTTACATTGGTGATCAGTGGGAAGAATGTCCCTTACATTGGTGATCAGTGGGAAGAATGTCCCTTACATTGGTGATCAGTGAGAAGAATGTCTCTTACATTGGTGATCAGTGGGAAGAATGTTCCTTACATTGGTGATCAGTGGGAAGAATGTTCCTTACATTGGTGATCAGTGAGAAGAATGTCCCTTACATTGGTGATCAGTGGGAAGAATGTCCCTTACATTGGTGATCAGTGGGAAGAATGTCCCTTACATTGGTGATCAGTGGGAAGAATGTCCCTTACATTGGTGATCAGTGAGAAGAATGTCCCTTACATTGGTGATCAGTGGGAAGAATGTCCCTTACATTGGTGGTCAGTGGTAAGAATGTTCCTTACATTGGTGATCAGTGAGAAGAATGTTCCTTACATTGGTGATCAGTGAGAAGAATGTTCCTTACATTGGTGATCAGTGGGAAGAATGTTCCTTACATTGGTGATCAGTGGGAAATATGATCCTTACATTGGTGATCAGTGGGAAGAATGTCCCTTACATTGGTGATCAGTGAGAAGAATGTTCCTTACATTGGTGATCAGTGAGAAGAATGTCCCTTACATTGGTGATCAGTGGGAAGAATGTCCCTTACATTGGTGATCAGTGGGAAGAATGTCCCTTACATTGGTGATCAGTGGGAAATATGATCCTTACATTGGTGATCAGTGGGAAGAATGTCCCTTACATTGGTGATCAGTGAGAAGAATGTTCCTTACATTGGTGATCAGTGAGAAGAATGTCCCTTACATTGGTGATCAGTGGGAAGAATGTCCCTTACATTGGTGATCAGTGGGAAGAATGTCCCTTACATTGGTGATCAGTGAGAAGAATGTCCCTTACATTGGTGATCAGTGGGAAGAATGTCCCTTACATTGGTGATCAGTGAGAAGAATGTCTCTTACATTGGTGATCAGTGGGAAGAATGTTCCTTACATTGGTGATCAGTGGGAAGAATGTCCCTTACATTGGTGATCAGTGAGAAGAATGTCCCTTACATTGGTGATCAGTGAGAAGAATGTCCCTTACATTGGTGATCAGTGAGAAGAATGTCCCTTACATTGGTGATCAGTGAGAAGAATGTCCCTTACATTGGTGATCAGTGGGAAGAATGTTCCTTACATTGGTGATCAGTGGGAAGAATGTTCCTTACATTGGTGATCAGTGAGAAGAATGCTCCTTACATTGGTAGTCAGTGGGAAGAATGTCCCTTACATTAGTGATCAGTGAGAAGAATGCTCCTTACATTGGTGATCAGTGGGAAGAATGTCCCTTACATTGGTGATCAGTGAGAAGAATGTTTTAATTCCTATAATAAACATTTATTTTGAACAGTGTGTAGAGAAATTCTTTGAACGCCTGCAATGTGGGCAGTGCAATATGTAGGTGGGACTTTGTGTGAATGTAGCTTTAACGTGGGCAGGGACACATGGGCGGAGACACAGGGGGCCCCATGATCTCCTTTTGCCCGGGGGCCCCATGAACTGTCAGTCCGCCCCTGACTAAGACGTCATGGTTTGAAATCATGCATGGCACGGAAGGTTCCCCTGCTTAAACCAGCACATGTCAAGGCCCGTCTTAAGTTTGCCAATGACCATTTGGATGATCCAGAGAAGTCATGGGAGAAAGTCATGTGGTCAGATGAGACCAAAATAGAACTTTTTGGTCATAATTCCACTAACCGTGTTTGGAGGAAGAAGAATGATGAGTACCATCCCAAGAACACCATCCCTACTGTGAAGCATGGGGGTGGTAGCATCATGCTTTGGGGTGTTTTTCTGCACATGGGACAGGGCGACTGCACTGTATTAAGGAGAGGATGACCGAGCCATGTATTGCGAGATTTTGGGCAACAACCTCCTTCCCTCAGTTAGAGCTTTGAAGATGGGTCGAGGCTGGGTCTTCCAACATGACAATGACCCGAAGCACACAGCCAGGATAACCAAGGAGTGGCTCTGTAAGAAGCATATCAAGGTTCTGGCGTGGCCTAGCCAGTCTTCAGACCTAAACCCAATAGAGAATCTTTGGAGGGAGCTCAAACTCAGTGTTTCTCAGCGACAGCCCAGAAACCTGACTAATCTAGAGAAGATCTGTGTGGAGGAGTGGGCCAAAATCCCTCCTCCAGTGTGTGCAAACCTGGTGAAAATCTACAAGAAATGTTTGACCTCTGTAATTGCAAACACAGGCTACTGTACCAAATATTAACATTGATTTTCTCAGGTGTTCAAATACTTATTTGCAGCTGTATCATACAAATAAATAGTTAATACATTGTGATTTCTGGATTTTTTTTTTTAGATTATGTCTCTCACAGTGGACATGCACCTACGATAACAATTTCAGACCCCTCCATGATTTCCAAGTGGGAGAACTTGCAAAATAGCAGGGTGTTCAAATACTTATTTTCCTCACTGTATATATACCGTATGTCTACTATACATTTTCTACACATAAAAACACTTTTTTCTTACACAGAGCCATTTCCTTAGCATCTGGATACACTACAATGAACTCTTTTCATCATCACTGTTTGATATTGTCGCATGGGCAATGCAACTCAATAACTGTGAAGGTTTTATACACTTTGTTTTACACGTAGCTACCTATTCAAACAAAGGCAATGACTTGCACATACAGATTTTAAAATTTTTACTTTTATATTTATTTATGTATGTGTGTTTTTTGAATGTGAGTTTAATTTTGCATTTAGGTATCTTTATGCACACATGTGAAGACACTTTCCGATCGGCTTTGGGAGTTCCCTTCACTAATTGGGTCTCACTTGCGGATGGTCAATGTCAATCACATGTCTTGGGTAAGAATCATATATATTTGAAGTGTGTTCTTTTTTATGCTAGCCATGATTAAGCACTGATTTGGAGTGTGAAATGCGTAGGCTGTTATTCCCGTTCGCTGCTTGTTTTTGTAGTGCATTTTTTTTATATTAAAGACAACCTTATGTTTTTTTGGAGTGCAGCTGTCCATCCCTTTTTTCTTCTATCAACAGGATACATATGTGTTGTAGTCACTGGAATATTGGAAACTGTGTGTCACGTACCTGGTTGTAGAGCCCAACGTGCAGGGAGCGGCCTCTCGTAAGCCTCTGACCCAAGACCTACTGGTAGAATGGACAGAGGGTCAAGGGTCCGGAGGGACACAAGTGCCTGGTGGTAAAGCTGAGTAGTGGTCCAGGAATGGTAGCCGGTAGGTATGCTGGTTCAGGCAGGGCACTTTAACAGCAGACAAGACGGTAGTATGGCACTTGTAGGTACAGAGATCAGGCAGGCAAGTAAGCCGGTCGGTTCACCGGTAAGTGGTTCAGGTAACAAGGAAAGTCCAGAGAATCGTGGTAGTCCAAGCCGGGTCAGTAGTACGGGCGGGCAGCGACAAGCCAGGGATTGAGCAGAGCCGTGGTCAGGAGAAGCCGGGGTCAAAGGCGGGTTGCAGACAAGGAAGGTCAAGGAAAGCCGGGTCAGGTAAACAGGTGAATCAATAGGTAGCAGATGCAGGTTCTCAGGTAAACGCTGTAGACTGGTCAGCAAGGTGGTGAGGGACTGACCAGTTTAAATAGCGTTTCCTTGGCGCCAAACGCCGTCAGTGGGCGCGCGCACTCCCGCGCCGCGCGCCGCGCACACTGACGCGCGCAAACGCGCGCCAATGCGCACGCGCTGGGGCTGAATTCCCCTGACATTGACAGGACTGCGGAATCTCCTTTCGTGACATTGCCCCCCCTCTACGGGCAGCCTCCGGATGCCCAACTGGGTCAATCTTCTTGGGTTATAAGCTTGGATCAGTCTCTGGGCATGAATGTTGGCTTCTGGTTCCCAGGAATTTTCTTCCGGACCATAACCCTTCCATTTCACTAGGTATTGTACTAGGTTACGTCTCTTCCGACAATCTAGGATGGATTCCACCTCAAATTCCTCCTCGCCGTCGATAAGTACCGGCTCGGGGGGACCGACATTCCGGTCGGTGAAGGGATCCGGGATCGCAGGCTTGAGAAGTGCCACATGGAAAACTGGATGGATCCGGAAAGAAGCAGGTAGTTTTAACTCGTAGGCCACTTCGTTAATCCTCCTGAGAATCTGGAAAGGCCCCACAAACTTGGGACCAAGTTTCTTGGACGGGCAGGCTAGTTTTAGATTCAAAGTGGACAGCCAAACTTGGTCTCCTGGAGCCAGATCAAGTTCCCCCCTTCTCCTCCTGTCGAATACCTCTTTATTATGTTCTTGGGCCTTTGCCATTGTCTCTTGGAGTAATTTGTTATTAGTGGCGAAAAAATCCAAGGTTTCTTGGGCAGCTGGTACTGAGCATTCCGGGATAGTGTTGGATAGGAAGAGAGGGTGGAAGCCATAATTAGCAAAAAATGGAGATTGGTTGTTGGCCGAATGGACCGAGTTGTTGTAGGCGAACTCTGCCAGAGGCAATAGAGAGGCCCAATCGTCCTGTGAAAAACTGGAGAAGCATCGCAGATATTGCTCGAGCGTCTGATTGGTGCGCTCCGTTTGGCCATTGGTCTGCGGGTGGTACGCAGAAGAAAAGGAGAGGTCAATCTTCAATGCCCCGCACAGAGCCTTCCAAAACCTTGAGGTGAATTGCACCCCGCGGTCCGATACAATATTAGCAGGTATGCCATGAAGTCTCACAATCTCTCTTATGAAAATTTTTGCTGTTTCAGCCGCAGAAGGTGTCCCCAGCATCGGTAAGAAGTGCGCCATCTTTGAAAGCCTGTCCACCACCACAAAGATAGTGGTATATTCTTCCGAAGGGGGTAGCTCAACATTGAAGTCCATTGAAATCCTTCTCCACGGTTTCTCTGGAACAGGCAGTGGTTTGAGTAAACCCCAAGCTTTGGTTCTGCTACCCTTATGCTGAATACAGGTAATACAGGATTCCACGTAATTTTTACAGTCCTGAAGTAGTTGGGGCCACCAGAAGGTGCGCTGGAGGAGCTCAGCCGTCTTATGTATCCCAAAATGACCAGCTAGCTCATGGTCATGGCAGGACTTAAGAGCTGCTACCCGTAGCTGTTGAGGGACGAAAATCTTGTCCTTGTTCCAGAGTAAGCCGTCCCTTAACTGTAGAGTAGGATCTGGGGCTAAGGAACTTCCTGAAGAAGCCTGCTTGATTTGAGAGAGAAGGTCTCCTTGTAACATGAGAAAATTTCCAGGAGTAAGGATGGTGTCTGAAGATGAAGGGACTTCAAGACCACTGAACATCCGGGAGAGGGCGTCGGGCTTGGTGTTTTTCGACCCAGGTCTGTAGGTTATATGGAACGAAAAACGGGTGAAGAACAATGCCCACCTGGCCTGGCGTGGCTTCAGTCTTTTGGCAACCTTTAAATACTCTAAGTTTTTATGATCCGTGAAGATCAGAATAGGGTGTGCAGCACCCTCCAGAAGATAGCGCCATTCTTCGAGGGCTGCTTTGATTGCCAAAAGCTCCCTGTCCCCAACATCATAATTCCTCTCGGCTTCTGAAAGTTTGCGGGAAAAAAAAGCGACTGGATGTAGGAGAGATTTGGACCCCTGTCTCTGAGAGAGCACTGCCCCGACCGCCACTTCAGAGGCATCCACCTCCAATGTATAGGGTAGGACCGGATCAGAATGCTTCAGGATAGAGGCTGAAATAAACAGATCCTTCAAGGTGACAAAAGCAGCTTGTGCCTCGGGAGACCACTGAAAACGGGTGCCCTGTTTGGTTAGACCTGTGATAGGGGCGATTATTGAAGAGAAGCCCTTGATGAACTTACGATAAAAATTCGCAAATCCCACGAAGCGTTGGACTGCTTTTTTATCGGTGGGAGCAGGCCACTCTGTGATAGCAGTGACCTTTTGAGGATCCATCCTGACACCTTCGATTGAGATTATAAGACCCAGAAACTGAATACTTTCTTGTTCAAACTCGCATTTCTCGGCTTTAGCGTATAGGCTATGTTGACGGAGCCGAGCTAGAACTCTTTGGACATGCTTCCGATGATCTGGCAGGGAGGAAGAGAAGACCAGGATGTCGTCCAGATAGATAATGACGAATAGATCAAGGTAGTCTCTAAATATATCATTTACGAAATGTTGGAAGGTGGCTGGGGCATTGCACAAACCGAAGGGCATAACTAAATATTCAAAGTGCCCGAATCTGGTCCGGAATGCTGTCTTCCACTCGTCTCCGTCTCTAATACGGACAAGGTTGTAGGCCCCGCGGAGATCGAGTTTGGTAAAGATGACGGCTGCTCCTAGTCTCTGGAATAATTCGGGGACAAGAGGAAGGGGATATCTGTTTTTAATTGTGATCTTGTTCAAATCCCGATAGTCTACGCAGGGGCGTAGAGAATGGTCTTTCTTCTCCACAAAGAATATGCCGGCTCCCGCGGGGGATGTGGAAGGGCGTATGAAGCCTTTTTCAAGGTTTTCGTCAATATAGGATCTTAACGTGCCCAATTTCAGTTCTGTCAAGGGGAATATCCTACCAAACGGGATTTCTGCACCAGGTAAAAGTTCAATTGGGCAGTCGTAGGACCTGTGTGGAGGTAAGGTTTCTGCCTCTTTTTTACTAAAAACATCCAGGAAACCATGATACGCCTCCGGAACCAGTTGACGGTTTCCAACTTCAGAGTCTAGACACATTAAGGGAGATGAGGAAGTTGCAGACTCCTGGAGGCAACGTTGGCAGCAGTAAGAGGAAAGGAAGTTGATCTCCCCGGACTCCCAGTCAATCTGGGGATTATGAGTCTTTAACCAGGGCATTCCCAAGATAACGGGAAAGATAGGTGACACAATGATATCAAAACAAAGAACTTCCCGATGGTTGTTAGCAATGAGCGTGTGTAAGGGGGCAGTTTCCTGAGTGACAGGGCCGGATCTGATGGCTGATCCGTCGGCTAAATGAACGGTGAGTTCCGAGCGTCTAGGTCGAAGAGGAACTCCATGTCGGGCGGCAAAGGAAGCATCCATGAAGCCGCTGCAAGCGCCGGAATCAATAATCACGGGTACTTGGACGTCCCCTCCTGGGAGCTGCAGAGAGATTGAAATTACCAGGTGAGTATCATTATTACATAAAGTGGATGAAAGGGTAGAAGGCAAGACTGAACACTTACGGAACTTGACAGGGCAGGTGTTTACATAGTGCCCGGATCCTCCGCAATACAGACAGAGATTATTGCGTCGGCGCCGCTGGCGCTCTTCTGGTGTTAGAGAGGGCCGCAGTAGGCCTAGTTGCATTGGTTCTGGGGCATCGGCACAGGTCGATACCGCACTTGGAAGAGGTATATGCGGAGAGCTTGGTACCCGTGGCATCATCCATGTGGGTCGTGCGGGACCGGATGTACGTTCAGCACGCCGTTCCCTTAAACGTCTGTCGATTTGTACAGAGAGGAGGATGAGGGCGTCAAGCGTTGCGGGAATGCCCACTCGAGCCAGTTCGTCCTTTAATGAGTCCAAGAGGCCCGCACGGAACTGGTGACGCAGGGCAACATCGTTCCAGTTGGTGTCGGAACTCCACTGTCTGAATTCAGCTACATAGTCCTCTACTGCCCTGCGCCCCTGTTGGAGTACACATAACGCTGCTTCAGCAGTTGCCGCTAACTGAGTATCCTCATAAATAAGGTCCATGGCTTGAAAAAAGGCAGCAAGATGGTTAAGGCATTCTTCCTTGCGTTCCAACAGGCGATGTGCCCAGGTTTGGGGTTCGCCGGATAACAGCGAGATGACGAAGCCCACTTTTGTAGCTTCGAGCGAAAAAGTTCTAGGTTGTAGCGCAAAGAAAAGTTCGCAGGCGTTGCGGAAGGCTCTGTATTTGCTGCGGTCACCAGAAAATCTTTCAGGTGTGGGCACACGGGGTTCCGGTGGCAACATCACTACAGAAGGGGTGGCTGAAGTTCCGGATGCCGCAGGAGCGGTTGTAGCCAAAGTTTGGACGCGCTCCTCCAAACGGGTATAACCCTCTTGTAGGTTCCTTACAGCCGTAGTAAGACCATCCAGATGGCGGCATAAGTCCTCCATAGGAGACGCTCCCTGCGTGGGCTCGGTCATGGCTGACCAGTACTGTCACGTACCTGGTTGTAGAGCCCAACGTGCAGGGAGCGGCCTCTCGTAAGCCTCTGACCCAAGACCTACTGGTAGAATGGACAGAGGGTCAAGGGTCCGGAGGGACACAAGTGCCTGGTGGTAAAGCTGAGTAGTGGTCCAGGAATGGTAGCCGGTAGGTATGCTGGTTCAGGCAGGGCACTTTAACAGCAGACAAGACGGTAGTATGGCACTTGTAGGTACAGAGATCAGGCAGGTAAGTAAGCCGGTCGGTTCACCGGTAAGTGGTTCAGGTAACAAGGAAAGTCCAGAGAATCGTGGTAGTCCAAGCCGGGTCAGTAGTACGGGCGGGCAGCGACAAGCCAGGGATTGAGCAGAGCCGTGGTCAGGAGAAGCCGGGGTCAAAGGCGGGTTGCAGACAAGGAAGGTCAAGGAAAGCCGGGTCAGGTAAACAGGTGAATCAATAGGTAGCAGATGCAGGTTCTCAGGTAAACGCTGTAGACTGGTCAGCAAGGTGGTGAGGGACTGACCAGTTTAAATAGCGTTTCCTTGGCGCCAAACGCCGTCAGCGGGCGGGCGCGCGCACTCCCGCGCCGCACGCACTCCCGCAACGCGCGCCGCGCGCACTCCCGCGCCGCGCGCATGCGCGCGCAAACGCGCGCCAATGCGCACGCGCTGGGGCTGAATTCCCCTGACATTGACAGGACTGCGGAATCTCCTTTCGTGACACTGTGCCAGTAGCACCTTGTTTTCCAGTACTGCTCCTCTTTCCATCTTATAGCTGCCATTAAAGGCTTAATTTTGGCAAATTTCCTTCAACACAGCAATCCACTGGCCCACGGACTGGGGGGGCTGAGCATTTCCAATTTTGAGGGATACAGATTTTTTGTTGCATTTTAAGTGTATCAAAAGAGATCTCTTGTACAATATCTATGCTACAAGGGTGGAGTCAAGTTCAATAGACAGGCCTATTCTCCAAGTGTATGTTGGTCAACTTGAAGACCAGGTTCCGAATCAAGTCCCAGAGGGGACAGATGCAGGAGCACATCCAGAATATATGTAGCATGGTACCATTTTCTTGTTGGCAACACCAAACACATTGTCAAGAATGCAGGGTAGATCCTGTGTAAAAGGGTAGGCACTATTGTGTCAAAAAAATGTATCCCGATTCCTGGAGCCTACTAGCTATGGAAGAGCGATTGGCAAAATACAAGATACGGTCTTGTTGTTTATCGGTAAATTTGAAATCCAAGTCCCTTTCCCACCTTTGTATATTTTAATATTTATTTACTGGAATACACTTAAAGAGGTAGTAAACCCTCCCACATAAAAACGATTTTCACAATATTATTAAATAAATAGTAATTACGATTTAAATGGTTACTTTGAATATATATAAAATGTTGTTCTTACTGCAAATATTCTTTATCTTGTAAAAGTTTCTCTGCATATTAACTGGCGCCATCTCCACTGTGGTCTTCCGTGTCTGTAAAGATATGCATTTCTGCCCACAGTACATACTCCTCTCGGTAATACCGTGCATGCGCACTAATAGCAATATGTCCAAGCCTCTTCTTCGTTTCCGGTTACTACCTTGTGACGTAGTGAGTCCAGGATCCTCTGGGGGGGAAAATTCAGAGCAAACATCGCAGGATGTCAGGGCTGACGTCTACAACAGGAAATGACGCAGCCCCGACATAGACACTGAGGGGCAGATCCACGTACCTGCGCGTAATCTTCCACTGGGCGCAGCGTATCTAAGATACACTACACCGCCGTAACTTTTTTTTTTTCGAATCCTCAAAGAATTTGTGCCGTAAGTTACGGTGGCGTAGTGTATCTTTGGCGGCGTAAGGGCGCGGGATTCAAATGGATGTAATGGGGGCGTGTTTTATGTAAATACGTTGTGACCCGACGTAAACAATGTTTTTTTTTTACTGCGCATGCGCCGTCCGTGGGGGTATCCCAGTGCGCATGCTCGAAATTAACCCGGAACAAGGCAATGCTTCCGACGGTGACGTCATTCTACGCAAATCCCTATTCGCGAACGACTTACGCAAACGACGTAAAAATTTCTAATTTCTACACTGGAACGACGGCCATACTTAACATTGAGTACGCCTCATAACAGCAGCTTTAACTATACGCCGGAAAAAGCCGAACGAAAACAGCGTAAAAAAATGCGCCGGCCGGACGGACGAACGTTCGTGGATGGCCGTAACTAGCTAATTTGCATACTCAACGCGGAATTCGCCGGAAACGCCACCCATCGGCCGCCGAAAAATTGCAGCTTAGATCCGACGGCGTACTAAGACGTACGCCTGTCGGATCTAGCCGAGATGCCGTCGTATCTTGTTTTGTGGATACAAAACAAAGATACGGCGCGCAAAATTTGAACTTACGCGGCGTATCAAGAGATACGCCGGCGTAATACCTTTGTGGATCTGCCCCACAATCTATTCGGCAGAGGCTCTGCTTGCCGGAATGAACGGGGATCCGGCGCATGCGCGGTACACGTCCCCACTCGTGAATGCACCTGTAACTTCACAAGTATACAGGTAAGAAAAAAAAGGCTAATAGCAATCGGTTTAAAATAATGACATGCCCAATTACATTAAAAGTGAAAATTTTAACTATACAACCGCTTTAATGAAAGCATATGTCATTACATATTTAATCCAAACCAGTGACTCTTAGGACCTAACAAGGCAACTGAGTTTTACTACAAGTGCTTGGTTACCAACTGTATTGTAGAGTAATTATAAAATCATAAATGACTTCAAAGATGTCCAGCCAAAACGAATAAAACTGTTTTAAGTGGCATACTGAAGATGTCATGTTTTGCATTAGTAGAAAGACAAATTCTGGGACTAGAATGGTAAAATGAAAATACTATTGCCTCGTACCGATACAATACTGGTAGAAAGTGGCATTTTTCATGTTCAATGTAAAACAAATTCACATAATGATGTCTTCAACTTGTAAAATTCTCAAAATGCCAAGGTTAAGGAGTTTCGCTGAAGGCCACATTCATCCTGAGCCCAGGCCTCATTAAATCCTTGCTCAACTCTCTTCTGGTATAAATAATATGACATTTCTAATTGCCATAAAATATTGCAGCATTTAAACAATGTTTAATCATTTATGAAAAGTCAATTTATTATCCTGAACATCCAGAGCAAAAAGCAATCTACGTTTATATTTTACACAAAATAACGATGGATATGGTTGTTGTTTAATGAACAATGAAATTCATGAACTACAATCCTTATCCACTTGCCAAAATAGCCATGATCATTTGTGTACAAATCCAATCCATTCTGTTAGGTCATACGGAGTGATGGTCACGCATCTAAAGCTAATATTGTTTTGTATGTTCAGGCTGGGTAACGAGCTCCAGTCATGACTTAAGTAACAATATTTTTAAGCAGTAAAAATGGCCTCATATATCTGTAAAATCGATTTATTTTTTTTAAGCTGAGTTCTGGGCACAATTAAACTTACCAGGCTTATGGCAGTTATATACACCTTGACCTTTGCATCAAAAGCAACATGACTAGCACTGTGGCCATTGACAGAACAGACCAGAAGGAGGGGGAACAAAATCACAGCGCTGAAGTCAATGGGACTGACACTGCTTACATCTGAGCGCCCCAGAAGTAAGGTGAGAAGTGTGCTAATCCAGCATGTACTGTATATGAGCAGATTTGATGGATTTAGAAAGCCTGCCTAATGTTGCTTGCGTTTGGTGCAAAGGAATCTATAACTGCTACAACACAGATACGGTTATTGTGCCCAGAGTTGAAGCTTAACCACTTCCATACAGGGCACTTATGTACCTTCCCGCCCAAGCCAATTTTCAGCTTTCAGCACTGTCGCACTTTGAATGACAATTGCGCGGTCATGCTACACTGTACCCAAACAAAATTGGCGTCCTTTTTTCCCCACAAATAGAGCTTTCTTTTGGTGGTATTTGATCACCTCTGCGATTTTTTTTTTGCGCAACAACTAAAAAAAGACTGAAAATGTTGAAAAAAAAATACGTTTTTATTTTTTTCTGTAATTTTTTTTGTAAATAAGTACGTTTTCTCTTTCAATTACGGGCACTGATATGGTGGCACTGATGGGCACAGATGAGATGGCACTGATGGACATCGATGAGGTAGTACTGACGGGCACAGATGAGGTGGCACTGATTGGCGGCGCTGGTATGCGGCACTGATGGGCACTCATAGGCGGCACTGATGGGCACACATAGGCGGCACTGATGGGCACACATAGGCGGCACTGATGGGCACACATAGGCGGCACTGATGGGCACTCATGGGCGGAACTGATGGGCACTCATGGGCGGCACTGGGCACTCATAGGCGGCACAGATGGGCACTCATGGGCGGCACTTATGGGTGGCACAGATGGGCACTGTGGGGTGGCACTGATGGACACTGTGGGGGTGGCACCGATGGACACTGTGGGGCGGCACTGATTTACTTATGTTGCCAGTCAGTGCCCATTTGTGGGCACTGATTGGCATCTTTTTTTTGGCATCTTTTTTTTTCTTTTTTTTTAGACTTTTTTTTTTTTTTTTTTTACTTTTTTTGCCCCCCTTTTTTTTGGTTTGCCCTTCCCTGGAGGTCCAGGGTGGGCTTCCCTGGTGGTCCATGTGGCGATCTGAGGGGGGGCCGCGCTGATAAACAATCAGCGCGAACCCCCCCTGTCAGGAGAGCCGCAGATCGTCTGTCAGATGCGAGTGAGGAAGAGCCATCAACGGCTCTTCCTGTTTACATCGTGATCAGCCATGGTTGGACACGGCTGATCACGTGGTAAAGAGTCTCCGTGAGAGACTCTTTACCGAGATCGGTGTTGCGGGGTGTCAGACTGACACTCTGCAACAACGATCGCCGCAATGCGCGCCCCCGGGGGCGCGCAGCGGCTCAGAATCCTGAGGACGTCATATGACGTCCAGTCAGGATTCTACAACCACTTTGCCGACGCCAATCTGTCATTGGCGGGCGGCAAGTGGTTAAAGGGGTTGTAAAAGTTTGTTTTTTATTTTCTAAAGAGGTTCCTTTAAGCTAGTGCATTGTTGGTTCACTTACCTTTTCCTTCGATTTCCCTTCTAAATATTTTTTTTTCTTTGTTTTTCTGTCTGAATTTCTCACTTCCTGTTCCTCCTCAGTAAGCTGTTCTAAATTACTTTCCACCGCTTGGATGATGGTGGCAAGTTTTCTGAGGAGAAACAGGAAGTGAGAAAATCAGACAAAGAAAAAAAAACATTTAGAAGGGAAATGTAAGGAAAAGGTAAGTGAACAAACAATGCACTAGCTTAAAGGAACCTGTTTAGAAAATAAAAAAAATGAACCTTTACACCTCCTTTAAAGTCAGTTCTTAAAGTAATATTGAACTCTCAGCTTTTTAAAGTGTTATTAAACCCAGGACCCTGCATTCGCTATATCTGGTCTCCCACAGTATACAGAACATGAAAATGCAATAGTTTAGTAAATATAAACTGCTGAATAGCTTTTCTCATCAGCAGTTAGAGCAGTCTCGTGACGTCTATCAGTGTCTGGTTAAAGCTTGTAGGAGGAGTTTTCACTCCATGTTGGCATGGTGTCCACCGTAGCATTTGCAGTGGCAAGGCAGTGTATAGGACTGACCAAGAGAAGGATTACTTGGATGTAGTTGGTCAGCTTAAACATGTATTGCAATATGTATGAACTAAATATCCCTGTTTTGTCTTTGCATAGTTTGCTGGGAAGGGTGTAGTAGTGTGCATTGGGTCCATTCAGAATTTGTAGTGTTAATGTGGTCACACCCCTTTGGCACCTGATAGTTCAAACACATGTACAAGCTATTGGGATTTGATCACAGGTATATCTTTTGTCTGAAGAAACTACAAGTCCCATTTTCCACTGAGGCAGACCACTTGTAGTTTTTAATTTACTGTGAGGGCGCTGATGTGCACCCTCGTAGTTCATTGACACTTCCTTCAGCCTTCAAACTGACAGCCTGTACAGAGGTAAGGGCAAGAAAGCTGGAGTCAGTGGGCCAGATCCACAAAAACGGGCTTATATTTAGGCGGGCGTAACGCATCTCATATGCGCTACGCCGCCGTAAATCGGAGTGGCTCGTAGGGTATCCACAAAGAACTTGCTCCCATATGCGGGCCGGCGTAACGTAAATCTGCCGGCTTAAGCCCGCGTAATTCAAAGTAGGCTTGGAGTGGGCGTGTTGTATGTTAATCTAGTATGTTTATCTAGTATGACGTTATTGACGCTTTTTACGAATGGCGCATGCGCCGTCCGTGGACGTATCCCAGTGCGCATGCGCAAAATCACATCGCAAATAGTCAATGCTTTCGACGTTAACGTAACTTACGCAAAGCCCTATTCGCAAACGATTTACGCAAACGACGTTAACGACGGAAAATTCTACGCTGTCCCGACGCCCATACTTAACATTGTGTACGCCTCATAGAGCCAGGGGTAACGTTACGCCGAAAAAAGCCTTTACGTAAACGACGTAAAAAAATTGCACCGGGCGGATGTACGTTTGAGAATCGGCGTATCTAGCTAATTTGCATACTCTACGCGGAAATCAACGGAAGCGCCACCTAGCGGCCAGCGTAAATATGCACCTAAGATCCAACGGCGTACTAAGACGTACGTCGTTAGGATATAGACCACATTCAGGCGTATCTTGTTTTGTGGATACAAAACAAAGATACGACGGTGCATCAAAGAACTTACGCGGCGTATAAATAATAAATGCACATTTTTCTACCTGCAAAAATATGGGCATTTATTCTTTTTTGAAATGGTGAACTTAGCCTTTAATCTGGTGCAATGCCCACTGACCAGATTGTAGCTTCTGTCTCTTGCCACATCCTATAGAGCAGCCCTCAAAATTTGCACTCGCCTGCTCGCATTTTGCGAGTACATTTTGAGGGCTGGCGAGTGTGGGGCGGGCTGCCTGGGAGCAGTGGGGGCGAGCAAGGAGAGGAGCCGCCGCCGACTGGTTGTTCAAAGCGCGGGGAACATGACAGCTTTCAATTCAATAGCTGTGTTCCCCGCGGCGAGCCGCCATATACAGCCCCTCCCCCTTGTCCAGGCACTTTGATAGACGATCACCCATCCCAGGATTGGACGGGTGATCTGTCTATCAAAGTTTCCCGGTAGTGCCCGATCCACAAAGCACTTGGAAATTTGCGGCGGTGTATCGTAAACAGGTCCCGCGCAAGGCGGCCCAATTCAAACGGGGCGGGTACCATTTAAATTAGGCGCGCTCCCCCGCCGGATGTACTGCGCATGCTCCCGTCGCAAATTTCCCAACGTGCTTTGCGCGAAATTACGACGCGCCGACGTTTTGTGAATCGCGACGTGAAAAAAGAGTTACGCCGTGAAAATTCAAAAATTTAAAAATAATTCAAAAGCGACGCGGGAAAGACAGGAATATTTTAACATGGTGGAGTATTTTTACACCATGTTATGCCTCGTACACACGGGCAAACATGTACGATGAAAACGGTCCGCCGGACCGTTTTCAGCGTACATGCCCGCCCGGAGATTTCTGTATGATGGCTGTACACACCATCATACAGAAATCCGCGCGTACACGATATGCGGTGACGAGGCCGCATTTGACGCATGCGAGGGATGGCGGCCACTCGGACATGTACGGTAAGTCTGTACAGACGACCGAACATGTCTGACGGGCAGGATTCCAGCGGGCATGTTTCTAAGCAAGTTTAGAAACATTTGCCCGCTCGAAAACGGTCTGGCGGGCAAATGCACGCTGGAATCCTGTCCGATCGGCCGTACACACAACTGAACATGTCTGCTGAAACTGGTCCGCGGACCAGTTTCAGCAGACATGTTCGGTCGTGTGTACGGGGCCTTAAAGGTGCACTATCTTTGCGACGGGAATCTAACACTCGCGACGACGTAACGACGGGAAAAATCTTCGTGGATCGCCATAACTCCTAATTTGCATATCCGACGCTGGTTTACGACGCAAACTCCCCCCAGCGGCGGCCGCGGTACTGCATCCTAAGATCCGACAGTGTAAGTCCATTACACCTGTCGGATCTTCTGCCTATCTATGCGTAACTGATTCTATGAATCAGTCGCATAGTTAGAAACAGATATACGACGGCGTATCAGGAGATACGCCGTCGTATCTCTTTTGTGAATCTGGCCCATAAATCCTCTTTTAAGCAGCCCATAGATGGTTCCATTTTTTTTTTTTTTTCGTTCAGTCAGTTCTGCTGAACTATTGTATTCTGACAGCGGGGAGACTTCCCCACCATCAGAGTACACTAATCAGTGCTGCCGGCTGTAGCTGGTGGTGCTGATCGAACAGCATTTATCTGACAGGCCAGTTTGTACAGAAGATGATTGGAAGATTGACTTCTGTATAAACACTGTCCCCATACATGGATGACCGGTCCCTGCTGAACCGGCCCAGTTTCTATAAAATGTATAGCCGACTTTAGACAGCTGTTACCCATTGGAAGATTTTCATTTTATACCTGTTCCTGAGATGGTCTTAAAATACAAGGCCCCTTTCACACTTGTACGACTTTTCCTACGACTTGGGACTGCAAAGTCGCATGGCAAGCCGTTCCCCACGATTTCCAATGACAACCATTCATATTAGTACGACTTCAAGTTGTGCCGACTTCAAAGTAGTGCTGCACTACTTTGGTCCGACTTTGATGCAAGTTTGATGCAAGTTCAGGTTCATAGACCAGAAATTGCGTAAAAATCGCTGTAAAATGGCGGCGAAGTCACGGTAGTGTGAAAGGGGCCTAAAGGCTCCAGTCAAACAGTCTAAACAAATACTAAAATTCAGTTACTATGCAATGCAAACACCCCATAATAAAAAGAAAAAAAAATCCTATAGCTTCCTCTGGTTAGCCAAATCCTCCTTCATTTGGGTTTTACATGCTTACCTTTTCAGGCACTGCAGCCTACAGTGGGAGGGTTTCCGTATTAGAGACAATACTGCCAATCCAGAAAGCAGTGGGCAGGAGTAGGCGTGGCTAGGTACTGACTCACAATCTACAGGCTTGTAAATCAGCAGTGACAATGCTAGTAGCCACACCCCCTGCAGACACAGCCTACAAGAGAATGCCAACTCTGCTCTAAATTTAGGAACAGTGAAGCATTGTTGCCACACGATCACAGGAAGCTGCATTAGATGGGCTTTACTGGCAGGATCCACAGGTATATGTAGGGTGGTTAAAATAAACCTGTAAATGCCTTGCACTTGTAGCGCTACCCCCGCAGGAGCCGCTGATTTAAGTATATTAAGTTACCTTAATGTGGTCTATGAGTGTAGTTGGAGGAGCAGGATAGTGAGTGAAGGTACAGACAACGAATAAAGAGTTTTCCAATGCTTTATTTCCAGGCCAACACGGCCAACATCAACTTCAAATAGGAAGAAAAGGTTGATGAAGAAGAAAAGAGAACCTTGCAGTATCAGGCCTGGATATGAACCGAGCAGTCCTGCTCTCAGTAGTATCAGATTGTGATTCGTCGCCACTCTAGCCAGAGTGGGTGAAGTGCCCCCGGACAGACCCCTATAATAAGCCTGGCAGCCGAGGTGTCACTTTAAATTTGGTTGGAGGAACAGGTCTCTCTCACAGGCCTGGCTCTAGGGCCTCTGCCACAGGCCTATTACTTTAAGTGAACTAGATGGATGATTGGAGCGAATCCTCCCAGTAGGTTTTAGCATAGGTCACTGAATGACAGCGAAGCATACCTGTCAGCATTCCAGTCACTAGATCCCCGATTGGTTCGTTCAAGCCCTGTTGGACAACCTGCCTCCGTGTTCTCCTCAAGCCGACCCCCCAATCGAACGGCACCCAGCCTGGGATCCTCTCAATAGAACTGGGGACCCAGTAAGTCACTGGAGTCCCCTTTTACATCCGAATGAGGTTCGGTGTACCTTGCAATTTTGGCCAGGTGGGCCATGCTGGCGGGGTCCATGGATGCGCGCACCCTGAAGGTGGATGCCGCACCTGGAACCAGCGAAGATTTTCTAGTACATGATACCTGTCACATATATACTCTCCCCCAGCATGCCCCGCGAGGGAAAACTCCTCTGATTGGCTGCTTGGGAAAATTTTCTCTGTCAGAACCCCTCTGGTGCCAACTGCTGGCCAGGGATGACACAGTATCCCTGGAGCACAGACTGACCCAGTGTTCATTTCCGGAATGACAGAAAGTCCCAGTTTAGTAAATTGTGAATGGGAGCAACTAACTATCCCATTCCCCACTAACTTTATCGTAGTGCCCATACTGAAAGTAAGGGGGCGCTACATACTTATAAGTGCTGCAGCACAAAATTATTTAATGGAAAGTCATCGTTTCTCCATTCTAAGGCTATAGTTTTTGTTTTTTCTCTATGGAGTCTCAACTCCACTTTCTGAAACTGCTGAACTGTGTCTAAATTCTAAAGTGCCTAATCATCTATCCTTCACTGGTAGTGTATGAAATATATAACTGTTTAAACGGTGTAGGCATACCTACTGTAAGCTGTTTTTTTAGGGATGATTAATATGTAACAAAGCATTACGCATACTTTCTACAAAGCATGCTTTAAGGAGCTTTACATCACGTGTTATGGGATGCACATGTATGAATGGGTTCTCAAGGAAACCCAAAAAAAAAAAAAGCTGTCCAACCTCTCCTAAAAATGCTAGTTGCTTGGCTAGCAATGCTTATCCTATAGCTTTGAAAGTACTGGCTGATTCACTGAGCAAGTAAACAGATAAGCATTACTATCTTACACTATATTGTCAAAAGTATTGAGACACCTGCCCTTACACGCACATGTACTTCAATGGCATCCCAGTCTTAGTCCGTAGGGTTCAATATTGAGTTGGCCCACCCTTTGCAGCTATAACAACTTCAACTCTTCTGGGAAGGCTGTCCACAAGGTTTAGGAATGTGTCTATGGGAATGTTTGACCATTCTTCCAGAAGTGCATTTATGAGGTCAGGCACTGATGTCGACGAGAATACCTGGCTCACAGTCTCTTCTCTAATTCATCCCAAAGGTGTTCTATCGGGTTGAAGTCAGGACTCTGTAAAGGCCAGTTAAGTTCCTCCACCCAAAACTCTCCACCCCAAACTCGCTCATCCATGTTTTTATGAGCCTTGCTTTGTGCACTTGTGCGCAATCATGTTGGAACAGGAAGGGGCCATCCTCAAACTGTTCCCACAAAGTTGGGAGCATGAAATTGTCCAAAAAGTCTTGGTATGCTGATGCCCTAAGAGGTTATTGGGGAACTGGTGAAATTGCAGAGAAGGGCAACCAAACTGATAAGAGGCATGGAGGAGCTCAGCTATGAGGAAAGATTGGAGGAACTGAATTTATTCCCTCTTGAGAAGAGGAGAATAAGGGGGGATATGAGCAACATGTACAAATATATAAGGGGTCCATATAGTGAACTTGGTGTTGATTCATTCACTTTATGGTCAACACAAAGGACAAGGGGGTACTTTTTAAAGGGTCACTAAAGGAATTTTTTTTTTAGCTAAATAGCTTCCTTTACCTTACTGCAGTCCTGGTTTCATGTCCTCATTGTTAATTTTTTCTCTGGTGTTGCTGTAATCCTTCTCTGTTCTGGACACTTCCTGGTTGTCTGTTTCCTGATGACCACAGTACTGGGAGATTCTAGTTTCATTTTCCAAACCATCACTGCTCTATGGCTCTGTCTAGCACAGAGGCAGGATAACATGCAAAAACGAAATTAGATGCAAAAACGAAACTAGAGGTACATTATATGATTGATTTTTATCTATTTTTAATCAATTTTAAAAGGAATCAGTTAACTATTATGTCTCCATACCCCGTAAACAGTCATTTCAGCAAAAAAAAATTCCTTTACAACTCCTTTAAGTCTAGAGGAAAAGAGATTTCACCTCCAAATACGGAAAGGTTTCTTCACAGTAAGAGCTGTGAAAATGTGCAATAGACTTCCTGCAGAGGTGGTTCTGGTCAGCTCAGTAGATTGCTTTAAGAAAGGGCTGGATTATTTCCTAAATGTACATAATATAACTGGGTACTGACATTTATAGGTAAAGATGATCCAGGGAATATCCGATTGCCTCTCAGAGGATCAGGAAGGAATTTTTTCCCCTGTTGTAGCAAATTGGATAATGCTCTGCTGGGGTTTTTCACCTTCCTCTGGATCAACTGTGGGTATATAATTCTAGATTTTCCTAGCTTGTGACGGAAAATATTGATTATATGAAGACAGGAGGCGAGTATCTTATGCATGATCTTTCTTTATTCATGCTCACAGCAGAAAACCAACTTTAGTGAAATCTTATAGAAAAAATGTTTCTTTAAAACTGACAACAAGAAAGCTACACCCCCGGCAGCCCTCTAGATGGGTCTGCCAATCACGAGGTAGTCCAGTCAGTATATAAGGCCTGCCTCTTTTAGGAACTTCCTCTTTCTTGAGGCGAACTGTAGACAAACCCGGATACCGACAACAGGCCGACATCTAAACCTTGGAGCTGGACCTCTGGAGCCGTAGACAGGCGACAGCCGGACATCTGGATGCAGTGGGGATACCCACTTCTGATCTGCGGAGACGACCGGTCCAAGTTATCGACAGAAACAGGAAAAAACAGGATCCCAACAGGAGATCAAACAGGATGCGCTGGAATAATCAGCCACCGAACTGGGAGATGCGTGGTTCAATAACCTGGAATAAATGAGAAATAATATCGTGAAAGGGATGGGTCGGGAGGGAAGATACTCGCCTCCTGTCTTCATATAATCAATATTTTCCGTCACAAGCTAGGAAAATCTAGAATTATATATCAGACAGGAGGCTCATATCTTATGCAAGTTTAAAGCTATACAAAGCATACATTAAAACCATGAGTCATACAATTATAACACAGACATAGATACGTGATCCTCCGGTCTGAAATAAAATTGACGGAATGTGGTCGCCGAAGACCAGTCTGCTGCCAGTAATAGGTCCGATAGGGAACCTCCCGAAGTGATGACTTTAGTAGCCATCGCCCCTCTGGCAGAGTGGGCGCCAAATAGGGCTGTGTCAATCCCTGCCATGTCCATGACAGAGCGTACCCACCTGGCCAAAGTGGCCGAGGAAACTGGAAGATGAGGTTTAGCGTAAGAAATAAGAAGTTGAGAAGAAAATAAGGACCGTAACGGGGACGTCCTAGACTCATAAGCTTGAAGACAGCGAACCACACACAGGTGTGGGTGAGATGGGAAGAAAGGGTAAAAGACCGATTGAAGTCCGGTCTTAGTACGACGTACGACTGAAAACTTCACCCCGTGAGGTGAGAACTGGCATCTGGAGATGTCCAGAGCTCTGACGTCTGACACCCGTTTGATAGAAATCAGACATAAGAGAACAGTCAATTTGAAGGATAGTAATTTCAAAGACAGAGAGTCATTGTCGCCCCAGTCCAAGAACATGGAAAGAACTTTGGTCACGTCCCAAGTGTGTTGGTACTTGGGTCGTGGGGGCCGTTGGAACCTAACGCCCCTTAACAGGCGACATACCAACGGATGTCTACCCACCGGTAGCGAGTCAACCGGAGAATGGAAGGCTGAGATTGCTGATCGATATACATTGAGGGAATTGTAGGATTTTCCGGATCCATAAGCTTCCGCTAGGTAGTTGACCACTAGGGGAACAGGTGCTTGAACGGGATCAACCTGTCGTTGATCACACCAACGAACCCAGAGTCGCCAGGCTGATTGGTATGCCGTTCTAGTTCCGGGGGCCCAGGCCATGGTGAGGAGATCCCTAGCTGCTCCTGAAAGGACGCAGTCTGCAATGGGCACCCCTTGACCAACCACGCGAGGAGAGGGAGGGTGTGGTCCGTGAGTAACGGATGCAGGTCCCCGTTCGGGCCGGTGAGGAGGTGAGGGGAGTGAGGGAGGAGTCTGGGGAGATCCACCGTCATCCCAAGGAGGAGAGGGAACCACGGTTGCGTCGGCCACCACAGGGTGATTAGTACGGCCGACGCTCTCAGGTGTGTAATGTGAAGAAGAACCCTGAGGATTAGTGAGAAAGGGGGAAACGCATAGTGCCTCCCTAGGGGCCAGGTCTGGCGAAGGGCGTCTACCGCCTGTGCTTCTGGATCCGGTCTCCAGCTGTAAAAGTGTGGGAGGTGGCGGTTGAGGCGGGACGCGAAGAGATCTAAGGTAAAGGGACCCCACAGGTGAGCGAGGGCTAGGAATACTGACTGATCTAGGCGCCAATCGCTGGAATCGGACAGGTAACGGGAGTTCCAGTCCGCTACCATATTGGAGACGCCCGGAATATATTCCGCGATCGGAATGATGTTGCGTTCCAGGCAGAAATGCCAGAAGTCCTTCTCAAGTTCCGCTAGGATCTTGGATTTGGAGCCACCCAGTCGATTGACGTATTGGACAGCGGAGACGTTGTCCATGCGAAGCAACACACAACAGTTGGACGCGTGAGGTAGTAGACTCCTGACGGCAAAGAAGGCCGCCAAGAGCTCTAACGCGTTGATGTGAAGTAGCGATTCCTCCGCAGACCACGTTCCTCCTGTCGAAGCTGAACCGCACCGAGCACCCCAGCCATGGCGGCTGGCATCCGACTCCAGAATGAAGTCCGGGTTGGA
Source organism: Rana temporaria (assembly GCF_905171775.1). NCBI lineage: Eukaryota > Metazoa > Chordata > Amphibia > Anura > Ranidae > Rana > Rana temporaria. The sequence goes on from NC_053489.1 coordinate 104,573,938, forward strand.
GCTGAATATGGTCTTGCCGTTCCATTCCACGGCATGACGAAGCCACCATCGAAGCTCCCCTATGGCTTCCGCGTCCAAATGGACCTCGTCCGCATAGCGTAGCCCTTGGCGGAGATGAAGGGCTTTGAGCCTCTGAAGGGCACGATAATGAAGGGGGGCAGGGAAGATGGCTTGAATCGACGCTGCCAATAGACCGACGAGGCGGGCCAGTCCGTGTAAGGACACCTTCTGCTTGTTGAGCACGAGGGTGATCTCCTTGCGTATGGTCAGGAGTTTGGCTTTGGGTAGACGAAGGACCGCTAGGTTGGTGTCTACCAGAAAACCTAAGAACTCCATCTCCTGCGATGGGGTGAGGACCGACTTTTCGTGGTTTACGAGAAAACCCAGGTCTTGAAGTAGGGAAACTGTCCAGGAAGCGTAGACGTTTGCTTGGTGGGGGGAGCGTGCCATTATGAGTATGTCGTCTAGGTAGACGATCAACCTCACACCTCTGCTCCGTAGGGATGCTATCACAGGTTTTAGTAATTTGGTAAAACACCATGGAGCTGAGGAGAGGCCGAAGGGAAGACAAGTGAACTGCCATACTCTGTCCCTCCACAGGAAGCGGAGTAAGTGTTGGGAGGATGGGTGGATGGGAACCGTAAGGTAGGTGTCCTTCAAGTCTACCTTGACTAACCAATCTTCGGGGCGTAAGAGGTCTCTTAGGCAGTGAATGCCCTCCATCTTGAAATGTCGGTAGACGACATGTTGGTTGAGGTTCCTCAAGTTTATGACTGGTCGGAAACCCCCGCCCTTTTTTCTGACTAGAAAAAGGTTGCTGAGGAAACCGGGGGAATTTGGATCCACTTCTATTACAGCTAGTTTGGATTGGAGATCCTGTAATTCGTTGTCCATCAGATTGGCGTTTGGGATAGAAAACCGAATGGGGTGAGGGGTTCGGTCCATCACTCGAAGGGCATACAATTCTATTTGGTAGCCCGCCACAGTATTGAGTATCCATGAATCTGCCGTAATCGCAGACCAGGCGTGGGTAAAATGTCTCAACCTTCCCCCTACAGGTGTGTGGGAAAAATGCAGAGGTGTCGTACTCACCGGAAGATGGTCTGGAACGGGGATAGCCTCTAGCTCCTCGGCCTCTCCATGGACGTCCCCGGGGGGGGGAAAAAGGGTGCTGGTTGTGCAACCGGTACAGAGTAGGGCGGTGGAGTCTGGTACTGCACGGGAGCCCTTTGGTATGGCCTGGAAGAGGAGAAACGGCCGGCAGAGCGGCCTCTATATCTGCCGGCCTTGTGAAAAACTCTATTGTTAGTTTTCTTAAGAGACGTCTGGGCCTTGTCCAGACTGGAATAGAGCCCTACCATCTTGTTAATGTCCTTTATTAATGAATCGGCTGACGGGCCTGGTTCAGATTCAGCAAGATGGGAAAGCTGGGGATCAAGTCTCATGAGTATTGACCGTCTGCGCTCCATGGAGCATGCAGTGTTTGCTGAACCCAGGAGACAAACCGCTCTCTGGGCCCATCCCCTAAGCTGGGACAAGTCGACGGGTTGTCCAGAGGCGGAAGCCTGTTCACTGAGATTTAGAATCTTTGTGACGGGGCCAAAAAGGTCTAAGACTCTGTCCTGAATCATTTTGAAGGACCTCTCTATCCCCTTTTTTGAATATTTCCCACTTTTAGTGAGGTATCTCAATAGTATGGGATCCACTTCAGGAGTGCTCACTACTTTTTTGGTGATAGAAGGGCGGGGGCATTCCGCGCGCAACTTATTTCTGTTGGTCTTGTCGACCGACCTCCGAGCCCAGTACTCAATGTATTGAGCCACCTCGGGAAGGGGTGTCCAATCCCCGGATCGGGGGTGACTAATGGCTTCGGGGTCGAAGAATGGCTCTCCGTGGGAGTCCAATAAAACTTCACCCTGGGGTACAGGGTTAGCGCCGTTCTTAGACGCCAAGTGCCCACTGTTCTCGTAATCCTCATCATCCTCATCTTCTCCAGACTCGTAGGCGTCGGACGCCTCAGGAGAGGAGTCCACAAAGTAGTCCGGTTTTGTCCACCTGGCGGATCGATGCCTCTGTGAATCTATCTCCCCGAGGCCCGGGGGTCGTACAGAGTCTGGGAGAACAGTGGGTCGACAGTCCTGGGATGGTACTGTCTGGGGCATGATAATTACTTCCCCTACCGGGGAGTCGTGAGCCACGTCAATGTGGCGGCGCTTCTGAGGCGCCTTACCCTTTTTTATGATAGGTACGCAGGGATCGGCAGTTCCGGACATATGGGGTATAGGTGGGGTAGATACCACCGAGGCCATGGCAGCCTGAACTGATTGTTTGATCAATTCCTGTAATTGTGCTGCAGACATAACGACAGATGTGTCTAGTGAAGGCTCTAATAGCCCTGCTGGCATGTTCATGGCGAGATCTCTGTCTTCTGCCATTATGAAACAGTTGCAAGCAATAGTGTAGTAGCACTATAAATGCTGTTTAGGGTTATAACTGTTGTTTTTAGGATATACTGCAGTGTTAAATAAGGGAGACTAGGGATGCTGAAAAAAGCTAGGTTGAAAAACAAGCACTGAGTATGCAATATCACCTATATGCTGATGGTAATGCAATGCAGCGCCAAACTAGGGAAGATTAGGGATGCTGACACTATGGCTATTAAGAGGGGGAATAAATTCCCAGAACTTATCTAGAGTACTGTGGGTCCGTGCTCCGTTCTCCTCCGTTCGCTCACACACTGACTGAGCGTGACGGAGGAGCGGAGCACGGGGGAGGAGGGCGTAGTCTCGCGAGAACTCCCGACCTGATGTGATAGGCCGAGGAGTCGCGACACGCCCCCCTGTCTGTAAGAGCGCGCTGAGAGTGGAAAAGAAGGCGCGAAGGAGAAGGGAGAGAAAGCGCAATGAAGATGGCGCCGACGTCTCGCGATGTTTGGCGAGACCGCGCGGTAGAGTGTGAAGGAGCTCGGGACTGGTCAGAGCGTCAAGAGGGTGCGCGCTGACCGGAGTCCCATCGAAACAGCAAGGTAACACTATGAAAAAGTGACAAACAAGGGCAGTGTATACACGGATTCTGCAAGGCAAAAAAATTATATATATACAAAAGGGTGGAAAATACTTAGCGCCCCGAAGGGGGGCGAATCAACAGGAATCCATAGAGAAAATTTGTATATAAAGATATTGCAATCAAAACAATGAAAGTATATATATATATATATATATATATATATATATATATATATATATATATATATATTCTATAGAGTTCAGTGAATCTACTTATCTGAGTTCTGATCTGTGAGCAGAAAGAAAGAGGAAGTTCCTAAAAGAGGCAGGCCTTATATACTGACTGGACTACCTCGTGATTGGCAGACCCATCTAGAGGGCTGCCGGGGGTGTAGCTTTCTTGTTGTCAGTTTTAAAGAAACATTTTTTCTATAAGATTTCACTAAAGTTGGTTTTCTGCTGTGAGCATGAATAAAGAAAGATCATGCATAAGATATGAGCCTCCTGTCTGATATATAATTGGGTATATGGGATTGTAAGACATTAATATTGTTATTATTATTTTTTTTTTAAGGTTGAACTGGATGGACTTGTGTCTTTTTTCATCTTAACTATGTACAGGCATATCCCACTTTTAAGTACACAATGGGGTCTATTTACTATCGCAGGAGAGTGCAAAATCAGGCTCACTTCTGCATAGAAACCAATGAGCTTCTAACCTCAGCTTGTTCAATTAAGCTTGGTAATAAAACCTGGAAGCTCATTGGTTTCTATGCAGAAGTGAGCCTGATTTTGCACTCTCCAGCAATAGTAAATAAACCCCATTGTGTACCTAAAAGTGGGGTATGCCTGTATGTAACTGTTTCCTTCACTGGAACTAAGGGGCAAAGCCCAACCGCTGAAAAAAAAACCCCACGCCATAATCCCACCTTACCAAATGATTTGGACCAGTGCACAAAGCAAGGTCCAGAATGACATGGATGAGCGAGTTTGGTGTGGAGGAACTTGACTGGCCTGCACAGAGTCCTGACCTCAACCCAATAGAACACCGTTGGGGTGAATTAGAGCGGAGACTGTGAACCAGGCTTTTTCATCCAACATTATGAATGTGCTTCTGGAAGGATGGCCAAACTTTCCCATAGACACGCTCCTTAACCTTGTGGACAGCCTTCCCAGAGGAGCTGTTATAGCTGCAAAGGGTGGGCCAACTCAACATTGAAATAAAAAATCATATCATCAGAGTGGGACTGTGGATACGAAACACAAAAAACAATGCCACGTCCCGATAAATCAGATTGAAAATATAAATTGGCAGATGATGGACTTTATAGGCATACCACAGTTAAAAAATGTAAATTTATTGAAAGAGAAAAATACAAATTAGTTAAAAAACATATATAACAATGTTGGCCGTAACTAAAAGGGCCTGAAAACACAACATTTTATAACACACCACCTATAGCCTAAAGAATACAATATAATGAAAAGGAGGACACCAAGGTCACTTCCTACTGGTATGTATCTAAGATCATATAGTTTGTGGACGGCGATGTATCATGAATAGCTCAGCTCGACATGTTGCACGTTATTTGAGAGGAACCCTTCTTCAGGAGCTTATAAGTTCTACAAAATAAGACATTTTACAAATCATTTTTCTCATAAACACACAACAAATAAACATACAAACATTTATCCTTGCTCCTGATATAGTTTGACATTGCTGCACAGCCCCACATATACCCCACCGAGAGGATCCCACCCCTTTGTGGGTAAAGTGTATCTTAGTAAACATGCCATTATGTGGTAGCTAGTACCCATATATTAATTGGAAGGGAATTGGAAAAAAAGGGAGGGGGGGGGTAGTGTGTTGGGAAAATAAGTGATTTTAGCCAGTGCGTCTACTCAGTAACTTACATTTCACAGGTAAGAGAGAAGAGAAACAGGCGGAGAATATACTCAAAATCAAAAAGCACAAGCGATTTCACAGGAATCAATCCTTTGGTTACTTCACACGGACTAATCTGTGTATGGAAGCCTTGTATTTAGCGTGCTACTAATAGACCAACAAAGCCAAAACATGAAGAAACAAAAAAAGGGGGATATGGAATAGGGGTATATAGGGCCAATACATAGCTTACCAAAAAGGTGCAGAGCTCTGGAAGACTCCTTGATTGGGACAATAACAGAGAAGCAAACTTGCATTAGGTACTTCTGATGAATTTCATAACAATGTTGGAAGCATTGCCACTAGTTAGGAAAATAATGTGTCCAAACAAGAGGGGGGGGGGAGCTTTTCCACAAGTAATATCTGTAAAACATAATGCACATTAAAGGATTTACTCAGCAGTGTCCAATTATACAAACACCTATCTCCTGGAGATGCTAATAGAGCAGCCTCCTCATGCATAAGAATTAGCCCAGTATAGAGACCTACCATTAGCCGTTCAAGCTAAGGAGTCTCCGCCTGTAGTGACAGTCTCAATGGTAAGCAGTGACTGTGCTTGGAATCACTGTTCCTCGCTTATTTACACGTTCCTCCCGGTAGTAACGTCATTACAACGTGACTCAGGAGAGCCGTCAACAGCGCCACTGCGCATGCGTCACCTAACTGCGCTCACTCGTCGCATCTGGTCAAGACGACGGGGCAGGCCAGGTACACATAGAAACCCATAGCAATAACAAAACTCAATATTGAGCCCTACAGACTAAGACCGGGATCCCATTAAAGTTCATGTGCGTTTAAAGGCAGGTGTTCCAATACTTTTGACAATATAGTGTATCTTTGACTTTACTACTCTATTTACTTCAAGTCAGTACAAAGGCCTTTGAGTCAACATGATAGATAGGAAAGTTAATCCGACCATACATGGATCAAAATGTGGCCAGTTGTAAGAAAAGCTGAGTTTGTGTCTGTGGCTTGTGTCCTGGCTATGCTCTTGTCTGCCAATCAAGAGTCACTGTGTCCCAGTTTCTATTTTCTGCTTCCTTCGAACACCAGCCGGCACTGCCTGCTACACCGGCTCTCGTGCCACTCTGTGTCCTTGGTGTTGGGTAAGAGGTGCAAGAGAAGCCCCTCCCCCATGCTCAATCTCCACCAGGTATGTGACACAAGCTTAGCTGGGACTGGACAAATGTCAATCCATGTATGGGCAGGGAGGTTGTACAGAAGTTGATATACCAATCAACGTCTGTACAACTGCCCTGTGGGACTTTCCCTGCTTTCGTTTGCTACTAAGATGTGAATAGCCTGTGTTGTGACCTGAAGGTTATCAGGTTACACGGGCACAGCTAAAAGAATCAAAGGGGGCATCTCCCCCCTACCTTAGTAGAGACTATGCCATCTACATTGTCAGTGTGCAAAGTGGTAAATAAATGAAATTAAAAAGTCCAGCATGCTTTGCAAACAGAAAAGACTCTGTGTACAATATTTACAAAATGGAGATGTTAAGTAATGAAATAAAGGTCTGACCGGTGGGCGGTCGCCGTGGCGTCCTGGGCTGGCGGGTGGCCTGTTTGAGGGGCGGGTGTGGGTTTGGACTTGTGGCGTGCGGGGAGCGGCGGGGCTTGCAGCTGTGTGTCGGCTTGTGAGGAGAGCGCAGAAAGATCGATTTACATTGGGCGTCTTCAAGGCAAAGCAGTCATGTCCAAGCTGCAGGAGAGCTATACATACGATGTTCCTATCTGTGACTTTGGTGGCGATAATAATAATAATGTTAGCTCCTGGATCGATCGGATTATAGATGTAGAAAATGTCCCACCAGAGTCTCCTCTAACCGAAGAGAACGCTGAAAGTGAGAACATCGCACAAGCAGATCGGGTTGCAGATGTAGAAAATGTCCCACTAGTTATAAAAAAAAAAGTAATGAAATAAAGGATATTAAGTATCCGTTTAAAAATGCACAATCCAATTAAAACAAACGTAAAATAAGAAAAGTCACAGTGGCTCTCACATTGGGGGGAGATTCACTAAAACTAGAGCACTCATAACCTAGTGCAGCTGTGCATGGTAGCCAATCAGCTTCTAACTTCAGCTTGTTCAATCAACCACCTGCCGCAAAATCACATACCTGTACGTCATTTTGCACAAGTGGTTGTGCCAGGGTGATGCCTGCAGCTGCAGGCATCACCCCGGTACTGTTTTTTTTTTTAGAGCAGAGGGTCGGCTTTCTTGTAATAACAACCAATGCGGCTAATGAGCCGCTCTACTGTTATCACTAGCAATGTCCCAAGTCCTGAACAAAGCCGATCGGATTTGATCGGATCTCTGATGTAGTAACCTGGAAGTGACGTCGCTTCTATTTTAATTGATAGAATAAAAAAGGATGGACAGCCGCACTCCAAAAAACCATAAGGTTGTCTTTAATATAAAAATGGAAAAAATGCACTACAAAAACAAGCAGAGAACGGGAATAACAGCCTACGTGTTTCACACTCCAAATCAGTGCTTAATCATGGCTAGCATAAAAAAGAACTCACTTCAAATATATACGATTCTAACCCGGGACATGTGATTGACACTGACCATCCGCAAGTGAGGCCCAATTAGTGAAGGGAACTCCCAAAGCCGATCGGAAAGTGTCTTCACATGTGTGCATAAAGATACCTAAATGCAAAATTAAACTCACATTCAAAAAACACACACAGATAGATAAATATAAAAGTAAAAACTGTAAAATCTGTATGTGCAAGTCATTCCTTTTGTTTGAATAGATAGCTACGTGTAAAACATAGTGTATAAAACCTTCACAGTTGTTGAGTTGCATCGCCCATGCGACAATATCAAACTGTGATGGTGAAAAAAGTTTGTTGTAGTGTATCAAGATGCTAAGGAAATGGCTCTGTGTAAGAAAAAAGTATTTTTATGTCTAAAGAATGTATAGTAGACATATATATGTGTCCATAGGTGTGGTGAATTAAATGAATTTAAAAAGAAAAAAAAAGTGTTTTTTTTTACAGTAGTGGTCATGTGGATGAACCAATGGACATGATATATGGTTAGTGAGAAAATTATCGTATAGGTATTTATGTGTAAACGACCACATAAAATGCAAAAAAGGATATACATTTATGTTGTAGGTAATAATTGTGTGTCGGAAAAAATCTGACGTATCATAAGTATATTAACCCCAAATGAACATAAGTCAAGATACGTAAAAAAGCTAAATGGTGCCGAATCATAAAATATATGTAGATGTATATATGTACAGTAAACATAGAGAGGGATGTGAACATGTGAATGTATATGATTGTATACATTGTTTAGTGTGTAGATGCGAGTGTACTGTGGTGTGAACCACGTATATTTGTCTCTGCTTGCAATAATATGTGAATGTCTAGAAAAGACATGTACCCATTCATCGAGTAGTGGATAGTACTCTCAGGCCCCGTACACACGACCGGATCTATCCACTGGGATTTATCCGCGGATCAGTTCCAGCAGATAGATCCGGTCATGTGTAGGCCCAAGCGGACATTTTCCAGCGGATAAAAATCCAGCATGCTACAAAATCTATCAGCTGGAATCCTGTCCGTCGGACTTATCCGGTCGTCTGTACAGACTCACCGGATAAGTCCGTCCGATCCCCATCCCTCGCATGCGTCGGAATGATTTGATGCATGCGTGGAAGTATTTACCTTCCAGCGTCGCGCACGTCGCCACGTCATCGTCGCGGCGACGGCACGGATACGTCACCGCGGATGTTTTCCGCGCGGATTTTGATTCGATGGTGTGTACAGCCATCGGATATAAATCCGGAGGCGAAATGTCCGATGGAAACGGTCCGGCGGACCGTTTCCATCGGATATCCCCTCGTCTGTACGAGGCCTAAAAGAATGAATGCCTAAAAAATGCAAAAGAAAGATATATACGTGCATGTACAACATGCTCCAGAAGTAATTGGAGAGTGTGTCTTCAATGGTGGAAGGTTGGCTATACACTGGATCTAAAAAGTAAAATTTCTTGAATTAATATACCATCCGACAGTGTAAACGAAGACACATTCAAACCTACAATATTATACAATAATATATGTCATAAAGTATGTAGCGCCCCTTTGCTTTCAGCATGGGCACTACGCTAAAGTTAGTGGGAATGGGAGAGTTACTTTGCTCCCATTCGTGGTTTGTCTAAATTTGGGGCTTCTGTCATCCCAGAAGTCCACTGGGTCAGTCTGTGGTCAATGGGTGCAATACCACCCCTTGCCAGCAGTTGGCGCCAGAGGGGTTCTGGCAGAGCAAGTTTTCCCCAGCAGCCAATTAGAGGAGTTTTCCCTCGCGGGGCATGCTGGGGGAGAGTATATCTGTGACAGGGGTCATGTGATGAAAAATCTTCGCGGGGTCCCCGTTCCAGGTGCGGTATCCACCTTCCGGGTACGCGCATCCATGGACCCCGCCAGCGCGGCCCACCTGGCCAAAGCTGAAATCTGCATCGAACCTCATCCTGAGGAGAAAAGGGACCCCAGTGTTTCACTGGGTTTCACAACTTGTTGAGAGAATCCCAGTCTGGGATCGGGCGTCCGGACCACTGACAGATATGCTTGCTCCCAACCGGGGGCCTATGTAGGAAAAGTCAACTGGGAGGATTCGCTCTCTTTATTCACCTAAGTCCTTTATTGAAATTGGCCTGTGGCAGAGGCCCTAGAGCCGGGTCTGTGAGAAAGACCTGTTCCTCCCAGCTAGTGCAGAGTGACGCTTCGGCTGCCTGGCCTATTATAGGGGTCTGTCCGGAGGCACTTTACCCACGACGTGTTACAAAAATTGGTACTATACAGAGCAGTAGTGACTGCTCCATTTAATATCCAGGCCTGATACCGCAATGTTCTCTTCTCTTTACTTCATCAACCTTGACCTTCCCAATACATGTTGATATTGGCCGTGTTGGGCCTGGACAATAAAGCATTGAAAACCCTTTTATTGGCTGTCTGGACCTTCGCTCATTACCACTGTTCTCACAATTACACCCCTAGACACCGCCAGGGTAACTTAGTAGGCCGATCCGAAAAACAACCAGCGGCTCCTTCGGGGGTGAGCACTACATGTGGGGGCTCGTCCGGGAGAGTATTTATTGGAGAGCTCAGAGTGCCCGTGATGGATACGGGCATTCGGCTGTCCACGGCGGGACAGTTTGTCTTGTTGTCCTCCGAGGGGACAGAGATGTTGGGCCTCTTGTGCCCCAGATGTGAGGAGCTGGCCGTCAGCCTCCTGCCCTTTGGGCGATGCCGGGCTCCACTGTTCGTGACCATACCAGTGGTCGGACCCCCGCGGGACTATCATGTGAACAGGTCCTCCGGAGCCATCACCGCGGAGGTAGAGACCGCGTGGCCGGGGCCCATTGCTCCGGCTGAAGGAGGATCCGAAGTCCAGGAGCTGAGTGTTGTTCCCTTCGCCTCGTCCACTAAAGCCCCACTACCAGTGGCCGGGATCATTTACCCCCAAGAGGTGAGCCCGTTGGATGGGATGGGGGAACTGAGCGACTTCATGGCCTGCGCGGCCTGCTTACAGACCGAGACTACTCATGAGACCGCCTCGGCTGGCGCGGCCTTCATACGATGCGTGCCTGCCAGAGATACATCTCCCAAACCGATCGACTGGGGGGAGATACAGAGGATCATCCGATCAAATCCAGCCACTGCCCTGTCACCTTACCTTCCCGCTGGAGCAGAAGATTCTTCGGACCTTGATCGTTGGTCAGAAGGCTCCCAGATGGATGGTGGCGTGTGTTTTTTGAATGTCCAAAGGAGATCGAAGATTTGCAGTCCAGGGACCTCGGCTGTGGAATGCGCTACCAACTACCATCCGACTGGAGTCGGACCACTTGGCCTTCAGGAGAAAGATTAAAACCCATCTCTTCTGAGGTCAAGGGGTTCTCCTTACCCATGGAATGGAAACAGCGCCCAGAGGCGATTCAGTTCGCATGTGTTGCGCTTTTCAAGTTTTCCACTCACTCACTCAATGTGAGTTTAATTTTGCATTTAGGTATCTTTATGCACACATGTGAAGACACTTTCCGATCGGCTTTGGGAGTTCCCTTCACTAATTGGGTCTCACTTGCGGATGGTCAGTGTTGGCTGTTATTCCCGTTCTCTGCTTGTTAGCATTGATGGTTAGCATTGGTTTGGAGCATGCGTGTTTGTACTTCGGATTTTAGTCTTACAGACTTGTTTACACACGATCGGATAATCTGATGTAACAGATTTATTGTCAGACAGTTGGTGAGCATGAACAGCCAACATATTTTGTCGTTAATTCCGCCAACAATTGTCTGATGGAGCATACACACGGTCGGATTATACGACACAACACGTCCATCAGATCAATTATTGTCGTAAAATCCGATCGCGTGTATGTGCCTTAAGAGCGAGAGCAGTAATTCTAGTGCAAGAAGAAAACAAAAAACAACGCATATGGAGATTTTTAAGTACCATAGTTTATCGCCATTCCCTGAGTGTGTGAAATTTTAAAGCAGGACATGTTAGGTATTTATTTACTTGGCGTAACATCATCTTTCACATTTTACCAAGAAATTGGGCTAACTTTATTGTTTCGTTTTTTTTTTTTTATTCATTCAAGTGTATTTTTTTCCACAAAAATTGCTTTTGAAAGACCGCTGTGCTAACACAGTGTGACATAAAATATTGCAATGATCACCATTTTATTCTCTAGGGTCTCTGCTAAAAATATAGATATAGTGTTTGGGCATTCTAAGTTATTTTCTAGCAAAAATACTGATTATAAAACTTGTAAGCAACAAATCTCAGAAATAGGCTTGAAGCGGTTAAGCAATAAAATCTGGAAGCTGATTGGTTACTATGCAGACCACATTTTACACTCTCTGGCTTTAGTAAATCAACCCCAATGTGTTTTTGGGATTATATTCTATGCTGCACACGCTGCGTGTATAACCGACATGGTGGACGTGTTTCAGTGTAGCACATTTGTAACAAAAAAAATACATCAATGATGATGCAGCACTATAAACATGTTAAAAGCAGCTTGCTAATCATCATGTGGTTTAGTGAAAAGCTCTAATTAAACAAATAGTGGGTGGACAATGATGACGGGAGTGGAGAAACTCTACTGTAGTGCATACACAGACTGACTATTATACATGATTCATCATTCAGTTTAAAAGGATCGCCATTAACCATTAAGTATAATGGATTTTTATAGAAGACTTCCTTGTCTGCCTGCAGAACAAACACCCGTCATACATGCAAGGCTACAATCTACAAACACAATTGATTTCTGATTGATAAATTGTAGTGTGCAGCTGCAATTAACTGGGTACATCACACAATTCTGAACTCAAACACATTTTATAAGGGTTACCTTTGCAAGCGCCCTGTAAGTTACCTTTTTTTTTATAGCTTCAACAAAAGAACAGGATACTGTACACAGAAGAATGTGGCAGCTGATGTTTAACATTTTTGGGGGGGCGCAAACAAACTAAAAAAAAAAAAAAAAAAATTGCAGCCACTGTGCCCATCAAAATGTAGCCACTGTGCCCATCAAAATGTAGCCACTGTGCCCATCAAACGCAGCCACTGTGCCATCAAACGCAGCCACTGTGCCATCAAACGCAGCTATTGTCCCCTTAAATTGCTGCCAGTGTGCCAATCAATTGCTGCCACTGTGCCCATCAATTGCCGTTACTGTACCCCATCAATTGGAGCCACTGTGCCCATCAAACGCAACCACTGTGCTTATTAAACGCAGCCACTGTACCCATCAAATGCAGCCACTGTGCCAAACGCAGCCACTGTACCCATAAACTGTGCCATCAAACGCAGCTATTGTCCCCTTAAATTGCTGCCAGTGTGCATATCAATTGGCGCTACTGTGCCCCATCAATTGCTGCCACTGTGCCCCATCAATTGCCGCTACAGTGCCCCATTAATTGCTGCCAGTGTGCCCATCAATTACTGCTACTGTGCCCTATCAAATGCTGCCAGTGTGCACCCCCAGCCCGGCACTTACCTGTCTCGGGTCACGGTGCTGTCCTCCACGCTCCGAGTCCTCGATGTCTTCTCCCGTCCTCTGCTATGATTGGACACCTGTCGCTTGAGCCAATCAGGTGACAGGTAACCAGCGTCAGTTGGGTCAGTGTTAGGAAATTCCCTAACACAAAACTGAGTAAACAGCGAACGCACAGCATTGTGGCCGCTGTTTTTGCCATTTTGGAAGCCTATTAGAGCCTATGGTTCTAATAAGGACACCTATAAGGCCGGGTTCACACCTATGCGAATTGAGTGCAGCTTAAACCGCATCCAATTCGCAGAACATTTCTAAATACATTCATTTCAATGAGGCTGGTTCACATATGTGCGATGCATTCGCACTGCGCATTGCCAAAAAACCGTGTGCGTTTCCTAGGCATTGCAGTGCGGCTCAGGTGCAAATTCAGGCCCATTATCTTCTATGGGCACGCATCTGATTCGCAGATGTGTTCATTTCTCTTCAGGATTTCTCTCATTCTACTCAATACACTTCCCCCCTTCCCCTCCCCTCTCCCAGGTCTCCAAATTTGCAGCTAAAACAGAGATGATCTGCTGAACAGTTCTCTTATCTCTCTGCAGAGAGAAGAGCGCTGGAATTTGCACAGCACAAGTGTGAATCCGGCCTAAGAGCCTATGGCTCTAATCAGCCACTTAAAAAAAATGCAGCTGTAAGCCGACAAGGGCCCGGACACCTGAATAGGGGGCTATGGGGATAGAGGGGTGACAGGAAAGAGGGGGTGGCGCTCCTGCGCCCTTTATGGACGCACTGCCACTGGAAGAATGCTTGGAGTAGTAAAATGGACCCAACATCCGCTATATTTATTAATGTTAAGTGCATTCACGCTAAGTAATGTGTAAGTGTAACATTTACAAGCCTGTACAATGTATTATTTCTCTCACATATTACAGTACAACCCTTTATTTGCCGTTCTCTCTTGAAGGTAAAGAATTTGTACATCCTCACAGGGTGGCATTGTGGATGCGGGTATAATTAGCAAAGCGCCAAGTCATTAAATTTGTTAGTGAACCCTATGAATCTTTTAGTCACCAAATTACACAATTGTATTAAAAGATTATATATTTTATTACAAAACTTCTAAAACATATTAATACAAGTTAAAATTCTCACGGTAACATACTGTACCAAACTAAAGCATGAACATTGTGAACAAAAAATGTAGCGCTAAAGATACAATGTGAGATACCAGGTGAGGCACCAACACTAAATGGTGCAAGTGCACATATCCAACTGACATTAAAAAGTCAGAAAAAAAGTTCCATGTAAAAAAGAAGAAAAAACATGTAACCAAGTCTCTATTAGGAACTTGAAGTGGATCATCAATTGAACAATTGGTGAAGGGTGTGAGGTGGACTGATATCCAATGATTGAAGGAACAAAGAGGTGATCAAGTTGTCTGCAGTAATCTGTGAAAATCGCAATAACATCAGATATATGGTAGGTATGAATACGCTTACCAGATAAGTTGGACTCTGATACTGTACAGCAAAAGAGTCAAAGGGGCATAGTGGTCATTTGGAAACCGGGACCACTGCAACCGGGTATAGGATGGAAGTTGTAGATGAAGCTCCAACTGGCATGGACACCGGGAACCAGTGATGTTCGAATGGCGTGCTGTAGAACTGCAACGAATTCCGGATGGGATCCTTAGGCTGCGTATCCAGGAGTGCAGGCAATGAACTTAGCTGAAGCTCCGGTCAGACCATGAGATAAAATAAAGAAAGGGGGCTCCAATAGCGCAGGTCAATAAAACCAATGTAAGGTTTATTTAGTAAAAGTCATACATTAAATTATGACATAAAAGTGATTATGTGGTAAAGCAATATGGGGTGCTCAATGGCGTATACCACGTGATCACTTTTATGTCATAATTGATGCTGGCTGCTGGGAGATCTATTATTGCTGGTGGGGTCTATTGTTGCTGGGGAGGTCTATCATTGCTAGTGGGGGGGTCTGCTGTTGTTGAGGGGCCAGTTGTTGCTGGGAGGGATCTACTGTTGAGGAAGTGTTCATTTGTTGGGGCCTACTGGGGAGTCTATAGATGCTGGCTGCTGGGAGATCTATTTTTGCTAGGGGTATTTTGTTACAGGGGATCTATTGTTACTGGCTGAAGGGGATCTATTGTACTGCTTTCCTTGTTATTAACAAATTCCATTAAAATGACTTAGCTTACTTGGTTCTGTATTCCCTAAAAGGGGCCGTACTGAAAGTTGGGTAGGAGGAACCAAGTGAAGGTGTTTGGAGGTGAGCAGGGGCAAGGGCTGACTGGGAAGGGGAGACCTGCACCTATTCTTTGAGAATAAAAGCCCTGGATAGCGCCTTTATTCAGGCATCATCCAGGGCCATCATACACTTACAGGACTAGGATTCTAGCTCGGTGATGTAAATCCTGATGCCTGTTTAGTTATTGTCTGTGTTCATTTATGTCCGACACAGATCGGCCCCTGCTACAGCCTACCACCTTATTATTAACCACACATTTATTGATCATTGGGGGAGAGGAGACTGAAGAAATGTAACCTACTGCCTGCAGCATTATAACTATCTCTGCCTAGGAAAAGGCACATGAAGGTAGCCCAGGGCATGTTTTTAATGATAAAATGTACCACTTTTTGTACAAAATATTATTATTATTGCATATTGCGACATGCCAGGAATGTATTACTGCATATGTGTAAAGTTACTGAATGGTCCAGTTGAAGACATTATATTTTCAGAAAAGAAAAAAAAACAAAGCCCTCCTTGTCACATATTTAGTAGCGATCTGTTTTCAGAACACTGGTTATGCTATTTTTAAGCCAAACGTAACATTTTGATGCACAGACCTCCATGCATTCAGATACTGCATGCATTTAATAATAATGGCCCAATACTAATTTGGGCCAAAATTCCTCATAAACTCCTTGAATACTTACATGTTTCTAAACGTAGTACAAATGTGATCCTTAAGGGGTAAACTCCACTTTCGTGGGGGAGAAATTTACATTTAAAAAACATAATATAGCATATACAATTGTTATACAAGTCATATTGTAATTAAATGTTATTAAAAAAAACACCTTTGCTTTTTAGTCTGCAGCTCTGTAATTTTCTGTAAAATTCAATACAATGTGCAAACCGGGAGGAGTTCTGTACACCGTTGTTTTACAGAACTTCTCCATAAATGTAATTTTCTGCTTCTATAATTGGCTCACTGATTTTCCCACAAGTCTTTTGCAACAAAAATGTCATGTTGGGTGGGATGCTCCCAAAGGGTTTATCATTTCTAAAATGGATGCAAACACTGCAATTTTTTCATTAGAACACTGCAAGTGCAACAGCTAATTGATAATGAAAAAGTCACTCCCATTCAGATTCACTTTATACATGGACACAGAAAAACAAAGTTATCTCTTCGGAAAATAACAAAAAGTAGAAATCTGCAAAAAAGTTTGTTAAAATTCTTGCAATGTACATTATCAAGGTAAAGAAAAAGTGGCCGCACACTGCACCAAGATGCATTTCCAAAATGGTCACTTTATTCCAATAAAGTCAGTGTACGTACGTGCGTACGTACGTACATACAGCACCAAATACAAGAGAAGTTGACACGTTTTAGACAGTAGTGTGCTTAACCAATTGAGCTCGTTGAACGTACTATGTACATCCAAAGAGTGAACCCTTAATCACAAGCTGATGGCTGCACCAGCCATCAGCCTGTGTGTGTTTCGTTCAGTCGGCGATCGGCTTCAAAGTGAAAGTGATGCGACAGCTCCATGGAGCTTCCAACCACTTTCACACAGCTAGCTGCAAAGTGGCCCGCCCCATCCCACTGGCGGCCTTCCCTCCTCCTGTGGTGTCCTGCACTCACCGGAGCCAGGGAACACATCCGCCGGCTGGAGAGAGACTGCAGTGAGACCAAGGCAAATCCATGCCTCAACCTCACTTGCAAACAGTGAAACCAGAAGGGATGAAACTTCCAGTTTCATATGCACACTTTCCTGGCCCGTACAGCCAGGAGACACATCTAACCAAGCCAATCTGTGCTTGGATAGATCGAGTGAAGGACAGGGGAGACATTGGGGTCCATTAGACCCCTAATGTCTCCATAAAGAGTACTTGTCACCTGCCTAATGCGATCTCATAGGGGTTTATTTTAATAATACTATTAATGATAGTAATCAAGTAAAATAAATCTAAACCATACTGGCGGGAAGTGCGGAGCATTGTCCAACAATTCACTGACTCGGCCTTTTTACTGTACATTACGACCATTCCAGCCAAAAAATATAAGAAATAAATTCTACGACATTTGATAAATGCCGCCAAGGCATGCATCCCCCTCAAGTGGAAAAATGTTTCTCCCCCAACAATCGGCTGCTGGCTCCACAAAGTAGAAGAGATTAATAAATTGCAAGAGCTTACACTTAAAGCACAAAATAAACATGAAAAATATGCCGAATTATGGAGAATATGGAATATATTTATCCTCTCTGAAGAAGGTCTAAACCTACTTAGATCATTGAGCATGTGTGTCCTACCTAGCTAACCAAAGACTGGGCACTCTCATCCATCCCAGGGTATCCCCCCCCCCCTATTTCTTTTTATCTAGCTACTATATGCTGTTGTCTTATATTTTTCTCTCCCCTTTGAAACTACAAGCTGTCAATGTGATAACCTGGAATCGCCGGTTGAGATTTAAATAAAATATTTAAAAAAAAAAAAAAAAAAAAGAAACAGTAAAAAAAGAAAATAAATTATAATGAAATATATAAAGATAAAATGCTGAAAACCCTCTTGGCCAGCACAGCTGCGCAAACGCGAGGCCAGGGTGTGCACGTGCCTTTAAACAACGGTTGCACCACACGTGACATATTGTTGCAAAAGTCAGAGTGAGAACAATAATTCTAGCACAAGAGCCAACTCTAAACTGATGAGCTGTAAAAGCTTTTAAAGCATCACCTATGGTGGGGCCATCCCATTATACAAACTGACCTACGAGGCTAAGTGTTGCCCTAAAAAAATGTACACAGTCTGGGTCTATGGGTAAAATCCACTACCACTAATTCCACTTCTTACTTGACATGTACATTTGGATCAATTTTGGTATTTAAAGACTGTTGCAATCGTAGGTATAGACTGTAGCCTGTGAATGTTTCTGTAATCTTTCTTTTGTATACATGTTTTTTTACTCCTAGGAATACATATAAACAAAGGGCCAGATTCACAAAGAGATACGACGGTGTATCTACAGATACACCATCGTATCTCTGACTTACACTGGTCCTATCTATGCGCCCGATTCATAGAATCAGATACGCATAGATAGGGCTAAGATCTGACAGTGTTACACTGTCGGATCTTTTTTTCAATTTAAGAATGGCGCCGGGGGCGTTCCCGCTGATTTACGATAAATAATATGTAAATCAGCGAGATACGCAAATTCACGAATGTACGCGGACCCGTCGCAGTGTTCTTACGTCGTTTCCGTAGCGTTTTCCCGTCGTATACTTACCCCGGTTTTTAGCAGGCGCAGCCAATGTTAAGTATAGCTGGCGTTCCCGCGTCGAATTTGAATTTTCCAACGTCGTTTGCGTACGCCGATTCACGAACACGCGCGTCGCAAGTCCCGCTCACGTCTAAACCACTGACGTCCTAGTGACGTCAGTGGGAGCAATGCACGCCGGGAAATTCCCCGGACGGCGCATGCGCATTTAAATCGGCGCGGGAACGCGCCTGATTTAAATAGTACACTCCCCTAGCCGCGGAATTTGAATTCCGCCGGGGGATTTAGGATCCGCCGTCGCAAGTGGTTTGTGAATTAGCCACTTGCCTCCTAAACTTGCGGGAGCGGATCTTAATTCACGTAGATCGAGCGGATCTATAGATCTGCTGAGCTACGTGAATCTGGCCCCATGTCTTCATGTACCTGAATTTTGCATTTGTTATTCTGATGGTAACTGTTTACTTTTTATGTCATACACCATTGGTAAAAGAGCACTTTGCTCTCGTTTGCATATTTTTATTATAAAACGAATAAAGCTACTTTAAAAATATATATGTCAAATATACAGTACTGTACAAAATTTTAGAAAGGTGTGAGGAAATGCTGTAAAGCAAGAATCCCTTAAATATATATTTTGTTTATCAATTTACAAAATGCAAAGTGAATCAACAGAAGAAAAATCTAAACAAAAATCAAAATTTGGTGTGACCACCCTTTGGTTTCAAACCTGCATCAATTCTTCTAGGTACAATTGCACGCAGTTTTTGAAGAAACGTGCAGGTAGGTTGTTTCAAACATCTTGGATAACTAACCACAGAACTTCTGTGGAAGTAGGCTGCCTCAAAATCAAAATAATTTTGTCTCTGCATGTATTCCCAGACCGACTCACTGATGTCAGGGCTCTCTGGGGACCAAACCATCACTTCCAGGACTCCTTGTTGTTCTTTACACTGAAGATAGTTCTTAACCTCAATGGTTGTATGTTTGTGATCGTTCTCCTGCTGCAGAATAAATTTGGGGCCAATCACATGCCTCTTGATGGTATGGCATGATGGAGAAGTATCTGCCTTACATCCCGTTTTGGTTTGGGACAGATATTGAAGGGAAATCTCTCCAATGGGACACAGATGGCAAAAATCTGGCAGATGTTATAACCTTCCTTTACTCCATCCAAATGAAAAACATTTGTACCTTTAGTTACACTTTAAGTATATTGAGGTAGACTTTAAGAGCATTAGTGATCTCAAAGTGGTCAAAAAGGCTGAAGGTTTTGTTACCTTCATGCATTCTATGCATGAAGGTAAAAAGCTTCTGTGTGCCGCTCCCCCCAGGACACCCCCCCCCCCCCAATTCTCACCAAGTCCCCTCCCAATACAGTGATGTGCAGGAGAGCCTCGGCTGTACCGGGACTCCCTCTCCTCATTGGGTGAGACGGCAGTGGGAACCATTGGCTGTCAATCGCAGCCAGTGCGCCAATGAGGAAAAAGTGGATGCATACAGCAGGGTTTGGGAGCAAACATGCACCAGGGCCCCCATAGCAAAGGGGGGGGGGGATAGAGAAGCCATGAGCACCATCAGGAGACCCCAAGAGAAGAGGAGCAGGGCTACGCTGTACAAAGCAGGTAAGTATGACTTTTCTTTACTAAGTAAAATTCCAGCAAAATCTTTTTCTTTCATTTTTTTTTTTTAATGGCTTGCATATTTATTTTTGATAGTAGAGCTATGACTCATGATATTGTTAATATCCCAGCCTAAGCCACAAACAGGAGTAGAGTGAATTTCCCCAAAAGGCAGCCACTGCAAAAATGATACCAGATACTGGACATACATCTGTGTAAAATCTAAATTTGGCATTAGTGTTATTCCACTGCAAACAGACTCTGGGTACTGTATTTTGTGAGAAAAAGGAAATATAGCAGCGGTAAATGCAGACAGGTTCAGAGAGGTCAGATCTGCAAGGCCCTATTAGTGCAACCATTGCCTGAACATTTGTGTTTTCCTGCCTTATGTACCAACTAGTGTTTCAGCACAGGGACATTATAGTGCTGTCATTTCTCCATGTGTAAAAAACAATATTTGCAGAGGCTAGCAGAACTGCAGCACTAAATAAGCATACCATTGCAGGACAGTCAAAGACCACTGAAGAGCCTGGTACAATCCTTGCATCATTTTCAAAAAGAGGATATTTTTCTACGTTCTAAATTTCCTGCAATGGCAGCAAACAAGTTGAAGTCAAGTAAGCTTGCCTTACCACCTAACTTGTGAATAGTGTAATCAATGAAGATTTTGGACAAAACCTAGCAAGGTCAAAACGTAGAACAGCCTTGATAACCAGACCATCAAAAAAAAAACGAGTGAAAGATTCAGCAGTCCAGACTTTACTCAGATATTGGCACTGGACAGCAAAATTAACTCTGATGGCTGTAATACATTATACTGCTGTAGACATTTAGGTCTCATGTACACTTCTGCTGGTAAACGCACATTTAGGAGTAGTTGGGCAGTTGCCCCCGAACTCTCCTCTATGTTATTTTATCAGTACATGTACACAGGGTCATTTCTAGGTAGTTGAGTTTTTTTGGAAAGTAAAAAAATATAAAAAATACATTGAGACATTTGAAACGCCAAAATGCCTGTAACAGCTTGTAAAATGCAGTAACTCATTTCATTTACAGACATTTTTCATTTTTGGCCATTTAAAAAAAAAAAAAAAAAAAAAAAAGTTATATAGCATGCACATCAGGATTTTTTCGTCCGGCATCTCAGAATCAACCGTCGAAAGGACCATACTAACAGTAAGGTTATCAGACATCATGAAAATTACCGTACAAATTTCAGAACGTCTGTATGGGGCTTTAGTCTGCCTGAAAACCAGACAGCTGAACCCAATCAGACCTCTTATGTGAAAAGGCACTTATGGGTAAACTTCAAGGAGACCTGTGCTGGAAATGCTACTTGCTTGATTGTCAGATTTTTTTTTTTATGCAACAATCATGAAGCATTCACTTGCTTCATGCTTTTATTAGGGTACAGGCTCAATACATTAAAATCAGCAATACTGTCTGGGAACTGGCATTGTCAAAAGATGGCAAGCAATGGCAGCCTCTAAAATGTAAAAGGACAATTGTGCACATATTGTTTGGCTGTCAGTTTGTGCAGCTCTCATGAGCTACAATGAAGCATTTCTATTGTATTAATGCAAGGGCTGTATACGCATTCACAGTTCACACAGAATACGATTTGGAAAAATATATACCGTATTTATCGGAGTATAACGCGCACTTTAACAAATAAAAAAACTGAAAAATTGGGCGTGCAAAATTAACAGAACCTTTACTTTCAGTGCAGCAAACTCTCTCCAGAAGTACAGTGAGGATCTCTGAATGATCCAATGTTGACCTAAATGACTAATGATGATAAATAGAATCCACCTGTGTGTAATCAAGTCTCCGTATAAATGCACCTGCACTGTGATAGTCTCAGAGGTCCTTTTAAAGCGCAGAGAGCATCATGAAGAACAAGGAACACACCAGGCAGGTCCAAGATACTGTTGGAGAAGTTTAAAGTCGGATTTGGATACAAAAAGATTTCCCAAGCTTTAAACATCCCAAAGGAGCACTGTGCAAGCAATACTATTGAAATGGGAGTATCAGACCACTGCAAATCTACGAAGACCTGGCCGTCCCTCTAAACTTTCAGCTCATACAAGGAGAAGACTGATCAGAGATGCAGCCAAGAGGCCCATGATCACTCTGGATGAACTGCAGAGATCTACAGCTGAGGTGGGAGACTCTGTCCATAGGACAACAATCATTCGTATACTGCACAAATCTGGCCTTTATGGAAGAGTGGCAAGAAGAAAGCCATTTCTTAAAGATATCCATAAAAAGTGTTGTTTTAAGTTTGCCACAAGCCACCTGGGAGACACACCAAACATGTGGAAGAAGGTGCTCTGGTCAGATGAAACCAAAATCGAACTTTTTGGCAACAATGCAAAACGTTATGTTTGGCGTAAAAGCAACACAGCTCATCACCCTGAACGCACCATCCCCACTGTCAAACATGGTGGTGGCAGCATCATGGTTTGGGCCTGCTTTTCTTCAACATGGACAGGGAAGATGGCTGGAGCCAAATACAACACCATTCTGGAAGAAAACCTGATGGAGTCTGCAAAAGACCTGAGACTGGGACGGAGATTTGTCTTCCAACAAGACAATGATCCAAAACATAAAGCACAATCTACAATGGAATGGTTCACAAATAAACATATCCAGCCAAGTCAAAGTCCAGACCTGAATCCAATCGAGAATCTGTGGAAAGAACTGAAAACTGCTGTTCACAAACGCTCTCCATCCAACCTCACTGAGCTCGAGCGGTTTTGCAAGGAGGAATGGGCAAAAATGTCAGTCTCTCGATGTGCAAAACTGATAGAGACATACCCCAAGCGACTTACAGCTGTAATAATTTTGCACGCCCAATTTTTCAGTTTTTTTATTTGTTAAAAAAGTTTGAAATATCCAATAAATTTCGTTCCACTTCATGATTGTGTCCCACTTGTTGATTCTTCAAAAAAAATTACAGTTTTATATCTTTAGGTTTGAAGCCTGAAAGGTGGTAAAAGGTCGCAAAGTTCATAACACACACACTTACAGAATCATCATAAAAATGCTAAAAGACAGGTAAACAGAACCTGAAAAAGAATGCACATTTGAAATAACTACAGCAGGTAATAAATACTATTTACGACACTGGTGTTTTTATCGTCCTGAAATGCTGAATGTTTCAGGATACAAGCAGATAGTCTGCAAGTCACACTGCAGGACTGGACATTTTTGGCTGACTCAGTGAGTGCTCCAATGTGAAAAAGAAAACCAGTTTGACAGGACATACATAGTATAAATCTCTATTGCACATAAATCTACTGCATAATTTTAAAAGTCAGAACACATTGGTGGATCACCAGAAGTGTTCTTAGAACAGATTTTGTGTAAGAAGCAGGTTAAAAGACAGGTCCACTTAATATAAACAAAAAATCATTTTAGTGAACAGCTAGTCCTCCTGATATTGGCTTTAAGGGGGGAGCTGGAAACACAAGTGCATAGATTTTACTTCCAGTCTTCACATCATACTAGAAACTGGCGAGTGCCTAAGCAAAATTTGATAGGCCTTATTATAGAGGTTCATAACCAAGATGTGGCACACAAGTCTGATTTCATCCTTAGGATTCCACTTCCTGTTACAACACAAGCATCCAAGAATGAGAAGTCTGGAGAAAGCCTTAATTTTAAAGAATATATTTAGATGGTCTTTACTATAAAAATATACTATGCATTTAAAAAAAAAAAAAAAAACATGGCCAAGTCTTTTTCCATTTCAGGGATTTGGGGGAGGAGGATTAGGGGCAGACTCCGCAGAGTCATTTAAAGTTGATGGCGATGATGTGGCTTCTGGATCAGGTAAAGCAGGATCCTTCTCTTCATATTTTGGTGGAGGGTCCGATGAAAAGTAAGGGTTAGTATAAGCCTCAGGGGGTTCACTTGGCAGTGAAATGGTGTATATACTTTCTTGGTCTCCAATGCTTCCTTGGCCAATATTACAAGACCTACAAAACATAAAAAAAGTAATAGAAGTAAACCTCTACAAAATAGAAAACTAAAATTTCAGGTGATATTAAATGCATCTCTTGTAAAAAGCACAGGCTGATAGATCTGATTTTGAAACTTTAGTGCAAACTCAGTCAGCAGGAAATGGACAGTGAAAGGTAAAGTGACGAGCGCAATGAATATGACTAAGTAATCAAAGTGTTAATCAGTGAACATTGATAATAAACTAAAATTGAAACAAAGTGCTAAAAAATATAAAAACATCAATAATGAATAAAAACGTTCAGCCAGCAAGTGGCCAGTGAAAAAAAAAAAAAAAAAAAAAGTGTGCACAAAAATAGCTGCAAAAGTCAGCAGGCAAACATAAATATGAAGCCTAAATCAGTCCTGGAATAATAGGCTAACAATACAGCCTTTATACGTGCATAAAAGTGTAGGAAGTTCCATAAAGACAAAAATAAATATAAACTTCTCCAATAGTGATAAACAAATGTTTAAAATCTTCTCATGTGGGTCTTCAAATAATGTGGGCTCACAATGCGCTTACCTTCCCAAGGTAGTAATCAAGCCTTGATTAAATGGATATCCACAAGGGGTGTTGTTGAATCTGCAACTAGCTGTGGATGTTCAGGGCGTCCTGTATAATCCAATGTTTGTAGGCTCCAGATTTCTATTTGGCAGCGGTGGTGCTCAGCATGGGGAAATAAAAAAGGTAGCTTCCCATAGTGTAGTAAACCAAGGCTAATTTATTGGTAAAAACGCTAACAAGTGCATTTTAAAAGATCAAATAAAACGAAACTAAGAAACAGCTGATGACAGCTTACTGATGTATTGCTTCAAAAATCAGTCCGTCCCTTACATGTTACACCACGTCACGTGGCTTCATCAGAGGAAGCCACGTGATGTGGTGTAACATGTAAGGGACGGACTGATTTTTGAAGCAATACATCAGTAAGCTGTCATCAGCTGTTTCTTAGTTTCGTTTTCTTTGATCTTTTAAAATGCACTTGTTAGCGTTTTTACCAATAAATTAGCCTTGGTTTACTACACTATGGGAAGCTACCTTTTTTATTTCCCCATGCTGAGCACCACCGCTGCCAAATAGAAATCTGGAGCCTACAAACATTGGATTATACAGGACGCCCTGAACATCCACAGCTAGTTGCAGATTCAACAACACCCCTTGTGGATATCCATTTAATCAAGGCTTGATTACTACCTTGGGAAGGTAAGCGCATTGTGAGCCCACATTATTTGAAGACCCACATGAGAAGATTTTAAACATTTGTTTATCACTATTGGAGAAGTTTATATTTATTTTTGTCTTTATGGAACTTCCTACACTTTTATGCACGTATAAAGGCTGTATTGTTAGCCTATTATTCCAGGACTGATTTAGGCTTCATATTTATGTTTGCCTGCTGACTTTTGCAGCTATTTTTGTGCACACTTTTTTTTTTTTTTTTTTTTCACTGGCCACTTGCTGGCTGAACGTTTTTATTCATTATTGATGTTTTTATATTTTTTAGCACTTTGTTTCAATTTTAGTTTATTATCAATGTTCACTGATTAACACTTTGATTACTTAGTCATATTCATTGCGCTCGTCACTTTACCTTTCACTATTTTATTGTATTTCTATTTGATATTTATAC
The DNA here is from genome assembly GCF_905171775.1 of Rana temporaria. NCBI lineage: Eukaryota > Metazoa > Chordata > Amphibia > Anura > Ranidae > Rana > Rana temporaria. Next base: position 104,599,700 of record NC_053489.1, read on the forward strand.
ATTATTAGATTGAGCAGCATCATCACTTTTAGTTCATTACTATTATTTTACTTCACATCTTAAGCTTTACTAGGTAGGCGCAAGAGCACCCTCACTTTATCAGGAAATGGACAGTGCCATCTTCTCCAGGTTAAAATCATTATGTTATGGATTTATAGATGAATAATTAAAAGTAGTATGAAGCTGCAGGGCCATTACATGACATCCTATTTTTTTTCAAGCCTAAAAGGTTTCAAATGCAGTGACCAACTGGATCAGGACAAGGCATACCACTGACTGTATAGGTTTTAATACTACACTACAACCACTTATCCATTTATGCTGCATCATCCCCAAATGTTTCTAGCAGTCTTTAAAATGTAACGATCATCTGAGATGAGTCATGTGGCTGGGAAAGGGAGAAATTGTGATCATGTACCATCATTGCTCCAGTCTACTCACCTGAAGATGGTCAGAACAAGGCCAACTGCAAGTCAGATGCACTGGTCAATGACTTCCAATGATCCCAGAAATGTCTCAATAGCAAAATGCCACTGACACAAGTGCAAAGTCCACTGACAAGGGCCATAATAAATCCGCAGCACAAATGTGATGGCATGCCATACTGCTGAATAACTGATACTGAATCCTAAGAACGAGTACATATTCCTACTGTTCAAACTCAATCTTCAAAATTCTAATAAGCAACTCACAGTTAGTGTCGCTAACCAGAAATATGTACATTGACATGTCTAGGAGGAGCAGGATGGGAGGGGCAGACAGAGCGGCTATATAAGACGCATTGCTGCTGGAAAGGAGACCAGGTGGTCCAGTGTCAGAGGTATAGCAATAGCTTTTCTCCTGGCACTCAGTAAAAATATAAAAATAAATTGTAAAGATAAGTCCATGAGGTGGCATGCACCTTGTTGGACAAAGACAAGAAAGCTGGATTATGAATATTTATGTCCCTCCCTGGCCAACAAATATGAGATTTGATGGCAGTGTAACATGCTGGGGAAAAATACAACCATTTGGATCGACCTTGAAAAGGTATTTATACCCCACAGGCCATGGCCTGGGAAGGAGCTGTATCAGTATCACCATTAGGCCCATTATGCTTAGTTAACTAGACCTAGGTTTAGGTCTAAACTCTAAATCTTGCTCTGCATGGAAGGAGAGAAGCTGGTATACCAGGAAAGAAACGCTAACATTAGAGGGGTCCTGGAAAGCTGTGCGAATCTGGAGCCTTGTAGGAAGGCTGGTATCTCATCTGGGAGATAGCTTTATTCTTCTATCTGCTCATCAGCGAAGGTCCTGCAAGATACAGAATGCTGGTCAGAGCTAAAGGTTTCTGTTCTGTACTGATGCGAGAAGAGTCTTCAGTCTGTACGGTTCTTAGGGTATCTGGTGCCCTATCAATACCTTTCAATAAGATGCTGAATAAACTCCACCATTAGTGGCTGATGCCAAGTGTTTCATACACCCAGCACATACCGGGAACACAGCCTTCAGGTGAAATGCTTGCTTATTGTGTCACCTGGGAGACCTCCACCACAGTTTAGTGATGACAGCTTGGTCACATACAATACTATTAAGAAAAATTGCTGCAAGTGAGCAATCAAAGCTATAAAAAATTTAAATGTCTTTTACTTCAAATCTTAAGTCGGTCATGTGTTTCCTAAAAAGAGTATTTTAAAGTAAATTTACATTTGGAAGAAAGAATATCCAAATGTGGACAGAGTAGTAGACTGAGCTAGTTGAACACTTCTGAATAATTAGAATTTATAAACTACCAGCACTTAATGTAAAAAAATGTATGCAGTTTAGTTGACTAAATTAGCTTTATAAATCGATATATAAACAATATATAATATGTCTAGGTAATTAGGAGAGCATTGGTAATAGTGAATTTCAAGTAGGGGATGAATTGATTTCAATTTACAAATACTGTACTGGTGACCCTACAATAGGGATAAAAAATTTCCGCGGAAGGGAGTTTAACAAGACACGTGGCCACACATTAAAATTAGCAAAGAGGTTTAACCTTAAACCACGTAGTAAGTTCTTTACTAAAAGAGTGGCAAGGATGTGGAATTCCCTTCCACAGGGGGTGGATTAAGCAGGGAGCTATTAGATAAGCACCTGAACGACCACAACATACAGAGATATACAATGTAATATTGACATATAATCACACACATAGGTTGGACTTGTGTCTCTTTTCAACCTCACCTACTCTAACTATGTAACCCCCCACAATACACTTAAAAGGTTTGTTACAAAAAAAAGGGGGGGGGGGGAGAATATCCTGTTGCTTGTAAAGCATGTTATATAGAACAGTGCTTGTACTGTGCAATTTTGCCCTCTGTAACACCTGAAATACCTGGCTGATCCTGCCCTCTCCTCTGTAAACTGACCATGGTTTATCATGGCTGCTGAACACAAGACACCGTGGTCAGTTTACGTGCCTATGTCATCCGCAGCTCTGTCTACCCCTGTCCCCCCTGCCTGTCTGCTTGGTGTTAAGTGCCGTCCCCTCTCCTCCTCCTGAAATAACATTTTAAATCTTATATAATCCTGTGTGTTTGCTAATGATATGTGCTCCTGTCTCCATCTTTTTTTTTTTTTTAATGATGTCTATACCTGATTTTAGAGCGATCCTCACGTGACTGGCCAGCTCTCTTCTCCTTTCGTTCCGACCGACGTCAGCGGGGGAATCTCGGCCCCGCCCGCACTAGCTGTCAGGAGGTGAGAGGAGAGAGCCAACCAGTCACATGAATGCTCTGAAATCAGGTATAGCCAGCATTATTTTTTTATAAAACACAGAAGCACCCATCATTAGCGAACACACATGATTATATGAAGTTAAAGGAGTGGGTTAACAACCACTTTAGGAGCGCCAATATATAGAACACAATCCAACAGTCTTCAGGTTTAAAGCAAAAGGAAGTCCTTCTCAGAGGCAGAATACCAACTACACTCTGGAAACACAAAGGGTGGGCCTGGTATACATTACTTACTGTAGAGCAAGACTTTTTACCTCGATATGAGTTTACAAATACCCTGTATGCTGATGCTTACCTTATGTTAAAAATACTGTTATAAGAAGGTGGATTGTCACTCCTGGGTAAAGGAGTTCCTTGGCCAGTCCCCGATGATGAAGGATCAGCAAAATAGGGAGGTGGGGGTGGCGGGAAAATTATAATAGCATCACCTGAAAAGTAAGGAGGTGAAAAAAAGTTACAAAGTCTGACACATCTCCACTTGAGGCTAAAGAAAAAAAAATTTACACCATTAGGCAGCAATCCATACCAAGAACAAAATTAAAAGATTAAAGCTATGCTTATACAAATTACAAGAATTTTGAGCTTGCATAGTGCTGAACAACATGCGATAGACAAGTAGTGCTCATAATTACTATTAAAATTTTTCCCTTTCCTAAAGAAAAACTGCTCTAGGCTGAATGCATCAAGATAAAAAAAAACCTGACTTTACAATCACTTTAAATGCATATCCTCTAGAAATTGCTGCTCCATGCTTTCATTGCCGACCACGTCTGCAGGTATATGGACATGTACTCTATGGTGAACTGAATGATCAGCCAATCTGATCTGATTTAGACCTTCTTTGGAGAGAACCATGGGCTTAGGCCTTCGAACATGACTGAATGGCAGAACGTACTCTCATGTTGCCCCAGGATGCATCTAAACCCATGGGTCTGTTTGCTTAGTTATTACTGCTACCTAGATTTTTTTTCAAATCTCCTGATCCTTTATATTTTGCATACTGCTTTATTTTGAATCATTGCCAGATCTATCCTTTTGCGCCAATATACAATCAGATGTACAGTGCCTTGAAAAAGTATTCACACCCCTTGAAATTTTCCACATTTTGCCAAAAACATAAAATGTATTTTATTGGGATTTTATGTGATAGACCAAACACAAAGTGGCACATAATTGTGAAGTGGAAGGAAAAATGATAAATGGTTTTCAAAATATATTACAAATAAATATCTGAAAAGTGTGGCGTGTGCATCTGTATTCAGCCCCTTGTTGAAGAACCACCTTTCGCTGCAAGTCCTTTTGGGGAGGTTTTGCTTTGCACATCTAGAGTGACCTTTTGACCATTGCTCGTAACAAAATAGCTTAAGCTCTGCCAGATGGATGGAGAGTGCCTGAATAGCAATTTTCAAGTCTTGCCACAGATTTTCAATTGGATTTAGGTCTGGACTTTGACTGGGCCATTCTAACACATGAATATGATTTGACCCCAACCATTCCATTGTAGCTCTGCCTGTATATTTAGGGTCGTTGTCCTGCTGAAAGGTGAACCTCTGCCCCAGTGTCCTGTTTTTTGCAGACTCTAACAGGTTTTCTTCTAAGATTGCCCTGTATTTGGATCCATCCATCTTCCCATCAACTCTGACCAGCTTCCCTGTCCCTGCTGAAAAAAACATCCCAACAACATGATGCTGTCACCATCATGCTTCATGGTGGAAATGGTGTGTTCAGTCTTAGTTTTCCGCCACACATATAGCCAGATTCAGGTATAGTTACAACGGTGTATCAGTAGATACGCGGTCGTAACTCTGAATCCGCGCCGTCGTATATTTAAGCGTATGCTCAAACTGAGATACGCTTAAATATTGCTAAGATACGACCGGCGTAAGTCTCCTACGCCGTTGTATCTTAGCTGTCTATTTACGCTGGTCGCTAGGGGCGTGTACGCTGATTTACACCTACAATATGTGAATCAGCAAGATACGCCTATTCACGAACGTACGCACAGCCGTCACAGTAAAGATATGCCGTTTACGCAAGGCGTTTTCAGGCGTAAAGATAAACCACCAAAAAGATGGCACAGCCAAAGTTAAGTATGGACGTCGGACAGCCGTCAAATTTTTCACGTTTTCCCCTTTTTTTCGTAACTCGTCCGTGAATGGGGCTGGGCGCAATTTACGTTTATGTCGAAAGCATTGACTTTTTGCGACGTGATTTGGAGCATGCGCACTGGGATACGTCCACGGACGGCGCATCGAAGCGTCATTTACGTGAGGTCATGAATAATTTCCATAAAACACGCCCACCTCTTCCACATTTGAATTAGGCTGGCTTACGCCGGCCAATTTACGCTACGCCACCGCAACTTAAGGAGCAAGTGCTTTGTGAATACTGCACTTGCCTCTCTAACTTGCGGCGGCGTAATGTAAATAACATACATTACGCCCGCACAAAGTTAAGCCGCCGTACGTTAATCTACCTAAGAGCGTTTTTCTTTTAGGCCACAAAGTTCAATTTTGGTCTCATATGACCAGAGCACCTTCTTCCACATGTTTGCTGTGTCCCTCGCATGGCTTCTCGCAAACTGCAAATGGGACTTATGGCTTTCTTTCAACAATGGCTTTCTTCTTGCCACTCTTCCATAAAAAACTAATTTGTGGAGTGCACGACCCTTTGGAAAATAAAATTCTGATCACTTTTATTGCTGTCAAAAGGAATGTAAACATACCTTGTGACAGGAATAGGCAGTGACAAGTACTCTTTATGGAGGGAAAGGGGGGGGGGGGTCTATGAGACCCCAAATCCCTCCTTTGTACCGAAAAGCTTTCAAAAACGGCAAATATGTTTTGAATACTGTAATTCTTTTTACTTTGGCACCTTTAAGTCTTCTGTAAACCGAAAGTGATGTCAGGACGCATTGGTTGTTATCCTAAGAAAGCCAACCGCCGGCTCAAAAAAACGGTACTGGGGTGATGCCTGCAGCTGCAAGCATCACCCCGTAAAGGTCAGCGTGAAGGGATTAAAAAGTCTGTGGGCCAGGTCCACGTGAATTCATCACGTGCACGGATTTTGCGGCAACTCGCAGGTTGCCTACCCGTGGGCCATAGGTTGCTGACCCCTGCCCTATATAGATCTTTAGTGAGACCACATTTAGAATACTGTGTCCAGTTCTGGAGACCTCACTTACACAAAGATACTGACAAGATAGAACAAATTCAGAGACATGCAACAAAAATTATGAACTGTCTGAGGGACAAAAAATATCATCACGGAGGAGTGGAAGAGAACTCCAGTGGCAACCCTTTAAGCTCTGGTGAATGCCATGCCCAAGAGGGTTAAGGCAGCACTGGAATATAATGGTGGCCACACAAAATATTGACACTTTGGGCCCAATTTGGACATTTTCACTTAGGGGTGTACTCACTTTTGTTGCCAGTGGTTTAGACCTTAAAAGTCCAAGTTCCGTAAGTCTGGAGCTGTGTTTACACTTAGAACTCCACTGGAACTTCCAGATCCGTTCCTGTTCCTTGAAGTATCACCTATTCAGATACCAAACTGGCTATTCCCTATGACCTATATGGGGAATGGAAGTAGACCCCCAACAAGGTCAGGACAAAGACAAAGACAGGACCCACAGACTCATACTCAGGAGGATACTAGCAGACAAGGTGATCCGGTAAATGGACAAGTAGAGTAAAGGTACTGACCTTCAGGAAGAGAAGGGGGGACAACGTACAGAGGGGGTGGAAAAAGTTGATGAGAAGAGGAGGCATACATGGGCCAGTTGGAAAACGGAGGATCGGGGCTAAAGTCCCCCGCACCCCACTTTTTTTTTTTTTCTCTCTGCCTCTCCCCGGAAGAACCCTATGCATGGCCCCGACCCTCGACCTTCATGGCCCCCCTTTTTTTTTCATGGGGGCGGAGCCTTACATGTGTGTGTATATATATGTACCCACAGGGTTTTTGTGGTTTTTTTTCTTTTTGTCACTCTCGGTGGGGGGGGGGGGGGTGAAGTGGGACTGGATGATGAGTTGAAAAAAAAAGGGGTCCTCCCCCTAACACCTTGAAGGAGAATCACCGAGATGGACAAGAGAATGGACTTAAAATTAAAAAACAATAAACTAGGGAAGTAAATAAATAACTTGAGGGGTAAATAAGTAGAGGACGGCTGCTGGTAAAATTGAGTGAATAAGGGGTAGAATAAAGAGGGCCTACCAAGAGGAAGTAAAAGTGGGACTGGGGTGGTGATTGGAGAGGGAGGAACATAGAGGGTTTTTTTTTTCTCTCTCTTTTTTTTTCTCCCCTTTTTTTTTTTTGGCACTGGTTATAGTAGCAGGGTTAGTAATAAGATAATTATAATGGAACTAAGCACCAACAATACACCTATATACACTTTAATATTAATATTAAGTCGCAAGTGCACACAGCACTCAATGCACAACACAACGCACAATAACACACATTATAAACACCAACAGGTCACAACAAGGGCACAATAGGCCATAACAGGCCGTAAAAAGGTTTAAGATGGGGGGTCTGACTATGGGGTTAACTGCGGGGACACACCCCCCTTTTTTTTTCCCCCCCTCACACTTGCACTAATTATGTATTATACAAGAACACCACAACACAAAAATGGACACGCTGGAACCGGGGGGCCGCAAAGGAGGGCTAAGGGATTGCGGCTCCTATAGGGGGCACATCACAATTCCTCTAGAATAGTTCCTCTCTCTCCATCTCTCTCTTCTCTTTTTTTTTGTGGTAAATGTAGGTGTGTAGGTACATGCGTAAATGTGGGCATGTATATTCATAATCTCCGATGAGCTACCACTTGTTATAACCACATAGAAGTTAAGGACATGCAGTGATGAAGTAAAGCACCCTTCCCTCCCCCCTTTCCTTTGTTTTTTTTTTTCTTCTTCATACCACCCCACTGGTACTCCCCCCTTGGCCGGGAAGGGAGAGGGGGAGGAGGGGAGAGGTCGGGGCATGTATATGAGCGAATACCAATATATGTAATATATGTAATTTATGTAAATTCAAACCTATCTATATATGTAAGTAAAATGTATAAATGTACTGGTAAGGGGGAAGAGGTAGCATCTTTTTCTAATTAGTACCCTCAGAATAAGGGTACGCGACCTGGCCCCTCAGTACTATCTCCTCATATGAAATGAGAAATATAGAGTAACACAGTGTAACACAGTGCACTATTGGGCCTTTATGGCCCTCTCCCAAGGAGCCTAGATGGGTACCACAGAGAGGCCAGGAGCTCCAAGCTTCTTCTTTTTTTTTTTTCCTTTCTATTAGGCTTGTTTTAACTGGGGTTTCTCCTCTTCTTCTTAGAATCGGAGGAACCGCTATCTCTTGCTGGATTCTTATTTTTTTTTACTTAACTTTTTTATCTCTCCGTCCCCAGGGAAGAACCTCTGCATATATCCATACCCAGAGGTTTACATAATTGTGTATTTTTCTATGGAGCAAACAGGCTCCCTGAAGGAGAAGGGATGTAGGGAGGTATAGGACCCACCTGGGGGTACACGCCCCTAACCATAGGCCGACGCTCAAATACCGTGGATACTGTGAGTGTTTATTAGCAGATTGCTAAGAGTAGTACTAGTTTTTTTTTTTTTTTGTTTTTTTGTTTAATTTTTTTTTTTCTCTCTTTTTGTGTTTTCTCTCCCCTTGTCCTACCTCCCACTGCCCCTGTCCTCCCTAACACGAAGGAATAAAGGGAAGTGAGATGGAGGTCTTAAATATATTGTCCCTGAACGCAAAAGGACTGAACTCACCAGAAAAAAAGAAGGGTCCTTATGCACGATCTGCAAAGACTAGGAGTAGACGTGGCATATATACAGGAAACCCACTTTAGAGAAGATAAAGCCCCGGTCTTAAAGAATAGGCTATACCCAACCGCATATCACGCAACAAATCAAGAGTCAAAGTCAAAAGGGGTGTCTATTCTGATAGGAGGGAGAATTAAGTGGACACACGTGGACTCGATGAGACACGAAAGGGAGATACTTATTCGTAAAAGGCAAAATAGGAGGAATCGGGGTAACGTTTGCCAACGTATACGCACCAAATGAACAACAGGAAACCTTCCTGAGGAAAACGATTAAACGCCTACAAGACTTTACAGAAGGTCACTTGATACTGGGTGGGGATCTGAATATTCCGTTGGATCCCAAAATGGATACATCAACGGGAAAGTCATCCATCTCTTGTGGGGTTAGAAATCGTATCACTCAAATCCTATTTAAAAATCAGTTGTCTGATATATGGAGACTGATACATAATAAAGAAAAAGACTACACATTTTATTCTATACCACACAAAACTTACTCTCGAATAGATCTTTTCCTAATCCCACATGCCCAACTACACTCAGTACGATCGGCTAAAATAGGATCCATTACGTGGTCAGATCATGCCCCGATATTTTTGGAATATGAGATACAAGATTTTAGACAGACTAGACCCAACCAGTGGAGACTAAATGAAAGCTTACTGCAAGACAAAAATACTTTAGAAGAGGTAACCAAAGAGCTAGAATTTTACTTCAGCACCAATGATACCCCAGAGTGCGATCCCGGAATTATCTGGGAAGCACACAAGGCGGTCATCAGAGGGGTGCTAATTAAACATGGGTCTAGAATAAAAAGAGAACGAACGGAAAAACTAAAAAAGCTAATGGAGGAGCTAGCCAAGTTAGAGAGTAGGCATAAGCAAACAGGATCCATAACAGGAGAGGAAGAGGTGGTTAGGAAAAGAAGGGAAATTACAGATCTTTTGTACTACAAAGCACAAGCAGCAATACAGAGGTGTAAAAAGTTTGCATATGAGTCAGGAGATAAGTGCGGGAAGGGATTGGCTAGATTATTATGCGAGCAGAAAACGAGTAACTATATTCCGTGCATTAAATCATCAAAGAAACAGAAGGTTTTTAAACCAAAGGATATAGCGAAAGAGTTCCAAGAATATTATTGCTCTCTCTATAACATACAAAGTAAACCCTCGAACAAAGGAAAGATCGATCAGTATCTTATGGAATCAGCAATACCAAAATTATTGGAAGCAGATAAAGAGAAGTTAGATACCCCCATTGCAGAAGAGGAAATTAAAGCGGCAGTTAACTCAATGAAACGGGGGAAAGCGCCAGGGCCCGACGGGTATACGGGTCAATATTACAAAACCTTACTCTCCCCGCTATTGAAATATATGACTAAATTTTACAACGCTTTAGGGACATCGGCTAGTTTTACAAAGGAAACTTTATTGGCCTATATTTCGGTGATACCGAAAGAGGGGAAAGATTTGAGCCTATGCGGAAGTTATAGGCCGATTTCCCTGCTGAATTCGGATGTAAAGATCTTTGCTAAGGTTCTGGCAAACAGGATACAACAACATATCCCAGACCTGATACATCTGGACCAGGTGGGGTTCGTGCCCACGCGGGAAGCACGCGATAACACGATAAAAGTCATCAACCTGGTACAGATCGTAAATACAACACAGACACAATGTGTACTATTAAATACAGACGCAGAGAAGGCCTTCGACAGGGTGAATTGGAGCTATATGAGGGCAGTCTTACAACATGGAGGCTTTGGAGATAAAATAATAAAATGGATACTGTCTATGTACTCAGGCTTAACGGCCCAAGTACGGGCTAACGGAATACTATCAGAGCCTTTTCAGATCCTGAACGGTACAAGACAGGGGTGCCCCCTGTCTCCGCTCCTCTTCGCCCTGTCGCTAGAGCCCTTCCTATGTACCGTGCATTTAAATAAAAATATATCAGGAGTACACATAGGAAAGAATCACTGCAAAATAAGTGCCTACGCAGATGACATGTTGTTTACACTCACCAAACCATTGATCTCTATTCCGAATTTAATGAGGGAATTCGAGAAATATGGCTCTCTCTCGAATTTAAGCATCAACTTTAATAAATCAGAAGCATTGGGAATTGGTGTCCCACAAACACTAATAACCCATTTAAAACAAAAATGTAAGTTTAGATGGGCAGAAAGAGCACTAACATATCTTGGTATACAATTAACAGGGAGAGTAGACAAGATTTTCGACTTAAACTTTCCCCCGCTACTTCAGAAGGTGAAGATACTATTGGATAAGTGGAACCAGGGGTATCACACCTGGCTAGGCCGATGTAATGTGATTAAGATGAGTATACTCCCAAAAATTCTCTACTTATTGCAAACATTACCAATTCATATCCCAGGGCAGTTTTTTAAACAATGCCAGAGTCATCTTTGAGTTTATATGGGCACATAAAAACCCCAGAATACAAAGAAAACAACTAATGTATACAAAACAACAGGGAGGACTGGGGGTGCCAGATATACGGAAGTACTACTACGCCGTCCACCTGAACAGGTTAATTGATTGGAACAGGCATTCAGATACCAAACTCTGGGTACAAATTGAACAGTCCCAATCTAAAACGCCATTAGAAAGGGCATCATGGTGGTATGTTTCACTACCTAAAGAAATTAACAAAAACCCGATACTGGGAAACAGTGAAGACATGTGTAATAGCTTTTTCCATGATGGGGATGGACCCCAGGACATCCCCACTATACCCAATACTGGGAAACCCCCTTTTTCCCCCGGGAGACGAGGACGGAGCCTTTCGGCAACTAAGGGAGGCGGGTTGTAGACAGGTACAGAACTATATACGAAGGGGAAGATGGCTAACAATAACTGAACTGATGGAGCAAGAGGGGGGTTTCTGTTTAAAGTTCTGGAATGCACTCCAGCTAGTTCACTTCCTGAACACACTACCAAATCCGGGGGTTTTTGAAAGACCAATCATGAGTTTTGAGAAAATGTGCAATGAGAGGGGAATATTACAACACACTCTCTCAAAAAGCTATGATATATTGGCACAGTCAGGGAATCACCCTTTGAAGTGTGTTCAGGTCTGGGAACAGGAACTAAAAAAGGTATTTAGTATGGAACAGCGACAATGCATGTACAAACGAACGTATAAAACATCAATATGCGCAAGGACACAGGAGACAAATTATAAGATCTTCGCGAGGTGGTACAGGACACCGGAGAGATTAAACAAAATGTTCCCAGAGGTGTCAGATGAATGCTGGAGGTGCCAGGGTAGTAGAGGGACGATGCTACACATTCTGGGACTGTCCTCTGCTAAAGAGTTATTGGCTGGAGATTAAAAGGATACTTCAGATATGCTCAGAGTATGAGATACCGGAAGATCCAGAATTTTACCTCTTACACGTGAATCGAATTCAAGAGAAAGTATACAGGGAGACAAGCCTAGGTCATCTATTAGATGCGGCGAAAGCGTGCATAACAAAGAATTGGAAGTCACCAACCCCACCCACAATAGAGATGTGGATAAACAAAGTAAAAGAAATCAGTAAATTAGAAGAACTAGTACAAACAGCACAACAGCGAAAACAGCGAAAGGAAAGATACTTAAAGCGGGGGTTCACCCTTAGAGGGCACTTTTCCCCCTTAGATTCCTGCTCGTTATTACTAGGGGAATCGGCTATTTATTTTAAAATATGTGCAGTACTTACCCGTTTACGAGACGCATCCTCTCCGTCGCTTCCGGGTATGGGCTTCGGGAATGGGCGTTCCTTCTTGATTGACAGGTTTCCGAGAGGCTTCCGACGGTCGCATCCATCGCGTCACGATTTTCCGAAAGAAGCCGAACGTCGGTGCGCAGGCGCAGTATAGAGCCGCACCGACGTTCGGCTTCTTTCGGCTACGAGTGACGCGATGGATGCGACCGTCGGAAGCCTCTCGGAAGGCTGTCACTCAAGAAGGAACGCCCGCTCCCGAAGACCCATACCCGGAAGCGGCGGAAGAAGATGCAGCTCGAAAACGGGTAAGTACTGCACATATTTTAATATAAACAGCCGATTCCCCTAGACCGAACGAGCAGGAAGCTAAGGGGAGATTTTTTTTTTTTTTTAAATGGGTGAACTCCCGCTTTAAGAATATGGTCCTCCTGGAAATCCTTCCTGGATTTAAGGGATGGAGGGGGAGAGGGTGGGAGTGCGGGATAACGGAGAGAGCTTAGATGGAAAAATTTTTTTTTTTTTTTTTTCTGAACTCCCTTTTTTTTCTTTTTTTTCTAAATTTCTATTATTTATTTATTTGTTATGGTTTTTTTTTTTCCCCTTTTTCCCTTTTTTTCTCTTATATGGGTAGTAGTGCCTAGGACCGCACTTACAGGTTAGAGGGGACGCATAACAGGATGCAGATGCATGCATAGTGGATTTATTTGAATTGTATATATACTGAGTTGCGCACCATAATAGCATCATAACAGTAATAAGCACTATTACGATTGTACAATGTATTATTAATTTATATTTAAATAAAAATGGAGGTTTAAATCTAAAAAAAAAAAAAAGTCCAAGTTCACCTTTTTTTTCTAAATTCCAGCTCCCCTATGTACCAATATATCATTTATGTACCTTTTTTGCAAAAATAACAAAGCGTTCCATAAAATCTACAGACACATACCTTCCTTACTGTCCTACATCCATGATTCAAAATGTATGGTCATGACACAGAAAGGAGTTGACCAGCTGATCTCATTAGCACACACCCTGCATCATCCATCCACCCCCCCCATTCCTAGCTGCAATCAGTGATCACCCTTCTTACTAAATACACAATATACAATCAGATTGGATAGTGTATGGCCATCTTTATACAAGTAAATAAGAGGAAGTGGACAGAAACACACAGCTGTCAAGCCCCATTCACATCTCTGCATAGTGGGAACTCGCATTTCCACATGCATTTTTTTCTAGCAAAGTTGAGAGGCGTTTGGAGCATTTTCGCTCATCGCACATTGGGCAGCCCATCCACCTGAATTGGCTGCCCTACACACAGTAATTGCCCCAAAGAAACTTCAGATTCCTCCGTTAATCCCCGCTGAGCTGTTGGCTGACAGGGCGGTCCCCGCGCACTGTGCAGAGACCGCCCTGTCTCTCCTCCGCTCTCCCCTATGGGGAATCGGATGAATACGGACCGTGTGTCCGTATCCATCCGATCCGTTCCGCCAGACGGAAGAAAAATAGGGTTTTCTTCCGTCTGAAAAAGCGGAACTTTGCGGACGCGGATCGTTGCATCATCCGCTAACGTCTGCAATCCCATAGGGATACATTCCAAGTCCGTAAACGGACTTGTAATAAACAGTCCATTCGTCCGCCCGTGTGAAAGGGCCCTAAGACCCCATTCACACCTGAGTGTTTTGTAGCTTGAAGCTACAAAACGCTGGGGGGGGGGGGGGGGGGAATCTATTATTCTCTATGGAGATGGTTCAGATTTCAACTTCAAAACGCCTGAAGCTCAAACAAGTTCCGGGACTTTAAGGCAGATTTGGGCGGTTTTCTGCTTTTTACATTGGTGACCCTTTGACCTGTACAAAAATGCGGCAAAACATCGCTGTAAAATTGGTCTTAGGAGCAGTTGGGTGTTTTTTTTCAGCTGCCCCTGAATCCTCCTCTATGTTATCTTATCAGTACATGTACACATTTAAAAAAAACACACTTCTAAAAACGCGGCAACACAGAAGTTTTTAAATGTGGGTTACCATCTCTCAAGTTAAATCGTTCAGGAGAGGTTTTTAAACGTCCCGTGTAGCCTTAAAGTGGATGTAAACCCACTCTCATCCTTTCTAAACTACTGCCATAGGGCTGATCTATAAGGATATAGATGCCTCCTGCATGTATCCTTACCTGTCAAATGTCTCCTCTCCGTCTGTTATAAGAACTGAAAAACTGCAGATTCTGTGGGTGGGTCTGTTGTCTGGAGCTCGGTGGGTGGAGTCGTGATGTCAGTAGACTCCCCGCCCACCTCTACACTCCCCTTACACTAAATTCTGCCATGATCACCAACATCGAGTCGAAATCCAGAAAAGTAACCACATGACTTCAGAAAAGGAGTGGGGGTGGGAATTAAAAAAAAATGCCCGTCTCAGGCTAGTGCATGAGATATGTAAATAACCTGTCGCTCACAGAAAGGGGGAAGAACGGGCAAAAGTTTTCTCCCGTTTGTCAGTTTATCTCACTGAAAAAAGAAAAGAGGATTGCTCAGAGCTGGATTAACTCTTTGTGGCAAGACTGGACACAGGTCATAGGAAATCGTATTCTCTACATTGGGACAGCAAAAAAAAAAAAGGGCTTGGTGGATTTTAACCCCTTAAGTACCGTCGCACGACTATTTACGTTGGCAGGATGTGCTCCGTGACCTGATCGCCGCCGGTGTCCCGCGATCGGGTCACAGAGAGGAAGAACGGGGAGAGGCAAGTGTAAACAAACCTCTCCCCATGTTTCCTAGTGAGCCTGTCACTGATTGCCTGTTCCCTGCCATAGGGAACGATCAGTGACATCACACGCCCAGCCACACCCCCTACAGTAAGAAACACAAATTAAGTCACTTAACCCCTTTAGCGCCCCCTACAGGTTAACCCCTTCACTGCTAGGGTCATTTTCACAGTAATAAGTGCATTTTTATAGCACTTTTCGCTGTGAAAATGACAATGGTCCCAAAAATGTGTCAAAAGTGTCCGCCATCATGTCGCAGTCACGAAAAAAAAAAAAAATATCACTGATCGCTGCCATTACTAGTAAAAAAAATATTTTGGGGATATTATAGCAAAAAAATATTGATTTTTTTTTAAATTGTCGCTCTATTTTTGTTTATAGTGCAAAAAAAAAAAAAACGCAGAGGTGATCAAATACCAGCAAAAGAAAGCTATTTGTGGCAAAAAAGGACGTCAATTTTGTTTGGGAGCCACATCGCATGACCGCACAGTTGTCAGTTAAAGCGACACAGTGACGAATCGCAAAAAGGGGCCTGGTCCTTTACCTGCATAATGGTCGGGGGCTTAAGTGGTTAAGGAGATTCTCCCTCTCCATTTGTCCTGTTTATCATTGAAAGTAAAAAAAATGCAAATTTTGGATTGTCCCCAGAAAATTAATAGGAGGGGGAAATCTTCCAACAGGGACACTAGTTCTGGGGACCCCAAGATCACCAAAGAATTCCCTTCATTTGCAGGGATTTCCCCTAACATCAAGTTTGGCTATGGAGCATGAAGTGAAGGGAAATTTCTACAATGGGACACAGAAGAGAAAAAGAAAAAAAATATCTGACGGGTTATATAAAAAAAAAAAATAAAAAAAAAAAAGGTTTTGCCTATAGTTCTACTTTAGGCTCCATTCACACTTGTGTGACTTGTCATGCTACTTTGGACATCAAAGTTGCATGACAAGTCATTCCCAGTGTTTGCCAATCATAACCATTCATTTATGGGTGACTTAAAGTTGCAGCGAGTTCAAAGTAGGGGCCAAAGACTTCAATGTTAAAGTTGTTATATGCCAAAAAAAATAAAAATAAATAAACACCCTGTAAAGCAAAAAAGGCATAATGAACTAGTATGCACCGCAAACTAGCTCATTATGAAATACTTTCCTTAGAACGAAGCTCCCACAGGCCACCCTTGCACCGCTGAGGGAGCGGACGTAAAATTTACCAAGTGGACAATACAACCGCTTTAACTCTCAGAAGTAGCCTGAAAGTCATACCTAAAGGTTATACAATGCAACTTGGTCCTTTTTCTACTGGTCACTTTCTGTTTCTATTGCGGTTTTGGTTTTCAAATTTATAAAACACGTAACATGGTTGGAAATCGGTGGCGATTTTTTTTTTGGGGTGGGGGGGGTTAGGGGGTAGGATAAATGATAAGCTACTGATATGATAACTGTAGATTTTTCCCTGCAATGTTCAAGTTTAATATATAAATGATGGTACATAAGAATGTAAAATGTTGTATGGAATACTGTGAATAATAATAAAAATTTTTGATTATAAAAAAAAAAAAAAAAAATCGGTGGCGTTTGTTTGAATAGGGATATCATTCTAGTACACCTAGGGCATTGTGTGCATTAAATATCAGAATTAGTTAAATTTCAACCCTTGTTTGACAAACAATATAGAAGAGAATTCACACTTTCCAGGATATGCCTAGAACAAACAGGTGAGAACAGGCTAAAAGGCTTTGGTGGATTTAAAGTAAAGCCGCCCTTCCATGAACACTGTACAACCATAAACAATGTAAATATAGAATTTTTTTTATACACACACACACACACACACACACACACACACACACACACACACACACACACCTATATAAAACTGTGTTAAATATGAAAAAGGGAGATCGCCTTATTTCACAGCACAAAGCTGATTTTAATTACACCTGCCAAACTAAAAAGGCAACCTGTCACAATAAAAATATATATATATATATATATATATATATAATTTATTTGATTTTGCAACGAGTGTCATCCTCATCTCTCTAGTTTATGAACAAATACGTAGGTTGGAATTCTTCTCTAGCTGCCCACAATGATGCAAGGATGAGGATGACCTCCCAGAAACCATCCATCCTGAAAAACAATTTCCAAGTGCCAGCGTTAAAGTGGTTATATAGTCTATTTTTTTATTTTTACCTACAGTATAAAAAGGCTTATCTGTACGTAAAGAGTATCTCCTAAACCTGTACGGTTTAGGAGATATTCCCCTTGCAATGAGCCGCTGACTTCAGCGGCGTATTCGCATCAGGGATTGACTAAAAGCCCGGCAGACATCGGACCTTGCCAGAAAGAAGTCTCCTGTGCGCATGCACAGTGCACAGGAGTGACGACATCGCAGCTCCAGCCACTCACAGCGCTGGAGCCGGGATACCCGTAAGACACGCCGAGTCAAAATGTCAGTTGCCTTGGCATGGACCAGGTGAGATACCGACGCCTCGTTCTAAGGTAAGTATTTCGTAATGAGCTAGAATGCGGTGCATACTAGCTCATTATGCTTTTGCCTTGCAAGTGTACCAAAAAAAAAAAAAGTGTCAGCAGGTATACAACCGCTTTAAGGCCTTGTTCATACCTATGCATTTTTAGTGCCATTTGCACTACAGAATATGTTCCATAGGAAACCATGTTAAAGTGGATGTAAACCCACTGTCATCCTTTCTAAACTACTGCCATAGTGCTGATCTATAAGGATATAGATGCCTCCTGCATGTATCCTCATTCCTCACCTGTCAAATATCTCCCCTCGGTCTGTTATAAGAACTGAAAAACTGCAGATTCTGTGGGTGGATCTGTTGTCTGGAGCTTAGTGGGTGGAGTCGTGATGTCAGTAGACTCCCCGCCCTCCTCTACACTCCCCTTGTCAACGTGCATTTTTTCCTATGTATTCCTTACACTAAATTCTGCTATGACCACTAACATCCAGTCAAAATCCAGAAAAGTAACCACATGACTTCAGAAAAGTAGTGGGGTGGGAATTAAAAAATAATGCCCGTCTCCAGGCTAGTGCACGAAATATGTAAATAACCTGTCACTCACAGCAAGGGGGCGGAACGGACTAAGGTTTTTCTTTGTAAGTCCGTTTTATCTCACTGAACAATAAAATAGGATTGCTCAGAGCTGGCTTAACTCTGTGTGGCAAGACTGGGCACAGATGATATCTTATACTGTACATTGTGACATAAAAAAAACAAAAAAACAAACGGGTTTACATACACTTTAAATGGACTGTAGTGTATTTCTGCAAATTGCAAAAAGCATTACAAATACATAGATGTGAACCAGGCCTAAGATTATATCCCAACAGGTTCTCCTTTCTACAATGTACAACCTCCACATCAACTGACGTGTGAAGCCTGAAAAAGGACTAGTAGATGGAGGCTAAACCAATGCCCCAGAACACAAGGTTACAGAGCACGTTTGGACTACAGAGTGGCCCTGCCAAACCTAGACTGAATCATGTTAAATCAGGGCTTGACAAATTTGTTTGGAATCTAGGAGCCAGCAACGCGCCCTGTCCCGCCAAGCTCGCGTGCAGAAGCGAACACATATACGTGAGTAGCGCCCGCACATGAAAATGGTGTTCAACCCACACGTGAGGCATTGCTGCGATTGGTAGAGTGAAAGCAATAATTCTAGCCCTAGACCTCCTCTAACTCAAAACATGCAACCTGCAGGATTTTTTAAACAATGGATATTTTAAAAGGGTAAAAGTTTGTCGCCATTCCACGAGCGGACGCAATTTTGACATGTTGGGTATCAATTTACTTGGCGTAACATTATCTTTCACAATATATATATATAAAAAATAAAACTGTATTAACTTTACTGTTGTCTTATTTTTTTTTATTAAAAAAAAAAGTATTTTTTCCCCAAAAAAGTGCGCTTGTAAGACCACTGCGCAAATACGGTGTGACAGTAAGTATTGCAACGACCGCCATTTTATTCTCTAGGGTGTTAGAATAAAAAATATATATAATGTTTGGGGGTTCTAAGTAAAGGGAAGGAGATGGGCGGGCAGTTAAAAACAGGCAGGGGAAGCCCCATTAGCATAGCTGGTTGTCTTGTCATACCAACAGCCACTACAAGAGGGCGCCAGATTCCAGAAGGAAGCATAGAACTGCAGAAGGCCGCAAAGCCGTGCCCTCAATTACCGCCCGGCGAGGCCCAACGCGATCGCGCTGGAGGGGAGCGCACGGACACAGGATACCCCAGCTGTGCCGCCCCAGGTGCCAGGTCACTAATTCACTGCCCCCCAGCAGTAATTTTTTCTCTAGTCGCTAATTCTAGTCGCAAATGCCGACGCCTGGGGTTTGTCGAGCCCTGTGTTAAATTGTAAGAGAATAACAACATTTTGAAGATTTTTATGTAATCAGAAGGCAAGGTCAGTTTTTAAAAAGGATCTGCATTGAGTTTGTGGATTTCCTCTAGGTACGGTAAAACCTTGGTTTGAGAGCATTTTGCAAGACAAGCAAGAATTTGTAATTCATTTTGACTTTATATACAAGCGATGTCTTGATATACAAGTAGCGTCACGCCACAACTGAGTATAAAAGAGAAAAGAGGTGCCTCTCAGTGTAGCAACATGGTTACATTTAATCATCAACCATGCGAGTTGCTAAAACAGGCACATCCAAGTATGCAAGCATCCGGGATAAAGCTGTCCACATAGACTGTCCTCATCGCCGTCGTCCCTTTCACGCTGCGCTCCACGAGCTGTTCGATCGCTCTACTGCAGGGTAGTCTTCCCAGTCACGATTGCACTTACAGAGGTGAGAGCCGGCAGTATGGTGGATGGTCTGAACAGCTTTACCCCGGATGCATGGAAGATTAAATGGGCCTCTTTAAATCCTCAACCATGAGAGTTGCTAAATGTTGTACCTTCATTAAATGTAACCCATATTGCTACACTTAGAGGCACCTCTCTTTTACACTCTGTAGCTCCTGCTGGATTTTGCTTTAACCACTTGCCCACCGGGTTAATTCTGGCACTTCTCTCCTTCATGTGAAAATCACAATTTTTTTGCTAGAAAATTAATCAGAACCCCCAAACATTATATATTTTTTTTTAGCAGACATCCTAGGGAATAAAATGGCAGTCATTGCAATACTTTTTGTCACACCGTATTTGCGCAGCGGTCTTACAAGCGCACTTTTTTTGGATAAAAATCACTTTTTTGAATTAAAAAATAAAACAATACATTTTGCCCAATTTTTTTATATATTGTGAAAGATAATGTTACGCCGAGTAAAATGATACCCAACATGTCACGCTTAAAAATTGCGCCCGCTCGTGGCATGGCGTCAAACTTTTACCCTTAAAAATCTCGATAGGCGACGTTTAAAAAATTCTACAGGTTGCATTTTTTGAGTTGCAAGCCCCATACACACTATCAGTTTTCCTGACAGTTTTCTCTTCAGGTTTACCAAAACCATCTAATATGAGGTAAAACCTCAAGAGTTTCAATTTGTATGCAACCAGGCAGGCCCTTGCACTACATGGTTTTGGTAAACCTGAAGAGAAAACTGACAGGAAAACTGATAGTGTGTATGGGGCTGCAGAGTAGGTCTAGGGCTAGAATTATTGCTCTCACTCTAACGATCGCGGCGATACCTCACTTGTGTGGTTTGAATACCGTTTTCATATGCGGGCGCTACTCGCGTATGCGTTTGCTTCTGCGCGCGAGCTCGTCGGGATGGGGCGCTTTAAAAAAATTTTTTGGGGTTTTCTTATTTATTTTTATTTAGTTTTATAATTTTTTACACTGAAATAAAAAAAAATAAAAAAAATTGATCACTTTTATTCCTATTACAAGTAATGTAAACATCCCTTGTAATAGAAAAAAGCATGACAGGTCCTCTTAAATATGAGATCTGGGGTCAAAAAGACCTCAGATCTCATAATTAGACTTAAATGCAAAAAAAAAAAATGTTTCTTTAAGAGGCTGGGCGGGACTGACGTTTTGACGTCACTTCCGCCCAGCAGAGCTATGAGGACGGGTGAAGGAGATTTCTCCTTCAGTCCCGTCCCCGCTCAGCTGCCGGACACATCCGATCCCCTCCGCCGCTACCGACGGCTCCGGTAAGCGGCGGAGGGCGCGGGAGAGCGGCGGGAGGCCCTCTCCCGCCACCGATAACGGCGATCTCGCGGCGAATCCGCCGCGGAGACCGCCGTTATCGTGTACACCACCGCCCCCTGAAAAGATGAATATCTCGGTTGTGGCAGCAGCTGCTGCCGTTATCGAGATATTCAACTTTAAAAACAGGACGTCTTTTTGACATGGGGCGGTGGTCAAGTGGTTAAAATCCCCTTGTGGAGGCTTACATTTGTGGATTGAAATTTTATGGTTGCACAATCCATCACATTGCTATAATCTTTTTATATGGACTTTAAAAACGGAAGGACTTATGAATAAATGGCTGTGGAACTAATCTTTTGAGTTTCCATTATTTCTTATGGGGAAATTCGCTTTGAAATACAAGTGCTTTGGATTACAAGCACGTTTCCAGAACCAATTATGCTTGTGTAGAGGCCTGCTCCTGTTGAACAGGCGCCGCTTTAAATTTAGTGGGGTCTGAGCTGTTATCTGGGCTCAGACTGGTGTGATTAACCACTTCAATACCAGGCACTTATACACCTTCCTGCCCAAGCCAATTTTCAGCTTTCAGCGCTGTCGCAATTTGAATGACAATTGCGCGGTCATGCTACTCTGTACCCAAACAAATTTTTTATCATTTTGTTCCCACAAATAGAGTTTTGTTTTGGTGGTATTTGATTACCTCTGGGGATTTTATTTTTTGCGCAAAAAATAAAAAAAAAGACAACATTTTGAAAAAAATTCAATAAATAAAAAGGTTTTCTTTGTTTCTGTTATTTTTTTTGTAAATAAGTACATTTTCTACTTCAATGACGGGCACTGATAAGGTGGCACTGATGACGGACACTGATAGGCGGCACTGATGGGTACTTATGTGGCACTGATAGGTGGCATGGATGGGCACTGATGGACACTGGATGGCACTTATGGGTGGCATTGCTGGGCATCATTGATTTGCAGTCTTTCACAATGGTGCCAATCAATGCCCATTTGTGGACACTGATTGGCACATATTTGACATCAATTTGCATATGTGGATGGCCATGTGGGATGTACCTGGCCATCCGCATGCTTGGGACTTCCCTGGTGGTCCAGTGTGGGCATCCGTGGGGGGGCTGCGCTGATAAACAATCAGCGCAAACCACCGTCAGGAGAGCCATCGATCGGCTCTCCTCTACTCACGTCTGTCAGACGCGAGTGAGGAAGAGCCGATCAACGGCTCTTCCTGTTTACATCCTGATCAGCCGTGATTGGACACGGCTGATCACATGGTAAAGAGCCTCTGCCGGAGGCTCTTTATCGAGATCGGAGATGCAGGGTGTCAAACTGACACCGCGCGCCCGTGAGGCCTGCATCTTATCCTGCTGGAAGTCAATAGACGTCCAGTCAGGATAACAGAACCACTTCCCGGACGTCAATTGTCTATTGACCGGGCAGTAAGTGGTTAATAACAAATTAAGCCTCTGTTCCAGCCATGGCTGTGCTGGGAGTTCCCACCATTGTTCATTACCACTCCAGGCCAAGGGTGGCAGCAGCAAGGTCAAGGTGCATTGGGTGTCCCCTTCGGCAGCGAATCAGTGGGAGTGGTCGCCCTGCTGTGCATGCTGGGGAGGGGTACTTAATGGGCAGACGCAATTGGGCGGGGGTCCATCCGTTGTTCGTGCCCCGCCTGGCCCGAGGTGTGTGTCCTGAATCCGGGGCCACGTTGGTCCGGGGACGTGGTTTCGCATGGGAGGCCCAGTAGTCAGACTGGGGCCTGCTTTCTGAAGAGGTGATCCTGTGCTGTCCATCCTGCAGGAGGAAGCAACTTGATGAAGGAAGCCAGGGGAGGACCTATCCTGAAGAGGACCATGCAAGAGGCTGGTATCTTGGGAGTAGGCCTGGAAACTTCATCGAAGGATGCACCGTGCACTGAAAGGCTTGACAGTGGTTACCTGTCGAGTCTAAGTTCTACAGAAGTTAAGCTGGAGAGATCCGGGTGCTGAATCCTGTGGCAGGGGATTCTGGACCAAAAGTGTCTCCTCATAAAGGAAGGTCTGTGGCAGAGACTGTACTTTATTTGGTGTGTCATTCTGGCTGCTAGGCCAGTGAGAGGGACCTATCCGGGTGAGCAATACCCACTCTGGCTAGAGTGGCGATGAGAACTGGTTGCTGGAAACAGGAGTGTTTCCCATTTGTGAATATGCACCTGAACCTATCTACCCTTCCACCCCTTTTACTTCTTTTCCACTGAAGTTCCGCAAATAAATCTTGCCCTGTGTGGACATTGAAAATCATCAGACTCTCCTTTCACCCTGGACAGCGAGAAGATAAGAGGCAACGTGCCACCCAAAAATACTCAGCAGCTCCTCCGGGGGTAGTGCAACACTCGCAATCCAAAGGTTGTGCTGTATATGTTTTCCACACAATCCAAACCCCCCCCCCCCCCCTGTAAATGACCTGGTTCCTAGCTAAACATGACTCTAAAGCGTAAATGTGTGACAAAAGGACATGAAGTTACCCTTCTATGCGGGTAATATAGTGCCCATGTATGTAGATGTTTACAGACAACACTGTATATTGTGAAAGGGTAAAACATTGACAATAAGTAAAATTAACCCGTTTTAGTAGGGGGAAAAAAATGGCACCTGCAATATACCTGGATACTACGGGGAAGACCTGCAATGTCCTATCCTCCAGTATTTGTAGGCAAGGTCCGTGTGACTCTTGACCATTTGAGTGTGTGTGTGTAAAAAGCCAAGTACTTATCTTCTATATATCCCTGACTACTGAATTCTATTAGTTCTGAATACAAAACAGTTGGTTACATAAGAACAATCGTTGGGTGTGTTGTGCAGTAATTAGGTTACGCATGCCATCGCTGATTTGCAGTCAAAAGACAACAACCAAAATGTACACAGCCACAGAGTGGAAAAAAAATTGAATGCCATAGCCTTGTGCAAGCATATAATTCCAAATGGTTTAGTGCTGGATTCACACCTGTTTGCTCTGGATAAGTGTTAATGTCCTTTTTTTACCATCAAATCAATGGGCTGGCAACACACTAGGACATAAGAAAACATAACGAAGAACAAAAGTGGACATTCACCACTGCAATGCACAATGAACAAGTGTCCCAACAATTAGGATCATTTACATCAATTTCTTCTGGGTGTTGAAGAGCATCTACATTTTTTCCATTTCCACTCCTCCCCTGTGTTTTGTGTCTGCACTTATCATATGTCGCTGATCTGTTATCAAAGTAATCCCATCCTTCCCACCATAAAAGTGTGCTCAAAGAAATAACTAGATAAATTAAGCCAGTGGATGAAGCAAAAGACAAACTAGAGAAAATGCACATACAATAAAAATGACTTGGAAAAAAATGGAGTTCCCCCGTCGTACACAACATCCATTACATGACATAAGTGGTATGCAGGTAGAGAGCCATGACCCGAAAGAGAAAAGCTAGTCTGCAAGTCTAGAAATACATTCCAATTCCCAGTGACATGTCCTGTTGTACACAAGCCTGCAATGTAGTGTGGGGGTTATAATTTTGTGTTTTTACAGAAGCTTTTGATGTTGGGGGGGGGGGGGGGGTATTATACCTTATGTAATTGCATCAAAATAAAAAAAATAGAAACTTAAGACCCGGTTCACACAGGGGCAGCACGATTTTGGGGGGGGCGACTCGGCAAGGCGATCTCAAGACGACTTCAGAGGCGACTTGCAAAATGACTTCTGTATTGAAGTCAATGCAAGTCGCCCCCAAAGTCGTACAATAATCTTTTTCTAAGTCGCTCCTATTAGAACGGTTCCATTGAACAGAACGGGACGCGACTTGTCAGGCGGCTGAGTCGCCTGACGAGTCGCCCCTGTGTGAACCGGCTCTGATTGGTCATTATAGGAAATACCTCTGCAACTGTTCACACATGGGCAAGTCTCCATCCTCCTGTCAGCAAGAATATTCATTCACAAAAACACAAGCCGACAACAGCACATACCAGCTACCACACTTGTCCAAGACAAACTAGTGTAGTAGCCAATGTTTGTTATTGTCAGCTTGTGCTTTTGTGAAAGAAAGTGCTCTTTTCCAGGCACAATCATTCACAACATAACCTCTGTGAGCACTAAACCGGAGAGATGAGGAGACAGCTCTGCAGACTGGAGAGAGGAAAGTGCTCAGTGCCAGCTACCCCCCTTCCCTCCCCAATAGGAAGGCTCATAATTTACAGGGTGGAGCTACAGCCAGCAATGACAGAAAATAATCTTTTATTGTAACATCCACCGTTCAGATGTTAAGCACCAAGCCCCTTGGGGGATTTAGGCTTCTTTTTTTTTCCTTCTGGTAATACTACCTCTTTAAAGGGGTTGTAAAGGTACATGTTTTTTCACCTTAACGCATTCTATGCATTAAGGTGAATAAACATTCTATGCATTAAGGTGAATAAACATATCAGCATTAGCAACCCCCCCGAGCCCCCGTTTACTTACCTGACCCTTTGAAAAGTCCCGTGCCGTGAACGGCAGGCTTCTCGGCTCATTCATTGGTTGATTGAAAGCAGCTGTCAATCATATGCAATGACGCGGCGCAGAGTGATACAGTGAGCGGCTATAGCCGCCGGCTGTATCACGGGAGCGCGCCTGCAAGAACTTTCCACCATGCGAGAGCTCACATGAAGGTGAAAATTTCTTGCGGGGGAGCTGAGACAGCCGCAGAGGGACCCCAGAAGACCAGGTTCGGGGCCACTCTGTGCAAAACGAGCTGCACAGTGGAGGCAAGTATAACATGTTTGTTATTAAAAAAAAAAAAAAAAAAAAATTCTCTTTAGTGATCCTTTAAAGGCTCCATTGACACGTGTGTGACTTGTCGTGTGACTTTTGACAGTCGCATGACAAGTCACAGCCACTTTGAAAATGTGCCTGCACTATTTTGATGCGACTTGGAGCCAGAGAGTGTAAAGTCAGATCAAATTCGCACTGGAAATCTTCCAAGTTTGGAGTCACGCAAGTGTGAATGGAGCCGAAGAACATAAAATACGGTCAACAGCTGTACCAAAAGATCATTTTAAAGTGCAGGTTAACAGATCTGGCAAATGTGAATGGACACAGGACACAAACACTTTTTAGAACTGATGTCGGCAGAAAAAAAAAAAAAAAAAAAAGAAGGGGGGGGGGATCTACTGGACCCCCAACAGTGCTAGCTACTTATATTGATATAACCATGTAACATTGTATTACAAATGCTGCATGAGAGATTAAAAAACAGTCAAAGTGCTGACAACTACATTTTTGTGTACTCACCTACAGTTATTTGAAAGGGTTCATCTGTTGGCGACTGTGGTTCCTCATCTATAATCGATTCATTATTATCAGAAAAACTGCGCTTCTTCTTTATATGGGCCACCACAAAGAAACACAACCCAATCAAAACAATTAAAGGTCCCATTATTTGCAGAGAAAGAAGTCCACAGTTTCTATAAGATGTTCCTGTCACGGTACCATTCTGGCCTGAGGAAACGGCACCACACCCAGGTATCCAAACACCCAGAACACTAACTAGTATTCCACAGGCAACAAACAAGAATCCAAATATTAAAAACTGTATAAACTGACGGCTTTCACCACAGAAAAAGAAGCTGTCCGGATCAGTCTGATCGCCTTCAGAATGTCTTCTGCTGGCCTCAAGCCTGGCTTTAGATCTTGCCATCACAACAGAAGCCAGTCCTATCACTGCAAGGGCAGGCCCCAGTACTTTAAAAGTCAAACTGCAATTGTTGAAATTGTCCAACTGGCAGGTCTGAAATCCAAAGATGGACAAGAGGAAGCCAGCACAGAAGAGCATCACTCCAAATACAAACATGAAGAATATCAACCTGGAGCTCCGGGCAGCTCTGTTGGACCCAAATGGGAAAGAGAAAAAAGGATGCATTTTTAGGGATAACTTTGTCCAGTCTGCTCATTAAAAGTGAAGCATTACCTGTTGGAAAAAATGAGATACAAATTATTGAGTTTATTAGACAGAGAAAGATATCTTTTCACATGCATAATATGAACTACTTTGCCTTGGGGCAGGTATTCTGAGCTTACAATTAAAAGTTGTCCCCCCACCCCCAAGCATATCAATGAACTGCATGCAAAAACTTAAACGTCACCAGATCAGATTTATATGGGCATCTTTGCATATCCTGAGACCATTGCTCATTTCTAAAATGACCAGTATATGAAGGACGTTCAAGCCAAGCCGTGACTTGAGTTTATATAATAAAAGAACAAAATTTCAAGGAGTGGAACCTGCATTTATTTTTACACATACTCCCCTGCTACATTTATACACTTATCCCAGAGTTTATTGCCTGGAAAGCTTTTTCATAGAAGCTTTCACTAACACAGTTGTATGCCATCTTGATTAACGGTCTCTGGACTGGCCCGCGACATGTGTGCCGCCTATAAGTAATAGGACACACTTGACACTTACTACTGCGTGTAGTACCGCCACGCCAGTCCTTTTTATACCTGTAAAATTAAAAGTCCCAGCTTGACTTGAATGCCCCTTATAACACCCTACTTGTAGCTGAAAATTGTAGCATCATTAAAATAAACCAGTTATGAAGGAAACAAAGGCTGCCCTTGTATCCTCCATCTGAAAAAAGTTGGATGTTATGGTTTATCTCAAGCTTCAAAATTTTAGACCAGCCTTTTTCAACCAGAGTGCCGTGGCACCGCAGGGTTCTACCTGAGGTCACAAGGGACGCCGTGGCATTCTGGTAGAGAAAGGCTGTCACATGAGACAAGCTCCCCGACCCTCACGCAAACTGTAAATAGGCACAGTGGGAGCTTGGTCAGACTGTGTTTACATTTAGGGGAGAAGTCCAGCCTGAGCTTGTTTGGCTGGGCTTCTCCTATGGGTCACAGGAGTGCAAATCGTTCTGCACTCCTGTGACCTGTTTTCAGCGGAGAGCGGTCTGAAGTCCTCTCTCTGCTGACGTCACACAAATCAGTCCAGGTGCCGCGTAAAACTGACTCTGGAAGTTTGGAACCACCAGGTGCCTGGACTGATGGCTGTCTCGGCCTCTCAGTGAGCCACTGAGACAGCCGCTCCCCTCCCCTCCCCTCCACAGCTCAGCACTCCAGACTTCAGGGAGCCGAGAGAACTCAGCGATCATCGGTGTTCGATGGCTCAGTTCTCAGTGCAGAGACGCCGGGGGACAGATGCAGCATCGGACTGACGCTCATCCACCTAAGTAAGTATTATGAGGGGAAAAAAACTCCATACTTCTCCTTTAAAAAGTGAAAGCAAGGGAGGGGTGTCTTGCACAGCGAGGGAAACGTAAGGGAACTAGGCAGTGAAGCCCTGGAATGATCTTGTAGTCTTCTGGGACCTGTGAGGTGTCCAAAAAGACTGCAGGGAAGGAAGGGGTGAATTTCCGGCTCAGATCACTGCTGCAAATCTGACCGGAAACCTGTCAAAACCAACCCCCAAAATGTGTCAGGTTAGGGGAGGGAGGATGCAAACAAGTGGAACTTCCGCTCCAAGCCTCATACACGCACGATAAGAATATTGTCCATTTTTTGTTTGCATGCTAGTCTCCTAGCGGAAACCAATAGGTTACTAAAGTTACGAAAATTATCGTACAACTAAAAATACAACTTTGGATGTGATAGATTGTAAGGTATTCTTTAATTTCTCAGCATGTGTCATCTTGGTCACACCATTTTTTTTTGTACAAATACTATATTAATACATGAAATACATTTTTGTTCTGTTATCGTAAAAAAAAAAAAAAAAAAAAAAAAGAAAAAAAAGAGCATTTGTCCCTTTGGACAACATTTTCACATGAACTGTTGTGATCCGCTCCCGAAAGCTGGGTACCAACGATCAGATTTACGGAAGATCACTCATGGTCGAAAGTGGTATTTTTTGGCCAATATTCTCATCATGTGTTCTAGGCTTTAGAAGAGATATTAACGATACAGAGTAAAAAGTCACAATGTCATGTTTTATATAGCTCTTAAAAGTATAACAGCAGATATTACAGGACTATAAAATCAGAGTAAACAATACAGAGCATCATAAGTAAATAAACCAGTTTAAGGAGCAAAAGCAAACGACATGATAAACTTCAAAGAATCTGTACATTTTCAATGCTAACTTCCTGATGAAAATGCTAGTTGTCTGGCAGTATATAGATTGCATTCGCTGAATCCATACATTAATGCACTCCAATATGATTCAGCAATAAATCCAGTTGGAACAGCCATGCAACTAGTGTTTTTGAGAAAGAAAAGTCAACAGTGGCCTACATAGCAGGTTCCCATTAAAGAAGTTGAACATAAGATAACATTCTGGAGGATTTCACTTAAAGTGTATGTAAGCCCTTCTCAAAGGACTCCTCTTACTGCCCCTTTTAGTCTGGTATATATACACACAGTTTAAAGCACTTTTGAACAGAATGAGCAATTCTAACAAACAGTGGTTTCACCTAGACGAGGACTGTGGAAGTTCGACACCTCTCCCCACCCGAAAACTCCTGTGACATATGTCCTATCCCAGGAGGCTGCAGGACCCGTATGAAAGCGCAGCATGTCTTGAATATGTGCAGTAAGGAGCCAGCTGTGAAACATCAGGAAGTCACAGCCTGTGTTTGTTCCTCCTATCGAGATGGATCCCTCTGTAGTGCGCAGGCGCAATCCGAGGCAACGGAAATCTCAGAGCGGGAACAGCTGTAGACGCGCTCGCTCCCGATGCCCGATTATAGACGCCGCCAATGCTTGGTAATACACGGCACTCTATACAGCAAGGGGCGGATGCAATATTGAGCAGTCATTTTTTGAGGGGGATGGTTTTCTCAATAAAATAGACGTCTCACATCCGCCCCTGCCTGTATAGAGCAGCGTGGATAACCAATCAAAAAAGCACTGCTCAATATCACATCCGCCCCTTGCTGTGTAGAGCGGCGTATACTATAGAGCGCAGTGTATAAGCAGGCATAAGGCATCGGGAGCGAGCTTGTCTAAGCCGACAATCAGCTGTTGAGGCGCAGAGATTTCCGTGGCGTCCTATTGCGCAAGCGCCACTCCTGCGCAGTCGAGGCAGGAACCAGCTCGAAAAGACACCGGTGTGTTGTCATATTCTGCTCCCTATCGCAGAATGCGCGATGCGTTCCAAAAGATTTACGACAGTACACACCAGTGAACCCATCAGAATATGTCACGGAAGTGACAACCATAGATGGGGGGGGGGGGGGGGAGAGAGAGAGAGACATACAGATACAGATATAGAGATACAGAGAGCGTTAATCGGGGCTCAGGGAGGGGATTACCTCCCCTATGTGCATTACTTGCCCTGTATCTCTCTCTCTCTCCATATTCTGATGGGTTCACTGGTGTGTATTGTCGTAAATCTTTTGGAACGCATCGCACTTGTGGTTGGAACGCATCGCGCATGCGCAGTTTGATTTTGCTGGCCGCAACGTCACTTCCACAGCATTCTGCGATAGGGAGCAGAATATGACAACACACCTGTGCGGCTTCCTATAGTCAAGATGGAGTTTATGGGGATCCGAAGACTGGCAAAGAGCTGGCTTGGGTAAAGACAACGCTGGACTCATGGGCTGGTAAGTATCGGTTTATTAAAAGTCAGCAGCTACAGTAATTGTAACTGTTTGACTTAAATTTTTCTAACAATGACTGTAGTTCCTCAAATAAATAAATGATCCTCCTGCTTCCTTGGTGTAGTAACCCATGTCCTTGCCAGGATTCTGCCAAACTTGACCACTGAAAGCCCAGTCTGCAAGCTGCAGCTGTCAACCACAGTGGCTCCTGCTTGAATCATCACTACCAACTGCCACAACCAAGAGCATTACGACTTATTAATGCCATTCTTCTAAGTAGTGGGTTAATCTGCACTGTGATGTGCTGCAGTGCATGTCCATTAGCAAGGTGTGTTAGGGTGCCATAAAGGGGGAAGGCACTGTAACAACACGCACACCAAGCTCTTTTGGTGAACGTTACCTGAGGGTAAAAGTGTGAACTGAGCCTAAAGCCACACCAGTTCTCAGCTGAGCAAAGATACAGATTGTAATGGAAGCCTCAGATGAGATATATGTGATGTTCCCTGGTAGTGTGCGCTGTGTAATAAAGTTCTAAGAAGAAAAAAAAAATAAAAAAAAGTTCATGCATTGCTGTGGTGTCAACTGACACCATTAGAAACAAGGAATTTTGCCCAGTCTATGAATATTTTCGAAAAAAATGCCAACATATCCTGGTAGTTTATTGGAAAGTCACTCACATGCTGGACCCAACTATTGTGAAGAACAGTGATCCAGCCCCCTTCATCAGGGGCCATCGCAAAGAATGCCCCTTACATCAGGGGCCATCGCAAAGAATGCCCCTTACATCAGGGGCCATCGCAAAGAATGCCCCTTACATCAGTGGCCATCGAGAAGAATGCCCCTTACATCAGTGGCCATCGAGAAGAATGCCCCTTACATCAGTGGCCATCGAGAAGAATGCCCCTTACATCAGTGGCCATCGAGAAGAATGCCCCTTACATCAGTGGCCATCGAGAAGAATGCCCCTTACATCAGTGGCCATCGAGAAGAATGCCCCTTACATCAGAGGCCATCGAGAAGAATGCCCCTTACATCAGTGGCCATCGAGAAGAATGCCCCTTACATCAGTGGCCATCGAGAAGAATGCCCCTTACATCAGTGGCCATCGAGAAGAATGCCCCTTACATCAGTGGCCATCGAGAAGAATGCCCCTTGTTTAAACGTTTCTATTTTTAGTTATTTTATTTGGTGCGACAGTGTGTCTCTATGTTATTCTATACTTGTAAAGAAAAAAAAAAAAAGGAGGAAAAGATTGCCGCTATATTAGTAGCCTTCAAGAAGAATGTTGTTTATATTAGTGGCCGATAAGAATACCCTTTACATTAGTGGTCATTGAGAAGAATGCAGCCGACATTATTGGCCATTGAAAGAAATGGCTTTTGCATGGCCATCAAGAATGCCCCTTACATTAGTGGCCTTTGAAAGAAATTACTTTTACATCAGTGGCCATCAAGAAGAATGCCCCTTGCATTGGTAGTCAATGGGAAGAATGCTTTTTATTGGCTGTCAGTGGAAAGAATACTTATAACCTTATGGAGATATGCTACCTATATCTTCTGTAAGTAATATGGACATAACCTGATCCTATGGAAGTATACTATCAGATCTCCTCTGAGTAATATGCACATAAGCTTGTCCTATAGACAAATACTATGAGATCTCATCCAAGTAATATGGACATGATCTGGTTCCATAGAAGTATTACTATGAGATATAAAAGAAGTATATAGAAGTATACTATGAGATATAGAAGTAGTATTTAGAAGAAGTATTACTATGGGATATAGAAGTAGTATTACTATGGGATATAGAAGAAGTATTACTATAGGGTATAGAAGAAGTATTACTATGGGATATAGAAGAAGTATTACTATGGGATATAGAAGAAGTATTACTATGGGATATAGAAGAAGTATTACTATGGGATATAGAATAAGTATATAGAAGTATTACTATAAGATATAGAAGAAGTATTACTATGAGATATAAAAGTAGTATTACTATGAGATATAAAAGTAGTATTTAGAAGAAGTATTACTATGGGATATAGAAGTAGTATTACTATGGGATATAGAAGTAGTATTACTATGGGATATAGAAGAAGTATTACTATGAGATATAGAAGAAGTATATAGAAGTATTACTATAAGATATAGAAGAAGTATTACTATGAGATATAGAAAAAGTATACTATGAGATATAAAAGTAGTATTACTATGAGATATAAAAGTAGTATTACTATGAGATATAGAAGAAGTATATATAATAAGTATACTATGAGATATAGAAGTATTACTATAAGATATAGAAGTATTACTATGAGATATAGAAGTATTACTATGAGATATAGAAGTATTACTATGAGATATAGAAGTATAAAGAAGTACACTATGAGATATAGAAGTATTACTATGAGATATAGAAGTATTACTATGAGATATAGAAGTATAAAGAAGTACACTATGAGATATAGAAGTATTACTATGAGATATAGAAGTATAAAGAAGTACACTATGAGAAATAGAAGTATTACTATGAGATATAGAAGAAGTATATAGAAGAAGTATTACTATGAGAAATAGAAGAAGTATTACTATGAGAAATAGAAGAAGTATTACTATGAGAAATAGAAGAAGTATACTAGGTGTATGAGGTAAAGTGTCCCCAGCAATGAGGGAAGGTGACACACTGACATAGGGGGGCGTCTCTGGCTCTCTGTCTGTCCCGGAATAAAGGTGAACATACTATGTGTCCAGCCCCGACTCTCCCGCCCTCTCCAGTCCTCTCACCCGGTCCCAGCACAGTGAGGGGGGTCCTTGTAGTAGGAAGTGTCCGGACTCCATGGACCGAGAGCTCCGCACCTTCTCCACAACACCCGATCCCAACCGCCGAGCCGTCCAGGGTGTGTGCCGCCTAATCACCCCTCCCCCTCCCTAATGACACAGCCAGGTGTGTGTGTGTGACCGCACGGGGCGGGGCCGCCATGAGCACAGGTAGCCCAGGTGTGGCAGAGGGGACAGGGCGGCTGTGGGAGTGCTGGGGGCGGGTGACATGTCACTTCTCATCCTCACACACGGCGCCCCGCACACACATAGTTATCTGGGGGCACAACTCCTTCCCAGGTGGAGGGGAGGCCGCTGATTGGCTAGAAGACGCGTGTTGATACAAAAGTATCCCTCCTGGCGGAAGAGAGGTCACGTGACCGGCTCCCGCCTTGACCTTGAGCTTGGCCGGTTGTCAGTCACAGGTGGGTGCGGGGTCACTGAGCACCGACATATCTTTTCACTTTTCAATAGTTAGGAGGTAAATTAGAACACCTGTCAGGTTTGTGTCCCCCTATTTGTCTGGTTTACCATTTTTACCAAAAGTAAAAAATATAGCGGCCAGTCCATAAGGGGTGACACCCCCCCCCCCTTAGTTTGCATGCAGGGCACCGGACTCATGGTTTTCTATGAGTTTTTTTTTTTTTTTTTAAACCACTTAGATACCGGGTACTTTTACACCTTCCTGCCCAGACCAATTTTCAGCTTTCAGCGTTCTCACATTTTAAATGAAAATTGCGTGATCATGTGACGCTGTACCCAAACAACATTTTTATCATTTTTTCCCCACTAATAAAGCTTCCCTTTAGTGGTATTTGATCACCACTGGGGTTTTTATTTTTTGCGCTACAAAGAAAATTTTTGAAAAAAAATAAGTTTTTCGATACTGTTACAAAACTTTGTAAATAAGTAAGTTTTCTCCTTCGCTGATGGGCACTGATGAGGTGGCACTTATATGCAGCACCGATAGGTAGCACTGATAGGCAGCACTGATAAGAGGTGCTGGCAGGCATCACTGATGGGTACAGAGTGCCATCCCTAATGGGCAATGATTGTCATCCCTGGTGGGCTGTAGTGGGCTTACCTGTTGGTCATGGGGGGGCATCCTCAGGGGGGCTGCACTGATAATCAATCAGTGCAGACCCCCCCTGTCAGGAGAGCAGCTGATCGGCTCTCCTCTATTCGCATCTGTCATCGCGAGTAGAGGAAAAGCTGATACACGACTTTTCCTGTTTACGCTGTGATTAAGGATGAGCTCCGGCGTGTTCGCATAGAACACGTGCAGAGCCCGCCAAAAAGTGTGTACGGAGCTGTGCTAATCACAGCCAGGGAGACATTGTCCCGATGCTTGGCTGTAGGGATCGTGAAATGTCTCCCTGGCTGTTATTAGCGCAGCGCCGTACACACTTCCTGGCGGGCTCTGCACGTGTTCTATGCGAACACGCCGGAGCTCATCCTTAGCTGTGAATAGACACAGCTGATCACGTGGTAAAGAAGCTCCATCATAGGCTCTTTCTCTAGATCAGGGATGCAGTGTGTCAGACTGACACACCACAGCACCGATCGCCGTGCTGGGCGCTCTATCGCTGCTTATCCTGCTGGATGTCGTATGACGCCCAGTCAGGATAACTGAACCACTTATTGGCCGTCATTCTGCTATAGGACAGGCGGGAAGTGGTTAAGCACATGATTAGAGCCTGAGGGCTGGGTTCACACTAGTGCGAATTCGCATGTCAGGAGACTGTGACCGGATCTCTATAGAGCCGGTTCACTCATCTCCGGAATGGTTCCAGTGTGAATAGCACAGTCCTGTGTGTTTTCTGGTTTGTTTCAGGTCCAAATTCAGCCAAAAATTCGGACTGAAATCAACTAGACCCCTGCTGTGAGCCAAACCCACCCACTTGTGACTCTAGCGAATCAATATTCGCTATTGGTTTCTGACTTCTCCTGGCCAATCAGGGCAGGAGCCGGATCTGAAGAAGACCAGGCTGGCCGGAATGGGAAAGCCACAGCGGTGGAGGGGTGAGTGTGGACCTGGGGGGCCTGTGCATGACAGGGAAGAAGGAGCTATTGTTGTATTGCTGGGTGTTGATGTACCCATAATTGCATATGGGGTTTAGGGCATGAGAGAAAACGGAAACTTGGATGGTGCGGAGAAGTGCTGATAATAGTTGCCGTAGTTGACCGCTACGCCGCTCCCGCAGCTGCCATGGCACCCACAAGAACTGCACACAGTGCACCCCGTCTGGGACTGTTGCTGTTGGTGGTGGCCTGATGTTTGGTTGGCAACATGCAAGTTCATGGTCGGGGAGTTTGCTCCACCGCTGTCCATAGCTGTTGTCGGATACAGATGTCAGGCTTGAGCTTGGTAATGGGCAACTGGGCAGATTGGCTTTGCTGCTGTATGATGTAGATGTGAGGCTGCTGTCAGAAGCATTGCTGTTTGCGCAGAAGTTGCCGACACCCCCCCCCCCCCATAAGTTAATCACCAGCTACCACTGGTGAAAATCCCAAATTTATGGTTCTCGCCAGAACTGGAATCCATGTATTGTCGCCGCTGCCCACTATTCAGATGGCCGGCTCCCTGGTGAGCGCCGGCCATCTGAATAACGGCAGCTGGTTGGCTTTGGAAGTGTCACTCTGATAGGCTTTCCGATTACAGCCTAAGGGCTGTAATCGGCTTCCAAATAGTTAACCAGGGGATGCACGGGGGGTGCATTCCCTGGCTAACACTGACCGGTGCCAATCAGGTTCACCGGTTCTAGTTACCGGTAACCTGATTGGCTAAAGCGACATCGAGGGTGGGACTACTTTGAGAGATCATGGAGGAGGACCCGAGGATTTCTAACCGAGAAAGGCAAGTGCTGGGGGGGGGGGGGGGGCAATCTGGCGGCATTTTAGGGGCAAACTGGCGGCAATTGATGGGCACAGTGGAGACAATGGCATGGCACAGTGGTGACAATTGATGGGCACAGTGGCAACAATGGCATGGCACAGTGTCGACAATTGATGGGCACAGTGTTGACAATTGATGGGCACAGTGGCGACAATGGCATGGCACAGTGGCTGCATTTGGCATGGCACAGTGGCGACAATTGATGGGCGCAGTGGCGAAAATGGCATGGCACAGTGGCGACAATTGATGGCACAGTGGCTGCGTTTGGCATGGCACAATGGCGACAATTGATGGGCACAGTGGCGACAATGGCATGGCACAGTGGCGACAATTGATAGGCACAGCGGTGACAATGGCATGGCACAGTGACTGCGTTTGGCATGGCACAGTGGCGACAATTGATGGCACAGTGGCTGCGTTTGGCATGGAACAGTGGAGACAATTGATGGGCACAGTGGTGACAATGGCATGACACAGTGGCGACAATTGATGGCATGGCACAGTGGCGACAATTGATGGGCACAGTGGCTGCGTTTGATGGCATGGCACAGTGACAACAATTGATGGGCACAGTGGCTGCGTTTGATGGCATAGCATATTGGCGAAAATTTTATAGCACAGTGGCAAAAAATTTATGGCACAGTGGCTGCGTTTGATGGCATAGCATAGTGGCGACAATTTTATGGCACAGTGGCTGTGTTTGATGGCGTGGCTGTGTTTGTTGTTTTTTTTAAAGTGAACCTGTGTTGCTAAAATAAAAAACAGGAAAAACTCCCTGAACTCTCACCTCCAAACAATGTATATTCAGCCCCAAAGATATGGGAATATCCTTCAGGCTCCAAGCTACAGGATACAATGTATCGTCACAGGTGATGTGTTATCAGCTTCTCAGGGCACATGTGGTCACACCAATATCCAGGGCTTGTTTTCTCGGAAAATAGGTACAGGAACTCAATCACACACCCACCAAACTGCATCAAATAGTGGGTGTGGTCAAATTTCACTAACAGTGGAAGGGTCTTAACAGGGTCATTAAATACCAGGAGTACATTATGTACGGACTGCAGAGTTCAGGGTGTGCTATGTAAAGAGTGCAGAGTTCAGGGGTGCGCTGCATACAGAGTGCAGAGTTTAGCGTTGCGCTACACACAGAGAGCAGAATTCAGCCTTCTTCCACAGCTGCTTACCTCTGCATCCCCCATCCACATCTCACATTTACCCCTCTTCAGCTCTGACTTCTGCATGTCACTTGTAAGCATAGAAGCTGGACTTTGTTTTTTCAAATAATAGTGGTCAGCAAGGAGCAGAGGGACTGAGCCAGAGGTGGTGGAACTGAGTTCCACCTGAAAAAAAAGGCCTGCCGATATCCAATATCAAGCTCCAGACGCCAGGCTTCAAACCTTTATATCGCTATAGGCTCCAGTTGGCATGGAAATCAAATGAATAAAAATGCCCCCCATAGTGTAGTATGCTAAAACTAAACAGTAATTTATTTAAGACAAATGGGTTCTTGCATCAAAATATCATAAAAAGTGCGCATGGCCTGGTAGAGTCGGGGATTGGAAGTGATGTGAGAAGGCGTTTAAACGTCGTGATTTTACCTTATTGCATTTTTTATGATATTTTGATGTAAAAACCCATTTGTCTTAAATTACTGTTTGGTTTTAACATACTACACTATGGAGGGCATTTTTATTAACATATATACTCGAGTATAAGCTGACTTTTTCAGCACATTATTTATGCTGAAAAAGCCCCCCCTTGGCTTATACTCGAGTGACGGTCTCCCACTGTGTCATGCAGTCTTAACTGTTCGGCGGCCATCCACTGTAACAAAGCCCGCCGCCTCCTAGTCCATGATAGACGGAACACTGAACACTAATACAATGCTGGGAAACTGAATCAGTGTTCCGTCTATCACGGATGAGGAGGAGGCGGAGCTTCGCTACAGTGGATGGCCGCTGAACAGTTAAGACTGCATGACACAGCGGGAGACCGTAATATAAGGTACATGAGGCTGCATATGGGCAAAGTGAGGCTGCATATGGCCACACTGAGGCTGAAGTGGGCACAGTGAGGCTGCAGATGAGCACAGTGAGGCTGCAAATGGGCACAGCGAGGCTGCGGATGGGCACAGAGAGGCTGCAGATGGGCATTGTTTTTTTTTTTAACAATCAGGAGTGCTTATTGAAGGATTAAGTAACAATACAGAGATGGGCATTGTTTACCAGTAGCTGTTGCATTTCCCACCCTAGGCTTATACTTGTGTCAATGGATATTCCCATATCTCTGAGGCTGGATATACATTGTTTGGAGGTGAGAGTTCTGGGAGCATATAACAGTTGTGTGAAGACACTGAATGAATATTATTTATTAGAGATAGTTTAATCATCAAGAATATTTTTCACATCATTTGAACTTTATTTTGTACATCACCATTGCACGTACAGTTATTACGAGCATAGTCCGTTCCAGGAGTATGCTTGTAATCCAAAGTACCTGCATATCAAAGTGAGTTTCCCCATTGAAGTCAATGAAAACTAAAATAATTATTTCCTTATTGACTTCAATGGCATGCAATACCGCATGTGGTCAGAGGTAGGGGGGCGCCAGAGAACCTCAGGAACACACGTAAAGGCTAGAGGACAGCTCGGTTGACCTTGAAAAATCTCAGAAAGGCTAGGGAACCAAGTATTTCCGAGTCCTTTCAAGCATTTCCGAACGACTCCGGCGCCCCCCCACTTTAGGCCAAACGCCTTGAGGCCATTTAGTTTGTATGTGTAGCGCTATACAAGTTATTCACTCACTCAACGTGGTACTGCACACCGCTGTGGCTTAAATCCTGCTCGTTTTGTGAGACAACACTCGTTACAGAGCAAATACAGTGCTCGTTACTCGCAATCCGAGGTTCCACTGTATTTTATTGTATGTGACAGTTCATTACTGCGCTAGATCACTTTTAACTTATTAACGTACTATGTGTGTTGTGAACACTATAGGTTTTGTAGCTGGTAATTATCATTGTCACGTTTTTCACACTTTATTTTTCACATTGATGCAATAGTTAGCACGGAGGGCCTTCACAATCACATTGTATCAATAGATATCATCCAATTATGGACATATTATCGATTGATAACATAAACCGTAGATTTTTCATCAATCGATTACACGATCTGGGGTTACATTTTAACACACACATGCGCTGTAGATTTGTTCAAACTGTTTTCAATCGATTCCACTACTAATGAAATTAAAATTAGCCAGGTTTCTAATCAGGGCTTACTATCAGACCCATTCATTATTCCTTCAAAATCTGCAATGCTGTTGTCATTTTTATGTTTTATGTAAACTTTGCAAGATCAGTTCAAAGTTTACAAAACTCAATAAAGTGGAAACAACGTAGGTTGTGTAACTTGTTTTTTCACGCGCTTACATATATACTGCACATAACTTTGTTCATCTATAAATGTCCCATATTCCTTTACAGCATTTACTTCACTTATCTTTTGGCCTCTAATGCTGAGAACAGCAGCCAATACCATTCTTGTTTATGACCCTCGTCCAGGATTTATTTTATTGTGATTTTGTACTGGAAATACCGGGCATACTTCAAAGGTCATTGAGGAACTAGAATTTGTTAGCTTCAAAGACAAACAGTTCAAGATTGTAGGATAATGCATGGGAAATCCTTTATGTATGAAAACAATTATAAGACTTTGGCCGGGTTCGCATGACAGGCGAGTGTGACCAGCTCTCAATGGAGCCAATTCACACAGGCCCAGAGTGGCAGCGAAGCAGATTGCAAAAGGGTCCTGTCAGGGGTCAAGTCCTGGGGAAAAAAGTGTGGGAACTCCCACCCAAGATCCACTCCCCCACCAAAAAAAAAATGATACACTCATATGCATAATTACTAAACCGCGTGTTTTTTTTTGTTTTCGATCCACTGTACCTTAGTAATCCTTTATGTTACTGGTCGCTTCCTGTATATGGATTCATCGGGTAGTGTGCGGGTATTCCGTCACTTCCTTGATGCCACAATGTCTCCTGGGAGCTTTTGTCATTGTTCCCAGGAGACATTGCGGAGGTCTGCCGTGAGTTATCGTGGGATTTAGAAAGAACTTTAAGCAAGATCTCCGCAATGTCTCCTGGGAACAATGACAAAAGCTCCCAGGAGACATTGCGGCATCGAGGAAGTGACGGAATACCCGCACACTACCCGATGAATCCATATACAGGAAGCGGCCAGTAACATAAAGGATTACTAAGGTACAGTGGATCGAAAACAAAAAAAATCCATATACAGGAAGCGGCCAGTAACATAAAGGATTACTAAGGTTCGCCTGCCCCTGACAGTGACTTGAGCTGGGCATCGCCGCTTAGTGAAGGATTGGCTCGGGCGGCTCAGCTGCTCTAGTCCTGCAAAGGGAACTGCGTTCCTGCTGTGAAAAAAGTGCAGGAACTCCGTTCCCACGCGTTCCCGCAGGACTTGAGCCCTGGGTCCTGTGCATGTTTTGGTCCAGATCAGGTGCAAGTTCAGGCAAAAATTTGGATTCGGACCTGAACCAGTGAACCTGACACGCACCAGACACCAGGCACAAACCCGCGGCCTCACATATTTATGAACCTTAAACCGCGGCCTTAAAGCGGAAGTAAACCCATCGATTTAACAGTTTTAAAAAGCAGTTACATTTCCGGCATGCCAGGATTTCTAACTGTCACATTGGTTGTGCTCTTAACCAAACTGTCAAACCATCCAATGGCTGGTGTCATAACTGATCACATGTGCAGCACCATGGCAGTTGAAGGTTAAACATAGGCCAAGATGGCAGCTTCCTTGGCTGAAAATGATATGTGGCTTTACTTACACTTTAAGCCACTTTAGTACTGCACTATAGCCAAAACAAAGCTACCGTGTGGTACTATAATACTAGGAGGGTACCCATAGCGGTCCTCCCAGAACCTCACCCCCTGTGGCATGCATTGGGCACACTTTGTGACCATTGTGTCCTTCAGACACAGCTGATCAGTGTAAAGGGTCAATCACAGCGGCCCTTTACCATGTGATCACCTGTGTCCAATTACAGCTGATCACATGTAAATAGGTTTTCTGCATATCGGCACTCCTTTCCTCACGCACTTTGTCTAGGAAAGGAGTGCTGATAACTGGCAAGCCTGTCAGCTTACTGTTTACACTGATAATCATGGCACTGATCATTAGTGTCCTAATGATCAGTGCCGCCTCATCAGTGCTGCCTCGTCGGTGTCCAGTAGATTTTTTTAAACGTCGCCTATGAAGATTTTAAAGGGTAAAAGTTTGTCGGCATTCCACGAGCGGATGCAATCTTGAAGCGTGACATGTTGGGTATGAATTTACTCAGCGTAACATTATCTTTCATAATATAAAAAAAAAGGGGATAACTTTACTGTTGTCTTATTTTTTAATTAAAAAAAGTGTAATTTTTTCCCAAAAAAGTGCGTGTGTAAGACCGCTGCGCAAATACGGCATGACAGAAAGTATTGCAACGATCGCCATTTTATTCTCTAGGGTGTTAGGATAAAATATATATATATAATGTTTGGGGGTTCTAATTAGAGGGAAGAAGA
This sequence comes from Rana temporaria, assembly GCF_905171775.1. Taxonomy (NCBI): domain Eukaryota; kingdom Metazoa; phylum Chordata; class Amphibia; order Anura; family Ranidae; genus Rana; species Rana temporaria. The sequence goes on from NC_053489.1 coordinate 104,641,870, forward strand.
TGGCAGTGAAAAATAGTGAAAAATTACATTAGAATTGCTGTTTAACTTGTAATGCTTAACTTGTAATACCAACGGCCACCACCAGATGGCGCCAGCTTACACATCTGGTGGTTATAACTTGTAATACCAACGGCTCACCACCAGATGGCGCCAGCTCACAAGCCAAGTCGCCAGGACCCTATTTCTAGGTCGACCTGGTGACCGGGATTTGTCGAGCCCTGCACAATGCAAACTTTGTCCAGTTGCTAGTGAACCAAAAAAATATTTGCTCAGTGGATGGACCTGTCGCCACCCTTCTGTCCAACATCCTTTGATTGGAAAAAGTAATTAGATGGATTAAAAATTGTTGGGTAATTGGATGGTGTATTGTTTAGCTGAAGGTCAATATGTATTGAAGGGCAGTACCAATTGTACAACACAGAAAGGTTTTTGCTGGGTCCCCTTCATTTATCAATCCTTAGTGAGCCATGCCCAGCAGGGACTAGGAATACATATAGTGCATCCGGAAAGTATTCACAGCACTTCACTTCTTTCACATTTTGTTATGTTACAGCCCTATTCCAAAATGGATTAAATTCATTATTTTCCTCAAAATTCTACAAACAATACCCCATAATGACAACGTGAAAGAAGTTTGTTTGAGATCTTAGCAAATTTATTAAAAATAAAAAAAATCACATGTACATAAGTATTCAATGCCTTGGCTTAAAGCGGTAGTTCACCCCCCCCCCCCCCGACACATTTTACCATCGAGACAGGCATTGTAGCGCGAGCTACAGTATGCCTGTCCCGATTTTTTTAACCCCGGACTCACCTTGTAATCGGACATCGTAGATTTCGGCTCCCGCGGGGAATGGGCGTGCCTATGGAGAGGGAGGATGATTGACGGCCGGCCCTGGCACGTCACTCTCCCCGAAGACAGCCGGAGTAGGTCTCGGCTCTTCACGGCGCCTGCGCACAGGCTATGCGCACGCGTCGTGAAGACCAAGCCTATTTCGGCTATTTCCGGAGAAGCGTGACGCGCCAGAGCCGGCCGTCAATCATCCTCCGTCTCCATAGGCACGCCCATTCCCCGGTATCTTCGATGTACGACTACAAGGTGAGTACGGGGGTAAAAAATTCGGGACAGGCATATTGTAGCTCGCGCTACAATGCCTGATTTTAAGGTAAAAGAAAAAAAAAATTATTTTTTCGTCGATAGGGTGAACCCCCGCTTTAATACTTTGTTGAAGCACCTTTGGCACCAATTACAGTCTCAAGTCTTTTTGGGTATGCCTGGCACACCTATTTTTGGGCATTTTCCTCCATTCTTCCCAGGACCTCTCAAGCTCCATCAGGTTGGATGGGGAGCATCAGTGCACAGCCATTTTTAGATCTCTCCAGAGATGGTCAATTGTGTTCAAGTCTGGGCTCTGGCTGGGCCACTCATGGAAATTCACAGTGTTGTCCCATACTACTCCTTTGTTATCTTGACTGTGTGCTTAGGGTTGATGTCCTGTTGAAAGATGAACCTTTTCCCCAGTCTGAGGTCCAGAACGCTCTGAAGCAGGTTTTCATCAAGGATGTCCCTGTACATTGCTGCATTCATCTTTCCCTCAATCCCAAATAGTCTCCCAGTGCCGCTGAAACACATCCCCACAGCATGACGCTGCCACCACTATGCTTTACTGTAGGGATGGTATTGGCCAGGTGATGAGCGGTACCTGGTTTCCTCCAGAAATGATGCTTGCCATTCAGGCCAAAGAGTTCGAACTTTGTTTCATCATGGTCTAAAAGTCCTTTGTGTGTCTTTTGGCAAACTCCAGTTGGGCTGTCATGTGCCTTTTTACTAAGGAGTGGTTTTCATCTGGCCATTCTACCATACAGGCCTGATTGGTGGAGTGCTGTAGAGATGGTTATTCTTCTGGATGGTTCTCCTCTCCACAGAGAAATGCTGGAGCTCTGTCAGAATGACCATCAGGTTTTTGGTCACCTCCCTGATAGAGGCCATTCTCCACCAATCGCTCAGTTTGGCTGGGTGGCCCACTCTAGGAAGAGTCCTGGTGGTTCCAAACTTCTTCCATTTATGAATGATGGAGGCCACTGTGCTCATTGGGACCTTTAATGCTGCAGACATTTTTCTGTACCCTTCCCCAGATCTGTGCCTTGATACAATTCTGTCTCGGAGGTCTACATACAATTTCTTGGACTTCATGGCATGGTTTGTGCTCTGACATGCAATGTTAACTGTGAGGCCCCGTACACACGACAGAGGAACTCGACGTGCTTGGCACGTCGAGTTCCTCGTCGAGTTTTGGGATGAAGCCGCCGAGGAGCTCGGCGGGCCGCCTTCTCCCATAGAACAACGAGGACAACGAGAAAATAGAGAACATGTTCTCTATTTTCTCGTCGAGTTCCTCGGCGGCTCCATCGAGCCAAAACTGTACAGACGACAGAGTTTCTCGGCAGAATCCGGGTTTTGACCGAGTTTCTCTGTGAATTCTGCCGAGAAACTCTGTCGTGTGTACGGGGCCTCAGACCTTATACAGACAGGTGTGTGTCTTTCCAAATCATGTCCAATCAACTGAATGTACCACAGGTGGACTCCAATCAAGCTGTAGAAACATTTTAAGGACGATCAGTGGAAACAGGATGCACCTGAGCTCAATTTTATGTGTCATGGCAAAGGCTGTGAATACTTATGTACATGTGATTTTTTTTCATTTTTTATTTTTAAGATTTCAAACAAACCTCTTTCATGTTGTCATTATGGGGAATTGTTTGTAGAAGTTTGAGAAAAATAAGGAATTTAAAGCTGTAACATAACAAAATGTGGAAAAAGCGAAGCGCTG